>NC_139846.1:5385700-6585700 GCF_963691815.1 Echiichthys vipera
TCTAGGGGAAAAGGCATGGATGTATTTAGAGAACAGAATATAGCATGCGGGGTGGAGCCCTGTTCAGCCCTATGAAAGCTGCTCAGTGGCACATGAAGCCAAAAAAAAAAAAATTCTGCATCTAAAAAACACGGATCCACGGATTTACAGACGTCTCTTTCGCCATGTAAATCAATGGGGAAAAGTATTTTTGGGCCTAGTGGCATCATATGATGAACAGAAGTTGCAATTCCAAGATTCCAGAGTGCCAATATGTCAAATTGGCTTTAAAGTCGGCCACACTTCCCAGGGGCCTATGAAAAAATGATGGAAACATTAACATGTTGCATTTCAACAGTGCTGTTTTGCATCCTGTGTAAATTAGTAGTCGTATTGGTTAATATAATAAAGTTTTAGATTGAAAACATTTGTTTTTAATACGAAATACTAATACTAAAATATAATTTTGACATGGTTGACATGGATGTAATCCCTTTTTAAAACAAAATGCCAGCGTGTCTTACAATGGTGTACATTTGCTCTTCCTTTCTGCCAAAAGAATGAGCACTGAGCACAACTTGAATCCATCTTTGTAAGAAGTTTTGATTGGAAGTCCTGGCACTCAATGTATTGCTGTTGTAAAGTTGTTTGCCTATGGATTCATTTCCCCATGTGCTCCTAATATACAGTAGCTTTAGGTGAAATCCACACACATGTCCAGCTGCGTCAGAACTTCTTCATAAAATACAACATTTGTATCATTAAGCCGAGGAAAATAAATGGCTTTGCTTTTCTGAGGTCAAATTATCCTCAGGAGCCATGTTTACCATATCTATCCTCCCTCGCTCTGTCACAAAATGAGAAATACCTCTCCTAAAAGTGTCGCATTACAAATATCATTGTGAACTAATGTCTTTCAGACTGGTCGGTGATGTATTTGTCGGCTGGCTACCAGCAGACAGAGTTGCCGTATAGGAAATGTAGGGCATGTCATGGAGGTGTATGACCCCCCCCTCTCTCTCTTTCTCTAATGACTTTTTAAGTCACATTGAATGCTATGAAATTACTGCTCTGGTGTGAATATTAACTGAAAATTACACAGTGGGCATTGCTTGTTGCTATACAAACCTCCCTGAAGGAACTACTTCCTTACTTTGTGTGTATTGTATCAGTACTGCGATATTTTACACTGATATGGAAATCAAGCGTGGTGAAATACATTCTCAGAAACTGATAATACCATTTTTTTCAGTCCAAAGACAATCGTTCAGATTCAGATCAATGATCAGAATCAAAGAGGCAATTACATTTATGAAACACTCATTCCAATCAATGTCTGTGGCTGATTCATTACAAATTGAAAGAGTGTTGTTTATCTACTTGTCTGTGGTGACATGTGCAATATAATTGCAAGCCACTTCATTGGAGCTCTCCAAATCTTCCCAGACAGATGACATTTTTGTTGCTTCTATTGGTCTGTGCCAATTCCTTTCATTTTCAGTTTAAGCCTGCCTTTCTTTATTGCTTGACAGTTTATTGATGTTTTGCAACAGCTGTTATGACATGTATCAATGCACTGCTTGAAAGAATACCAACCTATACCCGGAGAAATAACATTTTGCCTTGGAAATAATGAAAAAGATGTGGTGCAACAGGGCATAATTCCATTCCTTATATTAAATTAACACCAAGGATATCTGAAGAGCACAATACTATATCAGTGTTTTGTAATGTGCTATCTCTACTTAATTATTTATAGTTCAACGACTGATATGTCTACTGTAGTATGCTGTTGTTTTCTTTCGGGGAACCACGGGAGATCATGACACAAATATTGTTTGTGTTTCAGAGGCCAGCAGAAAACTCCCTGGAGTTACTTTACCTCGGTGAACGAGCCAGCCCCTACTGTGGTGACTCACCTTTACCGCCATAAGGACTAGGCTGAAAAACATACTCTCCATGTGAATGTAACCAATTTCATGAGGCAAACTCAAGAGTTCAATGCCGTAGGTTTGCTGATAGCTGGATGAAAACATATTCATTGTGGGCTGGGATTCATAAACTCCAACTGTTGGCAAAGGAAAATAACCATGAGCCAATCGCTTATCACGATTTGGCTGGTTGTTGTTATTATATTAAATTGGTATTTAAATAGCGGCTGTTTGGATATGGTTCTGATCGCTGTCATCAGGTGACAATTACTGAACTGGGACTGCATATTATCCAGGGCATCAATGTAATTATTTGCTTCACATGTTTTATTTATTCTTTAATGGCCTCAATGGGCTTAGTTGTTACAAATTTCAAGTCTAGAAAACAGAGCGCTAGATGTCGGGACAATCAGCAAAGTGGTTAACTTACGGCATGCATGGTTTTTAGTTGGACTTGTTTCACCAACTGATGTCAACATCCAATGTGTTTTCCTAGTCTGACTTACAGAAAGTATACTGTTAAGATAAAGCCTGTTACTACTGCCTAAGACAAATGCGAATGGTTTAAAGAAATACAAACAAGCCGGAGGGTTTTCTTTTTTCCTTATCCCAAAAGAATAAGAGGTGTAGCCAGACCAAAATCCACAGCACTGTGGACATAGGCAGGTTTAAAGTGGGCTTACTTAAAGAAAGTTTTAATGTGTTTTATTTGAGAATGAGAAAGTGTGATAGTAGAATGAATACTGTATTTGAGACAGTTATGGGGACAGGGGTGTAAACTGGGGGCCCATGAATAGGCTGTTTGAAGCCAGATAATTGCCTCAAGGGATGTGACATGGGTCACTATAGTTTGGGTTTAAAGACTACAAGTTTGAGAATGAAAAAAAAAAAGTGGGAATGTTGAGTTAAAAAGAAGTGAGCTTACCAGTCCCCTGTAGCCTGATCTTCATATCTGCTGGAGGCTAGCAGCTCCAGGCTAGCCATTTTTATCATAATACTAAAATCTGTACAGATGACTGAATCAAGCATTGTGGGTAATGTACGTACCAGGTTTTGACAAGGACAAAGAATGTGTGAAAATGAAAAGACTACATCTCTTGATATGCTGGAGCTGTATCTATGTTGTTCTTTTATTTTGTTTTTGGTGAAAATTGATTGTTGTATAACGATGTTATAGAGGTGTAATGCTGTGTACAATTGGTACAATCGTAGTACTCTTAAGCATAGAGGTGGCAGCTCAGAAAATAGCCATATGAATTATAGAAGGCACTGTTAAATTATGTCATCATGTCAGGGGAGTTGCAAAAACAGAAAAATCACTGCTAGTGGTTATTTTGGAAGGCAATGACAATCAAGTTATTTTGCTCTTTAGAATAGAGGACAGTTAAGGTGAAATCCTGCAGCCTCCAAGCTTCTCCAAATTGAAAAGACCTTAGACTTTAAGTCATTAGATTAGTTTAAAAGATGTCTGTTTCAAGCAATGCCTCTTGAGACTTACCAGACCACAACGAACAAAGTGATATCTGTGAGCTGATGCTGCTGGAAGGCTATAACTTATTGTCCTGAGAGGGATTTATAACATAGCAAATTACAGAAATAGAACCCACCAAAAAGTATTGGTTCTAAAATGAGAGAAAACATGAACCCTATTCAGACAGAAGCACTCTTGGAAAAAAGGAAACTCTTCTCAGATGTACAGATTAATGTTATTGAAAAAAATTTACCCTGTCAGTACCCTGTACTAAGGCAGGATATTTGTATTCTAACTGCTTGTAACTGAACCCTTTCCCTCCATTACCCACTGTGGGTCGCTCTCACATGGGTCATTTACCACACAAAACCCAATAGTGTCCCTACTTTAAATTAGACCACTTTGACTAATGGCAGAGAAGGAAATGTAACATTCTGCCTATCGATATACAGTACAGGAAGGAGAAATGCATGTAATGATCCAGAAATTCCAATTTCTAAGAGAACACCCCAAATATCCTCAAATTTTCCACCAAAGTTCAATTTGAAACTTTATGCACAGCGTGTGCCACATAAGCCATACTAAATGTCTTGTCAAATGGAAGTTGACTTTTCATGCAATGAAGGGAAATAGCCATTTGGAACAAAGAACCGTTATTGGAGGTAATATTAAAAGCAATCCATTCTAATCTATGTGATAAGGGGTCTGTGGCATTTCTCAAAAGCTACTGCACAAGAACCAATAAAAAAGAAGCACTTGGATATATTGCAGAATCAATATCATATTTAAAGTGCTCATACAAATTTTGTGTCTAGTGTTGTTTTATATTAACAGCCAGGAGCTAGCAGATAAAGTTATATCACCCATGGCTTATATGATTATTTCTACGAGCAATGAAAATCTGGCAGTGTTTAGCTTATTCCAAATAGAAATAACAAAAAATGAAAGTATGGAGACAAAGCACATTATTCAGGCTGCATTTTTAATACTGGGTGGGTGCAGATATAGACTGCAATAACAACAAGGCTGCACCATGCTGTGTTTACAGGACAGTCAGAGCAATATCAGTATTTGAGGATGTGTAGAAATTGGTTTTGAAGTAAGCACGCATTAACAACAAAAGATAACAAGAGATATGCTGCGCCGAGGTGTTAAAGGGGCAACAGACTGTGTGAGAAAAAGGGGGTGAGCTCCATCTTGGCAAACACGAGGACATCTGGAGTGTAGCAGCTGACCGACAGTTGATTTTCACCTTGCACCACATGGTGAGATTTGGATAGATTTTGAGCAGTTTAGCTGCATTGCTACTGTGGAATAAAACCAAACTGCCTTTGTTTCCTTTTTACCTACAGCTTCACAATCCATTTCATTTAATGATTATGCAAACATATTTTTGCAGTTTAATAATGTTTTTATGGCTTTCTTACAAATTACATTTTGTCTTTTTGTCATAAATTGAGCAGAGAAGAAACCCTTGTCAGCTTTCTTGTCTCACTACCCAGTAAACTTATTTAACCTTCATCCTCTTTGATCATGTTCTTTTCACAGGAGGAGGCCTTGGTGGCTTCTCTGACCACGCTGCACAGCGGACTAATGATTAGAACTTCTTTAAATAACGTAAGAAATCCCCTGCTTATTATTTCTCCCTCTGTTCTCCCATTCTATAATGACAAATCTTAGACCTTCAGAGTGTACACAATTATTATTCCTTTTTTCTCCTCCTACCCATGGAGACGTTTCCTGGGTTGTTTGATGAGTGAATCCTCTGTGGTCTTTTTCCATTGTACCTCTAAAATAAAGCAAAATTTAAATTAGGTTCTGCTTAGTCTCTCATGTCTTGCACAGTTTATTTCCCCCCCCCTCTTCAAGGAGGTACAGTTTCTAGTTCAGAGAATGTACTCTGCTGCTACCTACTGTTTGTTTTTTCATTCTCATCTTCTTGCGTAACTCTAATCTGAGCCGTTTGAACCCTTCAAGCTTTGCTAACTTTCTTTATGGCATGAAGTTAATTACTGTTGACCGTTTTAATTAATGCAGATTGGTAGTCAGGGCTTGGCTGTTGTGCTTCAGAAATATCTTCTTAAAATGAGCGCTTGTTTTAGGCGCAAACACAAACACTGTTACACTTAGTCCTGCAATCCAAAGGAGAAAGGACAAATAAATATATCACCAAAACACAAAGAATTTTGAGCTCCCCACTAAATGGGTTGATTGAAGCCGATTGAATGGGTGTTAATCACTATATGAAGGGATATGGCCCTACTCATATTCCTAGTTGGCTCATTAGGTCCTTATCATATATTCTGTAGCGCATTTCAGAATGTTTGTAAACAATAGATGTCAAGACCCTTCCGTGTGGCAGAATGCGAGCAGCTTCCACTGACCTAAGGTGATCCAGCCGGCTACTGTAAACAGTGTTATAGAGTTAAAAAGTGAAAATGTGTTGTGTATGGGGTTATGCCGCCTGATATACAGCAAAAGGTGTAGGGTTTTATTTATTTTCTTCAGAAAATATTTAATTTATCCAGCAGAACCTGTGGGTGAGGAGGTTAAAGCGAGTGGACATGGTGAAAAGTATGAGTGCTACAGAGAGGACCAAGATTGCCTGTTGGAGGAGGAGCCTCTTCTAACGGGGCAGACTGGGAACAAACCTCCATCATCATGTTTGTGGAGACATTTTCTCACAGAGAACACATCTGTGTCTCCAGATGGACAGTTTTTTGCTAAATTCTATCAAACTTTCTGTTTAACCTAAAAGTGTAAATGTGTATATATATATATATATATATATATATATATATATATGTATATATATATCTATCAATGCTGTCAAAACATCCAGAACCATTCTTCAGTCCTTTCATCAAGGTCACTTACGTTTACTAATTTGACATGTAAATGCCCATGTACAAATATAAAATTTCACTTGTAGATATTTGACTTTATTGCAATGACATTGGTATTTTAACCCAAAACCACAATCTTTTCCACATCCTAACCAAGTTGTTTCAGTGCCTAAACTTAATGCCATTTCTTGTGTGTTTTTGCTCCATATCAGAAATAATCTCCATCTCTATCAACACGCCTTAAAACACATCTGACCATTGTTTTGTCTAACATTACTCTGCTGTAGAAGCTGAAAATACAGAAAATACTGGAAGAAGAACAGCGAAAAGTAAGACGAGGGGTTTATTAATGTAGCTTGGAGCAATGATGAGGTGGAACTGTTGTTGAAAATAAAGGGGCGGTGGAAAACAGTCTGAAAGTCATTACAAAGCAGACATGGTGACATATTAAAGTGGTACTAGGAGCATTATCCATCGCCAAAAGGAAAGGAGCACAAACAAGAAGGATGAAATCAAAAAAGGTATGTCAGCCTAACAGACCGACTGACATGGATGTCTGCATCATCGTTTCCAGAGGTAAAACTAAAACGCAACCCAGATTTTTCAAACTAAAGCAAGCACAGCAGCGTTTCCAAATGTCTCTGTTTTAGAGGCTCTAGGGGAGTAGTGTGGGCATGAAGCGTTAATGTAGCAAAAGATATGAAATTAAAATTCAATTTAATTCAATTCAATTTTATTTATAGTGCCAAATCATAACAAAAGTTATCTCAGGACACTTCACAGAGTAGGTATATACCACACTCTATGACTTATTTATGATAAACATAGACCCAACAATTCCCCCGTAGAGTACAGTGGCTACGAAAACCTTCCCTATAACAGGCAGGAACATCAGACAGACCAAGCTCTGTGGAGGACGCCCATCTGTCTTGACCGGTTGGGGAGGAAGAAAAGGAGAGACAAAGAAAGAACAGATGGACAGATGGACAGAGAGAGACAAAGACAGAGACAGACACATTTCCAGTAACTATAATAATATCTATAGTAATGTGAATATGACTTATATGTTAGGGCAGTTAATACAGCAGAATAGTAGAAACAAGCAGAAGAAGAAGTTGAATTAGTAACATGCATTGATGAGACATGAATGATACAGACAGAGAGGGGAGAAGCTCAGAGTATCTGGAAAAGTATTTTACCCCGGCAGACTAGGCCTGTAGCATCAGAATTAAGCAGAACAAAATCATTTAAAAATAACAACATAGATAAGGGCCCGTAAGCCCTAGCTGTAAGCTTTATCAAAAAGGAAAGTTTTAAGTTTACTCTTAAATATGGGGACAGTGTCTGCCTCCCGAATAACACTTCACACAGGAGAGGAGCTCCGTAGCTGAAGGCTCTGCCTCCCATTCTACTTTTGGAGACTCTGGGAACGACAAGTAGCCCTGCATTCTCAGAGCGCAGCGATCTAGTCGGGTAATACGGTACTATGAGCTCTTTAAGATACGATGGAGCCTGACCAATAAGAGCTTTGTAGGTAAGGACAAGGATTTTAAATTCTATTCTAGATTTTACAGGTAGCCAGTGCAAAGAAGCTAATACAGGAGTAATATGTTCTCTTCGATTTGTTTTAGTTAGTACACAAGCTGCAGCATTTTGGACCAACTGGAGACTCTTAACAGACTTATTGGAGCAGCCTGATAAATAGGAGTTGCAGTAGTCCAGCCTAGAAGTAACAAATGGATGGACTAGTTTTTCTGCATCTTTCTGAGAAACAATGGCCCTCATTTATCAAACGAACGTACGGCAGAAGAACGTGCGTACGACCATTTCCTGGCAAACTTCAGCATTTATCAATTTGGACGTGAGCGGGAGCTACGATCAAATCTCACGTCAGGTCTGAGATCGTGGACGCAAATTTGAGCCTGTGGATTTGCGGTGCGGCACAGCAAAATCTGTCTGAAAATAATTAACAAACCTCAGCTGTCATTAAGCATAAGCAGTCACATATTAAGAACAGATCAAAACGGATTCTTAAAATGAATTAAAATAATAAAAATTGTGTTTGGAGCAATTGATTGTACTCATGTGCGTCTGTAGGCACCATCCATGAATGATTACGCATTCATCAATCGCCAAAACTACCACTCGATAAATGTACAGGTGATTTGTCATACCAAGCTATCGCTTTTAAACGTGGTGGCCAGGGGGAACACACAATTCTTTTATATTTCAAAACAGCTCGGCTCCAGCCCCCAGCGACCCCGACAGGGACAAGCGGTTGAAGATGAATGAATGAAAAGGAAAGCGCACTGCAGAGCCAAAGTCATCTCCTCGGTTAGTGGCTACCCTCGATAAATTGCATTAAATCAAACAAGGTATCAGATGATTAACATCTTGGTATGGTTCTTCTAGGTGACAAAGGTTATCCTCTAACGGAATACCTAATAACCCCACTGGCAAACCCCGCTACAGCGCAGGAGCGCAGGTTCAGCAGTGCGCACACACGCACAGGGGTCACAGTGGAGCGCTGCTTCAGGTTGACTGCCTCCGTTATTCTTTTCCATACAGCGTTTTTATGGGCCCCTTTTATTCCACTCTTAAGACTGACAAAAAGCTCATCTTTATTTTGCTCCATCTCGGATGTCAGGATGCCGCTCTCTGTGCCGGAAAAGTGTCTTTTCTTCCCAGTGTTTCCCCTCTCCGTGTTTGACCTCAGTGGGCGAGGCCTCCGAACCAGGAATATTTAAGTTGAATGTTTCATAAATCCAACGTGGGTCCTGTCCTTCGACCAGTTCTGCGCTCAGATCCGCCCCCGTTTTCACGCAAGATTGATAAATGGGGACCAATGTTCCTAATTTTCGCAATATTACGCAAAACATAGTAGTGTGACGGTATCCTTAACCCTGAGTGTTAAAAAGTGACGCCAAAAGGTCCTGACAAAGCTACAGGCATTTCCAGCCTTCTGAACCCTACTACTGGTAGGTGGAGACTGATAACAGCTGATAACGCCAATTCATTGGAGGGAAAACCTTTCAGACACTGTTATGGTGGATTGCATCTCCAAAATACAAGACACACTTGCATCCAGAGCTGTACTGGTGAAGTGGATGAGGTACTTTGGGCATCATGAGTTACAACATACACAGTTTCAAAAGGAACAACTTCTAAAAAGTTCAGTTGAGGAATAGTTTGACGTATGAAAAAGGTGATCAGTTAAGCACGTTACATACACAACTATTTTCTCTACTCCCATTTGAAACTTCATGCTGTTTACTTCATCAATATTTGTTTTCCCTTTTTTCAGCTCTGTGAAGTTTTGGGATCTTCTTTTAAGTGAGGGAGTTGTTGTGGCAGTGGGGTGTGGTTAAGGTGTCGACTGCTGGAGGAGAGGGAGGAGTGGCTCGGCCGGTGATCAGACAGCTGGACAGAATCAGGTAATCAGTCAGCTATATAAGCACGTTTGTAACCTGGTTCTGGTCCCTTGCAGTAGGCTGGGTCCTAGGAGAGGACCAGAGCGGCGCGACCGAGTGAGAGGCGGCAGACGCCTGACCACAGCCGTCAGAGGGACGGCTGCTCGTTTGTGTAGTCTTGTTTTACGTTGAGTCACGTTCGGGGGGGGCCTGGAATAAACGGTTAACCGCCGACAACGCTGTCTCTCCCTCATTTACTGTCTGTCCTGTGAGCAGGGAGGCTCACAGTTGTATTTTGGGAAGTATGAGGTTTTGGGTTCTGTGTGTGTGTGTGTGTGTGTGTGTGTGTGTGTGTGTGTGTGTGTGTGTGTGTGTGTGTGTGTGTGTGTGTGTGTGTGTGTGTGCACGCAAGCATGCCATGTTTTGTCCATGGATCCATAAGCATGTCCCTTCCATATCTTCTTTTCCCAGACAAGGTCTCTGTGGAAGACAGATCTCCTCTTCCCCGCTGTGCTTCTCCAAACTGTCATCTAGTCTTTCCAATTTTCCTCCCTAAAGGCCACACATTTCACACTGAGAGATCCAGCTCATTTCCCCCTGCCTTGCCTTCCATAGTCCTAATTTAAACTTCCCATCTTTAACATCTCCCTTTCGTGTTTATATCTATCAAAAGCAGAATTGCTCTTCTGCTTATACTGTATATGCCGCCACATTACATGAAGCATTTAACCATATTTGTTTACAGCATGCAGGGGTTTAAATTTTCCTTTCTCCTTATCTCACCTCCAGTTAGTGCAAAGGAGTCACCTGGCTAGTTTCTGCATGATGCTGTATTTTTCAGCTGCTGCACTTGAAAGTATGAAAGCAGATCACTGTGTTCAAAAAAGTAATGGTGTCAGAAAGGTTTTCTCAAGCGGGCTGAATTGCAAATAGAGCAAATCCTTACACTTATAAGCCTTGCCAACAGTTTTTCGAGGAGTTTTCTAAATTATGTTACACGTTAAAAGACAGACAGAAGTGCACACTCTGCCAGATGCGAGTGCAGCAGAAAAAAAAGCGTGAGGTTAAATCCACAGGTTTACAAAACGCTCAATGAGTCAGGGGCGACATGTGCCGTGACGAAATGGGAGAAAAACGCGTCACAGGTCACTTGGCAGGGGTACGTTAATCATGTGACTGCTCAGGTAGCATGATGGGAAACAAATTGAGTGTCATTTCTCACCAGAGGACTCAGCATCACAAGACAAGTAAAGCTCTGGCCTTACACCAGAGTCCTCATTCGCCTCACATCCTGGCTGCAGAGGCAAGTGTGACATGGCAGACTGTACACAGAAAAGTGGACGTTGATGAATGGCTGGGGAAATGTTCCCTTGCTAAATTGCAGAGGACATCATTAACTGGAACCTGGTGACATTGCAGCAGATAGGAGGATGGTAAAACGTGAAGTCAAAACACAACTTAATTTCCTGTTAATTACTGGAAGCTAAAGCTCTACATCAGATTCAATATCTGTAATAAATATCTCTACAATGAACACCACCATTTAGTCATAAATTGCTGTTGTAGTACTCTCATTATAACAGATGGGCATTTTTTGAGAAAAGTATAAAATAAATCACATTGTATACTACAATTTATTTTCAGATGTGGAGGGAAGTCAGATTCACCTCTGAGGACCATTAGAGGTCAAATCCAAGATGGCCACCAGTCCACTGAGTCTAAACCAAGCCCCCACCACAGCAACTTCCTGGTTGATCCAATCAGAAAGTGCCAAAAACTGCAGTTCTCAGAGTGGCCGCTAGGAGTTGTATGCACAATAGAGCAGTTTCTCATTAGCCCACATGTTAAATTCAATTTCATTCAATTTTAGCTCCTTTATGCTAATTAAATAGCCGCACTTGCACCATGACTTGCAATACAGCCTACTATGTCATGATTCCATCATGGCAGCTCTGCATTTTCCTTGTGTGTGTTTTTGTGTCCCTGTCTGTATTATTCCTCCTGTGTCTCTCCCCCTGTCTGTGCTGTGTGTGCATGTGGGCGTAGCTTCTTCTCCACAGGCAGCGCCAGGTGAACTCACTCTACAATCAAGTCTCCCATAAAGCCATTGGTTTCTCTCCTGCTCATCGCCAGATCGTTTCGTCATTCTACGTGGTGGTTTGGATCCTGGCTTCTTTGTATTTTTGCCCTGTGCTCTTTGCTTAGCTTGTGAAGCTAATCTCCCTGTGTATTTGCTACCTTCCTTCAGATTACTGTGTTTGCTGTGCAGTCTTGAGCGTTGCTTCCTCCCTGCCTGCCTGTGGATCTGCCTGCCTGCTGCCTGCTCCCCGGAGCTCTCTCACTGCATCGCCATTACCCTACAGCGGACCTCACATCACGGCACCTGCATCCACGCACTCCTTGGTGACTTCATCTACCACAACAGTATCCTGGGACCTCGCACCCCCCCTCCACCTCGCACCTATTCTTGCACCTTTTTGAACATTAAATACTATTTTTTGCACTTTGAACCAGAGCCGAGTCGTGCATTTGGGTCCTGATCTAACACAAACCATAACATACTATCGATGATACATACACTAGATGCTAATATGGAGTAGCGGGACGATTCGGGCCATGCGGTTCGGTGTTTTACAGTCTATGAGCATGGTACTGTGTTGAATATCAGTTTAAATCCTAGCTCATAAATGCTGCCTGCACTTGAATCCCGGAGCCGGAGTAATCTTGGCTAGAGACACAGAACATTTTAAAAAGATCATTCCTTTTACCTCCCGGCCTAGCTCCCAGGCGGTGGTGCTAATGTTGCTGATTCAGTAAACGTCAGACATATGGACGTATCTCCCTCCGCCTAACATCACATCAATGCCCTTTTTGGTAAGAGGAAATGAGGCAGAGTCAAAGTCTGACAAGAGGCGAGTATGATTGGATCAAGTTGAGAGAACGGACATCGAGGGAGGCCAAGGAGTTTGGTCAAGTTGTTCCTAGCTGCTGATTCAGGATTTGTTGTACAGAAACTTAAATTCTAAATTCTATGCATTGATTACTTTGATGTCTCAACTGCTTTTTGATTTGGTCTTGAATTGACTGAATCGTCTGGGCTGGTTCTTGGATTCAACTTGACTCAAACAATTGGTCTTGACTACAACTGTGAGTTAAATTATTTTTCATCAAAAGTGAGCCTGTGTCTATTCTCATTTGTTCAGGTCATTGTTATCCCCAAAGCAATGGCAATTAAATACTTTATCAAAAGTATTTACTTTTAAGATTCCATTGCCATTTTGGCTCCCAAAACAGATTTTTTTTTAACAGATTAATTTGGCAACGCTACTTGCCAAGTAACTTCCCCACTGAAGTGAGAGCAGGATTATTTCTGGTACTTGAATCCTTAAATATACACATCGCTGGTAAAATATGAAAAGAGACTCAGCTTGTGGTAACTTTAAGTTGTTGTGTGGTCCTCGCAGCTGCTGCAGGGTAAGTTGCTGTGTGCAGTTAGGATGTAAAACAGAGTCACTTTCATGGCTCACTATGTGGAACAAGTGAACAATTTGCTTTATCAGCAGAAAAGTTCCATCTGGTATAACTCTGCAGAGTCAGTATGTGTGACTGTATATAGTACAGTATGTAGAAGGTAGATCAGGTAGAGATTAGCAAGAGATAAAGGCCTAATGCAGAATGTTTGACACAAATGTAAATTATGTTGATTGACAGGTCTTTTAGCACATGACAATGACACCTAACTCATTAATGATGATGCATGTAGATTTAGCATTTATTTGCAGGAAAAGGTCACATAACTCACTTTTGCACAATAAACCACTATTTTTCAATGAAAAATAATTCAGACGACACTAAAATAGATTATTTTCTGCCCTCTCTACCAAACATGATAAAAGAAACATAAACCCCACAATCAACAAAAGAGTTAGGGTCTACAGAGCAAACTTTTAGTCTGTACTGCAGATAGATATGATGAAGTATAATATCTATAATGTATTGAGTTCCTTTTCATAATGAAAACAGTTACTGAAATGTATGTACAGGTTTTCTGGCGACACTCTTTAAGGTCCCCTGATCATTCATTGTGGAACATTACAAAAAACTACTTTACATCCTTCCACTGACAAATAGAAAATAAATATTTCCACATCATATACCGTGGATGATAATAGCTATTGATTTATCTTGGCAGAAATTTCTTTCTTGTTGTTTCACTTCTTTCTATGGTTACAACCATGGCCTTTTCCAAGTCAATCCAGGAAAACTTTTTAATTCCATTAAGTGTATCTCTCAGCTAAATGGTTTGACAATCAATATTCAACCAGACCGTGATAGTGACCAGACTTGTTCAGATAAATATGATCTTACTGGCCATACATTGAATTCATTCTCTGGAAGGTTTCCTTTGTTTTCAAAAGCCCACATTATGTTGGCCAGTGGTAGCTGTCTGTCACTCTCTGATTGTAACGGCAGATTCAGACTTGGAGGCATTGTAGTGTGACCCATAGCGTGACTAGGGTCAACCTGAGGGAGACAGGTGTCAGGGGGACCAACAGGTCCCATGTGGGTAGGAGTTCACCACTAATGCCCCAAGGGCTCCTTTGTGAGAAGCGACAGGAGGGGGAGAGGCGGGATGAATGCTGATGATGTCAGCTTCCATGTGCAGAGACTGTGTTGCAAGCCGCAGGTGGTCAGGAAAAAGAGCATACAGCATTGTATTTATTTATTTATTTATATCTCTGAGAGCTGGAAAATTGTGTGCACTACTTTTTTTTTAACAAAGATTAAATACATCAAATGGCGACTTGCTGAAACCTGAGATACTCTTTTTTTTAATTAGAGCAGGCATGTAGAGAGAATATTATTTGGGAGCTTATCAGCTCTATGCAGCTGGATACAGCAAATTTATCACAGCTGCTCACATCTCCTTGATAAGGTGTTCCTCCTCAGCCTGGTGTATATTCAAATAAGACACTGAGTGAATCCCAGTAAGCTGTCTGAAAGATTGTTGTTGCCAACAGAGTGAAACAAGCAACTTGTGAGTCATTCTTCACATCCTTTGCACTTGCTACTTTCAAGAATATGGCTTTATTGTCTATCTTCCTGTGTCAAGAACTTGTTTCATCCCATCAGGAAATACTCGATTAGGTGTGAGTCAATTTTTTATGATTTGTGACGTTGAGTAATTACCTCAGAGTGGCACAGCCCTGAGGAAGTAGGCTGTCTAACTGACGGGTCATGGGTTGGATCTCTATAACAGCCAATGTGTCATTTGGTGTAAAGGTGTCCTTGAGCAACACAGTGAACCCTTCTTGGAAGGAGAAGATGGGTGTGATTTCAGGGAGGCTTAAGCTGAGCAGGTAGGATTTCGAGTTCTACAGACATCTACCAAAGATAAAGCTGCTCTCAAGGCCAACATTTTCTTTGTGGTAAAACCAAACCACTATGAGCAGAGTTTTTTTATGCTCTATAATAAAGTAACATTTAACTAAGGCACAATCATTATCTATTCAACGTATCCTCTTACATTAGTTTATACGATATCTTACAAAATGTTATGAACTATTTTTCATGCCATGTCCAGCAACACGAGCGATCCCCCTGCAATGCAAAACCTGTTTAAGCAACAAAACTACTTGGTAAGATTAAGGACAATATTGTGGTTTGGGTTGAAATAAGTGCATTTGTTTAACAGTAGGGTGACACTAGAGAGCATTTTGCAATGGGACCACACCATAGAATGTATAAAAGATGGACGTAACATACCCGGCGTACGTTCTCTCTACTTGATCTAATCGTACTCATCTACGGGGGTCGGCATCTTGACTGACTTTGACTCCGCCTCATTTCCTCTTACCAAATAAAGGCATTGATATGACGTTGGGGGGAGGGAGATCTGGCCATCTGGCTGACGTATACCTCCAAGGAGGCCAGCGGCTAGCAGTCACTCAAGAGGCTGCGCCCCTTATTATTCATAAACTTTAACCTCCAATAAAACAAACAATTTGACCCCCTCAGTGTTGTCATGGAGATATGACCTAAACATAAAGACTGGAATCTTTTTTCTACCCGGCCTTAAATATGTTTAATTATGCTGTGAAAACAGCCTGTTTAACACAAGGGTCAATGAGAAATTCCTTTATTGTGCAAACTATTCCTAGCGGATACCCGGAGAACTGCGTTTTTTGGCACTTCCGTATTGGCTCAACCGCTAAGTCACTGTGGTGGGGGCTTGTATCATACAAGTCGCAAGGCCAAACAATGGCAGGGGTGTAAAATGGTAGGGCAATGGTGCATTCTCTAATTTCTACCCCCTCTACTTCTGATGCCCTTGCTCTGACCACACCCATCTTTGAACTCCTTTGAAAAGTTATCAGTGTCAAAGTGTCATTCTTTTGCCAAAATGTTACTTTCAGTTTAGTGTGCAACATCATCGGAGGATGCATGTGCAGACTCTGTGTGCGGACATCCATGTACCGTCAAGTTGTGACCACTTTAACTTCACTGTACCATAGACTGTATAAATAAATGAACGGAGCGACCGGGTCTGAAAAAGGAAACCAACGCGGAAGTGACTTGCTCTGTGGCTACAATAAGCCAGTTGCAGATGCTTTTATTGTCTCTATCGTTAGTTTGATGCCTTTTACAATACTCACTGGTGTTCATTTTCTCAAATTCGGTCCCAGTTTGAGTCAAGTAGACGATAAAGCAGGGGATGCAGTGGGGTGTGGCCTACTTGTGATTGACAGGTCTCAGAGATCTTGACTCTCAAACCTAAGTTCCATCAGCTGTGGAAACCTACAGCCGTGATGTTGTTCTTTCTGGTCACACTTTGTTTTAAGTTTAACCGGTTGAACTAAAGAAACTCCAAGCAGTCGGCTGTTCAGTTTATCCGGTAAGTAACGTTACATATTATTTTAAGCCTTATCTCTTGCTAACCAAACTTAGCATGTCAGCTAATATCACAGTTAACATGGATGCACATTGTTCACCAAGCTAGCGTTAATGTTAACCTGATATTATATTTGTCATTTCTGTGCTAATAGCTGCTTGTTGTCGGTAACGCTTGCATAGTTTTGCTATTTCTCTGACTATGTGTTGTTGCTCCTTTGCGTTGAAAGTAGCCAGTTGAGGTGGTTCGGGCGTCTAGTAAGGATGCCCCCTGGGCGCCTCCCTAGGAAGGTGTTCCAGGCACATCCAGCTGGGAGGAGGCCTCGGGGAAGACCCAGGACCAGGTGGAGAGATTATATCTCCACACTGGCCTGGGAACGCCTCGGGATCCCCCAGTTAGAGCTGGTTAATTTCGCCCGGGAAAGGGAAGTTTGGGGTCCCCTGCTAGAGCTGCTGCCCCCGCGACCCGACCCCGGATAAGCGGTTGAAGATGAGATGATGAGATGAAATTAAAATGAGCCTGTATAGCTGAATCTGTCACATCTATATTATTTTATTATATATGTATTCAAGAGCTTAAACAAATGTATTTGAATCTTCACATCTTAAATAAACATAAACAGGTTCAATTTAATAGCAGATGCATATTGCAGATGGAGTAAGTTGTTAGTTTATACAGTTTATTTGCACATCATTTTGTGATTTGTAACCGTCAAAAACAATCCACATATTCATTGCAGATGCATATTGCCGATGTGGTCACATGTTAGTGGGAAAATGTTAACGTGAATATACAAGTTATACTATAATGAAGAGTCTGAAAGCACAACAATAAACACATTTTTTTCAAACAGTTTTCCTTCAGGTGATGGAGGCAGGCTGATACAGTGGTTGATGAACATGAGGAGACAACTGGATCCATCAGACACGTCAGGTCTGATGGATCCAGTTCACACTGATCCATCACACTGATCCATCACTCCTTTATTAGTACGTCACTCCTCAGAGTGTGTACTGGTTCCAGTACACACTCTGAGGAGGATCAGTCCTTCTTAGACAAGAAGGTAGACGGATGCATTATGATGCACTGATCACACAGTAAATGGATCAATACTTAGTGGTGAATGTAAAAACTAACATCCGGTAACATTTGAGGTTTTCTCTTTATTATATATGGTATCATTTGTTGATTTGATGTTGTTTGTCTTTTTACTACATCTTTAACCGGTGCCAATAGAAGGAAGAGCTCATCTGTGGAGGGGCAGATTTGGTGTCATCCATCTGGTTGTATAGAAGGGCGACTGCATGGACAACATTTTTGGTTCTCAAATGTGTGGTGATGATGAATGGATGGTAATTTATACGTGATTCTACAACACAGGGTTACACAACCAAATGCAAGTTGTATTCACTTGCTACACAAGAAAAACATTTTTTATTGTGAAGGAGGATCATCACTTAATCACTTATGCTCACCAGGCTCTGTTAATGTTGTGAGCTCTTTAAATCACCCACTGCAATTCATTTATTATTCTCTGCCCTTAATGTGCACAATACTTTTATTCATATCTACAGTTATTGTAATTGAAAAATGTAATAAATGATGATCCTAGTTTTCTGTTTTCTTGCTGTGATTTTACAGTACTGAGTGTATAAACATAAACTACAGAATACTCTTGCTTGGTTAATCACAAGACACATTTCTATAATGTTGAACAGCTAACATATTGTATAAAGAGCACTGTAATGGATTACACTTTTATCAATGTGTTCTTGTCTGATTACAATACTGTACATGTTGCTAATGTTAAAATTCATACCAGATCGGCCCCATAGAAAACATCAAAAAACCTTTGGCAAGACCTTCATAAGAACTTTTATTGCACATTAAAATCTGAATTAATTTCAATAATTACATTATCCATGTAAACCCCGTAAAGATAATACTTAAATGTGTACAGAAGAATGTAATGAAAAATAATTAATTCAGTACAAAATTTACATTCAAGTGTATCTATGTAGAAATACATACAGAAATACAAAAATATGCAGTATGTCAGCTCCCTCAATGCCTGTTCAATGTAGCTCTGTCAGCCCATCACCGGACGTAGTCTCCTATATTCCACACACTGGCTGGATGAACAGAAAAAACTGTAATGGTGAGAAATGGATCATATTGTAGGCTGTAGAGGAAAAGCTTTAGTTGTAAAACATAAACTAAAACATTTGCTGTACTGTTTAGAAAAGAATAGAAAAGTAAGTTATTACTCACATAGAGTGGGTTTACATGCCATGGTGACTGTCACACTGTTTTTATTCCTGAAACAGAAAAGATTAATATCAACGGCTTATTAGTTAAATATTTTTAATGTCATTAACACTATAATAATGCAGTTGAAAAGACTTGTAAAAAAAGTGTACAAACGTTATTTCTTAACACACATAATGCTGAGCTGTACTCAGAGTATTCTGTGCTGTAAACTAGTTAAATTAGCTCATTTCATCTGCTGATATCCTGAGTCTTGAACAAACAGTACGTCAGGATCAAACCAAAGGTAATATTATAATAATGTAATATAATGCCGTTATCATTACATTATTCACGTTATCTACCGTCAAGTAACGACAGTGACAGCTTACACAGTGTAACTTCAGCTACAATAACAATACAAGGTTAACGGTTATTTTTCATGTTTACCAAACGAAGTACTACTAAAGTAATGAAGGTTGAGTTAGCTGTACAGCTTACCTTCAATTATCCAAGCTAATGTTGTTAGCAGCAGCGGCTCAGATACGTCAGGTTGCTGATAGAAGTGGGCGAACACATGGACCCCTCGTGAGGTCCAGCTCAGGATCCAATTGATGTACCCTCGTCCCCCCAAGTTCCTCCCTTTCCTGTACACGGTTGCAAAACTTAAACATGGCAGCACCCTGTGGCCATAGAAAAAAGAAGATAGCAGCGTCCGGGTAGGTTTCTTTTCGGAGGTTCGCAAATCTATGAGTGACGCCACCGTAGCTCCAGCCATTGATTATGCAGTCTATGGTCTGGACTGGCCCAGCAGCCTCTAGGCTCTTGATGGTGGAGTATTAATCTATATGTGTACGAATCCCACAGTGTCCGCAGATGTCCTTGTACAAAAACTGCTTGTGTGTGCACAATGTCGGTATGGTAGGTAAAGTTGAACTGGGAATCTATCAATTGTGATGCATGTTTACACTGGAAGATTTGAGAAACAATTCTGCGGTCTGCCTATGTTCTCTTGCAAATGCTCTTCCAAATATGTTTGGTGGTTTTGGCCTAAAACCAGTATAATTGTGACAACTGTGTTTATTGCCCTACCTGACAGAAACTCATTTGAGGCTTTAGTTGTCAGACGAATCAGGGTTGATATCTTTGTCCTAGTGTGGTATGTAGGATTGTGGCAGAATGGAAAAATAGAAAAAACTCCCACTGCTCACCTTGTAGTCACATCTTTTTAGCAACCTAAATTAGATACTTTTGCTGTGTTAAATAGCACTTTTCTGACAAAGGATATTAGATAAATACAACCAGTATATAGTCCCTTTTATACAAGCTAAATTAATTGCATGAATATAATTTTGGATTTTGTTGAAGGTTGCTTCTTAAAACTTATGTAGTTCTTTTAAGCAAGTAAGAGAGAGAAATGCTGGGCATTTTAAAATGTTCAAGCGCAGTACCGTGTTATCATTGCCATTTCATATTCCATTACAATTTCACATTATACTCGCTTTTAATTTATTAACTCGTGGGTACAGTAGTGCCACTAGTAGTTATAGCTTGAAATATCCACTCAGAGGGTAAGGTGAGGGAAATGAAAAAATGGCCTCTACAACTCTTTTGCAGTTCTTTGGCACTGAATTGGACTTTGGCACTGAATTGGATTTTTACTTCAAAACGGATGAGGTTGAAAAGAGAGTTGATTTGAATTTTGCTGTATGTAATCTCTGAATTAAAAGCTTAAGTGTTTGCATGGCTATGCCCATGAATATGTGCTGACTACAGTGGGGAGAGTACTGAGTGTAAAACCACACAGCTTGAAATATTTGTCTATTTGGGCACAAACACACAAGTTTAATAGAGAAGGGTCTAACGGCAGCGTTCCAAAATGGGAACTGCCTCCTCCATCTGATCACCCCAGCTTGGAGAAATTAGTGGAAACTGTGTAGTCTACATCAGGATACGATAGCATACCTTATTTGTTTGGATAAGCCAAGATAAGAAGACCTCAACCAATAACACCAATGTAGAAAATACAACCTAAATACAGTATGTCAACATAATATTTTATAAAGTTAGGTAATGTAACGTTAATAATGTATAGATAACATTAGTGAATCATAGCAGCCCCCTCTCTGCCACGAACTATGATGACCTTTCTAGCAACAATATAATATCATTTTAGCTTTACAGTTACATTAGATATGTTATATGGTGTAGAAGTTAATATTGAGGTTGTATCGCTTACCAACTATCCCTACATATAAAACGAAGCACCAACAAGGTAGTTAGTGAATCCGGAGTTTATTATGAGTGTTTTGAAAGACTTACCTACTGGCCCCTGTACCAGCTCTTCTCCTAGTAAAGTCCTTTCAAGTCAATTATCAATTACCAATCTAAAAGGAAGGAGCCGATTGGTGCTTTGTTGTATGTGTAAGGAGTCTTTTCATACTACTGCAGAAGTTTGGTGTTATTTTGAGCAGTATTAGTGGTTAAAAAAGACATTTTAATGCGTTTACCTTACTGCTCAGAGCTAATCATTGTTAGCCGATTTCAGCTGATAGAGACTGAAAGTGACTCTTCGGGATTTCTCTGTTAATGCTGTTCCATGAAAAAAGTTCTCTCAATGGTTTATTTGATCAGTGCCAAAAATGACCCTGTAATGATTTTACTCTGAAATTTAACTTTAAGCCTATACTGGCAAATTACATGATATTTGACATTTCACACACTGATTCTAAAATAATTATTATGATTGGTTTGACCAGGGATAACAGAATTTGAATTATTTCCACTTGAAATTTTCATTGGCAATAAAGATTACAACTCCCATGATCCCATGCACAGTACTTTATGACCTCATCATGTTTTGTTTGGGAGACCCCCTAGCAGGGATTTTCCCAGCACTGAGGATGGTATTCGAGCTTGGAGCTCCGCAATGGGACACTATTTGTTTAATTCACTATGATTATTGTTTATAATCTCATTAGTATGTCTACTATATTAACACTGACCAGTTGCACCACTGATGTCGTATCGTGAGTTGTAGCTTCCCTTCCTCCTTCCAACTACGTAGCAGAGCTTTGCAAAAAAAGAATCCTCCCTAAATGTCAAAATATACAGTTTCTAAGTGCCTTTCAAAACAACCCCACCCAACAATCTACTCTGTCTTTTGTGTAAAGCTGTCATGTTACTCCTGCCTTTAAAAAATGAAAGATAACAGTCATTATTTTCACAACCGCAAGAAAGCACTTGTTAGGGAAACATGTCAGGGAAACAATCCAAACTATCTTTAGAAGTACATTATTGATTACATTTTTCACACTTCATTTTACCTCATACTGGAAAGCATTTTTAACCACTTAACACCCATCTCTTTCCTTTCTCCAGCGTTGAAAGTCAAATTGTGTCACTTTCAATGATATAAAGAAGGAATTACATTGCATTTGTCTGAAATTAGACTAGCCACAGCACAATTAAGTTAGATGTAACAAGCTTAATCTCATTCTGTAAAAATCAACGTGGTGTTTCACATTAAGTGATTACGAGCCCTATACATCAAGTCTATACTTTAACAACTATACAGAGCTGTCTGAGCAGAGTTTTGTCTCTTTTGGTGTGCTGCTAAGCCGCATGTCTCTGGATTTCTATGGTATACGTGCAAATAATTCTATCATTCAGATCGATGGGCACCTGGCCTTCCCATTTGATATTGCTGCTATTTAGAGAGAGCTACTGTGATAGAAAAATTGCCACTGCCAAACCGAAGTAGTGAAGTGAGAGTCTCTACAGGACAGGTGAATGCTATTCAAGATGGTTCTTGTTTTGACAACACAGCAGTATTGACTTTGTGAGTGAATTATGATGACCTCTGTTGTGAAGATGTCAGCCACACCAGCAGTGAAAGTTAAATCCTCTTGGTTCCACAGAGTTTGAAAAAGTCTCTAAATCACATTAACACAAAAGTTCACAGAGATGAGGAACAGGATGATTTCTTTTAAAGCTAAATACTTGCAGTGTTAGTGCCGATGAATATAAAACAGGTCTTGTTTGTGGTCCGATCCTCTCCATCTGTGTGGGGGTATATTTATATCATACTCTGAAGACACTTTACTCTGAAACATTACAGTGTCATTAAATATGGTAAAGGTTGTAAAAAAAAAAAACAGATTTCCCTGACAATTTAAACACAAGCTGTGTGTCACACGGAGCACTATATTTATTATTAGTATTTGTTTTGCATGGGTTCTCGAGACCTGTTACCAGCTCAGAGCCTGGAGGAAGCTTAGGTTCTGCCACATTTTCTTTGATTTTACACTTCAGTTGGCTGTGCAGCTAACAGCAAGATAAAATGACACAAATATCTAAGGCCTCGGAGTCTGTTTCGTATCTATCATTTCACCCTCAAAGGACAACAAACCCGTGAGGGAACTCCTTGATAATTACGAGAAACCACATGAGAAGAACAGAAAAATACAAAAGTGCACAGTGTGGGTTTTAGGCCACATCAGTAAATCATGTGGGAGCAAATAAGAATGAAGATTAATGAAGGATTAATGGCTGTCTGCGCTGTGAGAGATGTGGCTGTTTGGTGGGGCATGTATGATGGGTTAAAGGATGAAGGAGAGGACCAGGTGGCACTTAGGCACGGAGGCCCCTAACAGCCCGCTTTCTCCGGCCGCAGCGGTGCAGCGGCTGAAGATCTATTCTGATTAGCAGTCAGAGAGACCACCCACCCTGATGAAGAAAAAATTGGATTTTTTAAAATTTTTTTAACGTAGTTCTCCTCATGTGAACTTCACGTGGCCACAGTCTTATATTGTTGTGTCATGGCACTTGTAAGTAAGCCTGCAGCAGACTGTAAGTTTGCCTGGTAAAGTTTTTTCTTTGGCTTGTTTAGATTCCCCAAAGACACTACAACAAAGTCAACTTTTCCACTGTAGACATAAGAGAACAATGTCCATCGATAACCATCACATCCGCACAAGAGTTTTCAGACAAGATGAGGAAAAACTCCTGTCGTATTGATTGTTTTCTCTCCATATTTATCATATTTCATTTTCTCTTGCATTTCCGCAGTTCGTATTCCTACTACAGAATGACGAATTGTATGGGGTTTCTTTTTATCTCTCACACACTGAAGTCAAGCAGAGCAGCAACAAAAAATCAAAAAAGAGTTCATAATATCAGTCATTTTGAATCACAGCTTCTAAGCATATCCACTGAATCTCAGCCCTAAAATGTCGACATCTCTTCACGGGCTATAAATATTTCTGGAAAGTGCTCAGCATCTCCCGTTCACTGAACATATCTTTCTTTCTTTCGCGAAATAAAGCTATCAAACTGTTACTCCTCCGGCAATTTCTTCCCCCAGTTAGTATTTTTTGCTGGATATGCCAACAGTGAATGACATATTGGCCAACATAGTGTCTACAGCATTAGGGCTGAAGTGCAGCGCAGCCATGGTAAATGTGTTCACATTCGCTTGGTGTATCAACCATAATCATGACAAATTGAAGTAGATTGGGGTTTTAGAAATGTTTCTTGGAGGCCGAGATTTGATGGCAGAAGTAATCTCATTAGTTGGATTTAAAGGCAGAGACAAAGAACAACCAATAATCTGGGTGAAAAACATTAGACTGAAGTGCAGAAAACATAAATGCTGCTGTAATGACTACCCGACTAAAAGACCAAGAAGAAGAACAAGCTAAATATTACATACTCTGATAATGCAGCCTGATAAACATACTGAACTGGCATTATGTTTCACTTCATTCATCCAGTCTAACATTGTGTGTAGGACCTAACCAATCAGTAATGAATGATGTATCCATCCTTCTGACATTATTGTCAGTTGACACAGAAGCTACAGCCACGTTGACTAGAAGAAATTAATGTTTTTCTTCACATTGATCAATGAAACATGTTTTCATAAAGTTAATACGCACTGGAGGAAACTTAATGAGTGTAAATATCATATATCTTATCTTTCCTCTTATCATAAGGAAATGTTGTACATTAACGTATCGCAAAAATGTTTCATAGGAGCCGATGTGAAGCTCAATGTGAATGGCTCCTCTTGTCACAATCTTGGTAGTGCCTGCACCTGCCTAACTCCCAGCCAATCCAAAAATGGGTGGAGCTAAGGTGAGCTGAATGAAGCCTGGTAGCTGAACATGCTGTAGGGGTCTTTAAGGATTGAGTAGCTTTTGGAGACAGCCTCAAGTAGCCATTCAGGGAACTGCACTTTTTAGGCACTTCCTTGTAAGCTTCATTTTTCATTCCCGGAGGATGAAGCTGATCTTGCAAACAATATCTGCTTTTGTGTTGTCATTATTATTTTCAATTCAATTCAATTTTATCTATAGTGCCAAATCATAACAAAAGTTATCTCAGGACACACAGTAGGTAAAGACCACACTCTGTGACTCATTTAGGATTTACAGAGACCCAAAAATTACTCCGTAGAGTACGGTGGCAACGAAAACCTTTCCCATAACATACAGGACCGTCGGACAGACCCAGCTCGATAGAGGACGGCCATCTGTCTTGACCAGTTGGGGAGGAAGAAAAGAGAGAGAAAGAGATTAAAGACGGACAGATGTACAGAGAGAGACAAAGACGGACAAAAAGACAGAGACAGACACACTTCCAGAGATGCAAGCAACAAATGAGTAACAGTAACTATAATAATATCTATAGTAATGTGAATATGACTTATATGTTATGGCAGTTAATACAGCAGAATAGTAGAAACAAGCAAAGCTAAGGTGATTTTAAGAAAGGTCTAAGGTTTTTTAGAAAACTAAATACTATTCAAGGAAAGTAAATGTCACAGCAGTGAGAGGAAGTTAATACTGTGAAGCCTTACACTTGTGACGGTAAATGGTCGAGGTCAGATTTTCAAAGTTTTAGGTGGTCCTCCTTGGGGGAGGCTCAGTGAATGGATGGGGAAAAAATAAAATTACATTGCTTATTTAATTGACTCTACTCTAAGTCCTGCCTCCCTTGGTTACTATTGCTAGGCCTGTCAAGCTTTCAAATCATGAATGTGAATATGGGATTTTCAACAGTATCTATGATTGTATAATAATATAACTATATTAGTTGTTAAATAGCAGAGCGGTAGACCGAATGGACTACAATATACATTTGAGAGTTACATTCCAAATTTAATGTTAATTTATTTGTGGAGTATTGTAAATGAAGAGTACGTTAAAATCATGATCAGGCATCAGGCACAATTACATTTCACTTAAAGGACAGGAATAATGTTCTTGTAGAGCAGGGAGAGTTAATTCATTGTTTTATTTTAAGCTAATGTTTAATCATGACTGTCAGAAACGGAAGTTTACGATATTGTAACCCTAGTTATATTAACACAGGCGGAGCCCTCTATTTGACTTGATGGGTACAACTCTCCTCCAATCATGTACACGCGATGGCCCATTGAAAAATTGCATGTACATAGCCGGCCTGTAGGGTGTGCCTACCTTTTCCCGTCCTTTGTGGGTATATAAGCAGGTGCTCTGCCAGCTGCCCTCATTCCACCGAACTTCAGCGTAAGGCGAAAGAGCAGCAGGGCCCTATTTAGATTGCTCCCCCCGGGGTAATATAATTAGAGCCCCAATATTGTAACCTTCGTTATATGTCACACAGGCTTTGCCCTCTACTGGACTCTATGGGTATAATAGGCAAAGCCCAATCTATGTACTCCCTGCTGTGGGAGAGGCTCCGCCCACTGACCACACTAGCTACAGGTTAGGTACCAAGACCCAGTCACCACTTTATTGATCTAAGCCACCATATGGAGTAATAACGGGTCCAACCTCCTCCCAGTTTGCAGCAGCTGGCTAGGCTGGGTGAGGTTGTGGTCTAGCCTCGCCGGAGCCTCAAGCCTAGACCTCCTGCGCACCTCATTGACCACGTCCAGCAGAGCACAGTCCAATGCAGGTGCATTACAGCCTGTGGGGATCAAGTATAAAACACTTGACACATCCGTCAACAACCCTAGAGTGAGACCTGGCTGGAGGTCATTTCACAGTCATGGCGTCCCTGCCTCTCTTAGATCCACTTGTGGAAATAATAGTCACAGGGTTAGAGCAGCCAGGCACCTTGGCAGCTCTTCTGCTGTTTACCAGGGAGACAGCTCGTGTAAGCCCGGCCGCTTCACTGTAGTGGTGCGGGTTAAACACGCGAGAGACCAGCCGACGCCAGACAACCACCTCATTGTCCAGGAACATAGCCCTGCCTTGCTGATGTGAGCGATGATTACCTTCACCGTTGCAGCCAGCCGGTTAGTCTTAGAAAGTGACACAATGCCGGCTGCAGCACAGGGGCTAACTGTGTGGTCGCTACAACCAGTGGGGAGCGATATTTTCTCTTGCATCGCCACCGGTTGTAGCGCTCATATGGAGGGACAACGGTAGCTTTTTCCCAGTTGACATCAGTGCTCTTCTCTACCGGTAGAGGGTGTGTTGTGTGAGTGTGCTTGTGAAACCGTGACCTTGTAAGCCGAGCCCACTGCAGGGATTTACTGGTGTAACACAAGTTAGCGGCGGCCCGTCGGCCGGGAGCATGGTGGAGGTGGGAGGGGGAATTTTTGCTCTTTTAGTGGCGTAACATGTTTTAATAAAAACAGTTTATACATAGAACACAGAACAGTCAACACAAGCAAAACATACAGAACCATATGAACAATGAGGAAGGGTGGCGAGGCAGCCTCCCTGTATTGTCCCTCCCACTCACTGTCGCTGTTTGCCCCAAGACAGCTTTGGCTGTGCTGCAGGCCGCGGGACAAGACGCGGTGGGGTTCCGTGCGGGGTGTTGCTGAGGCTGGCCCACTGTGGGTCAGCTGGGGGATCCGTTGCAGAGAAGCCTGTCCGCTGGCAGCGCTTTCTTCGCCTTGCCGTAGCACAGCAGCGGGGAGCTTGACCTATCCCTTCCGCTTGGCAGTCACAGCGAGAGGTAGATGAAGGCTCAGCTGCGCCTTTTCCTCTTCCAGCCTCTTTAGCCGCTTCATCACTCTAGTGAGGGAGCCAAAGAGGCCGTCGAGGCTGTCGAGACCGGTGCAGCTAGAAGATCCTCTCGGCCTCTTCTGGGGAGAGCGGTGAGACCTAGCCAGACGTGGCGGGAGCCGACGACAGACAGGAACATCACTCATCCGGTAGCAGTAGCTAGTCCCTATATGAGGTTGTTCATCACATGCTGCTGCAGTTGTCATGACTTTCTGGAAGTCGAGCTTGATTGGAGAGGGAGTCAACAGCAAAGGCTGAGGCTGGGCAGGGGTGTTGATCTTGAAGCGGCGACTTTTGCATACACTGAAAGTAAATGGAATGAGTGCAGCTGGCAGTGCACCTGCTTATATGCCTGCAAAGGGCGGCAAAAGGTAGGCTCGCCCTACAGGCTGGCTACGTATATGTAAATTTTCATTGGGCCATTGGGCCATTGTGCGTACGTGATTTGAGGAGAGTTGTACCTATAGAGTCCAGTAGAGGGTGAAGCCTGTGTGAGATATAACTTCTATCTTTAAGTGGTTAGCAACATGGGCTGAGGTTAGCTATAGCACAACAAGCTAGCAAGATAGTAATTGTGTAAGTCAGTCACACTATGGCGAGCCCTTTTGGCTTTGAAAACCGATCAAGGTGAGCTAGTTAGCCTTGTAGACCAACCAAGTTAATTTCATCATGGTAGCTAACAGCTGCTAGTGTAGTGAAGACGATCAGCAAGTCGGCTGATTGATTGTATAATAAAAGGCCGTCAATACAACATTTCAGGAGTCTGAAAAGCTGTGCCGTTTTTACATGTGTTAAAATGGATGTTAAACCCAACCAGTCAGCCTCTATTCCTCTTATTTGCTTGTGAGAAATGTATGTATAACACCAGTCTGTGACATGAAGACTGTAAAGAATGTTATTACTCTGTTATTGACGCACCAAACATACAACGGTGCTTATCCACATTTGAGGCATTCATTTCATTTTTTGCTACTGTAATCTCAAACTCAAATGATAGTTACAGTCTGGAGCACACATGGCAGGGATACAAATGCTTCATGCAGTGAGTGATGGGTAAGTGCAACTCCTATTTGAAAAAATATATAAATTATACACTCCAGACTGGCTACCTAGTTTCACTTGCATCACCGACTGGCAACCCACAACTAAAAAACATTTCAACTGTGCTTAGTGACTGTGTATTGATGTTTGTGTGGGTGCAAGAGAGAAAAACTTTTTGAAATTAGTGTAATTAACTGTGTATTGAATATATGAAACAACATATGTGATATTCACAGGGCTCTCAAGTTTTGAAGACAAGAGTGACATTCTCCCGTCATCTGAACGGGGGAACGGGTCGCAGGATTGGGGCGGTTTCACTCAGCATTGAAAAAGTAATGCTAATTATTTGCTGCTATCAAGTTATTTGTGTCAAACAAATTATGAATGTGTTGTAATGTAAAACTAAAACAGGAGATGGCTTACTCTATGCTCAAAGTAATGCTCGGAGCTCCAAGGTGGTTGTAGCAGAATCACATGAATAATTCCAGGTTAACTATGCCTTTTTTTCCTATTGTTTGTTGTGTTGAATCTCACCCAGATACAATAGTGCCACTTTTTGATAGGCTATTGTGTAGCCCCTATCTTTGTTTTGATTGCTGCTAAGTGGCAACTGGTCCCATAGTGAGAGCTGTGCCACTGCACGGCGGCCATAGAAAATTTGGGAGCTGCGCATATTATAAATACTCTACATTGATTTGGAGGTATATAAGCAAAGGAAACTGAACATGGAAGTTGTCCAATAACAGCCCATCAGTATTGTGGAGACTGTCCAGAATCCCAATTTGAGAATGGACTCGCTCATAAGCAGACATTAGCAATGACATCTTAAGAAGCAGAGAGCCTTATAGCAGGCAAATGACAAACTACACTAGAACATTGCACCTAAATGTGATGGCTTTACTGGTGTAAAAGCCTCTACTCCTTAAAAAATCCTTTTCACAAGTTTTGGATCCTGGCTGCAGCGATTCGCTGCCACTCAACCACTAGAGCATTAGTGAGGTTAGATGCTGATATTGAGTGATTAGGCCTGGCCCCAGTTCATCCCAGAGGTGTTGGATGGAGATAAGGTCGGGGCTTTGCGCAGGACAGTCAAGTTCTTCCATACCAAACTGGGAAAAGCATTTCTTTATGGACCTGGCTTTGGTGCAAGGTTTTTCTTTTTACATTGAAACAGCAAAGAGTCGTTCTGTTGGCACAAAATTGAAGGTACGGTGAAGAATTAAGGTTTCCCTACATTGAAACTAAGGAGCATTGTCCAAACAATGAAAAAAAGTCACTTTGTTGTGACTGAAATATGGTGTATAACCACACAGGACCATTATCACCCATATTGTAACTTATTAAGGTAAGGCAATCATTCTATCAACCTGGCAACAAAATGCTATGTTGTTTGGTGGCCTGGCAAACAATTATAAAACATCCCATCAGGCCCTGAAGTCTTACATTATTTAGCTGAGACAGCAGCTAGGCTGCACCAGCTTAGGGCAAGGACAACTGACAGAAAGCCAAAAATGCTCAAAGGTGATATACAGTACTATGACAAAGGTATGTGGGAATAAATTAGGCTAAATTGCCAGCCTATGCACATTTGTGAATTTAATATCACTGCCAATTCACTGCCTCATTTCTTCGTCCTATTTCACATGTTTTGAATTCCTACCCAGATTGTCAGTAATTTGTGTGCAGACAAATCATCGGGCCAGATAATTCAGAGAACTGCCCTATAGCATAGTGTAACAGTTGGGGTGCTATCAATTAATGAGATGTCAACAATTGTTTGGTCCTGCATTATTCATGTCAGAGCAGTAATAAATAATGAGCCTGTTACAAGTCAGAACTCATGAGTCCTTTCCACCAAACTTTTTGTGAATTTAATCTAGATAGTCTTATTTCTTTCTGACCAGTGACAGTGTGTTGGTTAGTGCATGAACAAGGTCCCCAAACGAAGGGATATTAAGGACTTGAGAGACAAGGTGGGAGAGATGAGGGGCGCGGTGGCAGGATTGTGTTTGCAGAAGATTAAGGCCCTTCAGGATGGAAGGATGATGGATGGATGGGAGTCCTTCATCCATCAGGGCCTGTTTACATCACCTTTAAACAGGCCAACCATGCCAAGTCTCCCTCTCCCTGCTATCCCTTAAAGGGGCCAGCTGCTGGGTTGACCTGAGCTTCATATCGGTTCAAATCATTGCCATGATGGATTGCACGGGAGAGCATATATGTAAGTGACAAGAGAGACTTATGGAGTCATTTGCCAAAGCCCTTATCCACTTGTCATGGTTTTGTTTCCTGCTGAATCTGCGTGTTCTTGCCATATTACAGTGTTGCAGATGTGACCTGTCATTTGCCTTGAAATGTTATACCACATACGATGCATCATTCATAAATGATGTGAAGCTGTAAACATGTCACAATTTAATGGTCCATTGTCTATTTGGTTTGAATGAGGCCCAAATGAGACAGAGCTGGCTGCTTCCTTCGGTCTTGGCTCTGTAACCATCATCAACACTGAGACTCTTTTATCAGATGCTTACTCTTTCATTTCATGGGCCGTCTGTTTGAAACATGAAGCACGTTTTCAAAGACAATGCTCCACTATAGGAATTCAAAGTGGACCGCTGAATAGCACCCAACAGCTCACAAAGAGCACCCTTATTTTTGAATCTGAAACTGATTTCTATTAGGAATCCCAGACTCATAAAAATTCCTTTTGAGGATGGTTTATAGCATTTCCCCATATTTATAATGATCCCCCCCACACACACACACCCTGTGTTTTAAACCCATATTTCAAATGCAGTTTGAAGTAGTAGTTTTCTGTGGAAATATAACATTTCATGGTTCTATTCATACTATAGTGTCTTAAACTTGGACTTGTCAAATCAAATGTAGATAGAAAAGATCTCAACTAATGTTTTCTGAGTACTAACAATGAGCGTACATGCACAACAGTTTATCATATTTCGTTTTCAAGGGGTTCACTGCTTTCATTTACTTTTAAATATTTTTCCTTGAAGCGGAGATGTTTCTTTGAACAGCTACATGAACAGAAACTAATCCAGTGTCTAACACTGTCTTGGATCAACCCTAGAGCTGGAAGGGGTCATTAAAAAAACTCTCTCATCTTTATCTATTTAAGCAAATATGGTTTTCCACAACGTCTCCTAAATTGTTGGTATAAAGATATCAATAGTTCCGTCTCAAGTGCTGTATATAATTGGAAAAGCTCTGGAGAAAAGAAGCCTGTATTATTCTAATTATATTATGGATCCTTAATTTTACCTTTACACTTACTGACGTGTTATCAATACCTTCCCTTATCTCTTGCTTTCAGGTATACGCTCATAACCAGTATGACCAGTCTTCTACTGAACACAGAGCAGCCTTATTGGGGAAGTAACATTACAAAGAAACTTCAAAGTAGTAACTTTTGCGCCGCACAAAATAGTACGAAGCACTTTTTTTTATATATTCTTAAATAGTGTGACTATGTGACATGTCAGAAAAGACACTAAACACGTGAGGTACAGTACATGGGTCAAATGTAGAACTTGATGGGTATATCTACGCTCAGTAGTCTTGATGGTGTACACATTTGCTACTGCTCTAACATCCAGATCATATCATTTTAATCATTTGATGGCAAGATATGAAATGTTTGCAGACGTAGCCTGTTTTTCTTGTGATATGGCTCATCAAGTGCAAATAGTAAATTAAATGTAGCCTTTGCTGCCATTTAACTATAACTCTTTATTGATCCCTGAGGGGAATTCAATTTGTGGATATATGGGAATATATTGTGTTCTCTTCTTGCATCTTTTTTCTTGATAGTTTTATTCACTCCACTAATTTGAAATGATGCACTGTAAACGTATTGAAATGAACAGAATCCCTTTTGCACTGAGCAGGTTCAATACAAGCAGTTTTCGAGCAGGGATACAGGTAGAAGCCATTCTGAGATAGCCTAACAAGGTTTGATTCTACATCTACCCACATAAAAGACTTTAAAAGGTCAGGGGCCATATTCACAAAACATCTTATGGCTCAGAGTAGGTCCTGACTTCTTGATTTAGGAGTAACTCTTAAAAATAAGGGGTGTATCACTCCCTTCAACCCCTAACTTTTTAAGATAAGTGTAATTCACAAAGCATTTTATCGCTAAAAGTAGCTCCTAAATCTATAAATACCTCTGAAGTACTCCTAAATCACTCAGAGTAAATGAGGAAGGAGCTCACATGGCTGCTGCATTTTGGAGAGATTAAATGATAGTGAGCTTTAAAAAAGGTATCGACTTAATGGAGATGGCATTATGAAGGTGGTAGAGTTGGTCAGCGATGCCATCACATCCCCAACCAATAAAAACCACCCAATATCACAGCAGATTAAAGTTGGAACAACTCTCCACTGTTTGACCACGGGAAAAATGCAGCTGTTTGCTCAGACGATCTTGGCGTCTCTCAGCTGTTGTCAGGGAGGATTGTGCACCAGACGATAAATGTCCTATCCAGACCCCACATACTGCTGCAGTTCATTCACTTCCCCTTTGAAGTGTTTCTATCGCAAATTCACTCTTAGGGACTCATTCCCTCTCAGCCAATCACGGTGGGCATAGAAGAGATGAACACGATGTCATCCATAGCAACAAGATCAACCCTGCCCTCTAGTTTAAAATCAGGCGTCCCTCCACTCCTGAGTAAAAGTTGGTCTTAGAGGCTTTGGGAATAGGTTGGAAGAAATGACTCTGAACTAATAATAACTAATTGTAGTGCTCTTAGAGCACTCTTAGTGCTAAAATAAAATGTGTGAATTTGTGAATAAGGCCCCAGGTTTTTGTTGAGTTGCTCAAATGATTCCATTCCCTGTTCTGCTGCAAAGGAACATGGATTAGCAAAAGAAATCATATCATGAGGAGATTGGAGGCCACTATTCCGGAAGCCTCTTCTAGAATTGGTCAGGAACAACATTCAAAGGTCATTGTCAGTCAAAACAGCCTTGCTGCTGGCTTTAATTATGGCCAAGAGGATATTCAAATTGCTCTGTCTCTGTGTGTGTAAGGGCCTGTGAGAGCTCTACCAAGACTCAAAGGGTGAGCAAAGGGAGTGTGGCTTGGGACGCCAAGACCATCTGCTCAGCACAAAATATATATAGTATAGAGTATGGAGGGAAGGAGAGGTGACAGTGCCTAATGACAGATTCATGGTAAGAGTCAGCGGATGGAAAACTTCCAGGACCTGTTTGAGGGTCAAACATGTGTGAAGGAGGACTAAACACAAGCATTTGCTGAGAAAGAGTTCCAGGATTGGAACTGTTGATTTACTACAAGCATCATTTTACTATAGGGTTCCAAGACAGAGGTGTTTCTAGGAGGTGGCCTGAAGTGGTCAATCAGTTTTGGGCCACCCCACGCCAGGCCACTTTTTTTGTGGTTGGGGTTGTATATAAATTGAATTGCTCAAATGTGTCCTCTCCCCCAATGGATTCCCAAGTTTAACATTTGAATTGCAGTAGTCACAAAAGATACAGGAGTGAAATATGAAAATGTCCTTCTGTCAGTTTTGTTTCCCCCTGCCGGGGGATAATACTTTTCCTGATACTCTGAGCTTCTCTCCGCTCTGTCTGTATCATTCATGTCTCATCAATGCATGTTACTAATTCAGCTTCTTCCCCGGAGCTGTTTGTGCTTTGTCGTCTCGCAGGTCTCTGCTGATCGTGGTGGTGCCTGCTGCCGTGGTCCTACATGACGCTTCCTGCTGCTATTATCACTGTTACTCATATATACTATCACTAGTTTAATAAACTATAAAATTTGTAGCTGTATCGTAGCTGCTATTGCCACTACTCATCATTGATCATGTTTGCCACCATAATTATTATCATTTTCATATTCTGTCACCTTAGCTGTGCTTGTTTCTACTATTCTGTTGTATTAACTGTCTTAACATATACGTTATATTCACATTACTATAAATATTATAGTTACTGTTAGGCTTTGCTTGCATCTCTGGAAGTGTGTCTGTCTGTCTCTCTCTGTCCATCTGTGTGTCTTTTCTCTCTTTCTCTCTCCTTTTCTTCCTCCCCAACCGGTCAAGACAGATGGCCGTCCTCCACAGAGCTGGGTGTGTCTGACGCTCCTGTCTGTTATAGGGAAGGTTTTCGTTGCCACTGTACTCTACAGAGGAATTGTTGGGTCTATGTAAATCATAAATAAGTCATTGAGTGTGGTCTTTACCTACTCTGTAAAGTGTCCTGAGATAACTTTTGTTATGATTCGACACTATAAATAAAATTGAATTGAATTGAATTGAATTGAATTGAATTGAATTGAATTGAATTGGTTCCAAAAGTGAATGTAAATCATTTTATGTCTTGTTGCTGTTACAGTTCGCGTGCCTTTACAGATATGTTGACTCAAATCTGTTCATGAAATCAAATCCATCAATGAAATAGCTGGACCCATAAGAACAACTGCAGCGAGAAACTTAAGTGTGATGGGGAAAGGATGAATCTGGTGCTGGTAATGTCAATCATGAGAGTAGTCAGGACATGTGATTCCAGATGTGGGTTTCTTGCAGTTCTTGCATACATTCTACATCTCCCTCAAACACTAATATGTGGTTGTCTCAGGTGGAATCAGAATCTTAAATGTATGCTCATGCTCTCAAAATGTCAAAATGGTAAGGACTAAAAGTTAAGTTAAAACCTGCTCTGTGCTTATGTATAAGCTGTTTGTTTAACATGTACTTTGGTAGGATAAGCTCATAAGCTTTTACCACCAAAAATAAGACAAATAATACAATGTTGGTATTTTAAATGTATAAACCTTCTAGAATAAAGGTCAAAATGACAAAAAAGTGAATTGAAAAATAAGTGGGGGGACAATTAAAATGGTAATTGGGTGAAAAAGAATGTCACAGGGCTCTATGAGCCACGCAGCGCTCACTTTAAAGACTGCTCAAAATTCACCTGACTTTGCCTCATCTATATCCATCACATCAAGGCACTTGGCACGTAACTAAGGTGGATTTAGGGCTTATTATTGTTTGTTCTCACTGTCCAGGAGAGATCCTGAAGAAAAGCAATAGTTCCATCTCTGGAGTGTCGATAACAGGGTGATATGGATCTGTGGTATCACGCTTACCGCTGGGAAATATAATGAAGCATCATACTTGCACTAATGACCTAATTATGAAGCAGTAGCACTGGAGGATTCTCACCATCATTTAAAAGTTAATCTTACTTTTTTTATTCATTTGCTGGAGTAATAGGGATATTTAAATCCAATTCACACAGGAGGTTCCATATTTAATTTCATAGTTTACTGGAATCTATCAGGCGCAGTCTCTGGGATTTAAGAGGCCTCAACATTCCACTGAACTGTAACATTTGCTGCTCTTCAGGAAAATTAAGCCATACAATGCAGAGGGGAGTTATAGAGAGTGGGAGCAAATTAAATCAGAAGAAAAGGATTGAAATATAACTTGAAAGCAAAAGCATGGAAATTCCTTTCTAGAGGGCAGAAATACTTTTTTAGATTGATGCCCACATGCAGATTAAAGTCTAACCATCCCTATGGACCTGGAAAACTTCCTGTTGCTTTTATATATAAATCAGTATTATGCAGTTCAGCCAGACAAGAAGTCATAACTGAGCCTTTGCAGCGATAATATTAATCATCCCACTTTGAGCAATACTTTGAGCAATAACAGTCATTAACAGGGCAATGTACCCGACCAGCCTCCGCATCACAGCAGAGGGGAGACATGTTTCGAGACAGGATTTCCCCTTGTGCCATCAAACCTGAATCAAGGACACAGTAAGGGCGGAGAAATTTCTCTACCTGCTGACAAAGGGGAAAAGATGATCACTCTAAATGCCCAGCACTAAATCTTTCACACTTGTCAAGTCCACTTTGTTCCTGCTGCCAGAGTTGACCCCTCTCTCTCCATCAGCAGGGACCTGGCCTTGGTCGACGGGGGGACGGGCAGGAGAAGGAAGGCCAAGACACTGGCTAAATTTATAACACACATTTATGCCTCATGCCCTCAAATCATCCAAACATATTGTAGTGCTCTGTTAAGGACACGCACACGCACACACACACATAGACACACCTAAATACACATGCTCAGCATGATACTGTCCACAAAAGGATAAAGACCTCCTTTCTGTTCTGTTTGATACATGTAATAAGGATGAATGCTGCAAAGCTTTATAAAACATTATTTTTACATGCAGTAAGATGTATTAGCTATATAAGTTACAACATATAGATTTTTGACAAGTCTGACCTTCAGCAATGCAGGTACATGTTACGGTATGTTAACTGCCATTTTCTGAAATGATGTCCACAAAACTATTATACACATGGGTGGCAATGTGATTGTCAGAGGAAGCTAGGTAGATAGCTCGTACAAATGAAAAGGAAAGTCTTTGAAGCATGTTAGATGCAGTTTTCAGGCGTTGGAAGCAGAAAGGGCAATTTCAATTTAAATGTCCATCAGAGATATGGAAGATGGAAGTTAAGTTTCTCTGGGTAGGTTAGATGCAAAACTGTATGTAGGTCAATGCATGTTTTCCAGATCCTTGTACTGAATTAGATTTTTTTTACACAAATTAAATACATCAATTACAATTGGATTTTGTATATTTAAAGCAGTACATTTTAATGTCATTAAACTGATGTATATCTAATAAAATTTAACATAAACCAGCACAGCTACCACTTGGATAGCATTTTTTCCTTCCTGATACCGATTCCAATACCTGAACTTGCCTATTGGCCGATGCAGAGTACCGTATATAATTATTATTAAAATATTAATATAAAATATCGTTATTTTGTTATTACAAATATGATACAATGGCTTTCATTGTGTATTGCCTGGCTCAGGTCAAACCCTTTGTAAAAAACAAATACATAAAGAGAATGAAATCAGAATTTATAGAATTTATTGTCTAGTTTGACAGTCAGTCATAACTGAAAAAGAACAAACTACTTTAAAGTAGCCGATACCAATACCAGCAGTATCCGATACTGGTATCGAATTAATAATAATAATTCTTTATTTTTAGGCATCAGAACAAAATCATTACCATAAATGCAAACTCTTGAGAGCAGAGACGATGAGAACGTTGATAACGTACGTCTCTATTCATGCACGAAATGGAAGCATAAATGAGCCTTAAGATGAAGTAAGAGATTGCCTGCATGCCACTAAAACATGGTTGAAGCACACAGGATAAGCTCTTTTAATCAAGATTATTTACTTTCCTTATCATTTCAGAATGGAATGGATCCTCCAGATGTTGTCACTGTCACTAGAACTTTGCATGCAGTCATTTTTTTTTCTTGCTTCATCATTAATATAAGCTCAAGAAATCTGTTAAGAGGGAGAATGGCAACAATCCACTTCACTTTGGCAACTTTAATTGCTAGTAGGCTTAACTCAGCTTACTTCAGAGGTAACTTTAAAATTCAGGCATATCTGCAGCAGGGACTTCTGCAGACAAGCAGATTCATCTTCTTTTTGCTGTATTTGCTGTGACCACATCATGGCACAGTAAGTGATAAGCAGCGGTGTAAGAGTAAGAGGGATTTATCAGTAACATGCTGAGTGGGGAGCTGATAAAGGGGTAACCCAGATGACTTGTTTTGACAGTAAACCAGCAAAGGAGGGGGACATGTGCTAACAGCATTATGCAAAAGAGGGAATCAGGAATCGACAACGATGACCCAAAAAATGTATTATGCAGAATAAGTACTGTAAAAGTCAGGGTAATACAGTACAGCAAGAATAACAAAGGTTTATACATTTTTAGATAAGTGCAAGAACAGTTCAGTCGGGGATATCAATAAGCAGTCACCGCTCAACACTCGGATATTTACAGTGTACCAGCTGGAATAAAAAAAAAAACGCCTAAAGCATCAAAGTGTGTTCCATCACATTGAATATCTAACTGCCTGTGAAAACAATAGATAGAGAAGGACACAAACATATGAGCACTTACAATATACTGTGTGTGAGCCGATGTTTTAATCTTCAATCTACTTCCAGTGGGGACTGCTTACTGAAAACAGGTACGGTTTCTCAAGAGTTTGGTACCTCTTCCAGCAAGGGAGCCGCAGCGTTGAAAGTAGATTGAAGTTCTTGCCGGTACTACTATCCCAACCTTCATCACTTTATTTAGTTCTCCTCCCACCAGCTTCATGCATCCCTGCATACACACATTCATTTTTTAAAAACATATAGTGTCGAAAGAACATAAAAAACACTAAGAAGGTCCAATTTGTATCTAGATACGAGACAGGAAATGATACATTTTTATACACATTAACAGTTTGATGCTTTACCATACAATCCGATAGAGTTCTTAACATTTGTTTAATAAGTACATTTAATTTCCAGAACAAATTACAATAAGCTTATTCTATAAGTGTGGTGCTATACATATATATTTAAAATTTCATTAAAAACCAGGGAATCCAAAGTATTTTTGTTACTTGACATTATGGCATGGGAAGACAATGGAAGACAAATGTATAATTTCAGAATAAATCAAGTATTAATCATTTGTTCTCTAACTTTGATCTTCAGTGTATATATAATGGAAGACAAATGTATCATTTCAGAATAATATGTCATTGTGTTTATTAATTTTCCAATAAACACAGGAAGACAAAAAGACTTATTCTACTGTATGAACAAACATTTTGCTGTGGCCGCTGGACTTTAGAGCTGCTCTACAGACCTTACACATGTTTTCTTTCCTTCATATAGAATCCAAATTTCTTCAAACTTTAGCTAGATTTTGGATTTTATTGTGCACTGTAAACTGTGTCAGTCATGTTGTTCCTCACAAGCAACCATAGCAATAGTCTATGGTAGGCTAATGTTATACTCTCATAAAGCCGAGTGTTCACTGACCTTTCACGAGAGTGGAGTGGACTCCGCTCAGCAGATTGAAGATGTTGTGCAGGATTAGCAGCAAAGCTTCAGTAAACCGATTCCTAACTTAATAATCAGGCTATTGGACGTTATGGTGCATTTTGACCAGGGGTCCATGTATCAGTGTCGTTGCATCTTTAACGTTAAAACCAGCCTCCGGTTCTTATTGTTGAATCTTTACATCCCAAAAAAACACTTAACATCATCATTGTTTCCCCACTTTCTTTCTCTTTTTTTCTGAAGCAAGGTATGAAAACCAGTCACAAATATATGCTGGTCATGAGTCGGCAATAAAAATGTTTTGAATTTAGGTTGAATCATTTATCATTCATCCTTGTCTGGTGCAAATAACATTACATCAAGTGTGTGGCTTTTTACAAAATCTAAAATACGGGAACAATAAATGCTATGCCTACAGTTATAGTACGTAGCTTGTTTGACGTGCTCTTGTGTTGTAAACTGAACATCATGAAACATAAAGTGTTATTTTGTTTTTCATTTTGCTGTGGAGAATTAAACAATAAAGCACTTCCTGCCAAAGACCCACAGCACTTGATATCAGACAGTCAGCTGCAGCAAAATATGATGTTAGCCAGCAGTAACAAAACAGTTTTGGAAAGGCACTAGGGTTTCCTCCAGCACGGATAAAACAAACCCACAGGTCTGTGCTGGGCACAAACACACTGACACTGAAACAATTTAGAAGTATTTTAGAAGATTCACTTTTCTTTATGTTGACCTAATGTAAGTAGATGTGTTTTCTTGTTGGAAGCATGATCATGATAGGTTGTTGTATGGGGGTTCTTGCATTAATTGGTACGACAATTTACCAATATTTTGTCAATTAAAAAAAACAAAAACGTTGGCTATCTTTTTACTATCTCTATTTGCCAACTCCTTCATAAATGCTGTTTTTAAAAATGCTTTTAATACAAAAGCTCTGAAAGGCAAGGTGAAAATTGTTGGCATTGTTTGCCAAAACCTTCTGTGTGTTTGAGTGTGATAAAATAAGCATACAGTTCACTGATCACACATCATGAAGCTGTCCACACTACACACACAGACCTCCATCAGCTGTGATTTACAAATAATGTCCAGATTTTGAACTTAACTTGCTATTTGTTGTTTCATTTAACATACATGTATTGCATGTCCTGTATTCAGGTGCATTATATACACATTAAAGCTGCAGTCGGCAAGTATGGCAGATCGAGTTGACTCAAATTCTGAATGTTAACAACTCTCACGCCCCTTCTCCTCTATCACCGAGCTCCTGCGCTCTCTCCAATCAAGTGCTTGTCAGTGCGCGTGCACCAGATTCTTGTGAACACTGTGAATTTTGAGAAGGTTGCCCAAGCGACCGAACCAATCAGCAATGGTTTTGATGGTTCGAAGTGTAACGCAACTAGAAGCGACTGTTCAGTGTTAACAACATGGCGGCTTCCTTGGATGAGATTAGCGCAGCTATGGAGCAAGCTGCTCGCTAAGTCTTTTTCCTCTTAGATCCTTCTTTTGGAATATGGACCGGGCACCTGAAATTGTGCCTTTAATCTGTAAATTCATGTTACACAAACGGAAAATATCCTTTACTGACATGTTGTTTACTTTACCTCGACTCGTTAGTATGTTATAAGCTTCGTTGATCTGATGGTTGATTTTGCCTGTCTATCACAAACATAGGTGGTGATAAACAGATGATTCATCCAATCAGCAACCAGTATTTCCGCATCTTCCCAAAAGATCTCCAACCGAGAGTTCACGGATGGATATGCAGAGCAATTGCGAATTATGCGAATCAATCCATCTGGCGGAGTCAGATGCTGGCCTTAGGGTGCCTTGCCCGCCCTTGGCGTGAATTAGGCCCTGGACGGACGAGCCTATCAGTCAAGCCATTCACAAAAAAATAAAAAAACGCAGCACAACCCAGGCTACCATGATAAACTTAAATATTTTTCCAATATGAATGATTCATAATAATACCAATAAACACTGTGGAGACACATCAGCCAGGCTATAGTCATCAAGGGCCAGCTAACGCCAAGCAGCAGAGGTCCGAGCCGGGGGATCTGGGTTTTGATAAACCCAATGAAGTGGCTGTGAGGACATAACCTACGTGCTTTTTCTCCCGGAAAAAAAGAAAGAAAGTTCCGAGCGCCCTTATCAGCTGTAGACACTGTGTTTACAATAACTGGATTTTTGTGACTGGAAGCATGCAGTGGAGACAGGGACAGGCGTAAACAAACATGCAGCCTCAAAATAACACCTGCTTTGTTATGTGGGAGGAAGATGTGATGAATTCATCATTTAATATTTGTTTAATGACGAATATGACAATTAAATTGTTTCCTATTTCCTTTACTATTTAGATTCTAAATCTGTTGTCTCTAAAAAAACGTTTAAAGTTGAATTTTTTGTGCATTAAGTAGGCGCATGAAGTGCTTTAGTGTTTAAATCCTGCTCGTTAATATTAATGGTTCTTCGGTTTGTTTAGCCTGCAGCCCTGTGCTTTGTTGACGTGAGTCATACATGAGAAGATTGGCTTTCCCTCTCAAACTAAGTAAAATGGTATATATAACAGTTACATTTTCATATGTCTTCCTCGATTAAAACGTACGAATATGTGCAACTTCTAGTAATTCCCCTGTATATGATGAGCTATTGAAAAAAATTGTGCCCCCCTCAAAGCAATGTAAGGCCCCTCCACAAATCTGTGTCTGGCGCCGGGTCTGAGTCAGGTTAACTATCTCCTACTCAGGAGATCAACTTTCTTTTTGGCCAACAATGCCTAAAAAAAAAATCATCTTGCCTTTCAGGGCTTTCATATTTTAAATACAAATAAGTTATTAATAAACTCTATTAATCCAACTAATGAGCAGTAAATGTAGATGAATGGATTTTAGCCCAGGTGGCCCAAACTTCCCCACTACAGTAGATAAGTGGAAGGGTCTTTCTCTGAATTATGGAGCTAAAAAGACAAAGTGTCACGCTGGGGATGAAACCTGAGGTAAATTAGACAGTGAGGTTACCAATGTTAATGCGCTTTCACACATTAGCTAGTGTGTCGCTCCATTCTGAACTTCTGAGACACTGACTTTATGTGTGCAACTGCAATATTTCAACAGGCAAATTACATATGTGACACTGCAATGGTTTTGCTTTTCATTCACTTTTTCAACTCATTGCTTTAATTGCATTAATGAATTGTCAGAGCTTGCGAGCAATCAGTAATTAGGTGAAAATAACAGAAGAACAGCAGAAATGGTTGGCTTGGTTAATTGTCAGCCGTAGTGATGAATGCTGAATTGGTGTGATCGAGATCATTCATTCGTTTTGTGCCCCCCAGGTCAAACTGTTCTTCATTTAAACTAAATCACACTGGAAGTAAACAAGGATTCCTCCTTATGTGACTTTAATCTAGATTTAGGTGTTTTTTTTAATTTCCTTTAAAATCATGCAGCAAATTTAATTTTGATATCACACAGCAATGAGTGCTGTAGCATGCTACAAAGCACTAAAGTGATGTGCAAAGATGACCTTGAATGTGCTACATTACCTCTCTCTAAATGGTGTCAGGAAAAGTCTCCTATTGCTCTTACTTAACACTGAAGAACATGTTGTGTCCGCAAACTCAGTGCTACACAGTACAACAGTCTTATTAAAATTGCATTGAACCAGACGTGTCTTTGTTAGCCTGTGTCATAGATTTGCTTTCATATAATAACACCGCTGCATTTTGAAGCACACGGAGCACGAGCATTTGATGAACGAGCATTAAAAACACATCCCACAGTGCATATATAAAATTAAGCAGACTTTTAAAAAACACATAAGAACACATTCTTATTAAGCTTCCCACTCTGACCGAGCTGAAAACTAAATTAAGATGCTATTTATCTTTCACTTTATTTTCCGCTGTTTTTGTTGCTAATGTAATGAAACCACTTCCTCTGTCTTGTCTGCAATCAAAATTCATGTGCTGTTCTGGTTGCCTGTGGAGAAGGATTGTTGGATCTCACAGCCTGCCCTCTCATAATGAAAGGTGTGGAGACATCTGTTTCCACAGGCAGCAATTAAGTTACTGTACAAGATAAACAAAACAACTTGTGATGAGATACCATAGAAATTCATAGGAAAGCAGACACAATCTCATATACCTTTGATCACTGGAAATGGATGCAAAATTGAAGCCTGGAATGATTTTCTATGCTGTGATGCTAATTATCTCTGCACCGTAACTGAGTGTATCACATTAACATCTGACTCAACTCAATATATAGAACATACAATGCAAAATTGTTTATTCAATTTATATTTTAAAATTCATTTGTCCTAAAATAAGTCATTCTGGTAATGTAAAAATTTTAATTTCAAAGAATAGTGTTACTTTTTATTTGTATTAAATTAAGTTGTAGAGGACAAAAGTGAAACATCTCAACTGGTCAATGGAGTCATGACAATCTTCTTGTTTCATGAGTGTTTCTGCATTATGGTGTTATTTACATTTTGCTCGATGATGTGTAGTCATTAACAGTAGCATGATTTTGACCATTAAATTGTTGTTATATAGTTAAAGGACTCATGCTTGTTCCCTTCTTTTTATATGAAATTACAAGAGCTGGTTATCTAGTCTTAGGGCCCATCCACACAAGGACGTGTTTCTCTGTAACTGCACAACTTTAGTATCGTTTTGGTTGACCATCCATGTTAGAGATGGCCAGCAACTAGAAACTATATAAAATGAAAAACTGTAGGAGGGAAACAACAGCACTTGGGATGTAAACAGAGCATGTGTCATGAGTCGGTTCTGTCAGTACCCTCCTCTCTTCCTTTTGTGTGAGTTTGTCTCCCTCTGTCTGTCCATCCCTGCATTTGTCTCCCTCTTGTTTCTTTCGTCTAGGTCCGGTAGGCGTGTCCCCCCCCAGCTGCAGCCTGTTACTCTAATCACCTGGTGGAGTGCTTAAACCCAGAGCTGACAGGCATGCGGCGCCGGACCGTTGTTATCCATCCCTTGGTAAACTATTCCCCCCGGATTGACATTCCTTACTCGTTTGTGGTTTTCACGCTCCCCGTCGGTAATTATATTAATCGTTGCTTGTATATATTTGCGTATTGCTTATTTTTGTCATTCTTTTTTCTTCCTCCGCTGAACAGATGTGGCTTCTTGAAAAATAACTCCAAAACAACCCTTTGAAAAATGAGCACACTGAAGGACAGTTGGGCAGGACATATTGGCAGCTGATGGCATTGAACTGGTGACCTTTTTGTTTTTATATGGTCTCCAAAAGCACAGGGCCAACCTGACAACCTTGAATGTTCCTTGGCTGGGTAGGCTTGCCTGGTGACATTCAACTATTTCCCTAGAGATGCTTGCTTGGCTCTCAGCTCTGCGTTTTACAAGGTCCCATAGTCTCAGACGGTCCACAAGCAGGTGGGGATAATAATTAAGTATGATTACTAGACATTAATCCATCCGTAGAGTGACAGCCACAGCTGCCACAACTTTACAGCTGCCACAGTGTTACAGAGGGCTTTCAGGTGACTTCACACAGCCATAATGGACGTCTTGTGTACAACTCCTCTCAACACCTACATGAATCTTCCTTGCTTAGTTCGGCTGTATCTCCTCCTCCCTCCTTTGCTGCTCCCTTCTATAGCATGATGTGGAGATGCAAGGGCGAATAAATAATCACATTTATTTGCCAAATGGGACATCTTAGTCATCCTAATCTGATGTAATGGACAAAGCATTTAGCTTTAAAGGTACACTTGTTCTCATCAATTGTATTCATTTCCTCAATCACCACTGTCTCGTTTAATTTAAAGGTTACATTTATTTAGTCATATAAAATGCTTTTCAGAGTCACCATCATTTGTATGAAAAAGGTGTCATTTTACTATAGATCAAACCTTCAAACCTTGCACCTTCGTTTTTAAGATTGTATTTAGCCTCGGCCTTGGTAAGGCAAGTTATTTCATGAAAAAGGTTTCCTTTTTTTAAAAAAAAATAATAATAATAATCTTTCAAAATAAGACAATCCACTAACAGGAATTACTACATTAATACAAATAGTGCATTGTTGACTGCTAATGAACAGGACAGTAGAATTTGAGCATATCAGTGGAGTAACATAAGTGCTGTCAAAGCCTGGTCACTGCCATCAGGTGCCACAGTATTAAAATATGCCAGATTTTGAGGACAGAGGCTCAGTAGTTGCTCTTTGGGTGTTGTCCTTGAGCACCTAACATCATCCAAAAAAAGAAAGAAGAAAGAACATATTTCTTCCTTCTTAGATATTCTGAATCATTTGAATGCGGCCAAACTTTTTAAATATTGTATCTTTTGGAATACGAACATGTTGCAATCAATGACTTCAAGTTCAAGTTGAAGATTATTGTCAGTCTTCTATGCAAAGCAGGACCAAAATATAGTTGTCCCGGAGCCAAAGTGCAATGAATAGAGACAGCAAATGAAAACAAAAGAGATAAAAAGCAAGCTCAGAACTTTAGGAGCCGCTAAATTAAAAAAACTACACTTAGGATTTAAGTGTAGAAACATCAAAGTGTCAGAGTGCTTGAGTGCTGAGGTGCTTGTGTTAGCCTGCAACCAGGTGGGACACTTCAGGAGACCAACAGCCTGTGGAAAAAAGCTTTTTTTGAACCTGGTGGTTCTGGACTTAATACTCTTCAGCAAGGTTGAATAGATCTCAAAATAAGCTTCTGTGTGTGTTTAGTATAGGCAAGTTTATTGTTACTATTATCAAGTTAATACGAGGCTGATATGTTCACCTGCCCCCTCTGGTTGGATAAGCTCATTTGAATGAAGTTAGTGTGAGTTGTTGGTATGTTTCTGATTGGTTTGTTCCTGAAAGGAGTCCTCAACGTCAAGACATTTATTGTGAAGAGGGTTTATAGTGTCAGCAAGTTGACATTTGACAATCTCCAACCAAGAATGCCACCAAATAACAACAGGAATATCTATGTGTAATTCTAATGACATGTCGCATATCCTTGCAGATGAATACACAATTCCACTAAACAGGAAAATTTCACTGACACTTTAGTGGCAACATTGCATTATCATGCACTACAGAGACTTACACTGATGACTTAGTCCCAGGCTTTATTAGCTATGTGTCTTTTCCCTCTAGACAAAACATAATTTCTAGACCTGAGCCAAACGAAGCTGGAGATCTCATATGCAGTCCTTGTAAGAAATGACAGTGCATTAAAGATCAAAGTCAACCTCAAATATTAGTATAGTATATCCCTAGATTCCAACTGCATATCTGTAAGGACTCCATAGGAAACAAAGTGCATATGCTCAACAAAGGGGATTAGAGGTTGTGTTTACAGACATGTAATTGATGAAACTCATGAATAGATTGTAATGGACATGGTATTTTTTTATACTAGAATGTGTTTTGATTTGAACATAAAGGGGCTTTCATGTTTATGTTTAATGGTGTGGCTATTGGAAATGTGCCACGTTTCTTGAAGAATTGGATGAATTCAATGGGGGGGACACTGAAAAAGGAAAATTATTATTTACAGTACTGAGGCCTTTCTGTATATTTTGCAGCATGCTAATTCTGTGATAGACTGGCGACCCCAATATGATCAATGACATTTGGACATTTCCCGTAAGGTAATAAATTCTATGGCTAACATTTTAGCCGTGTTATTTTAAAGAAAGCTCCTGTATCAGCCTGTCCACTCATTGCAGGGCTGTGTGAGAGCTTACTCTCCACAGATCCCCTCTCGTGCATGTTACAATATCACAGACACACGTCTCAAGCTAGGTATAAGCTAAATGACGTTAGCAGTTGCTATCTATGAGTAAGTTAGCCAGCCTACCTCCATGTAGCGTGTACTCCATGCTGTTTATTAATGCGAGAAGACACGGGCACGTTCACAGGAATCTGGTGCACATGCACTGATGATTGCATGATGATGATGATACTATTATTTTCCATTCTTTTGTGAGTTTCCCCAGAAACACCATAAACAAACAAACCGGAGCCAACTGAAGGTCCACTGACGCCAACATTTATGGCAACTTATATTACACCTGCAAAGATATTCCCACTTATCAAAACATGTGGAGTCTACTATGATAACATCATTTTGAGAAGAGAACTCAATGTTACTTTCTATTGCAGTAATTGAACTGCTTGAGTAATTTGCATGAAACTTTCTACAATGGACCATTTTCCATGTGCTATTATGTTAATTTCCAAAAAAAGGATATGTAGTCTTTGGGGATGAAAAACGTATATGAATCAGAATTCACTTCACATAACATCAAGTCTAAATGACTGGCGTTTTATAGCAGAACTCAAATGAAAAGTGCAGCTTTCAGAAGGAGACAGGGGCAATGACCTCGAGTAGTATGTGGTCTGCACAGCTTGATAACACTAAATTAATCTACACAACATGACCAGCACATCCAAATTCCTCAAAGGGCTTCTGAAGAACTGGCTAAATCATTTTACTGTGGTATGTACGAGTGGTTGCTCACTATTAAAAAAAAACATTCTCACCCGGTTAAGGGCCGATCTGTAACTTTAGTTATCTATTACATATTCCATACAGGCACAAAGATAACTAAAAAGGGAATGAACTGTATCTGTGTTCAAGGTACAACTTTCATTATTGCTAAAGCAAAAAAACAAACAAATTAGCTTTCGGGTAATTAGCTGAATAGGGTCCATCCACATCCATTGGCAGTGCCTGACAGTCGGAGGCATGTGGAAATGAATTTTCTCTCTCTATGAAACTAATTATAGACATAAGAGCTAAGTGGGAGATGCATGGTTTCATCGGGCCCACGCGGAGCAATGTGTACCTAACTGATACACATATTAGACAAAGGTCATCAGTTCATGGTCCAAAGTTGTAACTACATAGATTTGCATCTTTAGGTGGACCATCTTTGGTCTGATATGGGCTTAACAGGAACAAGTATAACACGATAAGAATAAGATAGGTGTCCTTTGTTTTTCTCGAACAACATTCCGATCTACTTCACACCTAGTGGGTGCATTACTGAGGATCGAAGAAAGTGCTGAATGCGAGCTCTTGAGATCTACGGGGAATATTTATTAGTAGGGACCCCTAATTACTGTTACACTGCCGAAGGGCATGCTGGCTAAAGCTCACTCCTTATCACTTGCTACAGTACATTGAAGAGGCTGGAGATGTTCTACTGTAGCAAACTCAAACATTTGTGTAAACGCTTTTGTTCCTGCAAATAGCCTGGTCCCAAATAGCTAGCTGTTAGCAAACAATTTGTACAGTATATTTCTAGCATTTTAGAAGGCACAACTATGTCATGGCAGGTGTGTTGGTCAGTATTGCTTTCATGAGCTGTAAGCCTTAACCATGCATTATGTGTAATGGGTACATTCTAAATGTTATGCACAGGTAAAAAGAAAAAAAACGTTTTACTTTGTTTTCCATCTTACAGGAGTATGAATAGGGATGAGGCCGGCTGACAAAAGGTTGCCAACACTTCTCATTATCTCTGGCCAAATTCGCTGACTAATACTACAAAACACTTAGGAACTGAATCATTCCTTGAAATTGTGGATGAATGCTGTATTCAGTTCTGTCCTTCACAGCTTTCTTTATTTATTCAAGAATGTGACTTTTGGCGAATACATCTGCGTCTGAATTGTCCTGTTTCCTTTCCAAAAAACTGTCCCTTGTTAAAGTCAAAACTCCCCTATTTTTGTCTTCATGCAGCCCAGATTTTGTTTCGGCCTGAAATAGTTCAAGGATTCAGTTGAATTGTAACCCACCATGTTTAAACTTTAGAAGAATACACCATTGTTATTAATGAGTCTGACAAGGGATTGCAATAGCAGGAAAATAATTTCATGGTGGTCTAGAAAATAATGTAACTTCATAAGAACAAGTATAATTGCAATTTTGCTATCTCAAATTAATTCAGTGGTGCTAATTACCTCTTCTTTTTTCCATACTCCAGAGCTGTGATAATTATTTTTACTCTTTTTTTGAAGAGGCATTTCTTAAGTAAAAAATTAACATGATAAAATACAAAGAAAAAAAAAAAAAACATGGGGGCCTCTCTTACCACATATAAGGAAAAATGATGCCTATGAGGATTTATTTTGTTCATACAATTAAGAGCACATATGGTATTCTCTTTTTTTGTGTTTTCATTTCTCAGTCTTATACCAGCCGACAAGGCTCTCTTGCAGAGCGAGAAACTACACAAAAACCACAAAAGTAAGAACAGGATTTTGAACAGCCTACATTTTTAATGATGAGGGGGAGGGTGTATTTTTTAATAAATCCAGTAATAGTAAAAGTGTAATCAGTTTGCAAGCAGAACTTCTTCACCATGAAATCACCCTAATCACTCTTACAACCTCTGACAGAGGATAATCAATTCCGTTTTTACCAAACGGGATGACGGCAAATGCTGTGTTATGTTGATTTTACCCACTTTTTCTAATTAGTCATTAAAGTACAGTCTACAAAATACAACAAATTCTTCTAATTTTTGGATATGGCCACAGGACATCACCAACTTCACTCCTTTCTCCCTGCTCACATATGAAAATTAGAGACAAATCAATTATTAACAGAATCCAATGGCATCCATTTCTATCCAAATGAGTCTTAGTTTTCAGCCTTAATTCAGCACTTATCGCTGTGAACTAAATGCTGTGGAATGGGCCATAAAAGACACCAAAGTGGTTCAAATACAGGTGTGCATTTTCATGACTATAAACCCAGGGGTAGAAACAGTTCCAAGTAGACTGTTGTTTATGCTTGTTAAAAAAGAAATACAATTAGAAAATGAGGCAAAGCATGAACCAAATTTTTACAGAGTGTTGGTCACAGTTGAGTACTATGGTATGATGTATCAGTTGAAGCATGAATCTTCACTAATGGCATTATTCCATCTACAATAAAACATACTTACAATCGTTATAAGTACATGCTTGTAGGTCGCGGTAATGTAATTCTAAAGAAATTGATGTAAAAGTTAAATGAATGAATAATGAATGACAAATTATATTTAACTACATTTGGTAGATAACTGTGCACCACTGGCCACATTTACAAAGGTAGACCCTGCTCTATCCAATAATAAAAAGACCGCCACTCTAATCAAACCAACATCCCACTGCACACTCCTCAGGATGGCCCATTGCATCAGGATATTTCGTTTAATTAGGCCAGATCCCTTTCAACTCTGCTGCGACGTCACTGTGCAGAAGTGTCTCTAGGACCAGCATGGACTCGAGGTTTTAGTCATTAAGAAAATCAGGTCAGCCTTTGCATCTGGAGCAAATCCGTGGCAAAATATGTAATTACACACATACATACCAGCATTGTTTTAATGAGCTATTTCAAGACATAAAGCCTCTCATCTCAGAGCACATGGATATGTTGACTTTACAGTATGTACAGGGAATGGAGAAGGAATGGCTGTGAATGGAGTGTTACTGGTGTCACATTATTGTTTTGGGCAATTCATGACAAAATGTGGCAATAATGGACAAGCTGAAGTATTGTATCTTCCAGGATAGAGGTGAAATATCCACATGACCAGTTTGGATGAGCCTAAGACAGAACTTGATGAGTTCTGTCTAAATCTTGTAAAACTTAACAACAGACGGAAGGAGTCCAACTTTAAAGGCAAGATCTCTCTGGGGATTGAAGCTCTGGCCTATTAGTATGAGTATGATTCTCAACATCTGCATGGAGTGGTAAATGGCCCCTGTTCAGAACTCATACAGTAAGTGCTATTGTGTTGGCATGAGACATGTTTGGGGTCTTAATGGGCATTGTTTGGAGTGCATCAAAACAGTATTGACACATCCTTTCTGATGAGACTTTAATGGTGCAATCACACCAATGATCCCTTCTGGTTGATAAGGTTGACATTGCCCAATCACAAGCAACCAGGGGCCTGTTTCACAAAGCAGGTTTAGTGAAAACTCTGAGTCTGTTAACCCTGAAATGAGGGAAACTCTGAGTTTTCCGTTTCACAAAGGGAGGTGACTCAAACCAGAGAGAGAGGGGTAACTCTAGCCTGTTTCACAAAGAGAGGTAACTTAACCTCTCGGTCAGTTACCATGGTAACATGCTCTCTGAACCCAAACTGGCCGGGACCAGGTTTTTCTCAGAAAACCTAGAGTTTCTCTCTGTCACCGCCCTCTTTAAGCCACACGGTGTTTGATCTCCTCATTCACTCAGTCAGCAGGCGAGTTTTGGCGTAGTATAGTTCTGTCGTCTGTTTTTTCAGAAAATCATTGCAAAAATCAGACATTAGAAGTTATATTAGGTGGCAACTATTTCACTACCCTGGGCATGTCCTTTTGATAATGACCCCGTGAATGAAGGTGCAGAATTACTGCACAGAGAATTAAATATTCGTCGGGAGATGATTATCAAACTATTGATTATAGATGTTCTTGCATTTCCAGGCAATTATCTTTTTGAGCGGTATTGTTTCATATCCCAGCAGATATTGTGTGTTGCGCTGCGGTTTTTTGCAAAAGGGAGTTTTTTTTATACAACGTATAAAAATCATTCAGTAGGCCTACATTAGAAGTTATATTAGGTGGTGGATATTTCCACTACCATGGCGTGTCCTTTTGATAACGATCCCGTGGATGAAGGTGACGCATTACCGCAAAGAGAATTAAATATTCGTCGGGAGATGATTATCAGACCGCGCATAGACATCCTTTATATACTGCAGCCATAATTACAAAATGAATGAAATGGATCTTTTGAGCAAGTTGAATGTATTTGACTTAGCGTTTCCTAAATATAATCCCAGCTTTTCTTGCAATTCATAGGTTCAAAAGTGTGTGCTTTTAGTTGGGTTACCGGTATATAAACTACTCCTATAGGTGGAAACAACAGCCTTCTGATCCAGAATATCACCTATAATGCGAGGGGGTCCATTTCATGGCAGGGGGGCTGAATACGCACAACACCGTTTCATGTCACAGTCCATCTCATCCCCCCTTACAATTCCAACATTAACAACCAGTAATGCTCTTATTTCACAGCGGATATTGTGTTTTGCGCTGCGTTTTTTTGCAAATGGGAGTTTTTTATACAGCATATAAAACAGTATATTTTAGAAGTTATATTAGGTGGTGACTATTTCCACTACCATGGCATGTCTTTTTGATAACGATTCCGTGGATGAAGTTGCAGCATTACTGCACAGAGAATTAAATATTCGTCGGGAGATGATTATCAGGCCGCGCATAGACGTCCTTGCATTTCCAGCGGTACCGTAGTTGTTGTGCCGTATTTAGCACCCCTGCCGTCGTGCTAAATACGGCACAACACCGTTTCATGTCACAGTCCATCATTTACATACACAACCTCATCCGTCCTTACATTTCCAACATTAACAACCAAAGTCATCTCATCTCTCATATACCAGCAGATATTGTGTGTTGAGCTGCGTATTTTGCCAATGGGAGTTTTTTATACAACATATAAAACAGCCACTTACGGTAATATTTACTTTATAATGTAAAACATGCTCAAAATGAGGTATCACCCTGAGATTGTGCCAATGTTTTACCTGTTTGAACAATGTTTTTATGTTTCATCTTACGCTGCTGCCAAGTGCGCTTCTCCCCCATGGGAATGCACCTAAATGAAATAAACTAATAGACTACCACTCAAGCAGTTCCCCCTGTGATATTATTGTGATTGCAACAGGACTACATTTAAACTTACGCATTGACCTGAGCAGCAATGTTCTCCTGCGCCATCTCCCTCTCTTTTGCTGCTGCAGCGGTGTTACACTTACGGTGAAAAACATGCTCAAACTCACTGTATGAGCGCATTAATATTTCCAATTCCAGTAGTAGCTTAGCACAACTTTTCCCCGTTGCCATGGTGACTCGTCGAATCAGGGCTCCATTGATGCTGTCTTTTTTTATACTTGTGGTGCACGCGCTTAACTCCAGGTCAAACTACTCCGAGTTGGGAGATGATTATCAAACTATTGATTATAGATGTTCTTGCATTTCCAGGCAATTATCTTTTTGAGCGGTACCGTTTCATATCCCAGCAGATATTGTGTGTTGCGCTGCGTTTTTTTGCAAAAGGGAGTTTTTTTTATACAAAGTATAAAAATCATTCAGTAGGCCTACATTAGAAGTTATATTAGGTGGTGAATATTTCCACTACCATGGCATGTCCTTTTGATAACGATCCCTTGGATGAAGGTGACGCATTACCGCAAAGAGAATTAAATATTCGTCGGGAGATGATTATCAGACCGCGCATAGACATCCTTTATATACTGCAGCAAACTAACTCAAATCTGCTGTTCTGGAACCGAAAACTCAGAGTTTCCTATCTCAGAGTAGATCAACTCAGAGTTCAGGGTTAGACTCAGAGTTTGTTGAACCTGCTTTGTGAAATGGACCCCAGGTGAGTGAAAAAAGCACCTAGATTGACAGAGACCTAATTGATTGGACTACGTCTTGGCAATTTGCCATTGCATGAAGTCTGTGAATTGGGCAGCTGGGGAGCAAGACAATGATCAGATTCAATCCTTGGAACTTAAGTTAAACATGATAAAAATGTATGTTCTGTTTACTGTAATGTGCCATCTCATAGTAGATAGATGGACAGTGCACTGCATTTATCCAGTCACACGCTCAAAAATGGCAAAACCATTGCGTGTTCTATCCATCCACACTAAACGGTTTGGCCATTTTTGAGTGCCCTCAATCTTCTACGTAGCGTAAGAGGCGGAACTTAATTCAAATTGTAAAATGGTGGAACAACAGCGCAATGGACAACTAGGTCCACTTTATAAATATAAAAAGAGGATCACACAGAGACAACTGGAAATATGGTTCTCTAAAGATATGTGCAAATGTCTCTGGTGACCTATACAACAAAACATAAGACATAATACATTATTATAGCTATGAAAGAAACCTCAAATCAAATCATCCTCAATACATGTCAATCCACGTGCTTCATGAATGTTTCCTATCATGTATTTGATACTACACACTACACTAAGTGGTTAAAGCCACGTAGCCCTGACTGACAGGGTTAAAATACTGTTTGTGTGTTCAATGTGAAAACTTACACAGACTCATTATCTTAATTGCAATCTCAGTCTTTAATTAGCTATGCATATACTGAGTCATTCAGGTGTGATCAATGCCCTCTTAATCTCCAACCATAAAATGGAAAGAAAATGAAATCAATGTTTTGCTATCTTTAATTGGAACTTAATGTCAAAATTAATAACAATCAAGTCAATTAGCAACAAAGTCGGCTGATGTGCACTGATTCCAGTCTTTAATATGACTGCAATTCCAGGTTAACTGTCATCATTACAGGAGGATTCAGCAGAGCATCAGAGGAATTAATGGAGTGAGCCGAGCAGTCGGAATGGAGTGGAAAACTCTAAACCTGTGAAGTATATTTTCAAAAAATCCAGCAGAAGAACAGCCATCTTACCCCAGCAGGATCTCTGATTTAACTGTGTCTGAATAAGAACCCTTTGCCAGGAATATAGAAATCCTACGCATTTTTGGAGAACCCATCCTGTCAAGGAAATTACTTTCCTATTGGGAGGAGAAAGTATTATTTCAATGTCTTTCAGACCCCCTACCCTCCTTACTATACACAGTTCATGACAGCCTAATCCACATATACCCTCCATTCAGTCCTGTGAGACAAAGGCCCTAAATTTACAGTATTCCTCCTTTCTTTAGCTGTAATTTCTGACTCTGAGACTACACAGCAAAATAAATATGTTCCGCTTTAGGCAGTGGACCAGGACAAGGTCATTTGAAGATCCTCGCACAAGATGTCGGGCCTTTCAGCAATCCCTTATTATGAAAAAAAATGAATGTTATAGAGAATGTTCCAACTGTGTGAAGTTGTTAGTTTGAGTCTGCACTCACACAGCTTGGAGAAAAATTGTAGCAGAAGTGGGATTGCAGGATCATCAATTAATGATTTACCGGGCTGTGGTTTCCCACCCCAGAGCCTGGTTTTGTAATCTGCAGTGAATAAATTTGTATAGGAAGGCTGCTAATGAGGTCTAATAAAGATGTTAGCCATGGGGTGCAGTGGATGGACTGGTGTCCTATTTAAGAGTCGCAGGAGATGCCCTTTGGGAAGAGATGACCCGGCTGACACTGCAGGGCTGTGTGAGTGTTTACCCTAACATCCCTTTCTAAATATTAGATATTAATTATCCAAGTGGCTATTTTAGATTTTAATTTATCCAGCAACACCTTTGGCTTTCCACTTTTCTTTGTGAATTAAAGCAAATATCAGACACTCAAGTCTTTGGGATGATTCTTTTTGTGTAAACCAGCAGTTAAGAAGTGTCACCGTTCAACGAAGCCTACGGCCAACTAAAATGTCCTAGGTGAGGCATTGTAGAGTGCACTGCCATATCATTAAACCGCATTACGTCTGACCTGAGGAGAGAAGGTAAGATTATCTCAATGCTATTGTCTTACATTTGGAGTACAGCCGAGAGTTTAATCAAATCTTGAAGCAATCAATGCACCAGCTCCAATGGACACTTTCTTTGCCCTTGGAACCCAAGGAGTGTTCAGACACGATACCACCGGCAAGAAAGAGTCACTTCGGATACATCATCATGGAGAATGAGATTAACCTCCCATCCTCCACCCACTGGGATATCTAATGTTGCAGAGCTTATCTTCTAAGCATTCAATCAACCTCCAAGAAGCAAGTCTATAAACACCTCACACTCCTTTGTTTCTCTTTTCCACAAAACTTCTTTCCATACTCTGAAACTTTTCATTGTTTCATGTCTGTGTTTTTGTTCTTCCAGAAATCATAAAGTCAAATTAATCTGCTCTGCACTGGTGGGTATGTTTTGTGCATGTGTGTAAGAGAAAAAAAACAGATACAGAGGGTGAATCAGACTTGGTGACAGTCTAGCAGCATGTATCAGCGCTGCACTTTGTCATTGAAACACTGTATTAGGACATATACCCCTTTGGTTGGACTGGACACTGTCCCAAATAGGCTCATCAATTATCAAGATGTTTCCTAATTTCCTATTTTCTGTATTTGTCTTGTAAGGCAACATACAAAAGGGATCGAGACGTTATTGTTGATCTCATCAAATATCTATTAAGAGGAACTGATTTGATCTAGGATTAAAAGATAAAAAAAATGACAGCAAAAATGACACACATGCAGTATAATCTCTCTTCACATGCACACTTGCAAACTCTTGACCTCATGCAATAGAGAAATCTCTAATAGCATTTTTTGGGGGGGATGGTGGGGGATTACAAATACATTATTTAAAGACTTTTAGTCCAGATTTTCCTGAAATAGATCTGGGTGGAAACACAATCTTCCTATTTTCAATTACATCTCTGCTATCCTCACTAATCCACATAACCCTGGGCCTCGTCTTGTTCTCTCCACTCTGCAGAGTTTGTACTTTATGTCTTTTTTCAAAAATCTGAAAACAACCCATTTTTTTTTATCAAGTATAAGAATGTCGCCTGTCCTTGACCAAGCAGACAAGCATGTTGTTGTTCCTACTGTAGGTAAAATCCACCGGAACAAGGGTATCAAATTGTTTATTGTGGTGGGAGGTTTGTGCCTTCATAGAAGAGTCCTTCAAACCCAGCTTTCCACACAAAGGCGTTCATGTTATCATACAAATTCCTGACGAGAATTCAGTCCAACGTGGAAAATCTGGCAAGTGGTGCCTTATCTACCCGCTACAGTCTCATTTTTCATTTCTTATTCAGCATTTGCATTTTACAAGTGTGTTTTGCTGATCTGTATAACCTTTGGCGTTGGGCTAGATCAGTGGCACTTGAAACTGCACGCTAGGAATGCCTCTAAGCTGAAGTAACCGGGTCTGATAACTTTTGCTTGGCAGATGAACCCAGGCAGAATCGTTCCTGCTTCCTACTTAGCATTACAATGAACTACGCTCTTGGGTGCCAATGTTCTTTTATGTGTCCTTACTGTCTATGAGGCCCTGTTCTTTTTTCCCCTACAACACACCACTAATATGTTGTTTACCGTTTTGTTATGCATCTGCTTATAAATGACACTGAAACGCAGACAAAAGGAAAAAAATGTATGAAGTAGAATACCATTTTTCTAAAAATGGTTGATTTACTGACAAATATGCAGATGTATGTGGTTATGTGGCCCTGAATATAAACAACTTCAATGTTTTTAAATGAAGCAGTACAGTTGTATGAACAGATGAAATTAAATATTAATATCAAAGACTTAAAAACCAGTTGGCAAGGGGGCTGAACTCTGATTTTTACCCTTTATACAAGTAGAAAGTGACTTATTTTCTCAAACTCAGATTTTATCTCATTTAATGTATATATTAGTTATGGCTCTCTGCTACATTTTGTCTCATGGAAAACCTTTTGTGGCAAGTTTTAGAAATGCACACTCATTATGGGTGCTCAAATAAGCAATTATTCAAACACAGCTTAATAGCATAATGGCCTTTCTCTATTGTGAAACAGCCGGAGGTCTTTTCTAACGGTGCCCTTGAGCAACAAACTGGACATAATACCTCTACTCTTACTGGAAGCGAGACTGGGTGAAAATGTCATATGAATATACAAAATGTACATTAACATTAATAGGACTCTTTTTTGGACAGTGTTGAATTATCAAGAAAATGAAAGTGGACCTATTATCTGAGGTCAATAATATATGTAAATGCATATTTTAACTATAAAAGCAATGTTCATGTTGGCTCTCGATCAGGTCAGCAGTCCTCAGTTTTTGCCCTTTCCTGTTGCAAACATTATTTCCCCTAATTTAAAGGGATGAGGATTAAGGGTGTTTTGTCAGCACAGCTATCCATGTCTGACTGTCCTTAGGCTGTGAACTGCCATCCCAGAGAAGTCCATTCTATTTACCCTTGTCATTCATAGGAATATTAATCATTCAGTAAGTCCCACCAAAGAGCTTTGGCTCTATATATGTAGACAAATCATGGATTGAACTGACAGCGGACATTCTAGACATAACAATTCCAAGGAAATAGAGTTTCGTGACAACTGGATAAATAGACAATTTTAACTATTTCCCAGTCTATATTGAATCAAGCACAAACTGCTGGCCTTGTAAGATCAATCCAAGGAATAAATATCCCTTTACAAAGGTTACAATGCAGTTTATTTGTGGTTAGGGAAATTCGATTACTGTTATTAAAGTACTTGTACAGGATTATAACAATAAGACAATTAAAACATTTATGGAAACAGATGAATTGAACAGACAACTTAAATGAGTTTCAGCCATACCAGCAGTCTGTGGGGCTGCACCAGACCTCCAGGAAGAGCACCGGGTGGTGTTGGTTTCTGGTGGAAATGCAACTACCAGGTCCATAGCCGTGGGAAGTGAGAGTGCTGGGGGTGCGGCAGATTACCCTGCAGCAAAGCATGTGTAGTATTTATGTGTCATACCACTCATGATCAAAAAAGAAAAAAGCTCTCCATCCCCCTGTCTATTATGCACTAATATTAAACCTTGGAGATCTAAACAAAAAAAAAAATCTGAGTGAGATATCCTATGACACTAAGCTTATGGTACGACAAATACGTTATTTTATTCGATATATTATCCGATTATTACAGTGAGTTACGCTGGGCACGTCAGTGAGATATGGCACAGAAAAGAATTTCCATTTTTTTCATTCAATCTTCCAAAAGTACTTAACAAAACCCAACACCGATTACCACACCTCCGCTGTCTGCTTCAATATTCAATATATATTGAATTCGATATTGAGAAAGCTCCATCCACAAACGAGAGCTCTCTTTAGCAAGGTGGATAAACGTATTCCTCTGTTTCTTTGCGTACCTGTGAAGTGTAGCAGGTATAATGTTCACCATGACATAACAATCGTAGTTTAGTGTATTGGCATACCTACAGTTGACAATTTGCATAAAACAAAAGGTGAAGCCGAGACTGATGACAATATCCAAAGCATTGTACAAACAAAATGTTGAGCAGGTGATAGTAATGAAAAATTATGATGAAAAATCCAAGGATCACTAGTCTTCAAACAGCACATCCTTAAGGGAATATAAATGCTTGTACCAACTTTCCTGACAATCCATCCAATACCTTGTGAGAAATCTCACTCAAAGCTCAAACTGTCAACCACAAATCCAAATATCTACATAAGTAGGGTCAATCCTCTGAGGACCATGAATGTTTTTACTAAATCTTGTGCAAATCATTCAAGTTGACATGCTGGTGGTGTAGTATGAGTTGTCTGGAAAATACAAAATTCATTAGGATTCATCCTCATGGCACCATTGGTATCTGTACCAAGTTTCATTACAGTCAATCCAACAGTTGTCAAGATATTTCAGTAAAAGAGAAAACAATCAACCAATAGTTGCTTTAGTGGTAAATGTCAGGGGATAAACAAAGTCAGTAGGCTTCATCATTTGGGTCACATGACAATGTTATCAGATAGCTATTGAGATATTTCAGTCCGCACCAAAGCACTGGACTGACCAACGGAGCAACACACACTCACCATCCATAGAGTGACTGTGATTGTGTTCAAAGACAGTCCTTATACCAGTCTAAAAATTTTTTTTTAAATCTGGCAACTAAATATAAAACCAAACCACAATGAAATATACAGGGGGGCAGGATATATAGATACACCCTGTTCAATTGAACTGAAAGATCATCTTTAGTTATCAATTTACATCAAGGGAACATACCTTAGTAAACAGACCTGTGACTTGGCGGTAGATATTTCATCAATAACTCAGCACCATGGAGCCAGGCCTGTTAGTGTTTGCAGTCCATATTTTGGCACTGCAAGCACATTCATCACATATATGTGGAAACTAAGCTGGTATCCGTTATCATGACAGATTCTGTTCCACAAATGGACCCACACTGCAAGGGTTGTTCTGACACCTGCGCTGGTACCTTCTAAGTTAAATATAAACCACTTTGTGTGCAATTTATTATCTATATTCATTGTGTAGTATTTAGTTACTTTGATGAATAACAAAGGCACATGCATGTTTGAGCCTGTCAGTCACCCAGGAGTAGCCTACCATGCTTGTTCTTAATGTGCTCATTTAATTGGGTTGTAATTTAAACTACATCAAATACATCTTAATTTATATTTCATTGCAATGTAGTCAAAGCAAACTTCAAATTACTGTGCAGTCTAAGGCATTTTTTTTACGTTTGTTTTGTTTTTAAATCTCCCTGCTAAAGGGATTTCTATTTTTTTGTATTGTTTGGATTCCTGCAGGGATTTGGACTACGTACCTATTTTGAAGGGAATGAGAATAATCCTTAATTTGATTCTCCAATTAATTGGGAGCTAATGTAAGGGAGTATGGAAGCAATGTGTCTTTTATGGCAAGTCCTCATCAGCACTGCAGCTTTACTTTTGAACTTATAAAAAGTGTGATAAGACACTGTTACTAAGTTAGCACACAAATTAGACCTTGCAATAGTCGAGGAAGGATAAGATGTGAGAATGAACACTTTTCTCAAGAGCATTTATTGGCGGAATGAAATTGATTTTGGAAATGTTTCTGAGCTGGAATAAGAACAAATGATGGCAGTCATGTGAAAAGCTTTGACACCAGTATGATCCCTTGTGTTTACACGAGGACAGCTGCTTATGTGTTTTGTCCTTAGAAATAACAACCATGATGTCCCTGTCAATAGACAACAAGCATAGCAATATGTGCCGGCCTTGGTGCAGAGTATTTGTATTTTTGGTACTCCTGTGGATCGAATAACAGCACAGATATAATCCACCAAACACCATCTTTTTGGATGGGCAATGTTGTACGTGGAATGGAGTATCATCTTCAAAAGCATTTTTTTTTTATCATTTATGAATCTGCAACACCACAGCACACCTTTTTTCTCTACTCTTTTCTCCTTTGGAAAAAAATCCACTTTTTTTTTTACTGCATTACAGCTCTCTCTCTACCTACACATACGCAGCACATGACCCCCTTCTGTTGCAGAGGAAATCACTAACTAAAGTAGAAGTAGACGAGGCGAACTGAGAGAAGATAGATACAACAACAAAGTACATTTCAACACCAGTGTTTATTACTGAACATCACAAGGTGATTTAAGGCATGTAACTGTGTAAGAGTGACCAAAGGTATACAGTATTTATCCTCTAAACAGAACAACATAATTCAACCTGCTGTGTTGCCATCCGCCATGAAGCAATGGTCTTACAGTTTTTCATCATTTGTTTGAACATATTGGTCCACTCAGAAGTAACATTTTCAACACAGCCAAACTAAAAATGGCGTGCCAAAATGACACATTTTGTTTTTCAAAATGCTCTAACACTCACAAAACATTCAAAACATGCATCAAAAGCAAATATGAACATCAAACAAAACAACTTGGATGGATGTGGATAAACTAAAATATTCTCAATCATTACACAATGATTGATTGTACTCTTTGATTGTATATAAAGAATAACAGAATACAGCTATCAATGTGAACTGGCTCAACCTTAGTTTCAAATGTATTCCTGTGATTTTATTGTTGACTGCAGGTATTTCTCTGCCCATGAAGCCTCTGGAATGGACTATCTTCACCAAACTGCTGCTTCAGATTTTTCCATGTCATTCTCTTTGGCTGGACCACAACAGCCATATACTCAGATTTGACCAAGCATCTTGTTTCCAAAGTTTTAGGTGAATTACAATCATAATTATGAAAGTAGAAGTGGAAAGTGATCATGGAGAAAAAGAGTAATCTACTATCATAAAATTATGTCTTTATAAATGGAGATTCTGTATAGACCATTGTATGTTTACTTTGTCCCTCCAGGTATGACATCTTCTAGTAAACGTTGACCTTTAAAGGTCCCATGGTGTTAACAGTGAGATTTTCATTTCTTTTAATTATAAAGCAGCTCAATGTGCTATATAAATACTGTGAAAGTATCAAAAAGCTCAATCCACAGAGAAATGCACACAGCTCGTATTCAGAAACTGTGTCTTTAAACGAGCAGTCAGGACTTCTGTATGGTTGTGATGTCACAACTTTACTATATAAAGGTAGTAAGTACCGCTACAGTGCTGTTACATTTACCGGCTTCAATGACAGTGAAAAGACGCAGAGAGGCCACTTGTGGAAAACCCGTAAATGCTGACAGATCAGAGCAGACTGGGCTTTTTCTGGAGGAGGCGGATGTAGCGTTTCAGACGGAGGGGGAATACAGGTATATTCAGATCGATAAATAAGCATAATATGTCCCAATACTTATGTTTTGGTGATAAAATATGTGGATTTAGAGGAGAGCATAAACATTTTGTCTGTTAAGGTATGACTTCTGTTGAACTGAATAAATGGAGTGAGTTGGGATAATTTGTTTTGCAGTGTCCACTGATCTGGAATACGAGACACAACCATCAAAGCAGCAAAGATTAACAATGCTGTTTCATGGGCAGTTAACCTAAGAAAAAAAAATACTCAAGCACCATCACACGCCACACTCCAGTGCCCACAGCCGGTACACACATATGTCATGGTTTTGGAATAGTAAAAGTTCAGGTTTTAGGCACTTGCAGCTATGACGCAGGTGGAATGTTTCTGTTGATTTATTAAGCTGCTTGTTGATTTATGAAGTTTGTCAGCTGCCAAAATCAGAGATACATTCATGAAAGCTTAAAACTTTATTCATTATACATTATAGCATTATCCAACCCGGGCTCACTATGAGGGGTGGAAGTTCTAACAACTGCCAGATAAAATTACAGTGATGGAAAGGTTTGGGAATTGAAAAGCTGAGAAATACAATGTGAGGTGATAAATATCAAAGCAAAACCGGCCTTTGTGTGGAAATAACACAAAAAACTTTAGTGACACAAGAGCATCAATAAATGAAAGCAAACTTCAAAATTGTATCAATCAAACTACAACTTATTACATGTTCTTTGACTCTGTATTTTCATTAAAGTAACCATGATTTGACATAATAGTGTAATCCACACTTTTTCAAATTACCTGATGATTTGTATAAGAGCCTTATATTTATCCAAAGAATACAGAGCTAAATTTAGTTGTTAAACTATTAAGAAAATCTTTCTATGTGGGTTTCATATGTGCTTTTAAATTCTAATGGATGCCCCCCCAAATGTATTTACATAACTGTTTCTCAACAGAATGCCACTGGAGAGAAATTTCAACCTTGCTCTAACTCCGCAATCGACTTTGCGTCTCTGCCGTGACAAGATCTCCTAAATAATTCACTGGGGCAGGAAGTGAAGTAGGTGTAGTGTGACCCAGCAATGTGTTTGTCATTGCCCCAGGGAATCTGACTGTGTTTGATTGTGCCTGGGAACAATTTAAACCAATAAGGTTAACTGCGGCTGAACTATTACCTCTTCAGCTCAGTTCAATGATGGATGACTTGCTGAAATCTTAGGAGCTACTTTGTTTTCGTGTTGTTATGTTAGAGCACTGTTACATGTACTCAAATGAAATGCATTAGTTAACTAATGAAATTAGTTTGTCTTGTATATTTTGAATGTATTAGTGTTAGGGTCAGGGGTTATGGTACAGTAGAATGCAGTACATGTTCTCCGAAATCAATCTTTTTTTTCTGTGAATTGTATGTGGGGTTGTATGTCCTCCAAAATGTTAAAGCTATATTAATTTTGATAGTTGGCTCATGTTTACAGGGGACAATCTTTTTACTGTGGGGTGTACTAGGAACCTGGATTAGTTGGTTAGCAAGGTATGTTGCGCTCAAAGCCTGGGTCAGCCATGACACGAAAGTCGCTCTCTTTTAGCGTTGCTGTATCATCATGGTAACTGATGCTTTCAACCAAACCTGGTCTGGAGGAGGTTTTCAGTTCAGACTTAGAGCTCAGTGACATATACTTTGGCGTTAGATCAGCTCCTTAAAGCTAAGTGCAGCTTCCTGGACTTCCTTTATGAGAGACCCAGGTTCATCAGAGGGTATTCACTATCTGATCGTCCTTGTTAAACCTTATCTTGGAAATGTTACACAAAGAAGCCGTGCACTTAGCGTTGCTCAGTGTGTCTGTGTTTCACTACAAATATTTGCCATGGGTACATATTTGCATGCAGTTGGTGATGCCGGAACTCTGAGCAAAAATATGGTTTGCTGTGCTATCCGCAAGGTTGTAACTGCGCTCAACTCATTGCACAATATGTTTGTGATGTTTCAGAGCTTTTCTCCCACTAGGGATTTTATAGTGTTTCAGGTAACATAAAATTTCAGAGTGAGACAGTTGTAGAGTGGAGGAAGCGTCTCAGTAATTCTGCGTGCTGGGTTCGTCTCCCATGCGATGGCCATTTATGTGCAGTTTTAAAAAAATCCAATTCTTACGTCACATGGAAAACTTTTGCATTCGCTGAAATATAAAATGAAGCAGGTTGGATGTTGCTTTTGCATTTCTAAATCATCATCTCTCTTTTGGGATTAATGGCGATTAATTCTGCATTTGGAATTGATATTTTTAGACAATATGCAGAATCTTTTTACTTACAGACACAATCTGCTATTTTTTTTTGCCAGCACACCTTTATAATGATGATAATGATCTGATCCTCTTCAGTGAAACATGCAGCCCTTGATAAAAGGGGGAGTTAAATGACGCGATATGCGCCCTTATATGAGAACATGCATTGAAACTAAAGCGGAAACCCTGGCTTGACAAATTAATTTTTAAGTGATCTTTGTGGTTCCGTTTAACTCTGATTGCGAGTTTCATATTTGTCGATCCAGGTTATCCAAAGAAACCCTGGGGAGGTTCAGCGCACTTCGTAGTACACTCCTCTGGTTATGGGGTGCCTTTGAAAACAGTTGGATAAATGTCCTGTGTGGCTCTGGAGATAGCTTTTAGAAATTTGACAAAGCAAGTTTGGAGATGTCATCAGGGTTATATTAGTTTGGTCCTGAGATTTCAAATTTGCATTTACCAAGCAGGGAGAGCGTTTCCACAAAAGACACCATCTATTAGCATTGCATTGAGTGTAGGATTCATTGTCTATTTGGATTCTGACCCATACTAGGGACTAAATGTCATACAGTAGTATCTCTCTTGCAATGATTTGAACCATTCTACTTTTTGAATATATCTCTGGAAAGTCCTCCAACTCTTTGGACGTGAAAATGAATAGCAGAGATCCCATATAAAGTGTGAAAACAAAAAACATAAATTGCAGAGCGGAAACATTTACTGAAGGTGGGTCAAGGAAAAGTATTGAAAGCTCACCCATTCAAATTATACAGTCTTATAGTGAACAGTGCAGACATTTGTATGTACACATTCATAATTAATAGCATATAAAGGATGTTTTAGGTTATATTAATGTGTAAAATCAGATAAAAAACTCCATTTCAGTTCCGTAGATTTTCGATCATGAGAATTGAAATCCATGGGACGGTACAAAAGGCAAAAGTATGGATATGTGGCCCTTTTAAAAAGAGCTTCAGTGAGATCCTATTATCCTGTATATACAAGTGCACACATACCTTTACATCTACAGTACCTGTAATTATAATTTTCATTTTTATGGTTGCACTGCATTCTGAACTGTATTTGTGCCATCTTTTTATTTTCCTGCTTATTCTCTCTTGCGTTTTACAGAGCGGTCATCAGAGACTTTGCTGTCAGTCTCTTAGGATCAGATCTCTGTCATAACATGTCTCTGGCATTCGCCGAAGCAGCAGAATTCACAGATGAAACACTCCTTTGATCAGCAGGTCCTTTGAGTGTGCTCTTTAAACCTCCGCTGCCACTGTGGGCATTCAGGGGGCGTCAGCAGCAATGCCACAACACCACCATTGTGCTGCAGCCTCTTGCCCGATAAAACTCAACGAGAGTGTACAAAACATGAAGCCAAGCGATCAAACTGCATTCCTTTAATTCCTGGCTGTGCTTAAATCATCTTAAATAATGCTGGACATGTGCAGAATACCGCCTACTCCCACCTCAGTTTTGAAGTGCTGCAGTTTGGTCATGTGTAATGCATTTCCAGCCTGTTCCTAGAACTTGCTTTTTTCATAGACAGCTCCCCCAAAGGATATACTGTAGCTTTAAATACCTGTCAACATTTTCACAATGAATAGATTTTGATCTGACTGCCGACATCCCACATTCTTTGAATACAGTTGGGGTAGAGATTGTAGTCATCCTTGGTAACAAGCACATTTCTATATACAAGAACTTCCACATTTTAAATTTTAGATCTTTATTAAAAATATTGTGTCACAGTGAAAACATTTTTTTTCTGGTTTGACTTTGACTTTAATATATGTATAATGAATTGATCTTTTTAGATATTGTGCTTTGTGTGTTGTCTTTCAAAAAGAGGTCCATTCATTTTTTGATTTCCAGCGGGGTATATCAACTGACAAAGGCCCACATGCCTCGGGACATAAGTGGATAGACCTAAAACTCAGAGCAACTGAACCTGGTCACAAATGTTTTCGAATTAGAGCTTAACAAACTGCCATTGGGTAGACTTATAACCAATCAAAGCAGCAAAAGGTGTGACTTCTCAAATCTGGACTGGTGACATTCCTCTGTGATTGGCCCGCCAAAGTACTGGTCAGCTAGAAATCTGTGTGAATGTTAGGAGGGCCAGATGCATTTGCCAGGGCAAATAAAATATAAGCTTTGCAGATTTGTCTGGTTCCCGGGCTAACAAAGAGGTCCTTCACCGCTTCAATCACAAAGGAAAACACTTCATAAAACGTTACATTGCAATTCATTTTCGATCATTACGATTGATTCCTTTTTTGGAAACACAATAGGCCTACCTTTATCCTTTGCTAGAAACTCACACAGTAGATGTGGCTAAAGTGTTTCTTACACATCGAGCAGACATGCAGCAACAAAGCAGTCATTCAGGGCCGTGTTTGTGCCCGCTATGTCCTTTATATTCACTGTTTCAGATCTGCTTTGCTCTCCACTAGCTCGTGAAGAAAACATTTGGCCCTTTAGCCGCCAAATGCCTTATTGATGGCTCTCTTATGGCTCAATTCCTTTCCATCATTCTCCTTTTTTTAGGGGGTGGAGGTTACTAGGTTTGTCTGCAAAATAATTCCTAGGATAATGATGCTGAAATCCAACCAATATTTTTCCTACCCGTTCACTGCCTAAGTCACTGTCTTAATGCTTGCCCCAAATACATATGCAATATTCTTCATCTGCAATACATTGAAATGTTATTGTTTGTTAAATATAATATTATCCTATCCTAGTTGTATAACAAAAATAACACTAAGCTAAGGAAATAGTAGGCTGTGGTTACTATGTGAGTCGGATCAATCAATCAACAGTTTATCAATTTAATAAATTTAATTAATAAATACACAGGACAGGATAATACTACAATGTATTTGGTAAATGGACTTGTACTTATATAGTGCCTTTCTAGTCTTCTGACCATGCATAGCACTTTTACACTACTTGCCACATTAACACATTCATACAGGCCACCTGTCCATTATCTAATCTAATCTAATAATTCAAACCCCATTCACACACCCATGAACAGCAAAGGAAGCAATTTAGGGTTCAGTGTCTTGCCCAAGGACACTTTGACATGAGAGAGAAGAAAGGAGTCAGGGATCGAAGGCCAGTAATGGAGCCAGAAATGGAGCCAACGTGTTTGCGACCGATACCTCGTACCCACTATGTTGCTACCTTTATGTATCAAGCTTTTGTTGCTGGGCTGAAAGGTATTGCTTTCAAGATTGTTCTCTCAGACAACAGCTGCCTGCTGCAGATGGAAATGAGGTGGATGAGAAATATTCAAAACGTAAGGGCAATAAAACCAAAACAATGAGTTAAAAGATGCTAAAATGTCCCAGAGAGCTGCATGAAACTGCCGAGTTGGGTGATAACTTCATATGGATTCATCATTATGAGGGACCCCTTTTATATTATAAAAAATATTGATTATAATATTAGCAATGGTTCAAATGACTGTGTGTAATATTAAAGACACAATGAGCCCGCATAGAATTATCATCCCAATATTACACTTAGTCATTTGAACCTTTGCTAATATAATAAATATTGATTAGAGCAGCTTAATCAAATACATATCCCATAAAAAGGTTATGGTTTCTACTTGGGTGCTTAAACAAAAGTCACACATTTAATGACATGGTCAAATATTGTTATTTGGTAAAAACATTTATATTTCACAAAGCCTCATTACCTGTGTAATTTTCATATTCTATTATTGGATAAAAAAATGACTAAAATAAAGCTATAAGGTTATTGCAAATTTGAATGTTCAGTATGTGTCTAACATGGTCTATACGCTGCATCACTGACCTAGGAGGGCATAGGCAATGGGTGATTCATTATATCTATTGCAAGCAATGGGGAAATAAAATCTCTGTGAACTCATGGCAAACATCACCTGCATAGCAAAGATTATTAAAAGTCTAATTATGCATATCAAACACCACAGACGGGACAATTAGAAGAGGGAGGCTTCGGGCTGCCTGGAACAGATGGTTTGCCTTTTTAAGGTACTACAGACATATGTATTATTAACACTTAGCTCAGCATTTTTGTGCTTTTGTATTTTATTTGTGTAGGATCTCCGTACAGAATGTGAGGATTTTGTAATAGGTCTGTTACTTTTTTAAAACAAATGTTCTTTTTATGAGAATGTTTCCACACATTAAAACAGCGCTTGGGAAAATGACAATTTGCAAACAGGCCTACTTATAGCTTCAATGATGTTTTTGATGTTGTGATGCATTGAACATTTGCTGTGGGCATGACAAACATACAGCAGTACGTAAAACATTATGTCATTTTTTAAAAAACCTAAATAATGAAAATAAAACAAACAAAAATATGAACAGCAGTGTCTTTCGAGAGACAGGGCTCACATCTGGATAGTCCGGTTAGAACTAGTTTCTTCTTAAAGTTATAGTCAGTAACATTCTGTAAAAAATATGATTTGTTCATATTTGCTAAAACAGTAAGTATATCGTGACAGTGCAATGAGACAGACAATCCGTGAAAAAGTAATGTACATGTAGATTCTATCACTCCAGTCCTTAGATCTTCACACTGGATTCCTGTCTGTCAAATAATTGATTTCAAAATACTTCTGTTGGTTTACAAAGCGCTGAATGGTTTAGGACCAACATACATTTCAGATCTTCTGCTCAGCTATGAACCATCCAGACCTCTCAGATCCTCTGGGACAGGTCTGCTCTGTGTCCCCAGAGTCAGGACTAAACATGGGCCAGGTCTGCTCTGTGTCCCCAGAGTCAGGACTAAACATGGGCCAGGTCTGCTCTGTGTCCCCAGAGTCAGGACTAAACATGGTACAGGTCTGCTCTGTGTCCCCAGAGTCAGGACTAAACATAGGACGGGTCTGCTCTGTGTCCCCAGAGTCAGGACTAAACATGGGACAGGTCAGCTCTGTGTCCCCAGAGTCAGGACTAAACATGGGACAGGTCTGCCCTGTGTCCTCAGAGTCAGGACTAAACATGGGACAGGTCTGCCCTGTGTCCCCAGAGTCAGGACTAAACATGGGACAGGTCTACTCTGTGTCCCCAGAGTCAGGACTAAACATGGGACAGGTCTGCTCTGTGTCCCCAGAGTCAGGACTAAACATGGGACAGGTCTGCTCTGTGTCCCCAGAGTCAGTACTAAATATGGCGAGGCAGCGTTCAGTTTTTATGCTCCACACATATGAAAAAAAGCTCCTAGAAAATTGCAGGTCGGCTGCAACTCTCAGTTCTTTTAAATCCAGCCTGAAGACCTTTCTGTTTTTCGCTGCTTTTCAGTAAACAAAATATATATATTTTTAAACTGCCTGTACTGCACTGTAACTTCCATTACATTTCTTGCAATGATCTTTTACATAAATTGCTCGAATGTCATTTTATATGTATTCCAACAGTTTTCTTAAAATTCAAATCATTTTACTTATCTATTGTTTTTAAATTTATTTTTTTGGCAGTTTTTTTCCCCCAAGCCATTTATTATATAGGACAGAAAGGAAATAGGGTAAGAGAGAGGGTGGAAGACATGCAGCAAAGGGCTGCAGGTTGGAGTTGAACCCGTGGCCGCTGCCTCGGGGACCTTCAGCCTCTTTACATGGGGCAACTGCTCCAACCACTGCTCCACCAGCCGCCCCTTTAAATGTCATTTCATATGCATATACAAGATACTGTTACCGTATTGGCTATTTCTCACGGAATCTTGATCCATATTTGATCAGCGCTGTGTTGTTTCACAGTTTGATTGGATTTCAGAGCAGTCAGTGATGTTGCATCAAATCAAATCAACGTTATTTATAAAGCACCTTTCATACATAAAAAATGCAGTAAAAAATGCGTAAAAATGCAGGCCAAAGTGCTTTACATTAAAATAAACGAAAATGAGACAAAGCCCCTTAACATCCCCACTCCCCACACCCTCATTCATGTAACACACACACACACACACACACACACACACACGGGCGCGCTACACCAATACGTGCACTTCACCCATACGTGCGCTTCACCCACCGACCCCGCTGGCGGGCTTGCAGGCCAGACAGAGATCCCTGAGTGAGGGGCCCCATCAGAGATTCCTCAGCTTTGAGTGGTTGTTGTAGGTCAGAGCAACACAACATATCCTCATACAACAGTTTGCATAATATCTTACAAAGAGTTTGAATACAAACAGTAAATGAGAACAGCCTGAGAAACAATAGAGGGGCTACATTTGCAGCTCTCTGACAAACTAGCTGTAGCTATACTGTTTTAAGTAGGCGAGCAAGTGTGTTAAATTTTCAGAGTAGCGCAGATAGATCGTCCCACTTAATAATTTGGCTTATTTCATCTAACCACTGTTTTCTTCCTTGGCTTGTAATGTGAACAGTGGATCTTGCAAGTATGGAGCTACAGTGAGAGGATCATTATGGACGGTTGCGAAGAAAGAAGACAGTTAGATAAACAGAAACACACAGGAGAAGACCAAGAGAAGTACACAGGTGAGCAGTGGCATGACTAACACTTTCTGACTTGTCTGCGGTTACCGACTTACCTGGCTGTCAAGGTACCACATGTATATTTTGCATAAAATATTTTCTCATTCAAGACCAGCACCCAGGTCCTGCCTGGCACCTGCACAAGGACCACTTTCACATTCTGCGGTTTGTTACTCCTTTGACTACTTAGCACTACATTTTCTCAACACCGAGAATAATAACATAAAGTGAAATGACTTTGTGTGCACAAAAATACACCTACACGCACACTCACGCACACTCACGCACACACATACTCTCTCTCTCTCTCTCTCTCTCTCTCTCTCTCTCTCTCTCTCTCTCTCCTTCTTCTTCTCTCTTTCCTACACACACACACACACACACACATATATATATATGACATAGACACACAGTGAAACACTATGATGCACAGAAGGGAGGTGTGTGGGGGTGTGGGGGTGGGGGGGTATACCATAGAGACTCATTGGACTCATTGATCTTCCCAGGAGGGGGTTAGTTGAGATCAATCTACCTACACAACAGTGACCCCTGGTGGACGATCAAAGTTCCCTAAGAGCAAAGCACTTTCCTGTCATCCCCTCAATTTCCCTTTTGATAAAAGACAACCAATGACAATAATACATTCCCAAACTTACTTTTTACATTTTATATGATCTTTAAACTTACAATTAGTATGTTATTTAAACATTTTGTTGACAAAATTAGATACTGAATACAGAAGCAGAGGCTTTTATTGGATGTATGTATATAAAAAGACTTTGGTATATACTGTATATCTGCCTAAATGTGTGCAACTCACACACAAACTACTGTAGTCTGGAAGACTGAACAGGGCATAGTCTGGCAAAAGCTTGAGTGTGAAAGCCATGCTTCCCTCTCCATGCACCTCCCACACCATTTCCCATATACCACAGTTAAAAAAGAACTGCGACTCATTCCATTTTGCACCAGATAGAGCAGGAACAGCTGGGAGTGTTTCTGAAAGAAAAGGTGATAAACAGTGTACTGATTTAATGAATCCCGAGACAAAAAGTGTGCTTCTCATGTACAGCGTACATGTTTCTTTTTCACAAAATAACTGCACAGCTGACATTCATGGATTAGAGCATGTAGAAGTGCATTAATCAAACACATGGAGAACATTTTCGCTGGAAAATATCTATCAAGATTTTTTTCAAAATGAATGAACTGAATTATGTAATTCAAGGCTATGAAGTAAGGCATCTCTAATATTTAGCCTAACCATTTGATTTAACAATAAACACTATCTTAATATATGCAGATAATATGCTAAATATTATATTGAGGCCTTCGTAATTAGCTTTGTCACTTTAATAGGATCCTACTGATCATGGAATGCCTACCAATTCTTGGGTCTGTATTTCTTTCATCACATTGCTCTCCCTGTTGTGCAAAGATTTACACGGCCCTTAAAACTGCATGTATAATACATGAGCTAGGACTTATAAATATATCAAACAATATCAATAAATAAAACGTGACCCGCCATCCTCTGTAATGTGTGAATTTAACTGCTGTCTGTGACTTCTTGGTCAGCTTGAGAATAACAAAAATATATCTTATTAGAATGCACCCATGGCAGGGACCAATGCTTCACTGAAATATGGTCATACCAAACTGAGGTGTATCTGCTTCTAATGCTGACACAATGCTGTTGTTTTGGATTTTATCGAATTCAGCTTATGCAAAGATGTGTTCATAAACAAAAATCTAATTAAATTATAAAGACATACATATCCCTTTGATGTAAGTCCATGCAACATCTCCAAAGGATTAGTTTTCCAAGCATGTCACTATTTCACAAAATGAGGATTCTAGTTTATTGCAACTTTAATCTTATTTTTTATATTTTGGCCAGTGTTACCGTATCAGTTATCATAACACTGTACTTACTGAAATCTAGAAACATGGCAACATAGCTAAAAAGTCTGACTTTGGCAAGAAATATGCCAACCCTAAATAAAACCTATTTTGTCAAATAGATTTGAAGGAAAAGCAATGTCCTCCTTCTTATTAGTTCGCTCACCATGTTTTTTCATTTGATGAAAGAAAAGCTACATTCACAGCTAAAGACACAGATATTTCTCAGGGGTATGTAGAGACCATAAACAGAGCTAAATGAGAGCCAATACTGGACCTACATCAGGTGGCCAGAAACCTGACTCCAAATGAATGATGGTGTTTGTAAATGCTGGATGTGTAAATAAACAACACATTTGCAAATCTGTTATCAAAGGGGCCCAAAAAGCGACGTCATTGGTAATTTGCATGGTGCAAGCTGTGTCTTTAAATAGGCCATCATGACTTCATGTATGGATGTGATGTCACAGCTATACAATACAGAGGTAGAGAGTGACACTACAGTGCCTTTACAATAATTTCTCGGCTGCAATGCCAGTGCAGAGACGTAGAAAGTGGAAATGCAAAAGACCCAGAAAAGCTGAGAATATCAGAGGAGACTGGGCTTTTTAGGGAGGGGGTCTTGAAGAGACAGCTGCTAAATTGGAGCGTTTCAAAGAGAGGGTGAATACAGGTCTATTCAAATAATGTGTTTTTGAATATTTAAGCATGTAAACATGTTCAGTAGAAACCCAAAATACAATAAGAACCTGATAATTAGAAGAATACGGGACCTTTAACAGGTTTGTGGGTTAGCGAAACTGTTATGTAGATAGACTTTCCAGGTCAACTTACCAGTTTTCAACCCATCTGACCATCTAATTACTCGTGTTTCTTGCCATATTTCTAGTTATCAGCAACATTGTACATTCTGCATTGTATCATCACCAATAGAAACAATAACCAAAGCTTCAAATGTGACTAATTTTGTCATGAACCAGAATTTACACTTCAGAGGTCATGACTAATTTTTAACTTTCTTTATTGAGGGAACCACATAAGTACTTCTCAGTATCAGCAATACTGATATCTCACACCTCACAGCGCTACCACTTGCCCAGTGCTTTACATTTTCAAAGCTTGCAGCGACTTCACACTTTGAGATGCTTGATATCTACTGGCCCATGTATCTCTTCCTTTTAAGCCTGCCAGCGGTACAGTATCCATCTCCATTACATGGTCACAGATGGATAACAAGGCCAGGCCTGGCACAGCTCGCAGAGTGGTGCTGCTCCTCTGAGAATACACCCCTGCCATCTTATTCAAATGGACTTTCTGCTGGCTGTCCCTTCGCTTACTGTTGCACACAATGGAAGATGGGGATAGATGTGGGAGGAAGGAGGTAGGGGAAGTGCTGAGGAGAGACTGAGGTGGGCTGATGAGAAGAAGAGTTGCCATTGTCTCCAGGGGAAACAGGGATGCCAACAGTGAGACGCTCTGCAGACACAGGAATTAGATCATTTAGAAATTCAACTAGCCCTTGCACACCAATTGCTCTTCTCCTTCTGCAGCCCTTCCGTTTTATGCCCTTATCGAAGCAGGTTGGAAGAAGCTCTGAGACAGGCTGACACGGACACAGACTACCTCTAAAGTCCTTAAAAGGTAATTGAGCCTTCCAGCCCACACCACTAATTTGTGTGACTCTCAGCCCACTAGCTAGCAGTGTGACAAAACAGAGGGAGGGAGGCCGAGGAGTGTTGGGAAGAATGACTCCCTCGGACACAATATGTTAATTGGTTCTCTACAACTGACAGCCATAAGAAAGGTTGAGGCTATATGGAGGAGAATTACTAGAAAGGGCATGGTCAGGAAAATGATAATGGTTAGTCCCTGCAGTAAAAAAAATTGCACTGAGAACTACTCTTTCATCCCCATCTGCACAACCATAATCTTCTAGTGATTTTGTCCAACAATAGCAACCGTTTCGAAGAAATATACTGAAGTGATTGCTAAAAAGGATATACTGTATAAAAATAGCAAAAATGCATGTAATAGCTATTCGACGGAAACAGTAGGCACTGTTAGAGGCCACTGCTTACGGTGGATCAGGGACAGTGGGTGTTTGTGTGTGTGGAGGAGAAGTATATAGTTGTGGTAATTGAAAGATAACTGCAGGACCTCACAGGAGTCTTCCAGGTATGCAGGTACAGATCGGCCTCTGGCCCTGCTTTAAATTCACCTCAAGGATTTGATTTCTTCAAATGCCAACACTGTTGGAAATGAACTATTTGTCCAGGATCTGAATTATGAGGAAGACCCGCCCATGAATCACCTTCAGTACCTCGGTGGCCTTCAGCCTAGTAATATCCATATCTCTTCACTTTCCTCAAATCAATAATGAGATGACGCCCTTGGAAATGCAGGATAGATGACTCAAATGGGATATTATATTTGTTGAGACCACACAGAATAGAGCCTGTCTGAGCCAGATTAACATGCTGTGGGATTTTTTCCTTTAACCCTGACTTCATCAAATAAACGCTCTGATGTAAGCAAGAAAGTTTTTGGTCTTAAACAGTATTGTTTTAGAAATAAAAGTTGTCCAACACAGATAATTAAAAAAAAAAGAATCATGTAAGTGTTTTCTGGTCCGGCTTTGTCCGTCAGTTGTCCTCCAAAATAGTGAACTTTAGGCTGGGGAAAAACAGAGTATGAGGGCTATAACGTCACATAAAGCATTGTTTATTCCAATAGAGAAAGATCTCTTCCATTAAAGTCCATGCAAACCTTTTAAAATGTTCTCTTCTCTTTACCAGAGTGATCTCGGTACCTTCATTGATTTTACAAGGTTTGTATAACTCTAACAGAGGAGACTTCTCTCGATCTGTAATCATGTTCTGATTGTTTTACAGCCTTTTTTTTTGCTCAGCTCAGAGGTTGCTAGATTTCCTAAAAACAAACATATCTTCAACATTTCTCCCATGCCAAATTGCTGACTGAAATGTCCAATTTCTCAGAGATAACTACACAGAAGAAGACAAAATGCACACAGGATTTCAAACGTAAAAATCAAATGTTTTGTACGGTCAGCTAATGCTATCGCATTTCTAGTGAAAATAGTCTCAGAAAGCCTAAAAAACTATAATAGATACCGTCAGATCTTTTCACACTTTTAGATTTCTGTTTTCAGTCTCCCTTGCAACACGTCTAATTAAGCCCACTCTTCCTTAATCATCCAGTTTATCATAGCATGAGCTGGTTCACCTGCCCCACCTCTGCAACCACCTGCCCCACCTCTTCAACGTTGGCTCAGCCCTGCCTATTGTGGTAATAACAAAAATAATGGTGTCTGAAGAAGCTTGTGTAGATGTGGGTCAGACTCTTTCTTTATAAGCCACAGAGCCCAGGGCCTACACTGAACATAATAACGTAGCGTTGCATCGGGCACTAGTAAGAAGAGCCTCCTTCAGGCCCATAGTTAATAGAGAGGAATTGGACTACCACCCCCCCACCCCCAAGCTCCAACTCTTGAACGACCTTCTCTGTCTATCCTCTGCTCGCCATCAATTCATCTCCCTCCGTGCAATCTGCAAGCTGGACTCTGTTAAATCAACCAATAGGTGTCAAGGAATCCCACTGTATATTTATTCATTTTTAATTCAGTGAAATATGCCCGCCTCCCTTTGCCACCTGGCAACCTCATAAGGATTGAGAGTTTCACCTGATTATGTGCTTTACAGTGATGACCATAATCGATTATGAAAACCTGTGTGGGACAAATGAAAACCACACCACATAGATAATTAAACTGATGCATGAATACACACACACACACACACACACACACACACACACACACACACACACACACACACACACACACACACACACACACACACACACACATACACACACATATATGTTGTAAAACCAGGATTTATGATTGTCCTTGAAGTATTTTTCCACATATGTAAATTCCAGTGACCTTTCAGCTTAATACCATTTCAATCATGGTCTCTTAAATCAGGTTCATAGATTCACATGTTTACTAATCTATCTATCTATCTATCTATCTATCTATCTATCTATCTATCTATCTATCTATCTATCTATCTATCTATCTATCATCCATCCATCCATCCATCCATCGTCAGTTGTTATGACAGCCTTACCATGCAAACACCAGTGTTTTTGTATACACTTTACCCCCTCACAGTCATTTGTTATACACTTTTGTCACCCAGTGTGACAACAGGCATCCGGGGCTGAGCTTCCTGCATCTATGCCTGCCATCGATGATTCACACCCAACCAAGGGGAAAACAGAGGGTTACTAACTACGTCCTCCAAGGCACCAGATGTCAGTGATTAATCTTGATGAAGTTGGGACTCTATGTCTCCCTAGCTGTCTCTCTTTGTCTCCCAACCTGGTGCTTAATGACCCTTTCCCACTGTTTTCTCAGCCCATTTTTTACCCTTTAGATCATGTTCAATATGGCTGGTTCTTTATGCAGATGAGTGGTGGATAGAGCAGGGGAGAATTGTGGCAGCAACTGATCGTCTGCTGCCATATACAGTGAAAATCTGCTAATGGAACAGGAATATGAGGAACTAAGGAGAACATATTTTGTGGCATATGTTCCCACCTTGTTTTTTCCCTTCACAGGTGGCAAAGAATTGATATTCGTAACAACCGTGATCTAAAGTAAATGCAACTTCACGTTTATATGTCATTTGTTTAGAAAATATATTGTCATACTTGTGATACTACTGGGACATGTAGGAAAGGTCGAGGTTCAAAACTGAACACAACAGGCTGCTCTGCTGCACTAAAAAAAGTATAACCTTGCTCAAACTAAAAAAAAAACACATCTAAAATATTTGACTTCACAGAATCTAAATTGAGTAACTTCTTATGACCTGATTATTCGATGTTGATGTAAACATAAGACTGCACTTGACTCAACCTTAATTCTTTGCCTTGATCCAAATTATTTTCTTAACATTTTAGTTTTTGAACCAAACTAATAAATTGAAATTGAACCAGCCTAATGTATTCACTTTTAACTGCATTAAGATGAATTAATATTTGCATTGACACCAGTTAATTAATTTACATATATCCAAACTATATTTTTCACATTTATTTGACTTCAAAAATAATTTGTGTTCCCACCTTATCAACTGAAAAAGAAACGTGGCCAGCGGATTACTTTAAATGTATATATTAATCTTTAACATATGATCCATATGCAACATATTAATATTAGGCAATCAATCTTCATTTGTTTTAATCAAATTAATTAATAATAGGTCACACTGGGTGAGTAACCCTGGACTATGACATGCTGACTAAAATTATCCACTGTGTAGCATCCCTAAAGGCACTGCAAGGTGCCGGCTAACACCCCATTTAAGCTGGCTAGCCACCACCAAAGCTAATTGGGCTATTTGTTGCAATTTGACAACACAAAACACTAAAACTTTAATTATCAGCAACTGCTTTGCTACTGACGTTTATTTTTGGACGAAATCCACAATGTCAAATGGTGCGTCTTGCCAGCATGCCGAGAGAGAGCTACGGGACTTAACATGTGCTCTGACTGTACAGTGTGCAATTCACATTTGATTCAAACTAAAAAATATAACCTGCAGGTCATGAAGAAAAAAATTAATTTGAGCGAAATCAAAAACTTTTTGGGTCCTTTGGACATATATGCAGTTTTGTATAAATCAAACTTGATGTCTCTAAATGCGAAACAAATGAGTTTCCCAATCAAATCAATAATTTTTTCCTGCTTTGAATGGCAGTTATTAGTTTGAATGAACAACTGCATGTTACACTTTTTTCAGTGTATCTGCAAGGGTTTGGGCATCACTGTCAGTTTTTGTTAGTGTGGCAGATGTTGCTTATATCTGAGAATAAATACAGCAAAAGGTATTTATGGCAGACTACAATCACAAATGTAATCATCAATTTCTCAGATTAATTTCCCATACTGCCAAGATCTTTTTTTTAAGATGACCTCTTCCTCCTTAAAATAATTGGTTTTCCATTAAACTTGCTGCCTGCTGGTGACACACAGAAAATGTGGTGTTGTTTACCCATCATGATACCTCATGTTTAACACCACCACTGTCCACATGTGAAAAAAAAATAGCCAAGCTGAAATCGGTATCATTTGTATGCCAAGCCGGTGTGTTGCCATGGGCAAAAATTGACCTGGCCAATCATCTTCTGCAAAACTATACTTGTTGGGTGTTGAAAGAGCAGACTTTACTGTTGAGAATTACAGACTGCAGAATAATTGGTCAACTGATCCTGAAATGACTGAATGTGTAATATATGATAGTGTAACAATAAAACTGAAAAAACAGGCAATGATAGAACATTCAGGTAACTTACCTGATTTCTCCTATCCAAATCAAAGTCAAAAACAAACCAAAAAGTGCTCAACATCAAACGTCAGTCTTCCCCCTTCAAAGTGTCTTCTTCCACTTGAACAGGTCTTAATCATTAAGGCATTTACCTGAGGAGATCTGTTCTCTACTGGTTTCTTTCCATTTGAGTTCTGTTCCCCTGATCCTCCTGTTCTGGCATTTTTGAAGCTCATAATGGCAGAAACAAGGTTCACGCAAGTATATGAACACAAATGACAATGTCTGTCCCAGCTGGCACAGATGCTTGTCCCTGAACATACTGAACCTGCTGCACCCTTATGCACTGATGGATTAACAAAATCAGATCTCAAGGGGGAACTGTAGAACTAATAAGAGTGTTTCAAAGACCATTTTAGTAAACAAACATGGCATCTGTGGACGAACGCGTACTGATGGGATGAATGTCTGAATGAAGAGGTGACAAAGTAAAATAAATATGTCCTTTCCATACGGACATGTTCAGTTAGAGATTCTTCCAAGTGGTCAGCGTCGGTTATTTTAAGCGGAAGTGAACTTAAAAAGAAGTGATCAGCTTTCTTCTATTGTGTAATGGTATAGCTGGGCTAGCAGCCACGTTCAGGCTGCAGCTTACACTTGTATTGACGGTTTTCAGGTGACACATCGAAGCATCTGCGTTTGCAAACTTGCATCCACTTATTTGTATGGACCATGTTTCTGCCCCTTGTCCTGTTTCAATTAGGTAGCATAAGCACCTACAACTGTGTAAGTGATGAGGTATTCTGGGAGATGTACACTTTTCCAACCCTGCTATTCTAGTTTTTAATTTTTTATTAATATTCAGCAATTTTGAAAAACAAAAATCACTAGAATGGTGTAAGGCAAAATGTGTAAATCACGTTGGAAAAATATATTTTTCATGTATTATCATTTCAGGCTTTAAAACATGTGTTGTGAGTGCTGATCCTGTATGGCAATGTAGCAACACTACTATATGATCCCTTGTGATGCCACAATATGAATCAAACAGCCTTCACCAGGAGGTGAGATATTTTCCTTGCCACCTTTGTCACATTTATCAAGAATGTCTCTGTAATGCTACTTTGATCACAGCTTTAGCAGTGTGCTACCTAACAAAGCTGTGTGGTGCATGTGTAAACTTGATGCTATTTTTGCTGGCTAAACTGACATTCATAATTAACGGAAACATTTAATTTCTGACACTCAGCAAAACAGAGAATTTTTATGAGTGTCAGAGGTTGAATCTTGAAACAAAGTGTGCGCCTTTCATGAGATTTTAGCTTGCTACAATGGAGAGAATTGTTGGACACTTGAAACAAATTTGAACATTTATTTAGGAATTTATTAGGAACTTATTTAACGCAGCACTGTAAAAAGAAGTTTTTTTTGACAAAAGACAACGGGAAATATGAGGGAGAGGAGGAAAACATTAGCAGTGTGCAGAGGGCAACAGAAAACACTCGCAGAGAAGTAAACAAGCACCACACTGGACAAAAGTTTATATCATCACTGTATATGATAGAGGACAGAAAACAGACATCATTAAGATTAATCTGTTTTGTTTTTTTGTCAGTTGTATCACAAGTATGACAAAAATACAGTGTGGCACAGAATGAGAATGTAGAGCAGTTATATTGCTGAAAAGCAGAAGAAAGCGTGTTTCTAAATGTCTCTGGTTCAAATAAATTCCTACACGTATGTTTCCCATGTAAATCCGTGACTTCTACTTTGCAATATTTGCTCCAGTCTTTGTCTGTATAACGTTCCTATAATTACATTTGAAAACCAGAGTAGCAGAAGTCATAGCCTGGATCTTAATAACATCCTTCAGAAATCAATTTCAATTTCACATTCAGCATGGCTGAGACGCGATCGATCATGTTGAACTTATATGATTCTCTGAAATACCAACTGAACAGAGCATGCCCCCACCACTATCAGCAAGCCTGTGTGCTCCTGGATCAATTGTTATTTTTAATATAGAAGATGGTACATGAACATTTCCAGAGAATAACCTCTCCTGTGTTTTCCTTGTCACACTCAAGTGAAAATATAATCTCATGGTGATTGAGGCATTTTGTGTTGGAAGACTAATATTTGGTTCTTCAGACAGAACTGAAGTCAGCATTGCTGCTATATGGCTTGCACCAGTAACAATTTGCTTTCTATAGATTCTGACTTGGAAAGCAAGTGGAGGGCAATTAGTAGACTAATTAGGATCCATCATTGACTGAGGGTAACCACAGCAGGTTGATTTGCTGGTAATCATGGGCAGTGGTGACAGAGTGATCCAGTAAGTTTGCTTGATCAACCCAATTACACTCGTAAGCAGGGGCAGATTGCCTTATATGAGAAAAAGAAATGCTAATAATGTCTCATCTGCAAACTATACACTGACACAAACACAAACACCGTTGTAATATTTGATGTAAGGCATTATTAAAGGAGCTGCTCACGAAATACTGAACAAGGTAGGCCTCTGCACCGTCCCAACTCTACTATATCTTCACCTATCAAATATTTGTTTGCTGTTATATAAATGTCCTGATTGCCGAGTACAGCAGGAAAGCACTAATTGTTATCTAATTGGTAATAAATCAATAAAAAACATACTGCAAGTCAACACTTTGAACATTATAAACATTATGAATGGGTTAAAGATGCTTGTTGTATTCGGATTGATTATGAAAAAATGTGACAATGATTTAACTCATAGAGCTGCTGGGATTAATTATTGTGCTTTATCTTTATACAGACATGACCTATTTTCAGTTTCAGGACAGAATGTCATCCGTAGAAATAATGACAAATCACATAAATGGTACATGAACTGCATTTATACAACTCTTTTCTAGTATTACTGACCACTCAAAGTGCTTTATAAAACAAGCCAGCATCCACCCACTAGCAGAGGTTACCAGGCAAGGTCCCATATGCTTACAAGGAGCGATAAACATTCAGACATACACACAGGACCAGTTTGGAGTTCAGTATCTTGTGTACCTCCTAAGCCACAATTTTCAAATATCTGTTAAAGAAAAAGTACCTTTTGATTTTGGCAAAGTTTTCATGTCCAATATGTCCATCCATGCTGCATGGTTGGGATCTTTTTTATTTTTATTTTTTACCAAAATAAGACTATGAACTGCTGCAAGTGTCTAAAAAAAAAAAAGACCTTGCAGAGTAGTAGTTGTAGTAGAAGAGTGCAGATGGAAATTAAATACATGCTTTGGTAATAATTACACTACCACCATCGGCCTCGGAAACTAATCCTGACTGAAGCAAGTCGCTCTCCTACACCACTACTTTACAACAGAAAATATGTTTGTAGCAAGGCTAATACTGCTTGAATTATGTGTTTTAGAAACATAAAGAGCAAGTAGGAATGTTAATAAACATATTTGTCAAGTATAAGAATGTCAGTACAGAATATATTTGCTGAATGGTTGATGACAGTGCGTTTAATTTCTTTTCCTACAATGCCTGCTCATTGCAACCACAAAATGATTAATTTATTTTAGACACTTACATTTTAAGGTTAGGAAAAGCAGTAGCAGTAGTACTGGTTGAATAATAATAAAAGTCAATGAGGACAAGGCAGTAACCCCTGGGCAGACAAATCAACGTGGAAGTGCCAAAAACTGCAGTTCCTCGATTGGCCACTTAAGGCTCAATCAAAAATCATGTCAACCCCATAGACTGTAAGTAAAATAGACTCAGCATACCCGTCGGGGTCCGTACTCTTAACTTGATCCAATCGTACACGCCTACGAGAGTCTCCATCTTTCAGACTTTGACTCCGCCTAATTTCCTCTTCCCAAAAAAGGGCATTGATGTGATGTTGGGGGGAGGGAGATACGTCCATCTGGCTGACGTTTACCTCCGAAGAGAAGTGAGGGCCAGAGGCTAGCTGTCATTCAAGAGGCCGCATCCCTAAATATTCATAAACTTTAACCTTCAATAAAATAAAATCTAGCCTGGTACAAAAAAATTCAGCCCCTCAGTGTTGTCATGGAGATATGCCCTAAACATACAGTCTAGAATGATTTTTTTTACCAGGCCCTAAATAGGTTTAATTATGATGTGAAATCAGCCTGTTTAACATGGGGGTCAATGAGAAACTGCTCTATTATGCCAACTGTCCCTACTGGACACTCAGAGAGCTGCAAGTTTTGACACTTCCTTTATTGGCTCAACCAGGAAGTCGCTGTTTGGGCTTGGTCAGTCCCCATAAACCCCCATGTTAAAATACCTAGGTTTACAGCAAAAATAAACATGTTTAAAGCCTGGTACAAAGCTATATTTCCTTGTGAATGACAACTGTACAGAGAGTGAAATTGTGACCTCACCTGTTTAAATTATATTAATGCATAAAGATCCCCTGCAGACATGTATTAATTTTTTTTGAGTGAACTTGAGTGGGACTTTTTAAGTTTTTGAGTGACACGTGGGTGTTACCACAGGTGTTTTTCAGTTACCAAGCTTCATTCGGCTCGCCTCATCTCCACCCACGTTCCATTTCTTTGCTAATTTTTGGATCAGCTTGGGGCAGGTGGAGTCAGGAACTGTCAAGAAGGCAACAGTCAGAGCAGCCTACACTGAGCTTTTGTAATGACTCTTCAGAAACCTCACAGGGACGACATCAATGTTTTATATTTCAGTCTATGCAGGAAACATGTCTACTTGATCGTTCCCAAAGCTTATTTTTGTTTCCTAAACAAAACCTCACATGGGACTCTACAGTCTTGCATTTGGTATGAACCCTGTCAACCAATTTACACACTCATTAAGAACCAGGGGTCTGTTACAGAAAAGTACCCAGATTTTAAAAAAAAAGACCAAAATGACATGTTTTGGTTCTTACACACACACACACACTCTCTCTCTCTCTCTGTCTCACTGAGAAGTAGGAGGCTTGGACAGCAGTTACCTCTTGAATTGTTGAAAAAGTCCTCACTATTCTGGTGTCTGGAGTCCCCATACTGTCACAGCACTGTCCCAGCCTCTGAGACAGTATCCCAGGGATCATTTTAATAGCAGATATAATGAATCACTCTGATCACTGGATATGAAATCCACTCTCTGTCCAGCTATTCAATCTTTATCCTGTATTTCATCCATGTCTCTCTGTACAACATCACCATTTTACATTGGAATACGTATGTAATGCGGGATGAGACACGGTGGCAAGGGAGTCTGTAGAGCCGAGACAGCTGCTCGCTTCACACAGCTGTAATTGGTAGACCACTGCAGCACAGTTTGACAGATTGTAGCAGATACTTTCCTGAGACATTCTGTTGAGATGTACAACTTGGACCTGGCTGGATGTGACGTGAACACATTTTACATCACCAAATATAACATCTCCAAAAAGTCTGCAGGTGGCAGCTCCCCTCTTACCGGGAGCTTGAATTCTTTATGACAAAGCAGTGTTAGGAAAGGAACAGTCAGAAGGAAAAGGCAGAAAAAACTTGCTTCTTCGGTGTACCCATCTTGGCTCAGCAGCAGCAGCAGCAGACACTGAAACCAACCACATAACTTGCTTCTGAGAGTTTTCATTCAGCTCCCATTTTAAGCTTGTTGCAGAAGCTCTTAATTGGGTTTTTATAAAGAATACCACCTCTGAATAAAAATAGGGACCTACCATCTGCAGACTTTCTGAGGTGTTATATATGCTGAAATTTAAAATCTGCCTTAACACTTTACTCTCAGATGGTCCAGTGGCAAAAACTATTTCTGCTCCAGTTAAGAGACAGAAGAGATTTTTGTATGCATTTGTATATAATTGTCAGGTTCATACTTGTATCTACTACAACATATTTAAATGTTTTAATGTTAAAAAACACACATCATTATTCTCAAACTGAACGTTCCGTTTTAGCGACTGTCTCTTTAAGCCCCTTTCCTGCATTGGAACCAAATGAAATATATCATTAAATAAAAAATGTGAAACAGATTGACCTGCAAGAAAGGCCAGGAAACATATGCAACGTTTAACTAATCAACAATTTCAAGCTATAGCCTACATGTTTTGTATTATAATCTTTATTTACAGGTTCTACAGGCCAGGGTCTCCTAGACATATTTTTTGGCCTAAGTGAATCAAGAGAAACATTCTTTATATGCATTATTGTGTTACTATTGTGTTAACAGGTTAATCAAGATGTCACCGCTGTAATGGCTTTTTTATTGTAACTATTTATCGTGACAGTACTAATTGGTATAAGGCGGTGATAATTCAAAGGGAGATGAAAGAGGCTGAGCACCGGAACATGCAGACCTTGGTTTTCTCTTGTTTACTTAGTAACAGGAAACAGTTGTCATACTCTAAAGACAAAATAAATACGTTTTTATTAAAAAAGGAGGCAACTTAGGAATAACTTTTCCACTCACTACAAATGACCAATTATCAACAAAAAGGCAAAAGCTAAGATAAATTCCACTTTCATTAAATCGTCATTACACACAATTTCAGCTCTGCCCACACTGCCAAAACTCTGTGGTAAATGAACTAAACATACACATTCACTAGCTCTAGCTGCTGATTGACATGGATAAACATCTGAGATGTTGACTTGCCAACAAAATATGCATCACATTATGCCATAGCAAACAAATTCGGATGACCATTTCAAATCATAAACAATGAACCATGTCCAAACAGCACACAGCCAGCAATAAACAGCTGGCCATAGAAAAACACCTGTGCACCTCATTTAATCGCATCAAAATCATTTGATTATCAAAAATGGAAATATATATCTTTGACATCTTTAAATCCTGGAGAATTTCATTATCCAAGACAGAAATGCTCCTGAAAAGGACACGACGACTGACTGACATATCACTCATTGGATTTGGCAGCCAGTGAGGGTTTGATGCTGAGAAAAAGAAAAGCCCCGCCAGCATCCATATTTCTCAGCTGGTTTGTCCAAACTGGACGAGGAAACACAGAGGTTGTAATTATGATCAACCAGCTGGCATGGTTTTTCATACTGGACGGACTGCAGCATGAGGGCCACAACTCCACATGTTACAAGAATACAAGTATGTTCACTGGAAATCAACATTATGCCAGAACTGAGTTGTAATAAATGTGCACCAATGCAAAAAAGATGGGGATGAATTAAATAATGAAGCTAAAATGTTGATGTTTACACCTCATGTGTTAACCAATAACTTAATATAACACTTTGACAATAATTTGAGAAAAACATGGATCAAGAGTCTTACTGTATGTTTAACGGAGGTCACACAGAGGGCATTAATACAATAAAGCCCTGTTGTTTGCCTCATTGCTTTAGGGCCGTTTGGTCATGTAAACACCAGACATGTAAACCCGTACAACATGTTTTCTTTACTGCCACTATCTCTGTTTATGCACCCTTCAATCCATTCAGGTCTGTGGAAATCGTATTGGTTACGCGGGAGCAAGTGAGAAGCAAAAGGAGCAATGTAAATACAGCTAACAGAAGGATTGAAATGTTAAACGTTGGCTGTAAAGCAAAATGGAGCAACGACACAGCACTCTTAACACTACTCTCATTAGGATGTTTATTATTACCCATTATGTACTGTAGTTGTATTTTTATAGACCTGTACAATAGGAACCCTAGAAAAAAAGCCTCACTTGCACATTTATTCTACATCTATTTCATTACCGCCAAGTACCAGACCCAAATTTGCTTACATGTGTGTGAGTGAGTGTTTTTAGGGCCGAATGTGTTCAGCTACAGTAAATAGTATTTATTTTTACAGAACCATGTCATTTCAATCCCCAGACTATCAGTATTAAGAGTATGAAGCTCCGATAGTGTCATGATTAGCAAACAGCATTAAATAAATCATCTTTATCCTGTGCCCTGGCTCTAAATGTGCCTAATATAGTGCAATAAAGATATAATTTAAGAGTATGGTTACACTTTTGCAATTCAGACTCATACAATAATAGTGTTACTTCTTCCATTTAATATGTTTTGGCAAAAGGCAACTAAAATATGGTTTGACAATTGTATTACTCAGTTATTCCAGCCATTTAAATGAAAAACAAACATTTTTGAAATAAAAATAATAAACATAAAGTGAGAATATTATAATAAGGATTAGAGATGATAACATGCACACATAGTATGTGTGGGAGTGCTCAGTATTATCAAGAATTATTCATTAGATCTAACTCTAAATCTATTTATTAAAGAATGACAGAATAATTATTATGAAATAATCTTAACACAGTTGCATTGTATCCACAGAAACTACTTTGAGTCAAACAAAAAAGCTGAACTTCCAAATTCGGGAAATAAATCCAAAATATCGCACCACCATATAACCTGCCTTACACCGGCAAGTTGCTCTGAACCAGCAGCCCCTCTAAGAAACTTGACTTTAAAAATCAGCCTCTGTAGAGAGTGTAGGATGGGGAGAGAGTCACTCGTTCAGACCACCAGACAATAAGATTATCCAAAGGCAATTAAACTTTGGGCCTTGTCTTGAGAAGTCTCCATCCAACCCCATTCCTTTTCATCCTTACCGTTCCTTCCCCTCCACGGCACCCCATTGTTGTGTGATTAACTCCCAAGCACCAGCGGGGGAGTCTACATTCCCATTAACCAGATCTGTAGCGGGGACAAAACATTTCCTAATCACAAATCACAACTAGGACCAAGGCACTCAAGTCTTTCCAGCTATATAATGTGAGTGATGTGCCGCCAGCTTCCGCCAGTGTTCTCTTTCTGTTAAAGCTGCACTCAACACTTCATAAGGAGGTGCTCAAATGAATTTTCGCGTCTGTTGCCATGGTGCTCTACCCTACAAACCACAAGACTATGCCATAAACATGGGATGTTCACTTTATCCCCAGAATATGATTTATTCTGAGAGCCAGCAGGCGTTAGCTACAGCACAGGATATTTCTACTTGAGTGGTAACATGTCGTCATCATGTCAACATTTTACAGTACTTTTACAGCGTAAGGTGTTTTTCTTCCCACATCTGAATGTTTTACGATGGATGTCTTTACACATCTCTTTTTGTGAAGAGACCGTTTCAATTTATAACGTCTGCATATTTTCTTAAGCATATTATCAAATGCTGTTTAAGGATTCTGTATAATTCACAATACTCAATACAATAGCATATTATTAGAATTAAGCAAATATCATCTTCAAAAGTGACTTACAATACTTTTGCATATACTATACTGTATGTTTCACAGATTTACTAATCCTCCTGTAGAAACCTCAGATTCATGATGATATTAACAGAACATTAAATCAACTGGGCCATATATAGCCTGATATAGCACATTGTAGATATACTGTATTGGCATATACACTCACCGACTACTTCATTAGGTACACTTGTACCTAATCTAATATGATCCAGTACAACAGCTCTGCAGTAAATTCTGCATTGAGAAAAATAATGTTGGGTTTTTATTGACACTGTCAGATATGTACTAATTTGACTACTGCATTTGTGTAATAGTGAAGTTGTAGTTTGCAGTGTAATGTTGAACTGGACTGCAATATATTGTGAGGTGTTCCTAATATTTTGTCCACCCCATTTACGTACATGAGAGTGACAGAATATTAAAAAGACCTGTTAATATAATGCCCTCCAGTACAACACTACCACCCACTATGCACTCAATATGAACATAAGTTATAGTTACAAGTATCCATGCAGGTATACCTAATGACGTGTAATCAGTTAAAGTGGAGACTATATTTAAAATATTTTCACTGCTTTACATTACCTCTCAGACAGCCCTGTTTAAGATAAGTCAGGGGGAACTGAAGCGCCTCTAAGTTCTCGTCAAAGCCACCAGAATTATTCCCGGGTCTGTTGATGAGAAGAGATTCAACCAAGACGTAAATTCAAAGAATCAGTTTTATTTAACAAGAGCAGATATATATTGAGATTCAACAGTGATGAAGCACACAAGTGTGTATCCAGCTGAATCTGGATAAAAAAAAAGTGTTGCCCGACCTGTGTAGTGAAACTCACCCCTCCCTCCGCTGCTTTGTTTTTCATTCCTTCAAACCTCTCACCCTCCTTTATCTGCTCAGTCTTCTCCATCAAACAGGTGTGGGCTTGCATAATCAAGGTCATACAACAATGGTTCATTTAAGGCATGAGTGAATCCAAGGCATGAAACAATGTGACACTTTGTAACTGAGTAACATACTGAATCTAAGTGAATGTATATCAAGAAGACTATATTTAAAATATTCTCATTGCTTTACCTTACCTCTCAGACAGCCCTGTTTAAGAAAAGTCAGGGGGACTCTATGTTCTCGTCAAAGCCACCAGATTCCATTGACAAAAACATCTCATCTCATCTCATCTCATCTTCATCCGCTTATCCGGGGTCGGGTCGCGGGGGCAGCAGCTTTAGCAGGGGACCCCAAACTTCCCTTTCCCGGGCCACATTAACCAGCTCTAACTGGGGGATCCCGAGGCGTTCCCAGGCCAGTGTGGAGATATAATCTCTCCACCTAGTCCTGGGTCTTCCCCGAGGCCTCCTCCCAGCTGGACGTGCCTGGAACACCTCCCTAGGGAGGCGCCCAGGGGGCATCCTTACTAGATGCCCGAACCACCTCAACTGGCTCCTTTCAACGCTAAGGAGCAGCGGCTCTACTCCGAGTTCCTCACGGATGGCTGAACTTCTCACCCTATCTCTAAGGGAGACTCCAGCCACCCTCCTGAGAAAACCCATTTCGGCCGCTTGTACTCGCGACCTCGTTCTTTCGGTCATGACCCAACTTTCATGACCATAGGTGAGGGTAGGAACGAAGATTGACCGGTAGATCGAGAGCTTTGCCTTCCGGCTCAGCTCTCTTTTCGTCACAACGGTGCGGTAGAGCGACTGCAACACCGCCCCCGCTGCTCCGATTCTCCGGCCAAACTCACGCTCCATCGTCCCCTCACTCGTGAACATGATCCCGAGGTACTTGAACTCCTTCACTTGGGGTAAGGACTCATTCCCTAGATTCCATTGACAAAAACAGTAAATCTATTTTGCAGAACACAAGAGTTGCTGGCCTAATCCTGCTTTGATCGGTTACTGTTTCTGTCAATGGAATATGGTGACTTTTGACGAGAGCATAGTCTGACGGCAAGAGTGAAAATATTCTAAAAATAGTGAACGCTGATAATGCTGTTTCTCCAAACTGAAGGTGTGCTGGCTATGTATGTACACTATCACATTATCTATTAACTCCCTTCAGAAAATCTGAACTCTCTCTCTCCCTCTCTCGAACAGTGCTGCACTTGGATAGTGTATCAATTAATTTAGCATTGACTAATTTTATTTTCAAATATAGTTTATCTTGGTCATAATGTATGCACTAAGCTGCATATCCTATGCACATGGTATGTGTTTATGTTAGGTAGCAAAAAAACTGTGTTAGACTTTTTTAAACATCAATATTAGTATCTGTGTCACAAATCCATTATCATTCAGCATCCACTGCTATAAAGTGTATCATGCAATCTCCTTTCCACCTGACATTGCCCCCTCTGTGCAGTGGGCACTTCTATGATCACTGCATGAGTAAATTCCAGTAACTGATTGAGCTCAAGCTGCTGTGACTTATCTTACAATATTCTTTGTTCAGAATGTTTCACAATGTTTCAACAAATTCATAATGTATTTGTTAATCCAAATAACAGGCTAATGAGTTTTAAACTGCATCAATTCAGCTTGAGCATTCTTAATTATGATATGTAATGGAAATCATAATTGATGAATTGACTAGTAGCTCATTAATGAATCACTTTCCATGCACATTTTATGCCAATTTCATTTTGACTTTGAATAAACCCTAATTATCTACATTAGTGAAAGTCGATGCCTTAATATTTAATAAATCCTGGATAATCCCATAGCAATCAATTTAGATCAAAATCACTTTTCACCAAAGGTAGAAATGCTCAGCAAACTCATCCACTGTACCCTATAATGATGCCTATTTATATGCAGGAGCTTTGTCAAACTGCAGGATGGGTAATTACTTTATTTACTTCTAATCATGTCAATGAACCATTGTGCAAGGGTTAGATTGGCTGGGCTCATTATTTTTCTTTCTTCAGTATCGCATTAGGAACTTTAGTCTGACAAAAGCTCAGTTTGAAGGGATTGACCATTGCACAACGTGACAGCTCGGCATTAGATGCACATTGTAGGCAATCCTATAACTGACTGTGACATAATTATTTAAAGCACATTTATCTGTGTGTCCTTGCAGACAGTTCTAACTAGTTTTGAATGGTTTGGTAAAGCCACATCAGCATCTGAGTAGTGGTGTCAAGAAAAAGACAACAGATTAATTGAATGTGTGTTTTGCATACAACTGCAACAGCAATCCTTGATGAAAATGCAAGGACAATGTCTTTTGTCTATCTCCATTCAATGATTTTCTCATTGTAAGTAGGCTATTTGTAAAATAATGTTTCATTCAATAAATATTCATCTCAATCAAATCACGTGCATTCTCCTTTGACTGCTCATTGATTGGAAGGTTAGACAATACTCAAATGAAGCACTTTTTAGGTGATTATTGTACTGAATAATATGAGGATAATGTGTATATTGAATTCCGACAATCCCCTCCAAAACAGAAGGTTCAACTTTTGCAGTTTTGCTTTGCTGAATATTGAAGAGGTTGACAGGAACTGGAATTGAGCCAATTGCAACACAAACCATTTACTGACCTCTTATCCAGCTCACTCATGCATCAAACTGGAGCCAAGGAGAGGATCAAATGCTGCAAGTCTCAGACTCATTGAAATTTATTTTCCTAAACAGAATTTAAATTCTACAAGTTGTGAACTTCATTATTGTTTTGCTATTAGTACTCAACCTTCCGCTGAATCTTGCAGCAATTTGTGTCTGAAGGTTAAATTTTTTAAATCAGGTATGCTGAAGATCCTCAACTGCTAAGAGCTAAATAGGATTGTGAATAACTGCATATAGTTCAACTTTTTCCCCTTTCAATTTTGTGACTGTCTTGCTGTCATTCATTCATGAATGGACAGACTGAAAGAGCAGTGCTTGGGGTAGCAATTCCATTCAAATGGTAATGTGAAATGTCAAATGCCAGCAACACATTGAGGGGCTTTCAGGTGACATACACTTTGTAGTGTCGCCATATTGGAGGTCTTCATCTGTAAGCCAGCCGTAGCTGTCATGTCAGTGATTGATGACAACTCTGGTTTGATAGCTCCCAAAAGTGAAGCCAAAACATCTTGATCAACCCCTGGTGGCTGGCTGCAGCATAGGTCATAAAACCCACCCCCTCCATGTTAGAAGATGGGACATGAGCCAAACTAAAATACTCCCAAAGATGGTTTCCCTCATGTAAGGCAGTTCTTATCACCTTGATGTGTGTTCAAGCGTTAATTTTTCGGATAAGTTTGGTATTCATTAGTTAGTTGATGCTATCAAAGTGGGGTGAAACATTATGATTGACAGTTGCGATTGGCAGGTGTATGGATGGGATACCGCGGCCCCACTGCCTGATCACAATTGAGTAGACTCTGGTTCCAAATTGACAAGATGGCAGCGCCCATACCGGGGATATTTTGGCGTCACTTTTGTATAGTGGGAGGAAGTGAATACATGTTGTCCATCTTCATATACAGTTTATAGGTGGCTGCCCCTGTTGTTGCTAATACATTTATTACACAGATACTAGAATTAACTTAGCACTATTGAATTACGCTTGGTTTGGATGAAACTGGCTCATACTCCATTTATATATTAAACAAAATAGTCACCAGTCTGGTTAGCCACAGAGCAACCCGAAAGAGTGATAGGAGGAGGTGAAATCTGTTAAAAATATGCACAGGTAATGAAATTGCATGCTGCGTGCTTCTTGGTCACACAGCTGATTAACTTCAGATTACACTTAAGGACAGGCAGCAGATTGGCATATATTTGGAACATTGGTACTCTAATGAATGGAATACCAACCTGAAACCAATTAAGCTTCTCACTGGTATGACTGCCTTCCCTCTGGGGGTCTTTGTGAAGCAATACGTTCCTAATTGCCAGGGCCCCTGTCTTTTTATCTCTCTTTTTTATCTCTATATTGCAATGTAAATGTTTATTTGCAGGAAGTTTACTTGAATAATGAGTGACTTAAATCAGGGGGTTGAAATCATGGTATGCTCTTCCAATCCTTTGTGATTGCTGGGAATGTTATTTGAATTTAAATTAAAAACTTTATAATTAAAGCCTTCTCTGGTCCCTAGTGATTTTTCTAGTCATTTGTCAGGAATAGACGACAATGGAGCCTTCCTTTTAAGGGCTAATCAATGAAAAATGTTTCCTTTGTGGAATCAGAGTTTAAAAAACAGAGATGATGTATAGCAACTGATATTAATACCAAGTGGTGTGATTTTTTCAGGGTAGCTAGATAACCGACTGTCTCTGATTCCTGAGCAAGTGGAATCCTTGGCTATCAGATACAATAAAAAAAGACAGTAGGAAGAGGAAGTTAAGCTCTAGTCTTTGCTTCATGTCATAATCCTTCCGATCTCATATCCAAAGTGTGATTTTTCCTCACACTCCCAGAATTTCCTCTCAGAAATTACCATTTACCAATTATACCGTGTCAGGAATGATTCATATCTCTTTAATGAGAAACGACAGTAGATGGAGGAGAGCCACCTCGGGTTTGATTTCATTCTCAGTGGGACGGGATGATAAGTTGACAGAACTACCCAGCAGACAGAAACGATGGGAGAGGAAGCTGTCAGCTGTCTTTCAGTCATGCCCTCACCAATACAATGTGGAGCAAGAGGACACCAAAAGAAGATGGAGTAAAGCTTTCAATCAATTACGCCTAACCTCATCGGTATGGTTGTTGGGATGAGTACCACAGAAATAATAATAATAATAATAATAGCTTTATTTATATAGCACCTGCAAAAACAGATGTTTACAAAGTTCTTTGAAAGGCAGAGCAAAGACAAATGCACATAGGAATCCATATACAATATATTCACATCAACTGGGGGAGATAAAGAGTATGAAGCTTCTACTGACACTTAATTTAAATATCAAAATTTAACTATCCAGTCTTCTTCTTTTTCCAGCTTGACTCGGCTAGAGAAGGATCAGTCTCTATGTCAAGCACGTGAAAAGGTTTACTGCTTTTTTCTTACCATGCATACACACCAAAAGTCATGGAGGCGATGAAAGCGCCAAGCTGCCACTCAAAATCTACTTAAATGACGCAATGACACATGATGTCGCTTCAGGTAAGGCGATTTGGGTGATAAGAGCGATGCGATGAAGCGCCCATAGCCTTAACGCGTGTCGCTTGAAGTTGAAAAATTTTAACAATTCAAGCGACATCGCTTGACGCTGTGCTGCAACAGCCAGTCAGCGTTGAGATTGCGGCAAGCGTCATCGAAGTTCTCCGTGTTACATCCAGGGGCTCACCAATGCCGCTATTGTTGCAGTCCTTGGGGGAAATCAGACTGTTCCTGTGGATATAATATAATGGATATAACTATGGACTGTTGTCCGGGCAGCTCCCTGTATGGCTTCAGAGGTTAAATCACTGATGGCCTGATCTCACTACAACACAACAGCTCTTTTAAGAGCCACACACTTCATCTCAGAGCTCTGCTTCTGTTCTTTTAGAAGCATTCAGATCCCTGTTAGCACTAGCATATCTTCCATTTATCACAACAGCAGAGTAGGCTGAGCCTTGGGGTTAGCTTCAATCAGCTAGTGGCCTCAGCTGCTACCTGCGATTGAAGCGATGAAGCGATGATCAAAAATGTGACAAATGAGAGCAAGCGGCGCAATACTTGTGTTCTGGCCAATTTAATTGCCTTCATCGCTTTTGGTGTGAATGCGGTGTTAGAGTTCACCTACTTCCCAGATGCACAGAGAAGGGAATGAAGTCTAAAAGGTCAAACCTGCAGCAACACTTGTAGTATTGACAGTAGGCTTGTATATAAAGGCTTGAGGCCTTCATCAGGTTCATCATGATGCAACGACCCACATTGTAACAACCCTATCCCACATTGTGACCGTTTCTCCATTAAAAGTTTAAGGAGATTGTTTTTGGTTAATGTTTCAAGTATGGATTGTCACTGATACTGGCTAAAAGGAGTGTAACTGTGTGAGAGCACTTTTGTAGTTGCTTTTTAAGAACATGTTCATACAGACAAGCAGTGGCAATGCATGTGGTCACATCTGTTACTGTGTGCAGTCTGTGTACTTGAAGGATTGAAAAGGTCCTCCACTAGGGGTAAGATCATGCCTGTATCCTCCCTGGCTGGACGACAGAATATTTTCCTATTGAACATCAAGCAAATAAAGATAGATTTCAGTGCTATTGCATACATTTCCACTTGCAGATACACTCTTTGTCGTGCTTTTATAAAATGATGCCAGCATCATAATAATGACATCACTTAATTACCATACTTTCCATTCAAAAGTTAATTCAAATTCCTAATAGTAAGCAATGATCTTCTGTAGTGTGACCAAATGCTGTTGCATTCACAATTAAAGTCTACTCTCTTAGTTCCTGAGTCAACAGAAAGTATTATTTAAGGAGGGTAAAAACTACCATCCAAGAACAAATATTGGAAATAAGTTCCTGCAATCAACACTCAGGTGCACATACATTACTTTGTTAATTTATTTCTGGGTTCCCGCAAATATTCCTGAGGTCAGCAAGGGCCATGTGAGAGTATCTGCAGTGTATGTGTAGTGGGCATGAAATTGGGTGAATTTAGCCAACAACACATTCTTATGTTCCGCATCAACAAGAGGTAAGAACTGCATTAAACACAAACATTAGACACAACAGCAGTCTGTAACTCCACATGAACATCTCATAGGCCTGTTGTACTTGTGTGTGCAGTGTGAGTGTGCAGTGTATGTGTACATTTAAACCCGGCTCCTGCCGTGTGTGAATCCTGTTTGCTACAATCACTTGTCTGGGGCTAGACAGACACACAGCTTGCACACTCACATAAACTATGATCCCCTCTAGTTCACCTGTGAAAGGAAAACATAGAAAAAAAGACAGTTGTGTGCATGTTTACAGTAATGGCTAGAGATGATTATGATTTTGGAAAATTCCAGACACTGTTTAAGTCAAGGATGAATATAAGTAAAAGACGATGGTGAAATGTTTAAGCAATACTGTAAAGCTTTCTCTACAAGTCATGTGGTGCTGGCTTTACTGTGGTTGATATTGTTTGGCCACGCAGTTTATGATTACTTATAGGAGAAATATATTTTAATGAGTTTTACTGCGGAATCTCCCAGTTAATCAAAGTGACACCTACTGCTATAGTAATTTTTGTGGTACTGCTAATTCTACAAATTGTTTTTTGTTAGTTAATAAAATGTCCTGTGTTTTGATACTAACACCAGAACCAGTTTTTGCTTGAAAAAAAGCCGGAATCGATTAAATGTCTGTGTATTAATCAACTACATGATTCAGCTTTACTTGACTGCACACAATTTAATTTGCTTCAAAACTGACTGACTGAAGTAGCATTTAATGTGGCAACTGGGATATTGACATATCAGTGAAGATACATTTTTATTTTAGAATGATTTACACTGTTTCAATAAATGGGTCAGTTACTGGATTCCATACTTGTTTAGTTGACTTTAAGCTTTGGGATATGTCCAACATGAAATGTTAACTGCTCTTCCACTGTGTAGAAAAGATATGCTACGCTCTAGTGTAAAGCTGTACAACACATCTTTTTGTTGAAACCAAATGGGGAACAACTTTAGACTTTATTGTCCCCAAGGGGAAATTATTTTCCACTTCACCATACAGTGTATGGGCAGCACACCCACGTTTAGTAAACACATATAGACCACCACAGCAGGAAGGAGGGAAAAGGGGAGTATGACAGCATCCAGGATGACAGATTTTCTGGGGATCAGGGTGTATTTACTGGCTGAAAACAGTTTGTGCTGCTAGCCAAGAGTGTATCAGCATGGCATCGCTGATTTGTGTCTTGGTACTGTGAATTCTAGCTGTGGCAGAGCTGCCTAGGCATGTTCTCAAATACTGACTACATTAGTTGCATTCATCACCATGACAACCATGACCATTTTTCCATTCCCATACAATATATTCAAGCACTATGTATTAAGCAAGAGCTGTCGTCAAACATGAACATTTGACAGTAATAGGCAAAATGCTTCTTTTTTGCATTGTGTTGGTGTTTGAAAATGTACTGATCAGCCTAATGGGGTGTATGGGGCGCTGGTGGATTCAATGCAATTTAACTAATGGCCAAATTATTTTACTGTGGAGTGTTTTGAATTGTTTTAATGGAATACATATGTACAGTATATGAAACTGAGGCTACGTACACACTGCAGTTCTAATCTGATTTTTTTGCTCATATGTGACCCATATCTGATTTTCTTTTGACAGTGTGAACAGCACAAGTCGCATTGAATCTGACATTTTCAAATCAGAATTAGCCACCTTTAAATGTGCTACTGAATCGGATACGTATCAGATTTTTTTTAATGCACAGTCAGGTCGCATTTAATGTGACTTTGACGTCATTCTGACCCGCGCTGCACTGTTTTGTAAGTGAATGACTAATAAAGTTGATTGAAAAAAAAAGTGTGCCACAGGCAGAAGCCAGGCACAGAATCAAAACAAACATGGAGGACAGCAGTGAAGCAGGCAGCCAGTGGAGGGAGAGTGAAGGTTTAGTATAGTTTTAGGATGGTGTGCCGCCAGACACTGTTTTTAGCATTAAACCATAAAGTCCTACAATACTGGTTGCCGTTGCCATGTTCGCTTCCGTAAACACCGTTGTAGCATGATGTCATCAATTATCAACTGCACATGCGGGTCACTTCAGGAGCAATCTGTACAAAGGCCACATTTAAAAACGTAATGTGAACAGACACAAAAAATTGGATTTGAGCAATTACCAGTTCTTTACTAAGCTACCTGCTATAGATCAATAAACTCCCCACTGGAAGGGTTCAGGACAAGTACAACGGATACAACTCGTGTCACTTTACAAACTTTTATGACACTCACATAAGCATCCAGATTGAAGCACAGGTCACAAGTATACCTGCTAAGCATTTCTGCTTGACGCACCTCTGACAGTGCCGAATAGGTCAGGTTGACTGCAGGGTCATCAGCCGGGAGCCACCCTTCTCAGATGTTTTGCTCCATTATTCCCGGAACATCTCTGGGTGGTGGAGCAGCAACAGGGATGTCTACCTACCACCCCCTGCAGCCAACCCTAGGATCCTTGCCTTCCCCATGCCTTGTCCTTTCTTCTGAGCCAGATCCAGAAGCTCCCTTGTTCCAGGTTACAAAGCAAACTGATAGCACCATAACTTGAATTTGCCAGGTTGCAGACTCAGGTCAATTTTGAGCAGGCCTTCTGAGAGCTGGGATGTAACAGAGGCAGCCATGTGTTTGTCTGACATGTCTGCCGTGTACAGCTTTCCGAGGCTTCGAACTGGCTGCTCCACTAGCAATGGAATCCTCTCATCGGCAACTGAGACAGAGATGTTGACATTCCTTTGATCTTGCCTAATTGAGAGGCTCCTCGACTTTGAGGGTTTTAGCTTTATCCGGGCCCACGCAAGCAGTTCCTCAAGTCTCCTCAGCAGTCTGGTGGTACATGCTGCGGTCTGAAGGAGGGTGGTGACATCGTCCATGTAACTCCGTAACGCTGGAAGTCGCTGGCCTGCTGGACATCTGACACCATGGACCATTTGTCTTCCACCGATCAGGAGGATTTCAAAGGCTGCTGTGAATAGAATGGAGGTGATGGTGCATCCCATCGCAATGCTTTTTTCCAGACGATGCCACCCTGTTGAGATCTCCGGGCTTGTGTTGCAAACATGGAAGCTGTCAAAGTAGTTGCTTTTGAGTGTCTGGATGCATGTTAGTATGTGAAAGATGTCCAGGGCGAAGCTGATGAGTTGATGGGGAACTGAGCCATAGACATTTGCAAGATCCAACCAGACCACGTGCAGATCTGATTTCTTGCTCTTAGCTGTCTGGATCTGCTCCCAAATCATCGCTGAATGTTCCACGCAACCAGGGAACCCAGGCACACCTGTCTTCTGGCACCTGGTGTCTATGTAGTTGTTGGCCAGCAGGTAGCTTGTTACACGCTTTGCCAACATGGAGAAGAAAATCTTTCCCTCTATGTTCAGCAACGCATTACCTCTGAACTGGCTGATGCTGCTGGACTCTTTCTCCTTGGGGATGAAGGTGGTGATTGCTCTGCTACATCGAGTGGGATGGACTGGGTCTTCCAAGCAGTTGATATAAACCTCCACAGAAGCTTCAAGAGCTCGGGACAGCTCTTGAACACTTTGTAAGGGAGGCCATTTGGACCGGGTGATGATGCCGACCTTGCTTGCTACACCACTTGCTTAACCTCAGACCATCTGGGGGGGCTGCTGTCGAATGGTGCTAAAGTCTCAGTTGGGCCTGGTACATGTCCTGGTGATCCGAGTGGAGTCTCTCTCTGGACGTCCCTGAGCTGGTCTTGGGTGTAGTCCTCCAATTCCTGCTTGGTGGTCTGTAGAGTGCCGGACTTCTTCTCCTCAAGGATGCCTCGGGCATATTTGCTCTGGCCTTTTCCCTTGCTCCTGATCCTTTCAGCCCGCCTCAGCTGTGCGAGTCTGACTTTGATCTGGTCCCTCAGGCTCTTCAGAACTTCCATCTCCTGTTCTGAGGCTTTTCTCCAAGCTTTCTGTAACAGACGGCGCTCTTTTACCAGCTGGAGAATTTCCTTGTCCTGTCTGTTTGTTTGTCTGGGTGTGACATTTCATAGAGGCATTTCTCCAAACCTCTCTTTTCCTTCCTCAAAGATGATGTGGCTGAAGTAGTTAAGTTTTGAGGTTATAGTGCCTTTGAGAGCTTTTTGGAGGATTGTTGCTAGGCTCTGGTCGAAGTTTGTCCATGCGTCTTTCTCGCTGCTTTTTGGCCACTTCACTTTGGCTTTCCGAACTGGCTCCTGCAGTGTTTCTCTGGAAGGTTCACTGCTTGGTGTATCCTGCTGCTGGCTGGGTTGCTGCTGTGGCGAATCCAATTGATGAGGCAGATCTTCCTCTCTTTCGCCGGATGCTGTAGTGGAATCGTTGACACTGTGGTGCTCAACCTGGCTACGATCCCTCCTTGTCTGACCCACTGTTGTAGTGCAAGTTTGCATCTGGCTACTATTACCGCCACATCTTGCCTTTCCTTGACAGATTCTGAGGCCGAAAAAGGGTTGTCACTTTTGACCACCCACAGCTGCACTCTCTGTGGATCCTTTGGTTGTTCGTCGGTTCAGAAGAATTGGTCATTGCCATGATATCTGTCCTATTTGGTCCATCTTCCATCCCGCCTCTCGGTGGACCATGGGCTGTTTCTTCCTTTTTCTGCTTGTAGTTTGTTAGGGGGTCCAAGAGGCAGGTGCTACGGGGACGTGTGGACTGGGTAACTAGCTCCTCCACCCCTGGTGCAGTCTGTCCTGCTGCCAGCACACACTAGGTAGCTTTACTGCGACCGCTACACTGGCCTGTCAGCTTTTATATTAGTGACGTTAAGGAGCTGGATAACTAGTTAGGTTAGGTTGTAAACCTGCAACAAACACAAACACAAAACCCAGAATTAACTAATGATAGTATACAATCATGTGATATCAATTCTTTATTTGAATGACTAGCAATGCTATAACAGCATTCAGTATAAGGTGGTAAATGTACACATTTGTTTCCTCAAATACCTCAGTACATAATCATAACATCATCATATATAGTACATACGGTATACAAACAATAGTCTTGCCTGCTGGAAAGTTCTACAAGCAATAAATCAGAATTGTGCACTAAGACCTGCAGTGTGAACATAGCCCAACACATCTGGTTCTAACAAACAAAACACTACACTAAAAATTATAGATGGATTTATAGATTTCTAAGGTCAAGTCACATGATTAAACAGACAATATTTAGTTTTCTATCGCTAGGGGTTTTGGGATCTGAACAACTCTATTTATGATATTTTATCCTTTAAATATATTAATCATTACAGACGATGACACTAAGAAACAAAAGAAAGTATTTAAATGGCTATGCTCAGCTGATAACAATGATTTCGGTTGTCACTGAAATTGTACTGCTTGTTCAAGCATTGACAATGTGTCTCTCTGCTACACACAACGATGGTCAGAGGCAAAGAATATACAGTAAATGCTAATTCTAATATACATTATGTTCTCAAGGATTAAGATGTGGCCCACTGACTGATTTTGGTACCATGGGGATTTATATGATGATATAAACGTCATGCAATTCCAAGTTCCAAGAGTAGAAATAATCCTTGTTAGCTCTATACACTGAGGTGTAGAGTAGAGGGTGCCAGGGGTTTTTTTCTGCAAACATCAGCTTGCATGCCACTCTGGTTGGTTTCCCAAATATTTATAGAAAATATTGAATATAAAATAAAACATATTTATAATGATACACTGTTCGACCAGATGTTTTGATCCTGACTGCAGCAGAATATCACAAATGACCGAGTTGTTACTTGAAGCTACAGTCGACAAGTCTGGCAGATGGAGTTGACTCAGATTTTGAATGCTCTATTCCATGGAGATTTCTACGATGGAAGGAAACCAAACATCTTTCATCTATACACACTGCCCACAATGCCATGACATAGCATTGGATTTAAAAAAGCAAAATGTTTCTTGGACATTTATTTGAATGAAAATCTTCAGTATTATTACTTATCTATATCTCATTGGCGGCTGCTGGTCTTTCAAGGAGGGGAAGCTAATTTTTCCGGCCCACATCATAAATGTGTTTGTTTATTTATGTGTAAATTCTACCCTTCGTTCCTCTTCAAGAAAATGATCTGTGACCTTGTCGTGTCAACTAGGCGTCTTTTCCAGGGACTTGACCAGTGTCCTCTCAATGGCAGCAGAGCGAGGCTGCTTAAACGGCCTTGGCCCATTGTGTTGGGGGTGTAAGACTTGAGCCGCTCTAAACCGGAGAAGCTCCTCTCTACACCTGCAGATGTAGCTCCAACTGTTGCTACAACAGTTTGTACAGCTGAGGCATTGCCCTGTCCAACTTGATATCTTTCAGAAACAGCAAGAAATCACACAGCTTTCCCCTGTTGTCCTGCAAGTCCTGGTTTGAATAAAGGACCTGAAGTTCAGACCTCTCCCTGAATCAAAGAACTGGCCTCTGGAAACACTTGTCTCATCTCATCAAATTGTACAGTTTTCTGTAGCACTCCTTGGGATCCTGCAGTTGTGACAGACGGTGCTTTCTCAGGGGCTCAGTTTGCAGGTCCGATGTGAGATCTGCTGCTTTGTCATAGACAGCCTGGAAAGCCCCCTCTGACCTCTTCTCTTTGACATAAGCAAGAAGAGACTATCTTTTCTTGCAGAACATAACATCCATAGATCTCTGCTGGACAATGTCGAACACCACATCAGCCTCAGAGAAGATTTGCTCATATGGGTACAACATGAACACAAACTCAAAATCCTCCAGTTTCATCAGAAAGCCTTTGGCACAATCTAATGTGTCCTCATCCATGGTTTTATCTGCAATGATCTTCTCAAAAGGCTCCAGAAGGACATCATAATTGTTTGCCACAGTGCTCACTATCCGTGTTGTAAAATTACATAGAGTAGGAGCGTTTCTGGGCAACCTTTGGCAAACCCAGAGAGAGATGCAAAAACAATTCTGCACTCAGATAAGCATTTAGCCCCATGAGACAGCAACAGATTCAATCTGAGTGCATAGCAATGCAAACACATTGCACTGGGGGCTATTGCTTTAACTTTGGCCTGCAAACCATTGAGAGCTGAAGCCATGACAGCCACCCCGTCATAGGTTTCAAGTTTCTCCCGAAAATTATAGCCATGCATGTTCTCATTCAAGACTTCAAAAACAGACTGAGCATCTCTTCCCCCAGAAACAAAAAAGAAATCCAATAAAGCACTCCTGAATTTTACCTGCACTATCCACATAGCAAACAATGAGAGAGAGTTGGGCACATCCCAGAAAACAAAGCTAATGACTTGAATTGTGTGGCCAGGACAGAGTCATATTTTGCTAATGTTTCTGTAAACTCCCTGTGATTCCCCGTGTTGATTGATTCACCACTATCATCATGCCCCCTTAATGACAGCTCCTGCCGTTATGTTTGACTGTTTCATTATGTTTTGCTACTTGAATGCGAGCACCTTCATGTATTCCATGTTCAACCCTGACCCTGCCCAGGCAACTTAACCTTGCACATGCTTTTTTCATGCCTTTTGTATGCCCTGTCAAAATTAGATTGATCCCCAAAACCCACTTTTGACCAGACAACACATCCTTGAGATGGTTTCATCAAAAGGCATGGCAATCAGTACATTTTATTAGACGGCACTTTGCCAGCTCACCTTGTCATACCAGGACACCTGAAAAGACCTGTTAATTTTCCCCACCTTTTGCAATAAATCGATCTTAGGAGTTGACCTGCCCTGCTGTTTTACTCTAATATTCTCTTTGTAAGGAAGACTATCAAATGGCTTCGCCAAAATCCGGTCGACAACATTCATATTATCTGCCTTCATGTGACGCTTGTTAATGCTAGCTACTGGAGCTGCTGTGCCAGGCTACTGTGAAGTGTGACCGCCTGTGAGTGTGAGTGATTGTGACGGGGGGAAAAGCCCCGCAGCTCATTGGGGAAAGAAAACACAGAGTGACAGAAAAGAGTCGCCAAAAACAACGCTAGTCATTTTTAACAAAGACAAAGTCACTGGGGATCTGTAAAGTCTCCGGATCAGTTCAGAACAACGGAATGAAAAACTTGGAAAATGCTCCACTGGATGTTTATTCTTCAAGATCGCTGATTCGCACATTTAGTTGTCAATCACAAAAGGATTCCGCCTCAGACAGCTCATCCAATCATCATGCAGAAGCCGAGCGTCCGGGCCAGCCCACTGTACCATCGACCCCCAGAGACGCTGAGCATCCGATGGACGGGACAAAGCCCAGCATTTATTCAATGAGCGTCTAGTTTGGCTGCAGTGGAACAACCCGCTCTACGCTTCCCCTTTGAAGTCAGTAGAAGCTGAGCGTCCGACTGTGTAAAGCTCTGTGGAGCTGTGGGGATGAATGAGAAGGAAGTGGCTCCGGTTACCTGTGATAAGTAGCTGATTCTGATTCTAGTCCGTATTTAGTCAATGAAATGTACACACAGCAGTACATATTTCACACTTTTTTGGGTGACATTTTAGGGGAAGATGAGCTTCTCTTGCAGTCGTAGAGCAATCGCCACTTCTATATCTTACTAATCCTACAGAATACTTGTTACTATATTTCGTGACACATGTCCTTGACCAACAAACTCACAATGTTGTGTTATGTTCAGATACACTCATGAAGTGTGTGCTGTTTTCAAGACCACACTCAGAAGGCTTGGAATTTTAATTCATAGCTATGTCATCATAGCCTTCTTCTCTTCAAGACAGTATTTATTCAGTGGGTTTTGTTTTTCTAAGGCCACTGCCAAACAAATGGCACCTTTGCTCTGCTTCCATCTTTTGACAGACCACTGCATGTGCTGCAGTCACTAAAAGACTGCACTCCTTTTCTCTGTTCGTCCCTGAAAAAAATAAATGCCTGTTGTCTGAACTGTAATGGGCCAATCGATGTCCTTCAATGTGCTGCTCATGCTGATTCCAATAAAAGTGGGTTTAAAGGAAAAATCCAACCTCAGATACTCCTGAACTGTTAGATATTGTTCTGTGATGTTTACGTCTTTGCCATAGCCACTTTACATTCACCTTCTACATATACTTCTACTTAAATTAGCGTCTTCCCTCATTTTCAAGGAGGACTTTTTACAACCCCCAGTGAAGGGGTGTGAACGTGTTGCTTTCCATAAACAAGAGTTGAATGGAGACATAAATAGCCTGAAATTGTAATCATCCAACTGAGAGTTATGTATTTAGTTGGAGAGAGCCATAGCATTACCGATGGACGAATGTAATGACAAGGTGTCTTCGAGCAGGTTTTGAGAGTAAGCCAGCACCAATTATTACTGGGTGTCTTTCCAGCATGATTCTAGTGTGCTGGGCTCAAACCAATCTGTGCACAAAACATAATGGACATTTATATGACACACACACACACACACACACTGGGTGTGAATTAGTGAAACCCATTTGAACACCCATCGAAAGCTGCTTTGCTACAAAATCTATTCTTCTCATGATCAAACCCATATTTTGCATAACTTCCATATATTAATATTGCATAGATGTATTTCTAGAAAACCCTCTGTTCATTAATAGTACATAAAACCTACAGTATTTCATTTTAAGTTAATTGTGGAATCTCTGAGTCAGAGTTGCATTTTCAGTTGTTGCAGTAGAGAAACATCATATTAACCATGCATTTTCACTCAGCATTCTTTCTTTCTATCTATGTTAGACTTCTCAGGATCTCCCAAAACACCTGGACGAGGATGCAACAGGTAAAGGTTAAATATATGAAGAGCTCTTTTCCAAAACGTGATAAAAGCCAAATTAAAAAAAAATGAGTTTGTCATGCCACTTTGCTGTATACAGAACCTATTCACTGTTTCATCAATGTTTCATGCCAAATCGCTATATTTCCTTGTTTAAAATGGTCCGCAAGATGCAGTTCCTTTCCAACCAGGGCCAAACCTATTTTTAGCCTTAATGACATAAGTCCTCTCGACCAATCAGAATTCAGTGAGCGTTCTATGCGATCCAACATGGCGGCGCTCTGAAGCGGGAGAGTTTTTTGTTTTGTCCGTCTGTTCAACATGTTCAGACTGAGCCATAAACCATTTTGACAAGATACATTGAATATTAACCAAATGTGTGGGTCTAGGAAAAAAATGTAATTTTCCTGAAAACTATTAAAATGGATTTATAGCGTTTTGGAAAAGAGCTCCTCATATGCTAAAAATATATGCTCTTCACCAAGCTGTGATGCTGTGCTACTGCTTAGAATGTGGTTAAAACACAGTTTTGATTCTAGTATTGTTTTTTTTGTTTTTTTAATGATGGTTTGATTCTATTTCCAAGCTTGTTATATTAATGCTTTGAAGAGTATGTCCAAATATTTGCATCAAAATAAGACTTAAAATAAGCTCTTCACCTAAATGCAATGTATCTCCTTGAAGAAAAATATAAATTAAACTGCACTCCAAAGGGACTAGCTTTTCACTTTCTGCTCCAGACACTTGATTTTTAATTTGCTCATCTGCTCTATGATATATAATTACTCTTCTTCCGTATAGTAGTATACAGCATGGGTGTATTAAGAGAACTGGTTTCAGCGTTCAAGGCGGAGCCCCGTTCATTCCTAAGAAAGCTGCTCAGTCAAGCCAAAAAAAATGCAACTGTTTTTGCAGCTAAAAATACCATACATACTGTATGCACTACTACTGTATTGTTTGGCCCAGAGAACGGGCACACTGGTGAATTTCACCATCTTAGCCAGCTACTTGTGGTTCAGCCCTCTGGCTAACTTGTATGGGGAATGATTAATTTAGTTGTATGGCTCTTCTAGTTTTTAAAAAATGTTGTCGGACCAAATGGATCCAGTCATGGGGATTGTGGTGCTCAAAGAAAATATTCACAGCTCTCTTTCACTATGAAAGTCAATAGGAAAAAGGCTTCTGACACAGATGTTGTAATTCTAGCATTTGGCCAGGTCAATTTGGCTTAAAAAGTCCAGGGGGCCTGGTTCAGCAGTGGTTTGACAGCTCCCCAAAAGTAAAACAAAAACATCCTACTGGCTTTTAGTTTAGGAAGGGCTTGATTTGCTATGCAGCGGTAGTTTCTATGAGTGGAGCATGCATTTTAAATGTCAATACAGTTCCTCATGTTGATCTAAATGTGGGAAGCCAAAATCGTAATTGTGAATAATATTTGATTAATTGTGCAGCCCTGCCCTGTCTTACAATTTAAAAGAAATGAGAACTAGGTTTTTATTGGCTTAATCAATGAATGACCCAATTGCACATGATACCCATTAAACTTTTCTTCATTTTTCTTACTGTTAAGCTTCCATCTCCCACTGGTTAAGCTTGGAAAGCATGCACACAAATTTGTCTTGGCTGTAAATAACGCTATAAGACATGCCAAAAAGAAAACCTGACATTTGTCATGTCATTATCACATCCAATCTGTTCTTGTCATACGAGGAAAAAGGCCAGTGATTGAGAAAAACACAATTTGTGCAGCAATTTCAGTCTCTGATACCCAACTCTTTCTTGTTAAACACACACCACATTGAAATGAATTGAAATGCTCCATGTTGTATTGATCGCAAGACTAACATCATCTACAAACAGTCCTGTTATTTCTTTCTGCTGGATGAATAATTGTCATGCCAGACAATGTGTCAGCAATGTCACTGTAAAATGACAGGAGCAAAGAGAAACAGTGCTTGAAGGCTATAAGCCATCAGGGAAATCTCAAAAAAAAAAGTATGCTCATGCCACATTACAACCAATATGCCCTTAGAGTCCTTTGCTGTCAGCGAGTACACACAACCAGTCACATACGTAGCCAGGTTGTTTTTCTTTCAATGAACATCTCAGGTACTGTAATAAAGGAAACCAAAAAGGATGTATTGAAGCTGACAGCTTGTCTGGCAGCTATTTTCAAAATTATTTCTATGACAAGAATTTATTTCAAATACATCATGTGTTTGTTGGTATCACATGTTATACCTGGGAAAACAATCTCTGTGACAGCATGTATTGATTAAAACAAGGTGTCCTGGCATTGGACATTCATCATACTTTGGATAAACAGCCACCGTCTTTATTTTGGCTACGAAATAAAAGCTCACATCTAGACATGTAATCTGTCATCAGGCTTCAGTCATTACAGATGGAAAGAAGATGCAAGAAAATGAAAAAATCTAGTGAATATGGAATCATCATAGTTCTGATTAAACCTTGTTTCAGTATGACATAACACAAGTTCAGCCTACCTTACATCATTTGAGTGGTAAAGCACTGCAGCTAATGATTACTTTGATAGTGATGCAGAAGTAAAGATCAAAGCAATTTGGATTGATCAAGTATTGTTTGAACATCTTGAGCAATTGCATTTTGATGCTGAGCTTGTCTTGTGCAAACCATATAAAATATTGGGATAAATTGCCTTCATATTAAAGATCAATGCATGTCATTTGCATCGCTTTGATTCCCTGAACAATACAGAAAGTATCATTACACTTCCAAGACATAAAAGCCATTGGAAAAAGGCTCATTTCAGAATGTTCAGTTTTACATTTGCTAAAATATTCAGGTTGTTCTCATTCACTGTTCATACATATAACCACAATAAGTGATGTACTGTAGTTCTTGTTTAATCCACATATTTATTACTGTAGAAATTATGTCCGGAGCAAAGAAGGTAATCCGGAGATGTTGTTAAGAATGCTAAACTCCAAGTAACAAGGAGGGTTGGGGCAAGCCGCCACCACAGCGACTTCCTGGTTGATCCAAAACAGAAGTGGCGAAGGAGAACTGCAGTTCTCCAGTGTCCACTAGGAGTAGTTTGCATAATGTTAAAAGGCCATTTTCACAGCATAATTAAAGCTACTTAAGGCCTGGGACAAAATAACATTCTAGTCTGTATGTTTAGGTCATATCTCCATGACAACGCTTGGGTGCGAGGGAGGGGGGGTGGTGGGCTAGTTTAATTTAATTGGAGGTTAAAGTTAATTAGAGGTGCGGACTCTCGAGTGACAGCTAGTCGCTGGCCCTCCCTCCCCCCAACGTCACATCAATGCCCTTTTTTGGTAAGAGGAAATGAGGCGGAGTCAAAGTCTGACAAGATGGCGAGTCCCGCTGGCGAGTATGGTTGGCTCAAGTCGAGAGAACGGACCCCAGTGGGTATGCTACTTCCATTTTTTATACAGTCTATGTGTTGGGGTGGTGGATGGGACCCGAAACTCAGAACCTTTGCCTGGGGTACTGGTGTTTGTGTCCCGCCGGTGTTCATGTCCTGAAAGTACTAAACCAAACCACACCCTATTTTTCTAATTCTAACCAAGTTGTTTTGGTCGAACCCCAACTGTAACCATTTATGGCCTAAACTTAACCAGGCACGTAACGCAAGTCTTGGTGCCTAAACCTAACCATCATCTTTTGTTTCCTAAACTTAAATCACCTTTTTTACAGCATTAAATATTTTGTAGGATATCATAAAAACCTGTTTCCTAGCGTTAAAAATAAATATTCATATTCCGTAAGATATCATACGAATGGTTGTGCTAAACCTTTTATAAGATATCTTACAACCTGTTAATCGGACTATGTTAAAATATTTATGTCATAAATAATGCAGCCATACACTATAAGTGGTAATACTCTATCCACATTTGAATTAATTCATGTTCTGATATATATTTGTCAAATACATGTTTGAAAGAGGCGGGTGGACTCAACTGAATTAAAGAGTTGAATAATTGGATTGCTCTGCTTAGATGGAAGCAAACGACTGTGCTGATCACTGACATTATCAGCACAACAAATTGGTATCATGGCAAGACATCTTCACACCTGGACATAGTTGTCTTTTTTGACACTAATAAGGGTCCAATAGGGAAGGAGACAGTGAAATCCAGCAGAAAAGTAACCAGTGGCAGACAGTGGAGGCCTTTTTGGCACTTATCTCCTCACCGACTCACTGAGAAGTTCACAGGTGGCTCACTTGTACTCAGCTCGGGATGTAAAGTAAAGAAAGTGCGGTGGATGTTGCTAATCCAACCCCAGCAGTGTAGAGCGGATGCTGGGGAAAGGATGTTGAATGATGTTGTGTAATTGTAGTATTTGACGGTACATTCAGGGCAGCGGAGAATAGGCCATGTCTTGCTGTATTTTACACTTTAATGAACGCTATCAAAACCTGTCATTATTTCTGCTAATTTAATTCTCCGTTGTTTTATGTTTAGTCGGCTTTGCCATTTTTATCCACCATCCAGTGTATAGGGCAGGAATGTGGAGCTTATTAAAATTCAACATTTCCTTCCGACTATTTGCATCTAATTTTGTCCAATTTTGCAAAATATTCATACAGCACAGAATCCTATGGCTTCCTATCTTATTCATATTCTACTGCTGTACACTACTAAAAAGCCATGGCTTGATAGACTGATTCATAAAATAATGTCAATCAAACATTCTGGACACTACCACCAACAGGCACCAAAGGTATTGGCCATGTTTTATTCATACAGCTTTAAAATGTTCATTTTCCTCTGACTTCCTGCAAAGGGTAAGTCAGCATAATCAGAAAAATAAATATGTATAATGGTGGCAACAACATACTTGTTGTAAGCCATATTTGTTGATTCAGTTCTTAACAATATATATATATATATATATATATATATTCATTAGAATAATTAAATAATCAGTCTAAAGAGCCTGATGCTAGCAAAAAGATGAACTTTTTCTGAGTGTTTTAATGATTGACTGCTGTCTCAGGGCAGTGTTTGAGGTTAAAGCTGTGTAATTGCAATGTCATGCTGATCTTTGTGATTTATGAACTGGATAACTAATGTGGATAATATGCTATCACATCAGTAATGAACACAAAAACACCTTACTTTAGACACAACAAACACAATAAGGATTGGTCATATCTGCGTGACAGTTGACATATCATGCCCATGGTAAATAAATTAAGTTTAATTGGAATTTGTCTCAAGAACATTACACCTGATGCTACTACTGATATTGTGCATAATTTTCAATTTTTCACACAGGCATGGAGCCGTTTTTTGACATATTTTTGGAAACAGCATCCAGGCCTCAGGTCTCTGTGGGACGGTTCTCATAGCAGCGGTTGACTAACAGTTGAGAGCCAGTGTTCCTCTGAGACGTGCAGTCAGCTTCCATGGTGCCATACTGACTGGAGCACGTCAAAGCCCAGTGCCCTACCAACTTTTAACAACAACATGTTTTTTTTCCCCCTTTTATTAATAAGCTCATATTGCAGTATTAGCTTTTGAGCTTTCAACATTCGGGTGGCCCCGTTATACAGTTTAATTTATTTTTTTTCTGAACATTGAAATAAGTTAGCCAATGAATGAACCCCTGCTGATTCATTGGCACCAAAGGGGCGATTATATTTCAATATTAACTTCCACATCCAGAGACTTGTAGCGGTCACATGGACTCACACGGTTCCATCATATCTTGTTGAGGTCTGCTTAGTCTGGTGTTTATGTGCATTTCCTGGATCCACCGCCAGAGAGTGGCGGTGGATGCCGTGGATTTTGTATTCTTATGCCTTAAATATCCTCATCCCGCTTTTTCTTTCATTCTTTTTCGTCTTCTTCCCCTTCTCCATCTTCTTCTACTACTTGGAAAACCAGCTGGTGCTTACCGGTACAATGCCACCTACTGGACCGGAGTGTGGAACAATTGGAGCTTGGGCAGTTGACACACTTGCCATGCATACAGTCCGCATAGTCTTACTACTAGTATTAGTACTTTTTTGGGCTGCATGCCGATGGTCCACCCAAGCCCTTATGGGCATGGGCGAATGATGACACGATGAAATTCAAGTCATGCTGACCGAGGCAGACACGAGTAAGTGGTTAGTATGAATTCAGCATAAGTGTTGTGTTTATCCCACATTATAGGAATTAGGAGGGTACAGCAAGCTCAGCTTCATAGGTCCACTTGGGTAAAATGACAAATCTCCCAGCAATAATGGGTAGTCCTGTGACCCAGGCACTACATCACAAAGACACATTTGGAGGGCTAATCAAGAATGGGAATACGTCGCGGCTAACAATGTTGTCCACCCAGCAGGTTAGCTGCCTGTGCGGCTGTTAGAACTGAAATTTTATGACCTTTTTAAACCCACACATTTGTGAGATATACACATGTACATATGTGTTCTATTAATATTTTACTATATCTTGATAAAGATATGAAATAAGACATAATATTCTCTTTTCACTTCAACCACTGTCAAGCCAAAGTTCAGAGCCAGCTACAGTCTCAAACACAGAAAATGAACATACTTTTGGTTTAACCCCCCCCCCCCCCCCCCCCCCCATTCCCAACACACCATGCTCCCTCAACACTATTCACTCATGAGCCAGAGGGCCAAGAAACTCTCTCATTTATGACGGAGGATACAAATGTAAGTTTTTCATTCTTACTTAATTTCCCAAAAGTAAATATTTCAGAGACAGTAGTGCCAGAAAGGTGAACCTAACTTTAAAATGAAATGTCTTCAGGCCATAACACAATTTCAACAAATTGCTTCCATTTAAATATTTTAACTTAAATTCGACTTTTATTAATTTTGCTCTTGATTAGAATTCAGGAATATTATTCTTTTAGCATCAAGTACTTTTCCTATTGTCTACTTTCAGAGATATTTGATTTAAATTGTTTACTGCAATTATGAATATTCATGTGAAAAACGTAATTTCATTTGCAACGGTCATTTATTGTTGACACATAATTAACTAAAATACGATGATGCGTCATAATCACACCAAAGAAGCATACATTCATACATGACACCACGTTGTATACACAAAATGAGCTTACAGATGAGCATCATGGACAGGCTTCACCGACAACAACTAGGATATTCTGTGTGAATTTGAGTCTCAGACACAGACAAATTCACTAAGAAAGGAGGCTTTGAATATGATGATATGATATTGTAAGGGAAAATGTTAAAAAAGTTCATCTTACAATGGATAATTTTCCCTCACAGAGTTAGCATAATTATATGATACGATATAATGAGTTTCAAGAAGAAAATTAAAAGATTTTAGGGTAACTGAGATAATAACATGTTTTGGGGGAAATGTGCTTCAAAACTAATGTGGCATTTAGATGGATTTTTATTTTAATTACACTAGTTCGTTTACTCACAGTAACACTTGGGAAAAACACATCTTTGGATATGTTGTGTAAATGTACCTCACTGATGCAGATGCTTCATTGAGGTTCCCCTCCACTCAAAAAAGTGTTTTTCTTTTGTTTCTGGCCTCTAAAATGTCTCACACTAACTACAGTGACTTGTATCTGAGCAAATTCGTGTCACTAGAGAGATGATTTCACTTTTGTCTCCTGAAGGAGGAGATGTCTGTTCACTTCTCTGATATCTGACATTCAAACATAAGCAAGCTTTTGTTGAAACACTATTCGATGGGGGAACAACTGTGACACAACACTGGCAAAAAAACCCTGAAACCTCCAGCTCAGAGAGGACTGTCAGTCAGAGAGAAAACACACTGCCATCATAGCTGTTGCCCGCTGAAAGTTTCAAGCTAGCAAGCTAACCAACAACAGAAACTAAGTGAAGATGCTAACTACACTTTTACCATTCCAATACATCCGCTAGTCGACCATTTTAGTGACAACATACTCCTCATCTGAGTCTGGGTCTGACTGACGCCGGGTTTAGGACGCCCAAGTTATAACTTAGTTGCAGATCATTAACGTTAGCTTGATGATTAAACCTTGGGCATTGATAGAAGCTACAAGCAGTTACCAAAGATCTTAAGCTAACAGGACACATATAGGCACGAGCAGCAGTGGTTGGGGGCGAGGCCAGATCCAGAATTCTTCAATAGGGAGAAACAGTAGATGAGTTTTCCAGCTTCATCTCTGAGGTTTTTGTAATTTCTATGTGGAAAAGCCATATTAAAGAAAATATGAATCATATTAGAGTAGCTTTTAAATAGTTTAACATGTGTCTGGAGTGGGACTTTAATTGTATTTGATGGCACATATTTAAAAATGTGCCTTTTTACTCATCAATGCCTAATAGCCGCAGGTGATGAAGTTCTGTGGCAAAAACTAGGTAAAGATCAAGTTTGAGCTTGGCTTGTAGGCACATCTGGGTAGCAGTGGCGGCTGCTGGTCTTTCAAGGAGGGGGAGCTAATTTTTCTGGCCTACATCATGTATGTGTTTCTTTATTTATATGTCAATACTACCCTTTGTTCCTTTTCAAGAAAATGATCCGTGACCTTGTCGTACCAAGTAGGCGTCTTTTCCAGGGACTTGACCTATTTTGTCCTCTCAATGGCCAGCAGAGCCACAGAGTGGCTGAACCGAGTCGGCAAACACAACGCTAGTCGTTTTTATCAAAGATAAAGTCGCTGGGGGTCTGTAAAGTCTCCGGATCAGTTCAGAACAACGGAATGTAAAACCTGGAAAATGCTCTACTGGATGTTTATTCTTCAAGATCGCTGATTCGCTCATTTAGCTGTCAATCAAAAATGGATTCCGCCTCAGACAGCTCATCCAATCATCATGCAAAAGCCGAGCGTCCGGGCCAGCCCACTGTTCCATGGACCCCCAGAGACGCTGAGCTAAAGATCAAGTTTGAGCTTGGCTTGTAGGCACATCTGGGGTCCGTTTCAAAACTCTCGGTCAGTTACCATGGTAACATGCTCTCTGAACCTAACCTGGTCGGGACCAGGTTTTTCTCAACAAACCTTGAGTTTCTCTCTGTCTCCGCCCTCTTTCAGCCACACACGATATTTGATTTACTCATTCATTCAGTCAGCAGGCGAGTTTTGGCGTAGTATAGTTCTGTCGTCTGTTTTTTCAGAAAACCATTGCAAAAATCAGTCATTATAAGTTATATTAGGTGGCAACTATTTCCACCCCCGTGGATGAAGGTGTAGCATTACTGCGCCGAGAACTAAATATTCGTCAGGAGATGATTATCAAACTATTGATATATATATATATCCAATCATCATGCAAAAGCCGAGCGTCCGGGCCAGCCCACTGTCCCATCGACCCCCAGAGACACTGAGCTAACTAGACGCTGAGATGGGCGGGACAAAGCCCAGCATTTATCCAATGAGCATCTAGTTTCGCTGCAGTGGAACAACCCTCTCTACGCATCCCCATTGAAGTCAGTAGAAGCTGAGCGTCCGACTGTGTAAAGCACTGTGGAGCTGTGGGGATGAATGAGAAGGAAGTTGCTCCGGTTACCTGTGATGAGTAGCTGATTCTGAACAAAAGATGAAGGCTTTCTAGCACGTATTTATTCAATGAAATGTACACACAGCAGTACATATTTCACACATTTGTTTTTTTTTTTTTGGTGACATTTTAGGGGAAGCCGAGCTTCGCTTGCAGTCTTAGAGCAATCTCCACTGCTGGTTAGGTAGGGGTGGGTAAATCTTCAAATCAAACGACGGATGACATTGGTTGCCAGTGACTCCGAAAAAGACATATATCCTTCTAGTTAACATTAGCCATGCGGTGGCAGTTTTAAATACATGACTGCGGTGGCTGTTTTAATCATCTTTTCTATCTACCTATATCTATCATAAAGAATGGGCAGATTGGATGCCAACAACCATGGTTAGATTTTATATAAAGAAAGAGACTTAAACATATGTGATGCTTATATTCCCTAAATTAGTATTCTATATATAAATATAAACAAAGATATAAAATAGCTGACACTACAGGTCAGCAATTAATACAAGTCTTTTTCATGATAAAAATCAACCATGTTTGCAGATAACAAACAGTTTGTTTGGCCACATACACAGTACACTGCATTATACACAGCAAATTCCCCTGACATCTGTCTTAAGTCAAGTGTCCTACACATTTAAAAGACTATTAAAACCTTAATGAAGTGTTCAGTGATGGGTGATTGAACGCACATATTCAAATGGAGTGATTATTATTCAGTTTGCCTGGCTAAATTTACACAATACCCTTCACAAACACCTGATGCTGCACCGTTATTTATTTATTTGTTTAAATTAAATGTCTCCCAAAAGGAATCAAACGAAAATAGATGCAGGCCTCTCATTTCCATAATCTAATGCTATGTTTATGAGCTACCATGGTGCAATTTGAATAAGAATGAATCCTGATAGAGATTCAAGGTCTGACAGCGTGAAAGAGTGCCTCCCCAAGGTTTCTGACTGTATACCTCTTTCTTAAATGGTAAGACTTGTTAAGACTTAAGACTGTTGTCATGCAAATAATATAAATAAATAAATAAACAATCAATACTGAGTTTACCCAAGACTATTAATCTCAGTTGGGGAGAATAATTGCTAACACTGCATTTATACCTCTCAGACTCTTCACTGTAAACTCCTCTCAAGTTAAAACACCTATTCTAATTTGGCATACGGCACCCATCCAGGCCCAGGTGTGCGCAGGGCTGTAGTCAAGACCAAATGAATCAAGTCCAAGACCTGGGGCCTGTTTCACAAAGCAGGTTTAGTGAAAACTCTGAGTCTGTTAACCCTGAAATGAGGGAAACTCTGAGTTTTCCGTTTCACAAAGGGAGGTAACTCAAACCAGAGACAGAGGGGTAACTCTAACCTGTTTCACAAAGAGAGGTAACTTAACCTCTCGGTCAGTTACCATGGTAACATGCTCTCTGAAACTAACCTGGTCGGGACCAGGTTTTTCTCAGCAAACCTTGAGTTTCTCTCCGTCTCCGCCCTCTTTCAGCCACACACGGTGTTTGATTTCCTCATTCATTCAGTCAGCAGGCGAGTTTTGGTGTAGTATAGTTCCGTCTGTTTTTTCAGAAAATCACTGAAAACATCATTCAGTAGGCCTACATTAGAAGTTATATTAGGTGGCGACTATTTCCACTACCATGGCGTGTCCTTTTGATAACGATCCCGAGGATGAAGGTGCAGAATTACTGCATTACAGAGAATTAAATATTCGTCGGGAGATGATTATCAGACCGCGCATTGACGTCCTTTATATACTGCAGCCATAATTACAAAATTAATGAAATGGATCTTTTAAGCAAGTTGAATGTATTTGACTCAGCGTTTCCTAAATATAATCCCAGCTTTTCTTGCAATTCATAGGTTCAAAAGTGTGTGCTTTTAATTGGGTTACCTTATAATGTGAGGGGGTGCATTTCACGGCAGGGGTTCTGAATACGCACAACACCGTTTCATCACAGTCCACCATTTACATACACAACCTCATCCGTCCTTTCATTTCCAACATTAACAACCAAAGTCATGCTCTCACATCCCAGCAGATATTGTGTGTTGCGCTGCGTTTTTTGCAAATGGGAGTTTTTTATACAACATATGAAACAGCCACTTACGGTAATATTTACTTAACAATGTAAAACATACTCTAAATGAGGCGTCACCATGAGATTGTGCCGATGTTTTACCTGTTTGAACAATTTTTTTATTTTTCATCTTAAGCTGCTGCTAAGTGCGCTTCTTCCCCACGGGAATGCACCTAAATTAAATAAATGAATAGGCTACCACTCAAGCAGTTCCCCCTGTGATATTATTGTGATTGCAAAGGACTACATTTAAACTTACGCACTGACCCGAGCAGCAATGTTCTCCCACGCCGTCTCCCTCTCTTTAGCTGCTGCAGCGGTGTAAACCTGCTCAAACTCACCGTATGAGCGTATTAATATTTACAGTTGTAGTGTAGCCCTCCGCTCTCCCGTTGCCATGGTGACTCGTCGAATCAGGGCTCCATGAATGCCGTCTTTTTTTACTTGTGGTGCACGCGCTTAACTCCAGGTCAAACTACTCTGAGTTGATCAACCTTACACAAATCAGCTGTTCTGAAACCGAAAACTCAGAGTTTCTATCTCAGAGTAGATCAACTCAGAGTTCAGGGTTAGACAAGTATAAAAAGACAGCATCAATGGAGCCCTGATTCGACCAGTCACCATGGCAACGGGGAAGAGGAGTGCTACGCTACAACTGGAATTGGAAATATTAATGCGCTCATACGGGAGTTTGAGCTGTTTTTTTGCCGAAAGTGTAACACCGCTGACGCAGCAAAAGAGCCAATGCGTAAGTTTAAATGTAGTCCTTTGCAATCACAATAATATCACAGGGGGAACTGCTTGAGTGGTAGCCTATTCATTTATTTAATTTAGGTGCAACCCCGCGGGGGAGAAGCGCACTTGGCAGCAGCTTAAGATGAAACATAAAGAAATTGTTCAAACAGGTAAAACCTCAGCACAGTCTCATGGTGACGCCTCATTTTGAGCATGTTTTACATTGTAAAGTAAATATTACCGTAAGTGGCTGTATTATACGTTGTATAAAAAACTCCCATTTGCAAAAAAACGCAGCGCAACACACAATATCTGGTGGAATAAGAGAGCATGACTTTGGTTGTTAATGTTGGAGATGTAAGGATGGATGAGATTGTCTATGTAAATGATGGATTGTGATGTGAAACTGTACCGCTCAAAAAGATAATTGTCTGGAATTGCAAGAACGTCTATGATAATCATCTCCCGACGAATATTTAATTCTCTGTGCAGTATTGCTGCACCTTCATCCACGGGATCATTATCAAAAGGACATGCCATGGTAGTGGAAATAGTCGCCACCTAATATAACTTCTAATGTAGGCCTACTGACTGATTTTTGCAATGATTTTCTCAGAAATCAGACGGAACTATAGCAGAACTATTCTACGCCAAAACTCGCCTGCTGACTGAATGAATGAGGAAATCAAATACCGTGTGTGGCTGAAAGAGGGCGGAGACAGAGAGAAACTCGAGGTTTGCTGAGAAAAACCTGGTCCCGGCCAGGTTAGGTTCAGAGAGCATGTTACCATGGTAACTGACCGAAAGTTTGAGTTACCTCTCTCTGTGAAACAGGCTAGAGTTACCCCTCTTTCTCTGGTTTGAGTCACCTCCCTTTGTGAAATGGAAAACTCAGAGTTTCCCTCATTGCAGGGTTAACAGACTCAGAGTTTTCACTAAACCTGCTTTGTGAAACGGACCCCAGGTCCAGTCGAGGCCAAGTCACAACAAAATCCAAGGAAGTCAAGACCAAGTCAAGATTGAGTCCAGAGCAAATCGAGTCATTTTTAAGAGCATGTAATTCCAGGGCTGGGAAATTATTTTGTAACAGCAGCAGTAGTGGGTCAGCAAATAAACACTTTGTACATAACATAAAAAGAATCCAATATATACTTTGTGTATATATACAGTGCACAGTGTGCTATGAACAATAAACAATAATAATATATACAACAAAATATGCAAAATATACTATAACAATAATAATATATACAACAAAACAGTAGAGAGAGCAGAGTTCTCTGTCAGGCAGAGCTGAGAGAGTTATTATAAAAAGTGATGGATTGTGGCAGGAAAGATTTCCTGTATCTGTTGCTACGACAGCAAAGCTGAAGCAGCCTTCTGGAGAAGGTGCTCCGCTGTCTGACCAGTGTGAGTTGGAGAGGGAGGAGAGGATTATCCATGATGGATAACAGTTTTTTCAGTGGTCCTCCTCTCCACCACAGCTTCCAGAGTGTCCTGTTTGCAGCCAATCACAGAGCCTTCCTGATCAGTTTGTTGAGTCTGTTGGTGTCGCTGGCACCAATGCTGTTTCCCCAACAAACCATAGCAAAGAAAAGTGGCAACCACAGACTGATAAAAGATCTCCAACATCTTGCTGCACACGTTGAAGGATCTCAGCTTCCTCAGAAAGTAAAGTCTGCTCATCCCCTTCTTGTAAACAGCTTCAGTGTTAGCTCTCCAGTCCAGTCTGTGGTTGATGGTAACACCCAGGTACTTGTAATCCTCCACCGCGAGGTCTTCTTCTTCATCCTGAAATCTATCACCATCTCTCTGGTCTTGCTGATGTTCAGCCGCAGGTGATTCTGTCCAGTCCACTTCACAAAGTTGTCTACCAGTGCCCTGTACTCCTCCTCCTCACTTATACACCCAACAACAGCCGAGTCGTCAGAAAAATTTTGCAGGTGACACGACCCAGTGTTGTACTGAAAGTCAGTGGTGTATAAGGTGAACAGGAAAGGAGACAGTACAGTCCCCTGTGGAGCTCCTGTATCACTAACCACCACATCAGATAGAACACTGCCCATAGGGACAAACTGTGGCCTGTAATCAGTAATCCAGGAGATCATTGTGTTGTCTACTCCCATCACCTGCAGCTTCTCCCCCAGTAACAGTGGCTGAATGGTGTTAAAAGCACTAGAGAAATCAAAGAATGTGATTCTCACAGTACCTCCTCCACCATCTAGGTGCAAATGGGCTCGTTGCAGCAGGTAGACAGCGTCATCAACTCCCAAGTGGGGCTGGTAAGCAAATTGCAGAGGGTCTAGCAGGGCTCTCACCTGCGGCCTCAGGTTGAACCAAACCAGTCTCTCCAGCACCTTCATGATGTAAGATGTGAGTGCCACTGGTCGATAGTCATTGAGGTCTGATGGTGTCGACTTCTTTGGAAGAGGAATCAGGCAGGAAGTCTTCCAAAGCACTGGTATTCTCTCCTGACCAAGGCTCAGGTTGTAGAGATGTTGTAGGACAGGAGACAGCTGGCTGGCACATGTCTTCAGGATCCTGGGGCTGATACCGTCAGGGCCTGCAGCCTTATGCTGGTGGAGTCTCTCCAGCTGTCTTCTAACCTGGCCTGCAGTCACAGTCATGCGGGGGAGGCTGCTGGTGTCTTCAGGGGAGGAAGAGGAGGTGGAGGAGGAGGTGAAGGTGGAGGAGGAGAAGGAGGAGAGGTGCTGCACAGGAGAGCTCACAGCAGGGGATTGAGGGGGGAGGGGAGTCAGGTTGTATAAATAAGATCTATCAACCAACATCAAACTAGTCAATGCATAGAATTTAGGCAACGTTCTGTACAATGGTTCCTGAAACAGCAGCCAGGGACAACTCGACCAGTTCTCAATATGACAATTCCAAGTCTAACAAGGCAGGAGATCCAGACAAGTGCAAGATTTAGAGTCCAGAATGAAGTTCTACAGTCATGAATGAACATGGTTTAGATTTCTATTGTGGTCCATATTAGGACTATGTACACTGTTTTGAGTGTACAAATGTCACTGTCAAATATGATGTATAAACAAATCAAGGATTGTGCCTTCAAAATTCCTGTACACCCACTAACTTTCACACTCAATACATTGTTGCGTAAACATGTTACCATGGTTATCAAATAATTTTTTTTAAATTGTATTATAAAATACGTATGCAGCCTATGCAGGTTGCTTATAAGATAGTTTCTTAATAGTTTACTATCAGCCGATAGCGGTAAGTCTGTCTTTTGAATTAATGAGTGCATTGCCCGTAGAGAGCAAGTATTCCTATGGAAAAGTGGTAGCCCAATGAGCATATACATGCCAAAATGTAGCCTGTCTTTGAAAGTGGGACACACAAAGAGGTGTACATTTAGGCAGTCTCACATAGTCTCTCACAGACATACCACGCACTGTATCAGATATGGACACACAATGAGACACACAAACACAGTTAATCTGAGAAAAAGACACACATTGACCTAACATGGTCAGACATATGGACACACAGTAAAACACAGGAATATACACATTAACATTACATGCAGTACATAAACATACAGTTTTGAATAAAGTAGTTGATGCTTTTGAGTAGTGGAGACATTTAGGTTTGGACATAAAAATGTAAAATACTCTCCGGCAAATATTTCACATCAAAACCATTCACACCAGCAGCAATTGCGACATAAAATGTTCAGATATTGACAGCTGATCTACAGCGACCGGTTCAGGGCAGAGGTCCTTCAGGGCACTGCTGAAGAGAGAGGAGAGAGAGAAAGCGGATGTGTTGTAAACAGCTGAGAGAGAGCAATCAGCGAAGAGGAGAGATAAAGTTTATCAAGATATGTGTGAAGACAAACAGGAGCCAAACAAAATCAAGGATGCATACCCTTGTGCCATGCAGAAGCCATGTGGAAAATTGTAGGTCATGCCCAAAGTCATGACAGCGGGCAGAGATTCACCTTTTCATGAAGTCTTGGTTTGGGTTATTCTGAATCAAGAGCTTGATACACAACTTAACAACAACTTCATAGGGTTTCTTGTATACATAGAAACCGAACAAATTGGGAAAGCATGCCATATTTAGTTTGGACGGAACAGGCTGTCATTTACATTCATATATAACTAGGAAAAAGTAATGCACAGTAATTTGTACATTATCCACATATTTATAACAGCAGAAATTATGTCCGGAGCAAAGACGGAAAGCAGGTGACGCTAAACTCCACGTAGGGAGGGAGGGAGGGGTGGTGGACGGGTCCCAAAACACAGGACTTTCAACCAGGGGGCCGGTGTCCCAGCTGTGTATGTGTCCCTGAAGTACTAAGCCAAATTACAAAACATTTTTCTAGTCCTAACCTAGGCGTTTTGATGTCTAAACCTAACTGTGACCTTTTGTTGCCCAAACTTAACTGTCACAGGCCACTTCCAGTCGTTTCACAGCATTAAATAGAATGCCATATTCCGTAAGATATATTGAAACTTCTGAAAATCAAAGAGTTTTCATTGAAACTGCAGTCATCTGAAGGTTAAGCAGTGTTCCAACAGAGTGAGCACTATAGGCAGCCCTTAACCTCCATTGACATGTTATCGCTCTTAAGAGCCGTTTTCAGAAACTGTAAAGCTTTAAGAGCATGCAGAGAATGCATCAGATGTGGGCGACTCTGGCTGATTAATAGATGTCTTTAATGGAAACACTAGTGCATTGTGGGCCGATATAACAGTCTTATTCTGACACACATGCAGACACATACCTTCAGACTGACTCTGTTCATTATTCAGCAACAAATGGATATACTGCTCAGTATTTGTTTGACATTGTGTGAGATGGAAAAAGGGTAAGAAAGGAAAATAGGTTGACAAAAGAAACCTCAGGGGGGACAGCTGACTTATTTGTGCCATGGCCTCACAGGTTTGGCAACAAGTCATGTACATACAGTACAATAAAATATTCATATCAGGGTTTAAGCCTATCATTCTATTGTTTTTTCATCTTCCATCATTGGGACTGAGAGGCTCTGTGTCCCACTTACAGTACTTTGGACAGTACCGTATGCGTCTCTGGGGCCACACTGAAAAGGGACTGAGGTCCTTTGGAGACATAGGGAACATGCCCAGCATATGAGATAACACAGAGGAACAATAGAAACCAAACCCCAACAGGATTCCCCATATTGAGCCTACCTCCTGCAAACAAGACAGTGCATAGAGGAAAGATGTTTGTCCAAATTTTCATAATGTGTTACAGCCTTAGGACCAGTTGTATCTGTTCTTTTCCAATACACCAAGGTATCCATTGTCTGTCAGGAGACAGGAGACAATTTAATTTTAGATGCTTCTTGCCATGACCACCTGAATTGCTAATAATTGTTGCCCTGTCTGTGTAATTGTACTCAACAATTTTAGGGAATAAAATCATTTCAAGTTTGAAAGAGTTTGGCATTATTGGACACTCATCTAACGTCAAAGCATGTACCATTTAAAAATACAGAGACATCCACACTCAAGGTTTGTCTATGAACAATAATGTATATTAACCTCCAATTCAAATCTCCTTGTTCAACATGTTTATAGTATAGTACTTAGATGTGTTATTCAAAAGGCAGCATTTCCCGGTGTCAGAGTGATGCCTCATCCTTGTTAAAAGCATTAAACAGATCCAAATTAGACTCCTGGAAGTCAAACTGTTTTTGTTAATAATTAGGTAATCACTCAATGTGACCTCCCTGCTGAATGGCGCTTCTTCTATGAAAAATCCTTATAATACAAGAACCAGAGATAAGAGAAACTGTATATGGAGGAGGAATATATTTTTGAAAATATTGATAAAATTATGGCAACAATTGCTTTACATCACTGTTCAATTATGCCTTATCCTCTCTACATTAAGGGATTAATTGCCAAGACTTATAATTTTATATTATTATAATTATATATATTAATATTTTTAATTTAATTATTTTAATTATATATATTAATACTACATAAGTGCAACACTCAAAGATATTTATTAACATTAAATGTCAAAAGACACAAGAAAAAAAATTGGAAATCTTCACAAATTATAGGCTGCCATTACTGTAGGTAATCTTCTACACTGTACTGTACAATTACTGAGATAAGTGGCAACTGTTAAACAATATAAAATATTTACCATTGAAACTTAATTTTATATTACACTATAGTTAAAAAATATCTGGGAGAACCTTATGTGGCTTGCAAATACATATAATGAATTTCTCCAAATAAGCAACACAAACCATGCAGAAAACACACCTGAGAGCACAACAACAATCGAGTGGTCTAGAAACTGATGCTCTTTCAATTGGCAAGCGGTTAGAGGTCAAGTGAGAAATTATGAGCGTTTGCATTGCAGGTGTTGGAAAAGCAGACAGCAGCAGGTGGTCTCAGGTTGTTGTGCTCTACTGTTGCTTGTAGCAAGTCATGTGGAAAAGTGGAGAGGAGCACTTAGGGTTGTCTGTGCTTGATTAATAAGGACACAGAGAGGCAAATATGTGCACACAGTCACTGGGTAATGAGCCGCAAATGTGATTAGATCTCTACGCTGCACCTGCTTCCAATTGAGCATACAGCTTAGCAACCCCATGCAAAAAAACTGTACCTACACACTTCCTGTGATAAACAACATGCAAGTGTGTGTGTGTGTGTGTGTGTGTGTGTGTGTGTCTGTGTGTGTGTGTGTTGTGATACCTTGACAAGTGAACACTTGATTGCACTGCTGTATCCTCTTCAGACTTAAGATACAGATGTTACCTCCCCTCCAATAGATTCCTTGATTGTATGATGCTGCAATGACAGTGTTATTACCTTGCATTCAAACATTAGATTTAGCATCAAAGATTTACTGAAACACAGTAGTAAAAGAGGTTGTATACTTAAAAATTGGATATGGCAGTGAAGGTAGCCTCAATTTTCAGGGAGTACCACTGTGGGTTTCCTTTCAGACTCACATAGAGATGTTTATGGCATCTGCTATTGCATGATGTAAGGTGAAAGGGGGAATAAAAAAGTAAGGTATTTATTGAAATAATCAATGCCACAAAATAGCTCTACCTGCATTTATCAAATATTGAACCATTGTATCTGATTCAATACATCACGAGACAAACCTCATTATATTTCTGCCAGCACATTGCTTTCCATGTGGGGGCGACTGTGGCTCAGAGGCAGACCGGGTCGTTGAGAGATCGGTGGTTCGATCCCCGGCTCCTCCGGACTGCATGTCGAAGTGTCCTTGGGCAAGACACTGAACCGCGAATTGCTCCCTGTGATCATGGGTGTTAATGTGGTGTGAATGGTTAGATGAGATGGTATGTCCTTTGCCATCAGTGTGAATGTCTGTGTGAATGGGTGAATGTGACAAGTAGCGTGAAAGCGCCTTGAGTAGTCAGTAGTCAGAGGACTAGAAAAGCGCTATAAAAGTACAAATCCATTTACTATGTGGTTAATAAAAAGATACACCACGAATGGTGTTCCCCAGATAACATTCAAGTTTACTGTCAAGGTTATTTCAATTAATTAACAAATACAGTAAATGCTGTATAAGTGCCGCTGTATCTGAGTGACCACTAGTAGCAGTGTGCTCAACTGATTCAGTTGATATTGGGCGGCAGGACACCAGCCTATCGCAGGGCACATAGAGTCAGACAGAGACAGACAACCATTTACACTCACGTTCACATACATGACACAGGGAGAACATGCAAACTCCACACAGAAGGGCTCTAGCCTAGATTTGAACCAGCATCCCTTTTACCACCACAGCACCACGCCACCCATCAAGTCTAGCATCAACCCTCAAAAGGGTAAAAAAACGGTAAAAGCCAGAGGATCACGAACATCAGTGTGCTATGATTCAACCTCTGGCAATGTTAAATATCCATACAAATAACGATCTATCCAACTGTTCATTCATAGTTTCATAGGAGGCTATTTAGGATTAGCTGCTAACTCCGTCATCTTGACCTGGACTGGGGTGTGTGGTGACAAGTGACAAGATGGTTTGCTCTTTGATCAACTGTATTAACAGATGGTTTAGGAACACAGCATGTTAGCTCTATTATGCTAATTAAGTAGCCACACTCGAACAATGACTTGCAATATAGCCTACTATCAATTGCACATACACTAGATGTTCATCTGGAGCAGCGGATTGATTCGGGCCACGAGGGTCGGTGTTTTACAGTCTTTGGGCATGGTAGCCAGTGTAATCTGACACGTGAAAGAAAAAAAAGACTCTCAGAAAAAAAAATCGTATTAATAATCTCATTGACTCCCACTTCTGTTAATCTAGTAACGTGTTGTGTTAGTCCAGTTTCCTGGCGGTGGCGCTAATGTTGCTAATTCAGTATAGGTCAGGTATACGTCAGCCAGATGGATGTAACCCCCTTCCCCCAATGGTACATCAGTGCCCGTTTTTGGTAAGAGGAAATGAGGCAAAGTCAAAGTCTGACAAGATGGCAACTCCCAAAGGTGAGTATGATTGGATCAAGTTGAGCGAACGGGCCTTGAGGGAGAGGCTACGTCCATTTTTTATAGTCTATGGTCTGGACGCATAAAAAGGGGAAACCTTCAGAAACTACATCGCAAGCACCCACGTCCACTTCCTGATTGGATCTTATCAGTCTCAGTGTGTCCTTCCTTGATTTATCATGCCCCTGTCATGTGACTATTTTCCTGAAGAAAGCAAACAATATCAGCCTTTCTTACTGGTGTTAACATAAATATGGATAACCAATTGCAGACATTTCTGACCTCGCCGATGCTAGCATTTGTGTATTTTATAATGCTATTACGAGCTCAAGAGAAAGCTATTATTTGAGTGTTTACAGGCATGTTAGTATAGACAAATATTAGATAAGTTGCTAAAGAGATTGGTTTTGTTTTAAAAATTAAAATGTAGTAGTGTGGATGTAATCTTACAGAAAGACTGAGGTCTTGGTTAAATAATGAATTAGACTTAGACTTAGACTTCGCTTCATTGATCCCTTTGGGATGACTCCCACAAGGAAATTGAGTTTCTTGCAGCTTACAAAAAACCCAAGGGAGGTATAAAAAAATAAAATATAAGATAAACAATAAACTCTTAGCTAAATAAATATAGAAAATATAACAATAAACAGTAAGCAATAAACTCTTAGTTAGATATACAGTATATAAAGTAGAGATATGAACACAGGTCAAATAAAATTCATGGAAAATGAAATCAGATAAGGTAAGTGTAGAGAAAGTGTATAAGATAAAATATGTATGACTATACATGGCAGTAAGATTCAATTATTGCACTTGAGTGGTTGATTAAGTTATTGCACAAAAAAAAAGATAAGTGTCCAGGTATGTAAGAGTAGATTATTAATTGCACAGTGAGTGGCTCCCACTCCTTCCCTTCTGTCCTCTTTATTTCCTCCTACCCCTGAGTGAGGAGTTGTAGAGGATATAGCCTGAGGGACAAAGGAGTTCTTGAGCCTGTTGGTCCAACACTTGGGCAGGAGCAGCCTTCCACTGAACAGGCTTCTCTGGTTGCTAATGGCGGTGTGCAGGGGGTGGCTGCCATTGTCCATAATGTCCAGCAGTTTGTCCATTGTCCTCCTCTCTGCCACCGTCACAAGTGAGTCCAGGTTCATACCGACCACCGAGCCAGCCCGTCTGATCAGTTTATCCAGTCTGGAGGTGTCCTTTTTCAATATACTATACAATAAATCCCCCCCAGCACACAAAACAGCCACAGCAGTTTGCTGCAGATGTTGAAGGACCACAGTCTCCTCAGGAAGTACAACCTGCTTTGTGTCTTCCTGTACAGGTGGCTGGTGTGTGTTGTCCAGTCCAGTTTATTGTCCAGCCACAGCCTTCGTCTTGGAGGTGTTGAGCTGTAGGTGGTTAGTGGGGCACCAGAGAGCCCCCACCAGACTCCGATACTCCTCTTCTCTGTGTAGGAGATTAAGCCTACTTACTTAGATTATAGTAGTCGCTGAATTAATTATGATTTAACACGACTCGTTAAAATTTAGGATTTAATTTACCTCGAAGTAAGGACACCACACCAAATTAAGACAGGATGTTTATTAAACTTTGGTGAAGGTTTAATACCTGTTAGTTATTTAAAGTAATTGATACATTTTATCAGTCTTGTCTTGAACGCGTTAATTCGTACCACAGCCTTATCAGTGACCAACACTTTCTGCACAGAACGGAAGACTCTCACAACGACGTAAGGTTATAAACATTTATTTGACTACCTAACAAAGAGAATACAGAACAGTGCAACATTGAATAGACAAGTGGAAAAAGGGTTAAATGTGGATATAAGAAGCTTGAAGCTTGATAATTTCACTGGCGGATACAAAACTTGCTCTAATTAGCCTGCCAACAGAACTCAGATCAGAATCTAACTGTCACCAACGTTTAACCAAGAGTTGCATTAAAAGGCCAACCTTACTTTGCCGTTGATATTACAGTTGCCCTGGCGTCTTACAGTACCGATGCAGATTCGGTGAGTCCGCGTCCCGGGGTTTGGCGGACCTCGGCTATGTTTGTAGACTGGGTCAGCTACGCGGTTGGCTCAGCGGGTCTCGTCGGGTCCCTTCGTGGCCTGGATTTGATGCTTCAGGTGGCTTGCCTCTGGAGGTGATTTGTGGGTTGACAAAAGTTCTGACCGGTTCTGTGGGGCTGGAGTCGCAAGTTCGATGCAATTTGCCGGCCGGACAAAAAGGCAAAGACAGCACGAGGGGTTTAACTATACTTATAAAATATAAAAAAAACGTGTCGTAGAAAACTTAAAAAGTCAAGCGATAAAAATAGATTAATAAACGAAAATACTTAAGTAAGAAAACAACGTCTCTTGCTAACTTTGGGTTAACAAAGTTAGACAAAAGAACAAAGGGAACGAAGAAGGGGGAAGAGATAAGTGCAGGAGGTGAAGTAACAGAGGGGGGTCAGAGGTGCAGAGGTGCAGGAGAAAGTTGCAGAGATAGGAGACAAGAGAGCGTTTTTGACTCTGTTTGTTCCTTTATCTCACAGTTGAACGAAAAGGTGGGGTCTGGTTTAACCCATCCCTTTGGCTCTGAGCAAATCAACTGCTTTTTACGCCGGAATTCTAATTCTGAGATTAAACTATCTTTGGTTGATTTTCCATTATTAAGCTTTCTGATATCCAATTTAACCAAAATCTTTAGGCAGAAAGTTTTAACAGATACAGATACTACACATCATCACACTCTCCTGGATATAGTGACAGGCCTATTATTAAAACACAAATTATTTCAGGAATTAGACAGAGACTTTGCACTTCTAAAACCACATAAACATAATCACAACAAGATACAAATAATGCATATACTGTTACACACTTGCGAGAATGTCTTTGAACAGCCAGTTGCGATGAAACATCGAACTTTAACTGTTCTTCCAAACATTTTATTAATGAAAGTCCACCTGCCTCCCAGAGACAGCTCCTCCAGTACGATGTGCAGTCAGATTTGACGTTGATTTAGGTTAAAAGGGGGTCCTGAGACCTGGAGTTCTAGGTTTTATTACCCCAGGAGGGTCCGAGGTTGTAAACCCCACCTTATCTCTTATCGAACCAAGCATACAAATGTCTTATCTACGGTTGTCTTCCTGCGACGCTGAGCAGACAACCAGACACAAAAACTCCTTAAACCGCACTTTCTCATGGAGGTCCTACAATTGTCACCCCTGATACATCCATCGATGGCTATGTCATCAGCGTACTTCTGTATGTGGCACAGCTCCAAGGTGTACAGGGTGAAGAGAAGAGGGGCCAGCACTGTGCCCTGAGGGGCTCCAGTGCGGCTGACCACAGTGTCAGACATGGTGTCCTTCAGCCTGACATATTGTGGCCTGTCAGTGAGGTAATCTTTGACCCAGTCCACCAGATAGGGGTCCACTCCCATCTTGTTCAGTTTGTCCTGAAGAATAGGGGGCTGGATGGCAATAAAGGCACTGGAGAAGTCCAAGAAGAGAATCCATACTGTGCCGCTTCTTTTATCCAGATGGTAGTGGACTCGGTGAAGCATGTAGAGGATGGCATCATCCACATCAACATCTTGCTGGTACGCAAACTGCAGGTGGTCCTGGGTGTGTTGTACCTGAAATCTGGGGAGGCTGAGGAAAAGTCGCTCCAATGTCTTCATCAGGTGTGAAGTGAGTGCCACCGGTTGGTAGTGTCACAGTTCCTCTCTGCCTCACACTCTGCACCTGCTTCAATCTGCCAATCAGACACACCCTCTCATCAAGCCAACTCCACTCACCTGTGCTCTCTGCTCTGGCTGCATTTAAGCCCCAACTCCACACTCACTCATTGCCAGATTGTTCTCGATGCTTGCACCAGACTCTCCAGCGTTACTCTGCCTGATCTCCCGGGTTTCGACCCAGCCTGCCTCTGACTATCCTGCCTGACCGATTTCCTGGAAACCCCCTCAGCCATCCGTCCCTGACCACGACCCTCGCCTGTCCCCTTCTGGATTCTGCCTGTCGGCTCCTGTGGCTAACTGGCGGTTACCTGGTTCAGCTCTTCAGAGTGAGAGTAACTCAAGTCTCCTCTGTGGCTACCTGCAGCGGCGTGACTCTGATTATTCCCTGCATCAAGCCAATAAAGTTTGTTACCAACGATACCTGCCTGTATTTGTGCTGCTATTGGGTCCCAACCAAACCCGTTACAGTACAATCTGGCCATAAGTGTGGACCCAGTGCACAACCCGGATCCACTGGTTCGCCTAGACCGGGTGGAGACCCAGCTCCAGCTCCAAGAGGTGATGTTAGCCTCCACCACGGCTAACATTCAGGTAGCAGCAGCTAACCAAGAGCAAGCGCTAGCCACGCTATCCGCCCAGGTTCAACAACTCACCGTTACACTCGCCCAGTCCATCCCTCTGCCAGCTCCCGCGAGTCATCCTCCTCCACCAGCTCCGGTATATCCAGCTCCGGTATATGGAGAGGGTTGCAATCCATTCATCACAAACTGTTCAATCCTCTTTGCTCTGCAACCTCACACCTTCGCCTCCGAGGAAGCAAGGGTGGCGTTCACGATAAATAACCTGACTGGTCGCGCTCGGCTGTGGGGAACAGCTGAGTGGGAACGCCACACACCTGCTTGCCTATCCTTCAACGCCTTCTCCACCGAGCTCCGCAAGGTGTTTGGTGTAGCATCCAGAGGTCCCGACGCTTCTGGGGGTCTTCTGGGTCTCAGACAGGGAGGCTGCTCGGTGACTGACTACGCCATTGACTTCCGCATCCGGGCTCGGCGGTGCGAATGGAACCAGGCGGCTCAGGTGGACGCTTACCTGCTTGGACTGGCCGACTACATCAAAGATGAGCTGGTGTCCTACGACCTTCCTGCCTCTCTCGACAATATCATCGAGCTGGCTTCCCGTGTGGACAGACGGATTCAAGCCAGACACCGAGAGAGACGTCAGGGACGAGGGGAGGGGCTTCCGACTCCTCGTTCTCCAGCTCCTGCCAGGTCACTAACTCCGCCCCCCAGCACACTGGGGAGGGATTCTGAACCCATGCAGATTGGCCGGGCCAGCATAACCCCACAAGAGAGAGAGAGAGGCGCCGCATAGGAAACCTCTGCCTCTACTGTGGGCAGCCCGGACACTTCATTTCCAGGTGTCCAGTAAAAGGTCAGGCTCACCAGTGAGGTAGGAGGTCCTGGTGAGTCACACCTCTAAACCCTCCTTTGCTTCATGTCCCCTGTGCCAGGTTCAACTACTGCTACCCCAAGGCTCTCAGACTCTTGCCACACTCATAGACTCTGGTTCAGACGCTAACATCATCGATAACAACCTAGCACTTCAGCTAGGCGTTGGTCGAATTCGCCTGTCAGTTCCTGCTCCCGCCAATGCCCTGGACGGTCACCTCCTGGGAACTGTCACCCACCAGACAGTGCCCATCCACATGCTCCTGTCTGGCAACCACCATGAGACTATCCAGTTCCATATCCTGCCCTCTCCTCGTCATCCACTCCTCCTGGGATTTCCTTGGCTCCGGCGTCATAATCCACACATTGACTGGACCACGGGGGCGATCCTAGGTTGGAGTTCTACGTGTCATCAAGCCTGCCTTAAACAAGCCACCGCTCCTCAGTCATCTACCTGCTCCAGCCCTGCTCCAGATATGTCGGGGGTCCCCGCTGAATACCTAGACTTCCGAGAGGTCTTCAGCAAAGCAAAGGCAACCTCTCTTCCCCCGCATAGACCCTACGACTGCGGCATCGACCTCCAGCCTGGTTCTGTTCCACCCAGGGGTCGCCTGTACTCTATATCCGCCTCTGAGGGCGTGATCACATTGTCCTTTTGGCCGCGGCCAAAACCGTTTTTTCAGCTAAAGTCTAGTACCTTTAAGCCATGTGAGTGCACCCACTCCGCGCTCAACTGCGGCCAGCGGACCGTCCACGGCCCGCTTGAAAGAGGTGGGCTTTAGCGGTGCCGTTTGCACATGTACGAGCACGAGCGTGCGCACGTGTATGAGCACGAGCACAGGCCCTACGGCAGTAGCGTTAGGTCCGCCTGTTCGGACATGTAAATAGAAGGACGGACCATGCGCGGACATTTAACAACAACAACAATGGCGGTGAAAGGTTCACGTAGGTGTGATGCGGAGGTGGAGTGTTTACTGCAGATTTGGTCGGATGGAAATATTCAAAAACAGTCGACAAGACGCACAAAAACTCTGAGGTCTATGGAAAGATTTGTAAACAAAGCCACACACACGCGATCGATGCGTGTGACGTGTTACGGCGTGATGGCGTATGGACAGCAAGAAGCATTGGCCGAGGCCCTGGCAGTGTGAGTACAAACGGGGCTGGGGCGCGGGGGGGAGAGGGAGGGGGTACAAGTACCCTAAAGTCCGGGTCTCGGTCCGGGAGGACAGTGTGAGTCCGCCCTGAGAGAGAAGCCATGGACACTTACATCAATGACTCCTTGGCCGCAGGCATCATCCGACCCTCATCATCTCCAGCAGGGGCGGGTTTCTTCTTTGTGGCTAAGAAGGACAAGATGCTCCGCCCCTGTATTGATTATCGAGGACTAAATGACATTACGGTGAAGAACCGTTATCCCCTGCCCCTCATCGCCTCAGCGTTCGAGCTCCTGGAGGGAGCCACCATCTTCACAAAGCTCGACCTACGCAATGCCTACCACCTAGTCCGGGTCCGAGAGGGAGACGAATGGAAGACGGCATTCAACACCCCTACCGGCCACTACGAGTACCTGGTGATGCCTTTTGGCCTCACAAATGCTCCTGCTGTCTTCCAGGCCCTGGTGAATGACGTACTCAGGGACATGCTCAATAAGTTTGTCTTCGTCTACCTCGACGACATCCTGATCTTCTCCCGTTCCATAGACGAACACACCCACCATGTCCAGAGGGTTCTCCAACGCCTTCTGGAGAATTCTCTCTTTGTAAAGGCTGAGAAGTGTCAATTCCACGCTACGTCCGTCTCCTTCCTGGGGTACGTCATAGGGAAGGGGACCATCCAGATGGTCTCTGCTGTCACCTCCTGGCCCACTCCAGACTCCCGTAAGCAGCTTCAACGATTTCTGGGCTTTGCCAACTTTTACCGGAGGTTCATCAGAGGGTACAGCACGGTGGCAGCCCCTCTCACAGCCCTCACCTCCTCCAAGGTGCCCTTCCAGTGGTCTTCGGCCGCCAATGAGGCTTTCCAGTCCCTGAAGACACGTTTTACAACAGCCCCCATCCTCGTTATGCCTGACACCGAACGACAATTTGTGGTTGAGGTGGACGCCTCCGACGTGGGAGTAGGGGCTGTCCTGTCTCAGAGGGCCGCCATCGACCAGAAGATTCACCCCTGTGCCTTCTTCTCCAGGCGGTTGACCCCGGCCGAAAGAAACTATGATATTGGTAACAGGGAGCTACTAGCAGTGAAGTTGGCTCTGGAGAAGTGGCGTCACTGGTTAGAGGGGACCAAACTGCCATTCCTGGTGTGGACGGACCACAAGAACCTGGAGTACATCCAGTCAGCCAAGAGACTGAACTCCCGCCAGGCCCGGTGGTCTCTCTTCCTCACCAGATTCAACTTCTCCCTCTCATATCGGCCGGGGTCCCGCAACGTCAAACCTGATGCCTTGTCTCGGCAGTTTCAGGAGGAGGAGAAGGAGGCTCGAGAGCCTGAAACCATTCTCCCAGCTTCACGCCTCATTGCCACACTTACCTGGGAGGTGGAAGAGAGGGTCAGAGCTGCCATCCAGGACCAGCCTGGACCCAGTTCCTGTCCACCAGAACGTCTATATGTTCCACCTGACCTCCGGTCCGAGGTCCTCCAGTGGGCTCACAGCTCCAACCTCACCTGTCACCCTGGGATCCAGCGGACGAAGGAAGTTGTGCAGTGTCGCTTCTGGTGGTCCACTCTGGCTGAAGATACACAGAGCTTCGTCATCGCCTGCCCCACCTGCAACCAACATAAACCCACACTCCAAGCTCCTGCTGGTCTTCTGCACCCACTACCGATACCTCATCGTCCATGGTCACACATCTCCGTGGACTTCGTCACCGGTCTACCACCGTCAAACGGCAACACCACCATTTTGACGGTGGTGGACCGGTTCAGCAAGATGGCCAAGAACACCCTTACCAGTTCCGCCACAGGCCTCTCTCCCTTCCAGTGCGTCTATGGCTACCAACCACCTCTGTTCCCGACCCTGGAGAGAGAGACTTCATCCACCGCTGCCGCAGGACCTGGATCCGAGCTCGAGCTGCCCTCCTCAAAGCCTTCCCCTGAGGGTGGAGTCAAAGAAGCTGGCTCCTCGCTTCATTGGTCCCTTCGAGGTGATCAAGATCATCAATCCCGCAGCGGTGAGACTCAAACTCCCCAGATCTATGCATGTTCATCCCACCTTCCACGTCTCCAGAATCAAACCGGTCCGAGAGAGTGCCCTGGTCCCCGTCATCCCACCTCCTCCACCTCCTCGTTTCATTGACGGAGGCCTCACCTACACGGTCCGTCGTCTCCTGCAGTCCCGCCGACGTGGGAGGGGCCTCCAATACCTGGTGGATTGGGAGGGATACGGCCCCGAGGAGAGATCCTGGGTTCCTGCCAGACACATATTGGATCGCCACCTTGTCAGGGACTTTCATCAGCGTCACCCCGATCAACCCGCCAGAACCAGTTACATCCCAAGACCACGGACTCCACCTTCCCTGCCACTCCATCGATCTGAACAATTGGATGATGAGTCCGATAACCCACCCTCGGATGCAGATGACGCATTCCCTACAGTCAGGGATGAGGGGATGGAGGTGGACGTCTCTGACGAATATTAACCCTCCTCCGGACCCCCTCCACCCACCCGGCTCTGCATTGGTTTGTTTGGGTCGCCAGGAGTCGCCCCTTAAGGGAGGGGTTCTGTCACAGTTCCTCTCTGCCTCACACTCTGCACCTGCTTCAATCTGCCAATCAGACACACCCCTCTCATCAAGCCAACTCCACTCACCTGTGCTCTCTGCTCTGGCTGCATTTAAGCCCCAACTCCACACTCACTCATTGCCAGATTGTTCTCGATGCTTGCACCAGACTCTCCAGCGTTACTCTGCCTGATCTCCCGGTTTCGACCCAGCCTGCCTCTGACTATCCTGCCTGACCGATTTCCTGGAAACCACCTCAGCCTTCCGTCCCTGACCACGACCCTCGCCTGTCCCCTTCTGGATTCTGCCTGTCGGCTCCTGTGGCTAACTGGCGGTTACCTGGTTCAGCTCTTCAGAGTGAGTGTAACTCAAGTCTCCTCTGTGGCTACCTGCAGCGGCGTGACTCTGATTATTCCCTGCATCAAGCCAATAAAGTTTGTTACCAACGATACCTGCCTGTATTTGTGCTGCTATTGGGTCCCAACCAAACCCGCTACAGTCATTCAGCTCGCTGGGCCTGTTCTTTTTGGGAACTGGAACAATGCAGGATGTCTTCCAAAGGGTAGGCACTCTCCCTAGCTGCAGGCTAAGGTTCAAAATCTGTTGCAGTGGTTCCCCCAGTTCTGCAGCGCAGGTCTTCAGTAGTCTTGGACACACTTTATCCAGGCCTGCTGCTTTCCTGGGTCAGAACTTCCTCAGCTGTCCTCTGACCTGGTCTTTGGTGATGTGAGGCAGTGATTGTGTTCAGGTGGTGGAGGAGGAGGGGGTGTTGTGGTGTCAGGGGGGAGGTGTGTAGAGGGAAGAAGGAGTGATGGCTGCATTTAGGGTGGGGGTGGGGGGGACAAGGGCTGGTTAAACCTGTTGAAGAAGTTCTTCCGCTTCACCTCCTGCTCTGCTGCCTTCATGGCATACCTGTCCCTGCTCCTGAAGGCTGCCTTCTTCTTGTTGAGGACAGCCTTAACTTCCCGCGCTACCCATGGCTTGTTATTAGGGTAACAGTGGACAGTGTTGATAGTTCAGGTACTCCGTCAGACAATTTGTCATCCCCTCTTCGTCCTCATCCTGTGGGTTGAACCGAATTTCTGCAGCACTTGACCATGATCATATCCCCCTGACTAATAAGGTTGGTTGTGCATGCTTCTCACAATACCGTTTGTATCAATATCTCTATTATATTCAAGCAGAAAACTTGTATTATGTATCACCTTCACACCAATCTGAACACCTTCACACCAATCTGAACACTAAATGTGGTTCTGAAGAAGAAAAGTTATTAAAAGAGCTGGGGAGTTTTTCCTTATTTCTTTGTTTCATTTGCATATTGTGGTTTTAATGAAAAATAATATAACATCTGAAGCTCCCCTCTAATAAATAGCCTATATTTTTGGCCACTTTGCCCTTTTTCAAATGTCTCTAAGCCGTACAGGGAAGACCCCTATGTGGAGAGCAATGAGGACACACATTGCTCCCACACTTTTTAAAGAGCTAAATTAAGATGCATTGCATTAAATGGATTTGTCAAGCTGTGACGTCTTTCTTTCAGGAAGGCTGGGTCATAGAAGGCCAATATACCTGTCTTTATAGAGTTATGGCTGTGTTCACATCCAGGCAGGGTAGCGCAGGCCAGCTGAACCCAGGAGTTGTAATCTTGTGACAGCTGACTACTCATGCAGTAAACTATTGCAAAGGAAAATTTAATTTCCACTCAGCCAGTGATCAGTTTTAAATCAATGAGGATGGTCAGTGCTCCAGTTGGGCAGAAAATCTCATCATGTGACTTTCTCTCAATAATTATTTTTACGAAGGCTCCTTGTTTTGTTATTGACACTCACACTCTCTATATATCTGCACTAAACCACTGGACTTACACATGCTTGAAATAAAAAATGTACACCTGTTCTGCAATAAAAAAAAAACGGTTTTCGGGTTGTAGATAATACTGGTGAGCAGAATATTAACAAAGAGATGAAATACAAGCATAAGTGTGCTGATGTTCAGATCAATAGATAGAAAAATATACTGTATATAATGTAATATAATAGAAAATGAGGATTCAAAAGAATGAATAAAACATTAATGCTGTAGTGCATATGATTAGCATTGTGTAAGTGTTACTCTTTGCTATGTTATACTAGTTCAGTGCCCGTTTGGAGCAGGCCAATGGCTCCTCACATACATGGCTCCTTCCATTGGCCACAGCAATTAGGACAGGAATAAACAAATCAGGTGACATAGTATAAAGAGCAATAAAGTCTGCGTAGCAATGAGGTCCGGTTAATAGACAGGTCAAACAAAGCCTAGACTGCCGTTTGTGTCTTATGTGAAGTTACATAGCAAACTGAATGATTTTAAGACAAACTACGATCTTTTCCTAACCCTATCCAAGTCTTTTTAACTGAATTTACAACACACATTAACTACCTGATGAAGTCTTTCCGACGAACATGCACATTGGAAACTGTATGGTGTTACCATAAGTGACAAGATGGTTTGCGCTTTGATCGAACAGTCGGTTTAGGAACACAACATGTAAGCTCTGTTATGCTATTAAGTAGCAAAACTTGCACCATGACTTGCAATACAGCCTACTATCAATGGCACACACTAGATGCTAATCTGGATCAGCGGGAGGATTCGGGCCATGAGGGTCGGTGTTTTACAGTCCATGGGCATGGTACTGTGTTGAATATCAGTTATCATAGATCATAAAGCCTGGCTGCCTGTACTTGACTCGCGGAGCCAGTGTATTTTTCACTAGACTGACACAGAAGTGCCTGTACTTGACTCACGGAGCCGGTGTAATCTCCACTAGAGACACGGGAAATAAACAAAAAAGTTGTCCTGTTCCCTCCCGGTCCCAGAAAAAAAAAATCTCAACATTGACTCCCACTCCGTTTATCCAGTAAAATGTTCTTTTAGCCTAGCTCCCTGGCGGTGGTGCTAATGTTGCTAATTCAGTATACGTCAGCCAGATGGACATATCACCGTCCTCACAACGTCACATCAGTGCCCTTTTTTGGTAAGAGGAAATGAGGAGGAGTCACAGTCTGAGAAGATAGCATTCCTAGAGGCAAGTGCGATTGGATCAAGTTGAGAGAACGGACCTCGACAGAGAGGCTATGTCCATTTTTATACAGTCTATGGTCGTGACCAGACGCCCGTATGGGACAAATCAGGAGTGAGAATGTGTTGACATAGGCTGTGTATGTTGTTAAATGTAAAGCTCCCATATTGTAGAAAGTGAAAAATGTTCTAATTATGAAGTAGTTTGAGGTGCTGTATAAATACTGTGAAAGCATTAAAATGCTCAATCCACAGTGAAATTCACACAGCCCATAACAACTGGTCTTTAAATGAGACGTCAGGTCTTCTGTACGGTTGTGATGACACAACTATACTGTATATAGGTAGAAAGTGTCGCTACAGTGCCGTTACAGTCATTCCCAGGCTGAGATGCTGAGTAGAGTAGAATAAAACTCAGAAATGCTAACCAATCAGAGCAGTCTGGACATTTTTGGGAAGGAGTCTTAAAGAGACGGGCGCCAAAATGGAGTGTTTCAGACAGAGGGGGAATATAGGTATATTCAGACCTTCATTCATTCATCTTCAACCGCTTGTCCCTATCGGGATTGCGGGGGGTGGGGGGGCTGGAGCGGATCCCAGCTGACATTGGGCATGAGGCGGGGTACACCCTGGACAGGACGCCAGTCTATTGCAGGGCACATAGAGACAAACAGAGACAGACAACCATTCACATTCACACTCACATTCACACCCACGGGCAATTTAGAGTCATCAATTAACCTAACACATACATGTCTTTGGACTGTAAGAGGAAGTCGGAGAACCCGGAGAGAACCCACGCAGACACAGGGAGAACATGCAGACTCCATACAGAGGGGCCCCAGCCGGGATTCGAACCAGGAACCACACCGTCGTGACCACTATTTTCAGACAGACTATGAGAAAAATGTGTTTTTTGAACATTAAAGCATTCTAGGGCAAACTAAAAATACAAGTATGAACCTGAAAATGAGCAGAATACGGGCCCAGTAAATTATTATTATTTTTGAATATTACAGTACATTGTTTTTGGGGACTTTATATATTTGTATTTATACATTATATATAAAACTAGTCCATGCATTTGTTACTTCTAGGCCGTACTAACTCCTTATTATCAGGCTGCTCCAATAAGTCTGTTAAGAGTCTCCAGTTCGTCCAAAATGCTGCAGCTCGTGTACTAACTAAAACAGGAGAAATATGTTCTCTTCGATTTGTTTTAGCCTCTTTGCACTGGCTACCCATAAAATCTAGAATAGAATTTAAAATCCTTCTCCTTACCTATAAAGCTCTTATTGGTTAGGCTCCGTCATATCTTAAAGAGCTCATAGTACTGTATTACCCGACTAAATCGCTGCGCTCTGAGAATGCAGGGCTACTTGTCGTTCCTAGAGTCTCCAAAAGTAGAATGGGAGGCAGAGCCTTCAGCTACCAAGCTCCTCTCTTGTCGAACCAACTCCTAAGTGTTATTTGGGAGGCAGACACTGTCCCCATATTTAAGAGTAAACTTATGAGCTTATGAGCCCTCAGCTATTTTTTAAAGCTGAGTTTGTTCAGCTTAATGATGCTGCTATAAGCCTAGTCTGCCAGGGGATAATACTTTTCCCAATACTCTGACCTTTTCTCCTCTCTGTCTGTGTCATTCATGTCTCATCAATGCATGTTACTAATTCAACTTCTTCCCCGGAGTTGTTTGTGCTTTGTCGTCTCGCAGGTCTCTGCTGATCGTGGTGGTGCAACGTGGTCTCATGGGAGGGCGTATAAGTAGCACGCCACTTTTCATGACTTGCATGACTTTTCGCGTGCATGTCTACGCATATTAAGCTTTTCGCGTGTCATTTAACGCCCGTAGTTCCCCAGGGTTAGGGTTAGGGTTAGGGTCAGGGTCAGGGTTAGGGTTAGGGTAAGGGTTAGGGTTAGGGTTAGGGCATTTCACGCCCGTTATTTCAGCCATCCTTCACATGAAATATTGATTAAAAAACAACCCTCTGACAGAAAGCTCCACCACTTCGTATTTCTCCGGAAAGTAGCGGAGAAATACGAACACGTGGGTTTTCCCTCAATGACATTTGTGCGTGAAATGACAACGCCATCTCTGCACTATACAAGTCAATTGAGACTACATGGCGTGAAATGACACGCAAAAAACATGACATGCGTTGTAATTCTACGCGAGATGGCTTGAGAGAAATAGCGTGTCATTCACACACGCCTTTTGGTGAGACCAGGCTGGGTGGTGCCTGCTGCCGTGGCCCTGCATGACGCTTCCTGCTACTTATATAACTTCATTAGTCATTTATACTGTCACTAGTCTTATAAGTTATAAAATTTGTAGCCATAAAAACACCATCAGTGGTATGTCTAGCTGTATCGTAGCTGCTATTGCCCCTACTCATCATTGATCATGTTCGTCATAATTATTATCCTTTTCATATTCTATCACCTTAGCTGTGCTTGTTCCTACTATTCTGCTGTATTAACTGCCATAACATATAAGTCATATTCACATTACTATAGATATTGTTATAGTTACTGTTACTGTTTGGCTGCTTGCATCTCTGGAAGTGTGTCTGTCTCTCTATCTTTTGTCTGTCTTTGTCTTTCTATCTTTCTCACGCCTTTGCTTCCTCCCCAACCGGTCAAGGCAGATGGCTGTCCTCTACAGAGCTGGGTCTGTCCGACGTTCCTGCCTGTTGTAGGTAAGGTTTTCGTAGCCACCGTACTCTACGGGGGAATTGTTGGGTCTATGCCTACTCTGTAAAGTGTCCTGAGATAACTTTTGTTATGATTTGGCACTATAAATAAAATTGAATTGAATTGAATTGAATATTTATCCAAGAATCTTAGGATAGAGGGTGTGCTCGTAAAGCCCTTTGAAACAAATTTGTGGTTTTGGGCTATATACTGTAAATAAAATCGACTTGACTTGAAAAGCAGTTTTAACTTCCAATTTTGAGGCCTGTCGGATGAAAACAAAGCCTAACCGTACTGAATTCAAATGTGCATTCCTGATTTTACTTCCCGCGAGGTGACTTTGCTTCTTCAACTTCCACTGCTTTGTTTCACACAAACGACATGCCACACAAAGCATCAGCATGCCCAGCAGGACAGTCTGAGCCAGTAGGCGCTTTCAAATGTCATGCAAGCTAGCCCATGTCTATGGAGTTTCTTCCTCACCTGGAAATCACAAGTGCCTGCCAGTGTGACAGATGGCCATGGTACTAATCAAGGTGATTCAAAACTATACTCCTGACTGATCCACATTACAGAATATTCTCCAGTATTTGGAAGTGTGGGATCATTAAGTAAAGGCTGTTAAGGGTTGATAGGTGTTGATTGAAGTGTTGTTTGTCCTCTTATTGAGCTGATGTGTCCGAGGGGCTGTTGTATAAAACTGTCTAAATTATTAAGTGGGATGGGTGAGGACTTTTGTAAACACTAGCTTAGCTTTTAATTTTAAGGCTACATCCAGAGTCAGATTAACACCAACAATTTGGCTGCAAGGAGGTTTGTAAGGTGTTGTTTCAAAATTAGGTATGAAATTCATGACTAAATCAGTAGTAAAAAGAATCCCTGAGAAAACGTTGTAAAGGATAATCGTACACATAAATGTCTAGTTTATGCATATTTAACATGCATGTTTAGCACTTACTGTGAGAAAAAATTCTAATTATATTTTGCGTGAACATGATCAATAATATGTGTTTCCTCAATGTTTAATATTGTGTTAAATCTACGTAAATAAATAAGGTATAATATTTTTACCAATTATGAGTTCTACAGTGTGGTGCTAGTGTTAGCTATCCATACAAAACTGATGCTGTATTCTGTTTGTGGGCTATTCATTCATAATTTATAAAATAATGTGTATTCATCAGTCAGTGTGCATAATTCATGCTCCACAGAGCTTTATACATAAATAAAAATAAAACAAAAGGTGCTAATATGTTAAATTAGCAGCTACATTATGTGGTAGCAGTACGTCTGTCATTAAATACAAATAATGCCATGTGGATTTTTATGAAACCAACACTTCATAGTATACGAAAATGCACATTTTAAAGAGTGGAGAATACATAGATATATGTATATATGTAATATAAAATGTACAAAATATGATGGACCACATACTAATTAAGACATTCAAAATGCATTAATGTTCATTAAGGTAGAATGGTCGTGCGATGTAAGTAATATATACAATTTTTAATGAGGTAGCGTAGTACATAAAGTACATCCATGAATAGAACTCAAACTGCACTTTTTTTAAGACTGTGTGTTTTTAGTTACCCTATCCATATCATCCCTTGAGCCACAACGCTAGTATGGCAAAAAAAGCTGACTATTATAAAATGCAATGTCTTGTATCGAGGTTGGTGTACACATGAATTACACTACAGTTACAGATGATGCGTAAGTGTTACAGAGTGGAGCAAGTGAGAGACTCACGTGTCAGAATGATTATTTATCATTTTAAAAATCCTGAAAATGACAAACAACAATTCCTAATGTTATTTGTCTATGAGCTGCAGTTTAGTTGTTGGAGAAAGGGATTACTATTGGAGTCTGTAAACACGCACAGACAATAATTATTAACTAATTAATAAGTATCTTCTTTGCAAAACACGATCCAATAAAAACACTGCATATGTGTTGAATCATCACTAAGTGTTGTTTCACTGTTATAACTAATGCAGGTCCACAAGATAATAAAAAAAAGGACCGCACACCAGCCAAATTTAAGGAATGCTTGCACTGGAGATAAGCAGTGACTCATTTCGTATGCTCAGCATGAAAAGCACACTCCAACGTAATCACCAGAGCTGTTCATAATTGATTGACTCAACTTGATTGACTTTGCCTGAAAATGCTCATGTTTCAGGCAATTTCTAACAAGACACCATATGTTTATATGAAGCATTCGAATAAATGACGGCGGCACAATTGGTATTCTCCTCACACATCTCCTTTTATGGGCTTCAGTGAAAGAGACACTAATATCCCTTACATGATGAGTGTAAGCCTTACATGAACATAAAAAATTCACAAACCAGAATGTAAATCAGAATGTTTAGCAATGTCAGTTGTGCATTAGCAACAGAAGACGGTTGAATCAGTAATTCTCCGAGTTTAATGATGAGGCCTTGTACCACTGGGGATGTATGTTTAAATACTGAATGTGTGTAAGAGAGAGAGAGTACATCGGATGTTTAAAGATGGCTGGAAATTAAAATGTATTAAATGAGACATGCAAGCACCATATAGCTTTGGACAGAAGATTTGTAGCAGTGTTGCATGTGATTAATTGGGCAAGGCTGGAAGAGTGCTGAGAATCTCCAGTCACAAAAGGGGATTTTTAACAAAAATATTAATTCTCAGAGAAAAAATAAGACTACATAATGTAATATGCATTATGTCTCTAAGCCAAGATCAGTCAGGGGTTAGAACTTAAAATTATGATTACTGGTGACAGAAACATAGTGAAACATACGTATCGGGTTTTACATTTTCGTCATGACATTACTGTTACTGGTGCAATTAAAAATGCTTTTGTAAAAATGAAAAATAACAACAGAATCAGTAGAGAACAGTATTTGTTTGTATCTCTTTGTATGGAAAATAATTTTGGACAGAAGGTAACAGACCATTATCATAGCAAGTCCAAGAGTATACAGCCATGTTAGCTGCTCTATGAAACTGTAATGCTCATTTTTATGAAATCTAAACAGACAGACTGATAAATCAAAGTATCTGACAAACTGATCCTGACCTAACGATAACATTGGATGATAGACCAGGGTATCAAGTTCACAAAAACCATGAACATCCGCAGCAGGTTGTATAGTAATCCACCCAACACTTTTTAAGACATTTCACTAAAAAAGATAAAAAGTCAAACATAAAAGTCAGCCTCCTGGTGATGCAAAAGACAAAATCAGGAGATCACCAAAGTCATTCAAATTCAGCTTCTGAAGACCGTGACTGTATAACTTGGGCCAATCCATCTAGGTTAGAATGGAAGGTCTGGAAAGACAGGCAAAGGCGTCACCCGCCCTATTCTGCCAATGACTGGCTTAACCTGACACTCTAACCCTTAACCAATCTCATTCCTCATGCCTAAACCTAATAAAACCAATCAATGCATTAAAGGCAGGTTATGCCTTCGTCTGTCTTTCAGGACCATCCAGTCTAGCATCCATCCATCTTCAACCATCGGGGGGGGTCAATTTAGAGACATCAATTAACCTAACACGTTTATGTATTTGGACTGTGAGAGAAAGCCGGAGAACCCGATGAGAAGTCATGCAGACACAGGGATAACATGCAAACTCCAAACAGAAGGGCCCCAGCCCAGATTCGGACCAGCAACCCTCTTACCACCACACTACTGCGCCACACATCAAGTCTAGCATCAGCCATCAAAAGAGTAAAAGCCAGAGGATCACGAACATCAGTGTGCTATGATTCTACCTCTGGCAATGTTAAATATCCATACAAATAACAATCTATCCAACTGTGGTAGACCAATGAACTGACCGGTCAATATAGTACTAAAAAGCAACATCATGTTTAGCAAAGGCCCCACAAAGACTGCAGTTCTCAGAGTGTCAGAGTAGTTTGCATAATAGAGCAGTTTCTCATTGACCCCCATATTAAACAGGCCGTTCTCAAAGTATAATTGAACTTATTTAAGGCCTAGTACAAAAAAAACATTCTAGTCTGTATGTTTAGGTCATATCTCCACGACAACACTGAGGGGAATTAATTTTTTTGTACCAGGCTAGTATTTATTTTATTGGAGGTTAAAGTTTATGAATAATTAGGGGCGCAGCCTCTTGAGTGACAGCTAGCTGCTGGCCCTCACTTCTCACAGAGGTATACGTCAGCTAGATGGACATATCTTCCTCCCCCCAACGTCACATCAATGCCCTTTTTTGGTAAGAGGAAATGGTGCAGAGTCAAAGTCTGACAAGATGGCGACTCCCGTAAGCGAAGGCGATTGGATCAAGTTAAGAGAACGGACCCCGACGGGTATGCTACGTCCATTTTTTATACAGTCTATGGTTTTAGTGAAATTTCTCTTTAAACATTTTTGCTGTGCAGAGGTGAGTTTCACACAAAATCAAGTAATTTGTAATATCACTGTCTTTGTGGACATTTTCAATAGCATCTAGTAGAAACAGGGGAAGTAGACAATGACCTCTTCCTGCATCAGTTTACCCTTCTGGTATAGCCTACAGTCAGTCCCCGGAGGTTTAACAGTTTCTCAGGCAAAGGCTCAATCCTGGGTTATCATACCTTTGGATCATGGATAAAGGCAACAATTGATTCATTATCTTTGTGCATCAGCTCCCTGAGGCTGAGATGGATACTTGTCAGAGTGTTTGCGGTTTAATGGGCAAACATTCAAGGTCACAGTCAACAAATAAGACGAGGAATTAGATAAAAGGGTAGCCATTTAATTTTTTGCTGATCAAACTAGCAACATGATGAAGGAAAACAGTTTTTATAAGCCATAGAGATGCTTCCAGAGCTAATCCTTGTTAACGGATGAAGCCATTTAGCTGACTTTGCTTATTGAGCCTTCTCTTCTGATAAAAGGATTCAACAGTTACCTTGAACTTTATTGCAGTCTGCTTGTTCCACCTCCATATTCTATTGAATTGATCACACTTTCATAATATCATTGTCCTTATTATCCCTGTACAACCCGTCCAGGCAAGAACAAACACCATGTTTTTATTCATATAGAATAACTATTAGCTGTCTCCACTTCCCAATCCAGTTCCACGTGAAATTTGATTCTACAGTGATTTTCAGTGGAACTGAATATTCTTTTATGTTCTTAATCAGAATTCCTTTCCAAAAGCACCTCTTGTATCCTGTTTCACTTTCTCAATAGACAGGGAAAAGATCCATTTTATAGTTCAAGGGAATTCAAAAAAGGGGAGGAAACAAGAGGCTTATCTGATCAGAAGTGAGGCCTTTGAACAGAAATGCTGACACGATCATTAAACTGTAGCGCACAGAAACAGTAATATAGTACAGTACTGATACTTTTGTTCAGCTATTGGTAGCATAATAGATTAGAGGACCCTTTTGACTCAACATGCTCAGCTTGCAATTTTGGTTATTTAAAGGCTGTGATCAGTATGTTCTCAGGCAGTTTTGATTGAATATTCATGCCATGACTACTCCAAATGCTTCTTACCCTTCTTAACCCCTTATGCAGCAAATGTCTTTGACCACGCTAAGAGGGTTTCATGCAATCTAGTCTCTTGGCACTTTTCCACCTATAATGGCCACTTTCTAATTCTTTGCAAGCCATATTTTTGCTTACTAAGGAAAGCATAAATGTAGATTTGAGGGCACAGTCACAAGTTTTGTATGGCATTGAAATCAATGTATTATAGACCTCAATCTCAAGGTGGTCTGCAGAAATTTGTTTGGACTCATGCACTTAATCAAAGGCTTAACTTCCTGGAGTGCCTTGCAATAGTAGCGTGCACACATCACATCTCCTCAACCTGCATCTCTAGCCAAGTGTCACATCCAGTTCATTCAGTGAAGCTGCCACACCAGCCTTTGTCAGGGGGTGCCTGTTCTGAGCATGTGACTGTTCAGAACGTGTGCCCGCTCGCAGTGGGACGAATGTTTGCATTCTCTAGAACCACTTATGCAAAAGACTTCACATTCAAAACTGCACTCCTTGGGTCTTCAGCAATACAGCAGTCAATTGTGAAGCCAATCGTATGAATGGTTCTTGAGATACACAAGGGACAGTCACACATACAGTCATACATACAAACTGTACACACACAGATTAGTTAGATCGTTAGATAATGCTGCTACAGTGCCACCTATTAGCCAAATGGCACCAAATGTGTCATGTGCACTCAGGCATCATGTCTACACATGCCCACCAGATGTGGTTGTAATACCACAAAGCGTTCAGGAGATATGCCATGTTTTGTAATTTAAGCCCGGCCTGCACTATCTGAGCAAACTTTGAGGGCCAGCTATACCAAACCTGTATGGAACATTACAATTTTCAAAAAAGTAACTCTTTCCAGCTTGGTCCAGAGATGATTTGTACCAAATTTGGTAATGATTGCTCAACATTTGTAGAAGTTGTGAGAAAAAAAAAATCAGATTTTCATTCAAATACAAAATGCCAGAAAATCGAGCCAGACCGTAGTGGGCATGATAGTGGACGTGACGTATATGGATAGATTCATCGGGACCTACACCCCCCACCCCACCCCCCCTAAAAAAAAACAAAAAACAAATAGGTCACAAAGTGCATCATGCTAAAAAGTATAATTCCGGCATACAATCATCCCACGGTCTTTTTCAACAAATAGACTCATCAAATAAGCCATCAAGACCATTTTTTCCCGCGTTTAAACTATTAAAGGAGAAATCCCGGACAGACGCTGACACCCGAATGCGGCTAACACTGATAGCCCGGGGCAGCATGATGAACGCATTAAAACTTATTTTTTTACCTCTAATACTGCTCAAAAAATAACACCAAACCTCTGCGGTAGCATGACAAGAGTCCTTACACATAAAGAACGAAGCGCCAGTGAGCTTCTTCCTTTTGGTTTGAATTTGGTAATCGACTTTACTATGAGAGGAGTTGCTAAAGGGGCCAGTTGGTAGGTCTTTAAAACACTCTTTTAATAAACTCTGTGTTCACTAACTACATTGTTGGTGCTTCATTTTATGTGTAAGGACTCTAATCATGCTATTGCAGAGGTTTGGTGTTATCTTGAGCAGTATTAGTGGTTAAAAAAGCAGATTTAATGCCTTCACCGTGTTGCCCCAAGCTAATCATTGTTAGGCACATTCGGCCTGTTAGTGAATATTAGCGACTGTCTGGGATTTCTCCGTTAATAGTTGTTTCACAAAAAAAAAATGTATTTGCTGGAAAAAAGACCCTTGGGTGATTTTATGCCGGAATTTCACTTTAATACAAACAACCCCACGCCATCACGTCTATCTACTCATGAGAGAAACGGTTTATCAGGGAAAATAAAACCTAAATGTCTCTAATAAAAAGTAGTAAGACCATATTCTGCGTGGCACCAATATTTCTTACCATGGTCTGGCAGTCTCACAGAGCAGATCTGAAATACAATGTGGGAGATGATCGAGTCTTAGTGTCAATACATCACCCGAGAAAATTACCTCTTCTCTGCTTGGCCTACCATCTCTAACCCTCCATTGAAAGAATGAACACTCTCTCTGCTGTCCTATTGACAACGTAAAATAGGTTTGCCAGCTTGATTGACAACTTTGTCCACCTGACAAAATGTAATGCACTCGAGGACAAAAAACAGATCAGGAATTCTTTGGACCCAATCTGGTGCTGCCGATTACATTTTCTCTGCCGTCTTCTTCTTTATTGTATCAGATGGGTCTTTTCAAGTATTGAGGTAGAGTGTTGTATTGTGTGTTGTCTTTGTGCTCCTGAATGTGTGTGTATTCGCATGGTTGCATGAATATTTGGGTGCATATTAGAGAGTTAAAATATTTCACAAAGCTCAACAGAAAAGTCATTAGCATTATGTTACAATGACATTTTTGGCATCTGGCTCAGACTTTTATCCAGAGTGACTTAGAATGACAAACAGAAAAATGCATTCTTCCCTCACCAGAATAACATTTCATACAACCAGCACTGAGCGTGAGAAAGGTAGAACTGCTCTGATAATATTCATGACTGGATTTATTTTCGTTTTAGCGAGTGAAAAATGCAGCAAAGCCAAACAACAGACCAAGATAGTCATAGCAGACTTCAAAACACGTACTGCATCCTGCTAAATGCATATGTCAAGAAAACCAATCAAGCACTAACCAGAGGGTAAACAATTTCTGAAAGGAAACATGGTTCTTTGGCTCCACCCTATGAGATGATTTCAGCATCTAAGAAATCTGTTTTAGGAAAATTATAATTTGAGTGTCATTTCAAGAGGTGGAAGTGTCAAAACCAGTCCCCTAACTTGAACATATCAACAGCTGGGATATACTGTATAAAGATGAACTATAGGTTTCACGGCCTTTACAGCTGGCACCGCAAATGTCGCCATGTCCTCATGATTAATGAATTTGTCAATTAATGAGTGTATAATCATGCACATACAATGCTCAGAAAGGTTTTTTTTTTCAGATTCAAGATTAAGTGTTTGATCTTTAACAGAATGCAGCATTTGCTGGATGATGAAGCCACATTTTTACAGTTTCATTGGCAGCTTTGACAGATTTCAAACAGTTATCTAGTAGTGATGCAAATAATAGAATAAAGCCTCACTGGCCATGCCCACTGTGTGAGCTTATATATTATATTGCATGTATCATTTGGGAACTACAATGGTTAAATATTTGATCTCAGTTCTGAATGACCTTGCATTGTATGTTGTGTCAATGCAATTACAGCTTCCAAGGGGTGTTAAAATCACAGTCTCCTTCACAAATCTCCCAGTCATACAACAGTGTCATCCAAATGTGTCAACATAATTGAATTAGCAGCTAACAATGATGGCCAAGCTTGAACAGTGCCAATAATTATAAGAAATTTAGATGTGTACCCAGATAATGATGTATACTCCAGCTGCAGAGGCTAAACTTGTATTCTGTAAACTTTTTGCTCAACATACGGGAAAAGAAAGGGTGAAACTGGTGGTGTACTTCACTGTGCTTGAAAATGTCATGGTAAGTTAGTAATTTAAACAACATGGACGCTAATCTCCCCTGGTTTCTTACCAACATTCAAAGGCAGAAACCTGTGAGAAATGTCTTTTCACTCTACCCAGGTACCATCCTGCTGCCAAGAGCAACAAATCATTATGTCGACATCAATTATGCCATGTGTCTTACATTACAGGTTGTGAAAAACACATTTGCAAAGAAAATGTTCTGTATTTTCTTCAGCTGAGCCAACATCTCTGCCAAGTGCTAAGAACACTGCAAGAGAGGGAGCATAAGACATAGGCAGGGGTTAATGATGGCATTCTTGCACCTTGCCAACATGATCCTTGTAGCCATTTCCATTAAGTCATGGTTGAACCTCTTTCATTATTTTACCTGACCTTTACAAAAGGTTACTTGTAATGCAGCTCTCTGGTTATCATTGTTCTTCCAACCGAAACAACGGACATATCAGTAAAGTGAAACTTATATATCATGAGCAAAGCGTGAAGGAGAAAATATGTTTTAGTATTGTTGTGAAATGTCAAAGGATGTAAATTCACCATTTCCCCCTGTTACTTTTAAAGCATCCATCACACAAGCTTTACCTTCTAATACTTCATACCATCCATTTAGGTTTGTATTTTAAAAATCTGTCCTGCTCAAATTTCAAGGGAAGTGTGTCTCCTAATTTAGTCAGTACCTGGGACAAAAAATGGGAATCCAATCCTAAGGGATCGAACTTCTGAAATAGAAACCTTTTGCTATTCCAACAGGGGATTAAGGTAAGGGGATACTTATCTTTAAGGATAGAATTAGGTTAGGGTAGTGAGTTCTCTCAAGGAAAACTTTATGTGGAGGTATTCCTGCACAAGAAACTAGAAGGAGAAAAGGCTTCGTCAAGTCTGTTAGCTGTGAATGCCAGTTTTGATATTCTACATTGCTGAGGCTGAGTTCAAAAAGGAGGGCTGGGGGGTGGGGGTTCAGTATTTAGGCTCACACCATATGTACTACTCACTAACATTTGAAATACCACTCCAAGTAAAAGTCTCTACCAAAGTAAAAGCACACATAATCAGAAAAATATAGTCCCTTGGAACCCATTAACATATTTAATACATATCATTTTAGTTTATTATGACTGCATAACCAAGTGAGCAGCATTTCTATATCAACAATGGTGAAGGTGGAGCCAACTGTAAAACCTGATCTAGTTTCTGTAGAAGCATAAGTACCTATAGCTGACAGTTAAATGTAGCAGATAAAATAAAGATTATTTTCCTCCAATGCATAAAGTAGCATACAAATACTTAAGTAAAGTTTATTCATTCATCTTCAACCGCTTATCCCGGGGTCGGGGTCGCGGGGGTGCTGGAGCCGATCCCAGCTGACATCGGGCGTAAGGCGGGGTACACCCTGGACAGGACGCCAGTCTATCACAGGGCACATAGAGACATACAGAGACAGACAACCATTCACACCTACGGGCAATTTTAGACTCATCAAATAACCTAACACATGCATGTCTTTGGACTGTGGGAGGAAACCGGAGTACCCGGAGAAAACCCACGCAGACACGGGGAGAACATGCAAACTCCGCACAGAAAGGCAGAGGTCGGGATGCGAACCTGTGACCTTCTTGCTGTGAGGCGACAGTGCTAACCACTACACCACCGTGTAGCCCTAAGTAAAATTTAACTACATGTAAATTGTACTTAAGTAAATGTAGAATACATGAACATTTCTCTAAGAATTAGACGCTCTATTCCTTCTCATCAGATCAAACGGCGATTAGTATTGAAATCCAGAACGGATAAAGCATTTTTAAAGATTAAGGGTAATATACGAGTAAAACGAGTCAATATCTGTACTCGGATTGAATGAAAATCCTCATTGGGTAGCTGACTCTGTCTGCGTTCTGTGATAGGCTTGTCACAATGCCCCTCCGCTCTGATCACTCTCACACAGAACAGCTCTCGGTCTCTTTATCAAACACAGTCTCACTCCCAACGCGTCAGAGACTGACGATTGGTCAGTGCCTTTGGCGTTAGTTACGGACTAAAAAGGTCTCCTTAAACGTACAAACCCGACGCAGAGGGCTTTCAACTCATTCCAATGTAAGCCCGTCCGAGGCGATATTTAAAGCTTAGGGCTATCCTTAAACGTCCATATCTGAAGTTTTGGGCTCTCCTTAAACGTCCATATTTGAAGCTCAGGGCAGTCTTTAAACGTATAAACCCGACGCAGGGGGCTTTTAACTCATTCCAATGTAAGCCCGTCCGCGCCGATATTTGAAGCTAAAGGGGATCATCGGAGCGCTCCTTAAACGTACAAACCCGACGCAGGGGGCTTTCAACTCATTCCAATGTAAGCAGTCTACAATAAACGGTGTGTTGGGTATGTCGTCATCGCCTACCCTTTAACCTTTGGCACCAATCAAAATGTGATGCGCCAGAAGGAGGCGTGGCATTCACGTTTCACTGGACGTCGTAGCATTGGTAAGTCCGTTTGTGTACTAATTTATGTGGTCATGTTGTGTTCTGTGCGTGAGCTATCACGGTGATTGTCTGCAAATCATGTGTAAGTAAGTTAGTTCACTTTGACGTTTAAGTTACAACTCAGTTGGGAATGCCACGGAGGTCGTATGTTAACTATCAATAAGGCGCTAAGGTTAGCGCACATGCTAACACGCTTTTTATTTATGCTATCTTGACAAAAAAATAATACCTTATGTGATTTTGTGTATTTGCGTCAGTATTAGGACATCTGTTAACTATTTATTTTGGTAATAAACAGGTGAAAATGCACTGTAAGAACTTAGAGAGCGCATTTTGATACTTAATCATTTCTCAAATACAGAGCCCTGATAGTTTTAGTTAGTGTTAGTGTACTCTTAACTTTTGTAGGCACACGTTTTATTTCTCTTTTTATTCTTTTGATTATTTACTCTTCATTTTGCTAAGTTTTTATTTTTAGTGGCAATAAGTAACATTTATGGAAGTGCAACTAATCCTGCTTCATTTTATGAATATATCACAATTCCAACGGTTCTTTTAAGAGCCATTTTCTTAATCCTTCTCCCTGTTACACTAATTTAATTTTCTTAGCTTTTGCTTTGTCATTTTGTCTCTTTGTCTTTACTTTGACTCCAGCCTTTGTTTGGTCTTCTGTTTGTTAGTTTCTTCTCTCTCTCTCTCTCTCTCTCTCTCTCTCTCTCTCTCTCTCTCTCTCTCTCTCTCTCGCTCATCTAAAATGGCATCTGGAAAAGAAAAGAAAACAAAGGGACTAAAGTTTCCAGAGTTACCTTGAGGAAGAGGGACAAGAATGGGAACATTATAGCTCAACACTTTAGGAAGAATCGATCTGGTCAGTAAAATATAATACAGTTCTACTGTTAATCACAAGTTGGTCAGCAGTAATGTTTCTTGCATTATGTTTTGTGTTTATAGTTAAACCGTGTGGCGCTAGGAAGCCCCCAGAAGTGAAGGAGTTGCTGACAGATGACATTCCTCAAGATGTCCTGAGTCTTGGTACACATATTGACATCTGATAGCTTAAATAGCTTAAAGACGACCTTTATGTTTCCATTTAAAATGTGAAATTTAGGCAACTGACTTAAGTAGTGGCCGTGATTTTTTTATGCACATGCAGTAACAAATCCATTTTGGAAATGACTTTTCTGTCTTTAAATTCACTGTCCTTTACATCAATTTTTGTGTTTTATTATTTTAGATCAACATCTTCAGAGACTAAAGTGGAGGAGACACCCACAATGTCAGCATGGACACGAAAACAGTTAATGTCTGAAAAAGAATTCAGAGCTGCAATGCCAGAGCTCTTGAATTCGAAATTGGGCGCAGAGACTGTAACTCCACATTGCTGTTAGCAATGTAAAACAGCTGATGCTGGTTGGTGTGTAGTCAGAAGAGGGTAGGCTTGACACGGTACCAGATTGTAAAATTTTTCTGAATTTTGATATTTTCTGGGGGGTTTTGTGTGTGTGGATATTTTTTTTACAGGCAGAGCAGAGATGATAACTGTGCTTGCCATGGGATGGAACAACAGGAAGACAGAGAGTCTGCACAAGACACTGGCAAAAAGATTTTTCAAAGTAAGAAGTCTTTACTGCAAGTTAACATTTATCATTTCATGGTTACTTTCTGTGGGCTTGAATACTGGCATCACAGGTTAAAGGAGTGACAACTTTGTTCAGCTCATGTCCTGTGACTGGTGTGGTGTGGAGGCATGGCAGAGCTATATGCTGGTTGGCTGCTGGCTTGCTGGATCGCTGTGTTTTTGTGCTGCATTGGCTACAAAAAATGAGCAGAACAATGGGCTTATGGTCCACTGACTCACTGCTACTGAGTTTAACAGTCCCTTCTCCTCACACCTTCCTCTGAAGAACATCCTCCCAACTAGCTGTGGCACACTTGACGGCCCCACTGGCGTGTGTTGTCATCATGACAACTCACAAAAATCACCATTAAGTGTTTTTGACATCAAATGACTGCAGCAAACAACTCAATGTCCTTTCTATCCAATTAGCATTCGTATATACGTATTGCATTCTTTCACCATAAAATAGCCTTTGTTATAACAAGGAAATAATTGTTTCATGAGGCACATAGTCTCTTTTGAGGACATACCTTTAAGAATATCCTCATAAATTTGTGCTTGAATGCTTTGCATGTTGTCATTTAGGTTTTTCAATCATGATTAGAGATACACTCACTGATATTGTCCCCTTTTTTTTTTAAATATCTATCTCCGGACCTGATTCTCTGTTATTATTCTGGGTTCAAATGTGAAAACATCTTTATTCTCTTATCTCGAATGCCCTATGTTAACATACCTTTTTACGGATCACACCATGACTTATCTAAGTTTTTTTTTTTTTTAAACATTCTAAATGGACTAAACAGAGAGCAGAAATCGAAGGAGCTAATCTTGAGAGTCTCAAGCAGGAGCTCAACATCTCTCTGGAGGACACGGAGGAATGGGTGTGTGACGTCCAGCAGTGGGCAGCCACTGGTATGTGTTATGGTACATTTCGCTATATGTTTTACAATACTATTTTTTTATGGTCAATTTTGCTTGTTTCTGTTTTTCAAAAGAGACATGTAGCTCATAGTAGTAGTACTTGGGAGCTGGCCAGGTAAATTCCACTTGATGTACAGTCTGACTGGATCAAATATTTGTGTTTTCACATACTGATTGTCTAGATCATTTTATGTTTGCAGTGTATGTGAAAGGGGCTTAAGTGTTTTACTTTTGTCCCATCTGTTCTCTTTTCCAAAACAGTGGTGAGTCTTCGCCTGAAGAGGCGACTTTTTGACCAGGTTATGCTGGTCAGGCCTATGGAAGAGGAAAAAGTTATAATTGTGAAAGAGATGACCCAGCATTGCCAGTACCTGAGAAAGGCCTTGGACAAAGTATACAGCCTCCTTCGTCACACTCAAGAGAATATCACGAAACATAGTATGGTATGTAGTAGTACAGTCTCAGAGCTGGGCAGACAATCTGCATTTCAATGTTCATAAAGAGTTGCCTTATTTTCTATCTGATTATTATTATTTATTTTTTTTACATTTTATTTTATCACCTCCCAGAGAGCTGAGAGAAGAGGGATACAGGGGGCTGCTCTGTTGTCTGCTGCACAAGCTGCACATTCTGCAGCAGAAACTGAGCGCAGTCACCAGCACTTACACCCATTTTGACACTGAACCCTCCTTTTTCATGTTGGAGGAAGACAATGAGGACGTTGAAGAGGACAGTGACCAGGAGGACAACAGCACTCCAGATATTTCAGAGGAAGAAATGTAAAGCCTTTGAGGCTGGGATTCAGTTGTGGACATAAGGCCGCAGGCCATGTGCCTTTTACATATTCACAGCTGTGATGATGTTCAGCACAACATCACTACCTCTCGTGTGATATTGCTTTTATACATCCTTTCTACAAAGCACCAGACTGGAACTGGACTGTGGCTAAGCAACACATAACCATTTGTCTGTGCAATAGCTTGATACTTTGTGTAAGCTGGAAACTAACTGTTGTATAAAGTTTACATAACAGGTGACGAAAGATGTGCTCAGTTTTGGTCAGAGTGCTGTACTTGTTACTCGTGGAAGTTCAGTAAATGGCTGCATTTATATAGTGCCTACTGCTGGACAGTGTGACCAATTATTTGTTTAAATATTTTAAAGATTCTGTAAGTTTTACAGTATATCACAGTGGGATGTGTTTTATTTTGCATGAGAGTGGCATATTCTAATGTGAGTACATAGAATATAAAAACATAGCGTTTTGAAATGTAACATTATTCGTGTCACAAATTGTTGTGCCATGGTGTTCTGGTTCATCCAGTACACCGGTGGCTCATTCAAACATTACTGTTATACAAACAAGGTTTTTTCATACATCTAACATGTCTGGAGATAATCTTTAAAAATATTGTATTTTGTATGTAATAACAATGTAGACATGAAGAATTAAGCCTCACAAATAAATGTCTAATCTACAGCTTTGTCTAGTGAATGTTTATGATATATTATTTATGAGTTATTACAAAGCGAACAAATAGTTGGAATGCACAGATGCATCGTTTTCTATTGTTGCTATGGTGGTTGCCACGCACGCTGCGGAAGCCGGAAGTGGCTTTAGAGACGGAGCCAGTCCGCTGCATGCAAACCCTAATTTACTTAAAACTAATAAATATTGTTCAAATACCTAGCATCTGAACTGTTTCTTAACATAAAGACCATATATATATATATATATATATATATATATATTTTTTTTTTTTTTTTTGTGAACCCATTTATTTACAAACCGGAAGAACTACAGAAAACTACATCTATGGCAGATAGCAGTACTTAGCGTTATTGCGCGGCTCATTGGAGTTGTAGTTCTTTAATTATGGTTGTATTTTTCATAGAATTGGAAGTTGTAAATGTTGAAATGAGAATACATTGAGGAGTTTAAGGGCATAGTTAACACATTGATGTAATCAGATTTTTAAAATCAAATTATTTCATAGGTGAAAATTAATTTGACCCATAATTGACAAAACCCAAAATTGTTGATTGTACTCATGTTATAGCTGGGGTCAAGAGCTCTCTATAACAGTTGGTCCCATTTCTGCATTTCTTTTTATTGCAGAATTATAAGCCCTCAAACAGGCCCTGAGGTCAAGGTTCAAAGTTCATTATTTCAAAACCGGAGCCATGTAGAATATTAATACTAACATATTATTACTCCCCAGGTCGAGACCTTTCCAATGATGTATTTGGTTTAGCTCTACAGCAAAGTTTGAATTTTTTTTTATTTTGAGTCACCTTCATATATCACAATATTCACTGTGTATATGTTATTATTAGCCAATGCAAGCATTAAGAATGATGTTTTATGTATGACGCACAAATGCCGCACGCGCGCGCGCGCACGCACACACACACACACACACACACACACAGACTCACTCACTCACTCTCACACACACACACACACACACACACACACACACACACACACACACACACACACACACACACACACACACACACACACACACACACACACAGTGCTTTATTTGATGATGTAGATCAAATATCCTCAGCAACATATTATTACATATATAGATCATATGATTTTTAAACCTGTGACAAGCTTCAGCTGCTTGATAACGAGCACATCATTAGAATCAGGTGTGTTGGACCAGGGAGAAACTTAAACATGCAGGACAGTGGCCCTCCAGGACTGAAATTTGGGGAAGTTAACAAGGACCAAGGCTGTTGCCTAGCACGGGAATTACATTAAAATGTCTATAGCCTGTTATCTATTATTTAGTATTTACCTTTTATTTATTTGTTGGTCTTTTTCCTTTTAATATGACAATATGATAATAAAAACCCATTCTGATTCGTATGTGGTTCAATATTAATTGAGTAAGACACATACGAAATACGATTTTATTTTAAATATAATCAGCCATATATTCTTAAAAATATAATATTAAATTATATTAATGAGCCACTTCATATTTTACAATCACTGGCTATAAAATGTCTCATTGACAGAGCTAGTGACGCTGAGCGGCGGCAATTTGAGTTGGAATGCAGCCCATCCACGGCGGACAGCTCAAAATAGTATTCAAACACACCACTTCCGCCTTTAACACAAGCCAAACAAGCGCAACGGTGGCTGGGGGTAAAAACGTAGCCTTCCGTTATCCAAAACTGACAAAATAAAACTATATTTCTCAGATCCGTAAGAAATAATTATAACTGATGGCCATTGAATTAACCCATCGTATTGTGAAGTTATCAAGGACTCTTTATCAGGAGATTGTTGAAAGAAATGCTTCCGGGAGGCGGGTCCTCGGTTCTCCAATGGGACTGCAGGATGATTTAAAACCCATGTCAAGTCATAAATGTATTCAAAAACAAATCCCAATTATTTACTTAGTAAAGGACAACAATTATGAGTTTAAGCTAAGTGATTCTACGATTAAAACGTTATCCCTCTCTGGCATCTTCTTACCTTATCCTTATGGGTGTTATTACACCAGCCAAGAATGAGCATTTCAGATGAATCGATAAGGTGCCTGTAGATCATGGTGATTGTGAATACATTTAAAAGTTTATTTTTAGCTGTGTGAACAGGATGTACTCTTCCTTTTGTCTGGGTATTGTCTTCAGCGTACAAATACATAATACATAGAAAGAAACCCAGGGGATGGAAAAATATTTCTGCTTTAAGAAAAGGTGAGGGAATAAGCCAAAAAATAATTGTTTTACATCCACCCTTTTTCAGTAAATCATTCTATTTCTCATGTTTTTAAGATGGTGACTGAACACTAAATTTGCCAACAGTAAAAATAACACAAAATGTTTGTTTTTTTTGGGAAACTGCAACTACTACAATTCGCTCTTGAAAGGTTCTGAACGATCAGTGTATATGAAGGAACACAGCCAGTAACTGGTATATGTGATTTAAAAACATTTATTTTTGCAAAACATTTTCTTTTGGCTCCCAGGAGTTTTTCCATTTGTCCCCACTGTAAGACAGAAACACAGCAAGAAGTATTACTGTCAAATTGTTCATAATTTTTGAGAATATAACTGACACTGTACTATTTACAATGAGATAAGGATTATACAGTTATGCATGCATTCTTTTTTGAAAATGAGCTTTTCAATATCATATTTAGACAGTGTATAAGAAAACTCCCCAACGTCTGTGTGAAAGATATGGAGAAGGAATGGGTGCAACAGAACTGTTACACCTCTGAGCTGGCATTGGAGGTAGTCACAGAGACGCAACAGCACAGAGTAGACGTCTGTGTAAATGGGAAATTTGTATGGGGGCAAAAAATTTGTAAATTTAGGTTTAATTTGACTAAAGAATGTATTGCCAGTATGAATCTTTTTTTCTTCATGTTTTTGGCCAAGTTAAATCTTGCAGTTTTTTTCTTAGATTGCATTAGACACCATGCCAAAACTGAGAAAATTGTGGCGTTCACTTTTATAAGGTGATACAATTTTGTATAATTTCACATTATAGTGATATTGCACAGGGGGTTTCTTGATTATGTTATATACTGTGAATTTATTTCAAGTCCAATGCACAATACTGCCCAAATCTTTTGACTGCTATGTGACTTGCTTGACCCTCAGACTTTGCTGACCCTTATTAAACTGCAGTTAAAGTTGAAGACATTTTACTATTTTTATTAGTGGATTTTCCTCATCTACAGTAAAATAAACTTAAGAACATACACACCATCCAGAGCAAGGCAGCCACTGCACCAACACCTCGGCACAGTCCTTAAAAAGAAAGAAAGATATAAGAAACAATAAGTGTGTGACACTTGATTAGAGCACAAAACAGTTTGCTGTACAAACTGAACATGTCAGTACCAAATGAAAGAGACATAATACCACTATGGAATCAATCAAGATTCATTATTCCGCATCAAATTGTGGAAGGACACAGTAAAAGACTGATGGGTAACCAGGTCTGCATTTTCATCCTAAGCCATGTTGTTCACATGTTAACAAAGAAAAAAGACTTTGCTTTGCTATATGCAGAAATATGTTGCAAAGGCAGTATTTCAAAGGAGTCTTGAAAATATAGCATGCACTGTGTACATTACCGCTAAGAAGACTTTCATAAATCCTCTTAATTGTAATAAGGGCATTCCTGGCATCTTCTGTGTCCATTTCCCATGGACAGACACACTCGGCTGTAAACCCATCTGGAGCTCTGCTGGCAAGGAGGATTGGATGTCGATTGTGGAGCTGAAACAAAATTGGCACAAAATCACAAGACAGAAAATTGGATACATAAATGGAAGGTCATAATACATAAAAAAATATATTCTATGCTTTAATACCTATAAATATAAGCTATACATTGAGACTCAGAGTGAGGTCACTATAAACTGTTTTAGTAGCAATGTAAAAAACAAAAAACCTTGGTAACAAACACAGCTATTCCAATTCAGTGTGAGACAAGGGAAGCATCACATGCTTCAATATCTAAAAACAAAGCTAACGCTACAAACTATCCAATTAAATTTTATGCATGGTATCTAATCATAACAGAAGTAGTCTCAGGACACTTTTCATAAAGAGCAGGTCAAAACCACACTATAAGATATCAAAGACCGTCAGATATGTGTTAAGGAACAACTTCCGAATTCTAATCCTGCAATGTAAATGTTCATTTTCAGGATATTTTATCCAAAATTGATAGATAGCAATGTGTTTATATATACGCAATAACAGCAGGCTCTGATCTAGTAGTACATAACCCTGTTCACCAGTGACTTAGGGCGCAAGGACAGTGTGAGTGCGCCCTTAGGTAGAGTGAAAACAAGACAACAAGACAAGACAATTGGGAGTGGTACAGTAAATCAAGAATTCAGGATTGTCTTGCACAATAAAACAAAGATGAGTGTTAAATTGCTGCAAAAGCAAATAAGGTAAGAGAAATATAGCAATGTAAATGTAAAGATCAGCAATGAATCACTTATTATTTAAGTATAACTGTCTGAAAGAAAAAAAATGACCTACCAGTAAATTTGTTGCATCATACATTTTGTTGATGCTGCAGTTTTCTTTTGTGTGTTTCCAATCGTGGCAAAATTTCTTCTTTTGATTTTCTATTTTTTTTTTGTAGGGCTGCTAGGCCCCGCACTGCTTGCACATCTTGCTGGCCACCCCAATCGTTTCCTTGCATGTGATGCATTGTTTTTGAGTAGGCATCTGGAGACAGAAACAGAAATAAGAAATGAGAACACTGCATGCTGTGTTACCAGTGAATAATAAATTAACACAATAAATACAGTGCTCTTACATGTTGGCCTTCAAAGAAAACTGCTACAGCATAATACTACTCAGGACCTGTGTCCCCAAATTAGTTTTTTTTCCAAGTCAATTTATAAAAACTGTATATGTGATAGTTTCTTGAGGGCTCTAGAAGGTAACAATAAATGCTTGTTATGAATTAAGAAATACCTATAGACCTTTTCAAAGATGTAAACTTAAACATTCCAAAACAGTCCTAGTTTATTTCCTGTTGCAGTGTATGTGAATGACACCAGCTGTCAGGAAGTAAAGAAGGAACAAGGCTGTTGCCTAGCAATGGAATTCCGTTGAAAAGGTCTATTGAAAACAAAATACGTTAGGTGGTATATTAACAAATGCATTCTTCCTTAAAACATGCACAAATAGTCACAAACATAGTAAATGGGTCACATATTTGACGCTACACCTGTTTTGTCTGTCCTCTACCGTGTCTTATGTATTCCTGGCTTTGCACCTGTACGTGTCTTTACGTAATCTAGGGTGTCTAAAAATATATTTTAATCTCAACTAGACAGCCTGATTAAAAGAAAAGATTAAATCTAAAATACATATCATTTTAGCTTACCATTTCATGTAACGTAAGACTAATTGGGAGCGTGTAAACGCATGTAACGTTAGACACCTAAAACAATAACGATGAGCGATCTCTTTCAATTAATATTAGCTATTGTGAAAACGGATATTTATACAAAGCACCATCAAAGTTTAATATCACGTTAGCGGTTGTCCGCGCTAGCTGACTAGCTTGCTTAGTTAAATGAATGTTAACTGAGCTCTTAAAACATTATACAGCCGATAATAATCTAGTTTCTATTACATTAATAGGCGGCGAAAGGACAAAGAATGCAATGATTTACACATTTGATCGTTCTCAAATCGTTTTTAGCACTATTTATGACTAGCTACTTACCTTTAATAGTCCGTGTGTCAAGCGATGAAAAAAGATGTAATCAAATAGACCCACAATGCACCATGGACACATGCGAAAAGAGGCATACGTCCTGCCTACGTTCAAACCCGACGCAGGGGGCTTTCAACTAATTTAAGGACTTCCCTGAGCTTCAAATATGGACGTTTAAGGAGAGCCCAAAACTTCAGATATGGACGTTAAAGGATAGCCCTAAGCTTCAAATATCGCCTCGGACGGGCTTACATTGGAATGAGTTGAAAGCCCTCTGCGTCGGGTTTGTACGTTTAAGGAGACCTTTTTAGTCCGTAACTAACGCCAAAGGCCCTGACCAATCTTCAGTTTTTGACGCGTTGGGAGTGAGACTGTGTTGCTTTATCAGTCACTCAGGTTTGCGGGTCTTCCGTTAATGTCAGTAAATAGTTTTCTAATAAGGAATACATATAACTATTTTTGCTCAACCTACATCTACTGCATGCTTAAAATAACATACTGGTTAAAGTCCTGCCCATTTCAAGACAGTCCGACCCACTTCTGTGTTAAACCCCGCCCACTCCTGGGTTAGGTCATGCCCATTCAGAGTACAGATACAGATAATTCACATGGTTAACATATACAGACACAGATAATGCTGTACCCACTCATCCCTATTGAACTGTTTCTGAAAGAAAAGCTTGCACATATGCATTGCACTCAGTAATGGAGACCATTAGGCCGCACTCTGTCTTTAACCCATTATAGAGAAACCTATTATTGCTATTCCAAAGAGATCAAACTTTATTCCTTTCAGAAATGAAAATTTCAAGTGTGGGGACAATAAGCTGGTCAAGGTTGCAGTCTAATAAATGACTTCTTGTCATGTTTGCAGATGCTCAACGTCCCCTGACGTCCACCAGCTGGGATGAGGCACAGTCCCTGAAGCCGATGTCACTATGATCAAGAGCACATAACTGGCAGATGCCTCTGAACTGGCTAACAGAAGCTATTTAGATGTGTGACTGCTCCATTGTTCCCTCCCTTCATCTCTTTCTATCCCCCTGCCATGTTCTTCTTCTTCTCATACCGTTAAAAACCGGAAGGCATATTCATAAGGGAAGCATAATTAACCAGTCAGGGTTTGGATCACTTCCAGATGGATGAGTTATTATTGCCATTATTGATACTGGCTGGTATGAGCCCTGCTATCTGGGATTAATGCTGTTAGAATTTAGAAGCCTGACACCATCTTACCACTTAGTCCCATGATGAATAGTCTTAGGCAAAGTCGTTTGCACTGACACTCACTTACTTCCCCTCATTTTATGTACTTTGCTTGCCTTATTAAGGCTCTTACCACTGGCTTAATTGCCTATTTAGAATTATCCTCTTTGTGACCTAGATGTGTTTTATTTGGTGAATGTAATTAAGTTACCTGTAAATATCTCCGCTAGGGTCCCATCCATCTCTGTTATGTGGAAACTCTATTTTTGTTTTAATTAATTTAATGGCTGCTGTGTCTGGACACTATTAACCTCAACGAAACCAAGATAAATTGATTTTACTTACGCTAAAGACAAGGCATCTATGTTAAACTGCTAGTCAGTAGTCAGTTGTACTGATGTTTTGAACCTCTAGGCTAATAGGAGGACATTTTTATGGCTGTGTTGTTTTACAACCCATTATTGTCAAAAAGTGTACAAGCAAATATTGTGGGGTTAGAGAAAACTGTCCCATCATGGAAAAGGCATATTTTGTTTCTAAAAATAGCTGGTAAAAGCATGGCAGGTCATTTATCAAGGAGTTTGCATTTTTTATGTTTTTCGATTTTGTTCATTTGTCCTGTCTACATTTTTGAGCTGTTTGAATACCTGTTTAAAACCATTGCCAGGAAAAAGGCTTGCATCTGATTTGACAAAATGGTTGTATGAGAACTGACAAATATGATCATGGCTAAAGAGAGAGTGACAATCTGTGATACAAAGGCATACAAAATTATATAACAAGAGCCCCACAATCAATTAAATGTCAACTTGGCTTAAATGTTAACATAAGAAGTCACACTCCCGAGGTAATGGTGGTCTGTGGGTTGGTCAATTGTTCCACCATTGCAGTCCAACCTGTAATATCTCAATCACCGTTTAACGAATTGTCATTAAATTTGGTACAAATATCCATCATCACCAAAGCATGAAGCAGACTCATTTTGGTGATTCCCAACTTTTCTGACAGCATGCCCATGAGGTTGACTTTGTGTTTGTGTTTTTTAGTGTAATTTCTCAAACAAATTCAGTCGGATTTCCATAAAACATTCATGCTCTCCTCAGAATGAATTGTTTCAACTTTTTGTTGATCCCTCTGACTTGTCCTATAGCACCATCATAGAGTTAAACAAACACATATCCAATAATTCTGTCCATGATGAAATACCTTCAGAATTAATGTAGCTATAAGACTCAGCTCAACATTGTGTTGAGTTCTATTTAGTATATGTAAGCAGGCAAACATTTCTTTAGGTACAGCCTATATGTGCCATATATCAAATATCCTCGATATATCTCCGAAAACAGATTTGTGAGATACATAAAATTATTATATCGTATATATCGAGTATTTTTAAGAACTAGACTAGTTTTATCAATGACGCTTCCACAGAGACACGCTTCCTTTGTTTACTCCGAAGAACAGCTGATCGCCCTAATGCCGGCCAGCATAGCGGTCAGACCAGTGGATATTCCACCCGAACTGTGGAGAAAAACACATCGGGGACGCAGAGGTGGGAAGCAATGTCGGGGCAATAGAGGAGGGTCGAGACGGGATGGGCTTATGGAGAGAAGAAGATTTAAGCCGTGTCTCCCCCCTGTTGTTATGGGCAATGTACAGTCTCTGTACAACAAAATGGATAAACTGATGAGGCTTACGCGGAGCCTCCCGGAGTACTGTGAGTGCAGTCTGATGTGTTTAATGGAGACATGGCCGCACAGGGACATTACAGACCAGAACATCTCTGTGGATGGCTTCAACACCATCCGGGCTGACCGGGACTGCACCGAGAGCGGTAAGCGGAAAGGAGGGGGGCTTGCCGTTCTAGTAAACAGCAGATGGTGTAATCCTGGTCATATCAACATTAAAGAACAGCTCTGTAGCCCGGATTTTGAACTGCTGGCCGTTGGGCTCTGTCCATACTGTCTGCCTAGAGAGATACCGCATGTCATCACTGTTGTTCTGTACATCCCTCCCTCTGCAAACCCGACATCTGCCTGCAGCATCATACACACCACCATCTCCAGGCTCCAGACTCAGCACCCCAGTGCCCTCTACATCATGTCGGGGACTTTAACCACGTCACCTTGGATAGAGTTCTGCTGACCTTCTAGCAGTACGTGAGCAGTCCTACCAGAGAGGAGAGGACTCTGGACCTGATGTATGTTAACATTAAGGATGTATAAATCTCCTTTTCTCTCCCCCCTCTGGGCAGGTCAGATCATAATCTGGTTCACCTCAAACCCTGCTCTGTGCCTCTGGTGAAGAGGACGTCTACAACCACAAGGACTGTGAGGAGGTGGTCTGAGGAGGCTTATGAGACACTGTGACTGACTGGCCTGCAGTTTGTGAGCCGCAAGGGGAGGCTCACTGAGTGCATCACAGACTACATACATTTTTGTGTGGACTGCATTATACCAGCTTGGACTGTAACCTGCTACGCCAACAACAAACCCTGGATCACCAAGGACATTAAGGCCATCCTGAATGAAAAGAAGAGAGCATTCAAAGATGGAAACTCTAAAATCAGGGAGGCTAAATACAATTATAGGAAAAACCTGGAGAACAAACTCCAGCGAAAACAGTAGGAGGGATGTATGGAGTGGCATAAGAACCATCACAGTGTTCCAGAAGACTGGTAGCACGAGGTTGGAGGACCGTGTGGACCAGGCCAACAAACTGAACCTATATTTGAATAGGTTTGAAACTGCGGTCCATCCCCCACATGACTCTGCTGCTGCTGGCCCCTCAATCAATACCACTTTACTTTTTTTTTTTTTTTAAAAGCTTTGTTGAAATTTACAGTTTTACAAGTTATATACAGTCAAAGACAAAACATACAGTACATATTACAGGAAAATTAAAATTACAGGTGCAAAATAGTGCAAAGTGCGTATCAAGTGGTTTTATAAGGTGCTGTGTTAAAAGTTCAAAGAGCTCCATGGAAGGAGCTGTGTTTTGTCCAGAGTTCGTCTCCTCTGGAGCTCAGTGAGCACCTGTTTGCAGACAGAGTCAGTGTCCATTACTGTCCATTGTGCATCCACAATCAATGCCACTTTTCGTCCCTCTACTCCTTCTCCTTACACACCCCTTGTTTGTCCCTCACCACCTCACTTCACACCTACCTATTCCACCCCTCCCCCCTGCTCTACATCATGCCTCCACAACCTGACGACCTCAGCCCTCCCCCAACGGACACCTCTGCAGTGTCCTTCTCGCCTGATCTGCTGAGAAGACAGCTGACGAGACTCAACTCCCTCAGCTGCAGGCCCCTATGGTGTATTTCCCAGGGTGCTTAAAGCCTGTGCCCTCCAGCTGTGTGGAGTACTGAGTCAAGTCTTCAGCCTGAGCCTGCACATCCAGAGAGTCCCTGTGCTGTGGAAGACGTCCTGCCTCGTGCCTGTGCCAAAGACGCCCCGTCCCAGTGGCCCTCAGGACTACAGACCGGTGGCCCTGACGTCCAACATCATGAAGACCATGGAGAGACTCGTACTGGAGCAGCTAAGGCCTATGGTCAGGCCCTTCACTGATCAACTATAGTTCACCTACCAGCCCCGCCTGGGAGTTGAGGACTGCATCACCTACTTGCTGAACAGAGTCTACAGTCATCTGGACAAGCCTGCAAGCATTGTGAGAGTGATGTTCTTTGACTTCTCCAGTGCATTCAACACCAGCCGTCCGGCTCTACTGGGTGAGAAGATGGCTGCGATTCAGTTGGAGCCCCCCATTGTGTCCTGGATTGTGGATTACCTGATGGGCAGACCAAAGTATGTACGCCTACAGAACTGTGTGTCTGACAGTGTTCTCAGCAACACTAGGGCCCCCCAGGGTACTGTCCTCTCTCCCTTTCTCTTCCCCCTCTTTACCTCAGACTTGACTGGAAAGGGGGATGAAAGTGAATACAGAACTGTTGTGGGCAACTTTGGGCGCACTCACACTGTCCTTCCGCACCAGGCCAAAACAGGTTTTCCGGCTAAAGCCTAGTGCATTTGACCAGTGTGAGTGCAACCGCTCCGCGCATAGCTGCAGCCAGCTGGCCGTCCATGGCCTGTCTGGAGAGCTGGGCTTTGTGCAGCGCGTTTGCACATGTACGAGCACGAGCGTGGGCACGTGCACGAGCGTGAGGCCTACAGCGGTTCTGACGTAATTTATGTGCGTCTGTTCGGACATAGAAAATAGAAGGACGGACCATGCGCGGACATTTAACAACAACAACAATGCCGGCGAAAGGTTCACGTTGGTGTGATGCGGAGGTGGAGTGTTTACTGCAGATTTGGTCGGATGAAAATATTCAAAAACAGTCGGACAAGACGCACACAAACTCCGAGGTCTATGGAAAGATTTGTAAACAAAGCGACGCATTGCGATGACGTCATCCATGCGTGTGACGTGTTACGACGTGATGACGTATAGGCAGGCAAGAAGCATAGGCCGAGGCGAAGGCAGTGTGAGTACAAACGGGCTGGCAAGCGGGGGGAGAGGGAGGTGGGGACAAGTGCCCTAAAGCCTGGGGCGCGGTGTGGAAGGGCAGTGTGAGTGCGCCCTTAGTCACTTGGAGTGAGCTGAATCATCTGCAGCTCAACGTGACTGGAATAAAGGCGCTGGTAGTGGATCTGAGGAGGGTAAAACACCTGTGATCCCTGTCTCCATCCAGGGGGTCTCTTTGGACACTGTAGAGGAGTACAAGTACCTGGGGGTGTACTTCAATAATAAGTTGAACTGGACTATAAACACTCAGGCTGTCTACAAAAAGGGCCAAAGTCTACTCTTCTTCCTGAGGAGGCTGAGGTCCTTTAACATCTGCTGGACGTTGCTGAGGATGTTTTATGAGTCTGTTGTGGCCAGTGCAATCTTCTTGGCTGTCACATGCTGGGGCAGTGGGCTGAAGGGGGGGAGGAGCTGGACACCCTGACGACCGTGGCAGAGAGGAGGATGCTGTCCAGGCTCCAGTCTATCTTGGACAATGTCTCCCACCCTCTCCATGACACACTGGCCCAGCAGAGGAGCACCTTCAGCAGAAGACTCCTCGCACCCAGATGCACCACAGAGCACCACAGGAAATAATTTCCGCCTGTGGTTATTAAACTATACAACACATCCCTTGGAGAGTCTATCATCCCCCTTCTGTGATTTAAACTGAGCTATAGACAATCTGTTCTATTGCACAATAGTCTGGTATTTTTAATCTTGTATATACTGTATTTCTTAAAAGTTTTTCATAGTATGTTTTTTCAGCTGTATTATATTTGTTGTTTGTATATCTGAAGTTTCGTAGCAAAAAAATTTCCCACTTGGATTATTAAAGTATTTCTTAGTCTGATTCTGATTCTGATTATTCCTTCTCATCAGATCAAACAGCCAATAGTATTGAAATGTAGAGATTAAGGGCCGATTAAGGGTAATGTACGCGTAAAACTAGTCAATATCTGTGCTCGGATTGAATACAAATCCTCATTGGGTAGCTGACTCTGTCTGCGTTCTGTGATAGGCTTGTCACAACGCCCCTCTGCTCTGCTCACTCACACACAGAACAGCTCTCGGTCTCTTTATCAGTCACTCAGGTTTGCAGGTCTTCCGTTAATGTTAGTAAATAGTTTTCCAAACAGCAATACATATAACAATTTCTGATCAACCTATATCAATTGCATGCTTAAAATAACATAACTGGTTAAAGTCCTGCCCATTTCAAGACAACCCGACCCACTTCTGTGTTAAACCCCGCCAACTCCTGGGTTAGGCCCCGCACATTCGGAGTAAAGATATAAATTATTCACATGGTTAACAGATACAGACAAAGACACAGACAATGCTGTACCCACTCATCCCTATTGAATTGTGTCTGAACTAACAGCTTGCACATCTCCGAAAAAGATGTGCGAGATACATTAAATATAGGTGCCAGAAGGGAGGGGACTTTATTTTCTAGTTTATTTCGGTTTGCATCGCCGGCCACCTCAGGCTGTGCATTCTTTTGTATACAGTGTATCCTAAACCAATTCAATCCACAAATTACACATTTTCTAAAATAAATAATAAGGGATCTGTGATCTGGACGTTTTTTGGACATCGAGAGGAGGACGTGGAGCAAGTTACGCCAGTATGCAAAGTGTGCAAAAAAACTGCCGTCACCACAAATATCATCACCTCAAAATTCACCCGGTACAGTATGAAGAAACTCCTAACAAATGACCATAGCTGCCTCGTTTTCCAAAAGCCGCTGAATAAAAGATCATGCTGATGTTTGTTCAATGGTTCATTTTTCTGATAATTTTGGTTTTCATTAAAAATGGGGTGAAACGGCATGATTAACAGCTGTGAGCATCTTGTGTTGGTTGTGCAGGTGTATGGACGGGACTTTGATGATGTGGCTTCACTGTCCGATCACTAATACGGAGACTCCGATTGCAAAATTGAAGATGGCGCTGCTTGTGTCCTGGATATTTTGGCTTCACTTTTGTACATTGTAAGGAAGTGGAGACACATCATCCATCTTCAAATGCAGTTTAGTCAGTTTTAGCAGTTAAGTCTTGTTTTGTCCCCTCAATGAGACATTTATCTTCAGTCATCAATTTTCCTACCGCTTATGATAATGACAAAACTAACAGTGTGAATGCGTCCATCAGAGTACAAATAATTCTCACTGCATCTTTAAAACCAATTCTAGTATAAATGTAACATTCATTTTTTTTTTGCAAATCACAAAAATCTTGCTAGTATCATTAAATGTCAATCTCTCAAGGAACAACTATGTACTACATCAAAAAAAAAAAGGAGAACACATTCAACCCTGATGTGTGGAGTATCCATTAGGAAATGGGACATATCCCATCACTATCCCTACCTCCAACCCCTCAGAGTGTGGAGGAGATGGCGGATGCCCTCCAGAAACACTTAAACGACATGAAGGAACAAGCTCTTCCCTTATTAATGCACTCTTTTACAAAGAGACACACCATGCACAGTTCCCCCGGGACAAGGGAGTGCAATGAGTGTAGCAAGTGAGTCTGTTAATTTTTCAAAGTTGGGTAACCTGTCCTTAAAGGTAGTGTAGTAAATTGAGAAGCTACTTAACTGCTCTGGTGAGTCTTACTCACTTAGCACATAATGTATACAATGATTTTTGAAGCGTCGGCCTCTGACAGGAGCTACTAAAGAAAGCTATTTTGTTTTTCTAATTTACATGATGGTGACTGGTTAAAAATGAACGGCCACTCTATAACCCAATGGGGTACACACCCATTGTTTGTTAACACAAAAGAAGATATATTTTTTTATGTAAAAAAGCAAACTACTTCTTTGCTGTTTAACTATGACGTCAGTGCAGGACATTTCACAAAATATTTCTCGGAGCCGATTGGCAGTTTAGGCCATGATATGTGTTCACAGTCCAAAGGAGGGGGTTGAATGCTTGGGTGGCGTTGTACCTATTAAAGGTGGTGCTTTAGAATTGAGGAAATGCTTACTTTGATTTCCCTCAGGCTTTTTCCCCACTGAGCGGAATGAAAATGGTCCTTCTCTGGCAGCATAAAAGGTACACACAGCACACAAAAACACATATGCACACATCCTATTGATGGATTATTGTATGTGCACATATGCACGCACTTACAAGCGAACTCTGCAGGCCTGTGCTCTTGCAATCCAGGGAAATTTGAACAGTTAAAGAGATCCCTTCATTACTGAATGACCTTGTGTGCATTATAGAATATGATAGATGCAGGGATGTAGTGCCGCATGACAAGAGGATGGATTGTGTTGCGCAAGCAAGCAAGTTTATGCTTGACACAGTAGTATTCACATTTCAGTGCAGAGCTGAAAAATGTATACAAGAAGACATCATTGCAAATCCATATATATTGTGAGGCATTTTTGCAGCAGTAAAAACCTGTGCATTGCTTTTACACAGCCGCCCAGCCATCCACTCTTCTCTCTTGGCGCTGATCAAAACACGGGGCTGTATTCATGTGGCATTCTGATCTGAAATCTCTGATCCCTAATTGCACATGAGCAATAGATGATTCTCAGGGGTAGGATGAGCAGATGTGTTGTGGCCAGAAGCGTTTGTGTTGCAGAGGGGGGTGGGGGGTTGACTAGCTTGGCCACTGGCAACTAATACCAGCTCAAACACTGCAGGTGGTGCAAGTTGTGATAGTACAAAGGTCTTTGTTTGTGTGTGTGTGTGTGTGTGTGTGTGTGTGTGTGTGTGTGTGTGTGTGTGTGTGTGTGTGTGTGTGTGTATGTGTGTATGAAAGGGAAATAGGAGAGATGATGCCAATAACCATTCCCTCAAGTCTCATCACACATAAAGCCACAGGCCATTATTAATCATTTAGTAGGTTTCATAGTTTGGTTCACTGCTCATGCTCAGCACCTGTCAAACTACACTGTGGCAAGGGGGGTTCCATTTGATTAAGTCTCTTTAGCCTCAACATCCTCCCATCAAAAAGGTCACCATGCATCCTTGTCTGATAGCTGCACTTATACTTGCTTTGCTATAACATTTTTTCACACAACCCTAAAATTAGGCCCACCTCACATTTACACAATGTAATCAATTGTCCTCACTGTTTACCTATGTCAGGGGCTGTGTGAGCTCACTTGGCGTCTTTCTGCAGATTCCTTTTCAGCTGCAACTTTGTTGTGCAATGGACATCCTTGCAGTTTAATGTGATCTTTGGAGCAAGTGGTGTTGTATTCCTCGCTAATGCTGTGGAATTACAAGCTTAGCTGGACCCGGGGGAGGGGGGTAATATTTGAGAAAAAATGTTGTAGATTTATGAGATTAAAGTGGTTAATCTACAAGAAAATAAAGTTGCAGATTCACAAGATTAAAAACTAGCAAATCTAAGAGAAAGAAACTCAGATTTACAAAATTAAAAACTAGAAAATCTACTAGCAAAAGGTCTAAATTTATTAGATTGAAAGTCAGAAAATTGATAGAAAATTAATTGTTTTACACTCCCTGTTGAACTACATTGTTTCAGGATGCATGCAGGCTATTATGTCTGCAACAAACTCAACAAACAAAATACTGTGTTTTGAAGTTTAGAAAGAATGAAGGATGCTACAAGGTCCAATGACATCATGTATAAAACGGGAGTCGATGAGAGACTGCATTGTGGCGCTTCTAACGTTATATGTTTGAAACTTTAAAGGCACTTGTTTTTATTATAGCCACCTTTGGCTCCTTTATAGCACTTGGCCAAAGATTTGTGGCAACCAAAGAAAAACAGTTTGAACCAGTGACGATTGCTCTAAGACTGCAAGGGAAGCTCAGCTTCCCCTAAAATGTCACCAAAAGAAAAAACAAGTGGTGAAATATGTACTGCTATGTGTACATTTCATTGACTAAATACACGCTAGAAAGCCTTCATCTTTTATTCAGAATCAGCTACTTATCACAGGTAACCAGCACAACTCTCTTCTCATTCATCCACACAGCGCCACAGTGCTTTACACAGTCGGACGCTCAGCTTCTACTGACTTCAATGGGGAAGCATAGAGCGGGTTGTTCAACTGCAGAGAAACTAGACGGTCATTGGATAAATGCTGGGCTTTGTCCCACCCATCAGACACTCAGCGTTTCTGGGGGTCTATGGGACAGTGGGCTGGCCCGGACGCTTGGCTTCTGCATGATGATTGGATGAGCTGTCTGAGGCGGAATCCTTTTTTGATTGACAGCTAAATGAGAAAATCAGCGATCTTGAAAAATAAACATTCAGTGGAGCATTTTCCAAGTTTTTCATTCTGTTGTGCTGATCCGGAGACTTTACCGATCCCCAGCGACTTTGTCTTTGTTTAAAACGCGTTGTGTTTGGCGACTTTGTTCTGTCACTCTGCGGTTTCTTTCCTTAACAAGAAGTGGCAGCTGCGGAGCTTCTCCCCCCGTCACGATCACTCACACTCACAGGCGGTCACATATCACAGTAGACCTGGCGCAGCAGCTCCAGCTGGGCCAAGGCTGTTTAAGCAGCTTAGCTCTGCTGACCATTGAGAGGACACAGGTCATGTCCCTGGAAAAGACACCTAGTTGGTACGACAAGGTCACAGATGATTTTCTTGAAAAGGAACAAAGGGTATAATTTACATATCAATAAACAAACACATTTATGATGCAGGCAGAAAAAATTAGCTTCCCCTCCTTGAAAGACCAGCAGCCGCTACTTGTCAGATACAGACATCATCTTAACTTTTAACTCTTAACGTTTCAATATTTCGATATTGGCAAAGTAGTGTACTGTTTGTAAATCAGCGGCAGTGGATGAGAGACTGGGGTCCATATTTATTTATTTTTTCATACTTTGCCCTAATACGTCGTCGTATGTTTCTGTGTGTCAAAGAGGCAGGGAGACAACAAAAGAAAAAAAAAAATTTCACCTCAATTTTAAACAAAAACCAACATTTGCTTAGATGCATTTACATAAGTTGGTGATTAATGTATGCCTTGAATACAGCTGTGTAAAAACCTTGAAATCGTGGCTGATCATGCATTCAAAACCACCCTCTCATGACTACCCCCACTCTACATGACATTAGGAACATACAATTTGCATGTCTAGAAGAATAAAATGTGGTAAAAACAAATTAAGTCTGAAATTACAGTAGAGGTAATTGCATTTTCACGGTAATAGTTGAGTCAGGGCGCCTCCATGTTCACTTAATCTCACTCTGGAACATTTATTTTACAAATTACACACTACAGAATGGAAATCACTAAGTCTGCAATCCTTAGAAATCCCGGTACACCTTAGATGTCAGCTGGAAAAAATGCTTTTTAAATCCAGCAGATATAAGCAGACAGACAGAAATATTAAAACGGTTGAGTGACTGCGGCACCTGTTCCAACAGTGACTTAGATCCATGTGTACAAAAAGGAGAAGGCCTTTATATTCTCTCTGAAATGGGATCAGAGGAACTACTACATATATTAATGAATAAACACCACACACAGAGAGATACATAGCAACCACTGCATCATACTGATGCAACAACAAAGCAATCTAATACTTGTGTGGCTTCTGGTTATTTTGCTGCGTGAAATTTCATGCACTAATTAACATGTAAGGAAGTGACGATGGTGTCATTTCTTACCTCTGAGGGCTTGAGCTGCCTCTGTGACATTTTGATCCCCAAGCTGCACGAGTTCCCCTCCCTGTGTGAGGTATTGATTGTTTATTTATTTCATAATTTTAGCTTGGTTTTTTTTTGGATGGGAGGTGGAGTTTCGTTTATTCTGACTAATTAGACTCAGGCTGTTTGCTTATGCCATGCTTGTTCACTATGGCATAGGGATTTTACATTATCGGGATCACATTGGTATAACTACAAAGTGAAAAGTCAATGTATCTACAGAGAGGAACAAACAAATCTTCCAATAGCACTCAAGCAGTAAAGGCCCATTTCTGATTCACTAAAGGACCTTGTACCTGAACAAGCTGTTCTCATGCATGTAACAGCGAAGAGTAATGCTAACTAATGTGTGTGTTTTCCACATATTTATTGCCTGCGTATTCCATGTATTGAAAGCAAGATAAGTACTGTAGTTTAAGCCAGTGAATCACCTCATACGGAGGTTGGATGGGATGGTGGACGTGTCCAATTACTTCCTGGTGGCATTCATGTCCTGGATGCAGTACAGCAAATCAAAACCTTGGTTCTAATTCTAACCAAGTGGTTTTCATGCCTAACCCTAACACACTTCCAGTCCATCGACTTCATGGTCAACTTCCTGTCCATCACCGTCTTTTATCTGACTTTCTTTCACTGTTTGGTAAGATCAAAGACTGTATAAAAAATGGATGTAGCATACGTTCTCTTAACTTGATCCAGTCGTCCTCGCCTACGGGAGTCAACATCTTGTCAGACTTTAACTCCCCCTCCTTGCCTCTTACCAAAAAAGGGCATGTATGTAACGTTGGGGGGAGGGAGAAGCGTCCATCTGGCTGATGTAAGTGATGGCCAGCGGCTAGCTGTCACTCAAGAGCTTGCACCCGTAATTATTCATAAACTTCAACCTCCAATAAAATAAAAACTACCCTGGTCAGAAAAATGCACCCCCCTAGGTGTTGTCATGGAGATATGACCTAAACACACGGACTAGAATGTTTTTTGTACCAGGCCGCCTTAGATAGGTTTAATTATGCTGTGAAAACGGCCTGATTAACATTGGGGTCAATGAGAAACTGCTCTATTATGAAACCTGCTCCTACTGGACACTCAGAGAATTGACATGTTCGGCACTTCCGTATTGGATCAACCAGGAAGTAGCTGTGGTGGGGGCTTGGGTAAGATGTCATAAAAATTTGACAACATTTTACAAATAGGTTGAGCCTAAGAACACGTAAATGATACATTTCAACAGTTTAGAATTCATCAGTAAATTCATGGCAATTGACTAATGTTTCCTTCATCATGCAGGTCGCAAAATGCAAATACATTTTTTATTTTATTTTTTATTTATTTTATTTATTCTGCTTTTTAATTTGGCATCAACCTCGGGTTTGTACACATAATGTCGAAAGAATAGACTTGAAGCATAAATGAGTGTTTGAGGTCGTGTTTACACCGGTAAGATGCAAGCCTGACGGAGCAGGTGCAGAGAGCTGACTAGATTAAAATGAGAGTGCATCTGTTGCGTGTGACAGGCAAGTGAGTCTGAGATGCCTGTGGTCAAGGTAAGATTTCACCACAGCATGCCACTTTTTCTTCCATGTTTATGGAAACAACAGGCAACTTTACCTGAGACTTGATCAAGGCTTGATGAAAAACCATGGCTGTCATGTTATGTACAGTAATGTGTTTCTGTGACTGGTGTGCCTTTTAATAGAGAATAGAATACAAATAAGATACCAGGGAGTCATTCAATTCATTCATTCAGTTGAAGCTGGACTTGTAGTTAGGCCAAGAACAAAATGGTCTGTTTGGTTATAAAAACACTTTAAATGGACTGCACAGATGTGCACAATGGTATACAGGTTGTTTTTTTGTTGTTGTTATTTTTTACATAGTGGTTTGGTTTTGTAATTTCAACTACTGTGTCCTTGCAACAATTCTCCTTCCATCATCATTCAACCAAAGCAGTCAAAACAGCACAGTGCTTTTAGTCCCAAATGAAATATCACTCCCAAGAGTTGGAGATGCTGGAAATTAGTTCCTTTGTGTTTATTTCTTATCTTCATAAATAACAAAATAGTATTCCACTCAAGGGAATAAGCCCCACAGTGTGTTTTAAAATGTAAAACTAATAAATTCCTGACACAGGTTTTAAGATTCAGATTTTGGTGAAAATGCAGGGTAAATTAGATGTGGAAATACCATAGAGTAATGAATATTTCATAGTAAAGCAAAGATCAAACCACACTTAGAGGAAGAGAGGAACCTGAACAGACTGACTATGGTGAGTGTATTCCTACAAAAGAAAGCCAATCTTGTTAAGACTTTTATTTATTTAATTAGCACTGCACTAAGTGGAAATCCTTGTTTATCCACCTGGAGGGAATTCCGGATTCAGGAATTAATTTCATTGCATAGCTGTCAATATCAAACCTTTCCATTATACAGTAGTTTACCTCCAGTGATCTCTGAAGAATTAATCAACAGTCAATCAAAGGGAGTTTATGCGCAGCCCTGATTTGGTTTCCTCTTCCCTGCAAACACAATTTGAATACACGAGGCAACAACACAGTGAAAACGCATTATACATTCATGTTGCCCTTACTTTCACTACCATGAAGGGGCTGCTCTTCCTCTGTCAGTCAATAAAGGACAGTCAGGGATGTTTGTACATCACAGCACAGCAAAAAGGAGAAACAGGCAGAGCTGGTACACAGGAAATAGGTTGAGGACATCCTATTAAATGCTGATGATCTTAAAGATCAATTAGCTCATAAGAGATCATTAAGTTCCCCACTGCTTCTATCACAGTTACACAACACAGCTTTGTAATGTTCGGCTTTTTCAGTCATGTATAGAGTCAGTTAGACGCCTGATTCAGGACTTTGCTGTATATTCTCTTAGGTCCACCAGTGCAACGCTTAAAGTGTTTATATATTTATTATCAATTTATGTGTGTGATATACTGGGTCTTCAAGAGGTTTCCAAATATCCCTCCCTACATTAACAACATTCAATTTTAAGCAGAAGATTGACAGAAAGCACTTTGAAATTTTAAGAACGCTTATGGTACCTTACCTTTAATCCAAGCTGTAAAGGTGCAATCAGACCAGATGTGATGACCGCAATGTACAGAAGCAATTTCACGCCAGGCAACGCAAATCTCCTGTTACATGCTTTGCGTTCAGCGCTGGGATTCTCCCTGGTAAGCACTAGCATAACTTCCCATTTAGCGCATCGGCAGAGTAGGGTTTAGCTGCAGCCATTCCAGGACCCTAGTTGTTTGCTCACAGCACCACCCACCAAACAACTAACCCCCCCTCCCCCCAACAAACCAAGCAACTGGCAGCTAGCTAACAGCAGTTCGGAGAGCCAAGGCGAGACCGAGGTGTTTAGCTCAGCCCGGCTTGGCCCTAGCCTACTTGTCCTTGCTAAAGGTGGCTTCTAGCTAACTGCCTCGTTTGGCTTTTCAATGTATCACGGACTTCCACAACACATACAATGCAGCAAGGTTGGTTATCTGCATTTCTCTCATCTCATGGTCGATGAGAGAAAGAAAAAAAGCAGGAGAAAATGTTGTATAAAATGTTATATAAGCAGGTTTGCATCATTGCTCCAATCGATCGGATGAGGCGATTGAATCGATGATCAAAATATGATCAAGTGATGCGACACCGCATCCGGTCTGAATGCAGCCTAAGAAAAGCATGTACAGTCAATTACATTTTTTAAGTTTGAATGAATGACAATGTCCAGAATTCATTGCATCCCTAAGAAGAAAGTTATAAAAGTACTGTTAGACAAGATCCAGTTTATGTCTTAGATCTGCAGGTAAACTTTTTTCTAAATAATTGTTTGATTGTTATATGTTTAAATATACTTAAAATGTGTGAGTGTTATGTTTGTGTCTTTGTTGGCATGCAGCAACACAAAGTCCAAGGTAATTTTCTCATGTTGACAATATAACATCATATCTCTTTCATCTAGAAGCATGCTATTGTTAAGGCGTCAATGTAGTTTGTGTGCAATCCTTGAGTTGCCAAAATTTCTAGTCCATAATTAGCAAAGTGATTCGTTGTGATGGACAGAAAAGAGAAAAAATGCCTCCCACACCATGAATCATATTGGATGAAATTAGTTTTTATTAGACATGGTAGAAAATGATACTTGTTGAATGCAGTGTCATAGCTCGGTGGAATTTGTCTGCATATAAACATAATTGATATATACAAATGGCCGAAATGGGGCTTGAAAATGTCTTCACATAAAACCTAATGGCACTATAAGCCTAAGTGAATGTGCAATAGATTCTTCTATGACTAGGCTGACTATTTGGCCAGAGAGTCATAAAACAAAGGCTCCAAGTAATTACAACTATACTTAAAGCTTTACAGCTCAGCTCAGTGATAGTGAATGAACAGAAAGTCAACTGAATACAATGAAATTTGTTGAAGGACACGTGTTTAAATCTAATGTTGAAGAGGCTGAGGGTGGAAAACATACTATTTACAAATATGAGACAGGGGCATATCCTTTCCTCTTTATGTCATCCCTATGCCCTTAATTTGATTTGACCCAAGTTCAGTTCTTGACACTTCAAACAAACATGGCCACTTTGGGCTGATGCTCAATGTTAATGGTGTGATTAGTGCTGTATCCTTCCCTTGGTGTGGCAATTTATTTTGCTCCATTAAGCCTTTGAAGCTATGCCCTGCTGACTCAGATGCTCTTAGTAACAAACAGTGATATCAAAATGGCTATTACCACCAAAATATATCATGTGGAATTGCCCATAAGGTCATAACAAAGTGCACACCCTGTGAAATGCCTGAAAAAGAAAGGGATACATCTACATGCATGTTCTCTGAGAAATGCCCTGCATTTTTATTAGAGATACTAACTGCATGTTTTTGACCAACGTATCATGGCATAAATGGATATAATTAATGTAAGAAATAAGATAAGAATAGAATAATAAGAAGTAAGAAAGTCCTCCTAATTAAGCAACAAAATAAATTGCTTGTAATCGTCATTCTCTAAAGCATTTTCTAATCTGCTAAAGTTTGGTTACGTATGCACAATAATGTCTTTGTAAGGGCTGGGAAAAATCTGGGTTTTTGGATTAACTAACTAGTTGTGGTTATGGTTGGAAGACACCAACCAGGAGTGGTTTTGTATGTTAAAGTCCATCATCTGGTTGATCCATCCAACCCTGACGACCTCCTCCCTTTGCAGACCTTGTAGACCTACGCTGTTTGCTCCTTTGTTCACAGACTCATGGGTTCTATAGCTTCTCACTTGAACATAGACAAAAGTATGGCAAAATGCAATGAACTATGATTACCAGGATGGTGCACTTGTAACAATAGAACAGTTGAACGCTGTTGACACTTTCATTCACAAAAATCCACCCTGTCCGTGTCATAGACATATATACAGTCTGTGTTGCGAAGCACTGACTTTTGGTTTGAGATGAACTAATGTAAATCCTTAAAGGAGATATAAAACCAAAGCAATCTCAAAGGGGAGAGATAACTTAGATAGAGAGTGTTTTTGTGTGTGTGTGTGTGTGTGTGTGTGTGTGTGTGTGTGTGTGTGTGTGTGTGTGTGTGTGTGTGTGTGTGTGTGTGTGTACATTAGTAAACAGATGATGAGAGAGAGGCGAACTCCTGGCCAGCCTTGTGGACTGAAATAGGCCAGGATATTTAAAAACATACATCCTTGTTTAGTGGAGGGACAGAAAGTTAGGTAAAGATCAGCAAACATGCAAAGCAAATATGAACAATTGAAATTCATAGTCAAAGACTATTTAAATGAGAATGGATGCATGGTCATGTTAAGTATGCATTCATTTACACCATTAATTACTATTAATTAATAATAATTACTACGTGGTTATTTTTCAGATAATTAGCTATTTAAAGAGTGGAACATTTTACATTATTGTTAATAATAGCACTGGATTAAAGGGCGGATCAAACCTGTGCTCCAGAGACCATTCATTCATTCATTCATCTTCAACCGCTTATCCCGGGGTCGGGGTCGCGGGGGGTGCTGGAGCCGATCCCAGCTGACATCGGGCGTGAGGCGGGGTACACCCTGGACAGGACGCCAGTCTATCGCAGGGCACATAGAGACGAACATAGACACACAACCATTCACACCTACGGGCAATTTAGAGTCTTCAATCAAGCTAACACATGCATGTCTTTGGATTGTGGGAGGAAACCGGAGTACCCGGAGAAAACCCACGCACACACGGGGAGAACATGCAAACTCCACACAGAAAGGCCCAGACCGGGATACGAACCTGGAACCTTCTTGCTGTGAGGCGTCAGTGCTAACCACCATATTCATATAATATCTAAAGGAACCTTCACATGACATGTTTTTTGCGCTGGGCTCACCGCGATGTTGGCCGCAGGGACACAGTAAACGGCTAAATCAATGTTAGTATTAAAACAACTGTTAGCTCGTAAACTGCCTATTCACAAACCTGGTGTGACTTCTGATGAACCTCCAAGCTTTACGCTTTCTTCCCAGATTGTGATACGACTTTAATGTAACGTCAAATAGTTTGGGGAAGCTTGGAAACACAAACATTACGTTTTTCCTCCATCTTTCTAGCTAGCTTGATGTCACTCCCTGGTTGCCTGGGAAATGTAAATTTCACACTCAAAGCTTCTATCTCATTGGGTATGCTTTTGAAAGGTCAGCAGCAACAAGGTCAAATTTGAACTTTGAATGCAGCGGCAGAGAGTCAAATCTTAGAGGTGCGCGCCACTACAACGGGCGCTGCTGCTACATCGGGCGTTACTGCTTCCTTCATAGGAAATGATTGGAACGGCCGGGGCAAAAGGTTTTGCTGCACATCATGTGTAGGGGCCTTAAGACTAAATATAGCTCCTAACTGGCTGTGTTAGATGGTGATTGACACTAAACAATAGAAAATCAGACTAGACTAGGCAATGGGACAATATTTGGGTAGTGGAAGTTGCATGCAGGTAAACAGTTTGTGTGGAGAGCGTAAGAGGTGGAACGCATGGGCCAAAATGCAATCACGGAACCATCGACATTGTCTGAAGACGATTTAGCTTTTCATCAGCTTTTTGTTATTATTTCCCTGCATCCATGTGCAGATATGTGTTATGGAGTCATATCTCTTAACCTCAACTCCATTCTCTGTCTAAAGTTGCTAATCAGACCGTAAACAATGACCACCACTCGGATAAAGGAAGTATTGGCCCACATATCTGGCTACACCGGAAAGCCTGAAAATAGCTGGCTAAGATGTCGTCAGATAGATGATGGGTTCCAAGATTGGAGACTGCCAAACTTTTGAAAATGACAACTGAGGAAGCTGCAGGGTTTGCTCAGATGAGCAATGGAGGACACAGCGATGTTAGCTTAATCTCCACCTTGTGTGAAACAGGGGGCACACACAAGCAGTAAAAGCAGGTTATTTGTTTTTATACAATTGAAGTGAGAAAACATGTCAGCAGATATTTTGGCTCAGTTTAATTGAATTTCACCATTAAAAAGCAGAAGAAGCAGCAGTCACATGTTACTGTTATCTCCAGTAAGTGCATAACAGCCGTGTGGGATTTGAGACAATACTTAATTTACACACTACCTAAACATGGAAATGTAATGACGGAATAACTCCTTACATCTATGCTAAAAATGTCAAGCCATTTGAGATGTGCTACAAGGATTCTGTGCAACAAAGGAACTTTTTAAAATATTCATTGTTCTTTATGAACCTTTGTCCAACACTATTTCCCATCTCTCCCATATATTGACTCATTTCACTAAGTATTTCAATGTAATCTATATCTAAATAACCTATGCTCATTATAGAAAACATTTCCAGCACTGCAGACTGGAGTCACAGTTGCCCTTTGCATTTTCAAAGCTTTAATATAATTAGTAAAGACTATGTGCTCCTGCTCATTGATCTGGCCAATCAGATACTAAATGTAGAGGCCATAACCACATTTGATTTGACATCAACAAAGCTCTCTGGCATGAGCCCAAATGCTGGCTGAACAGATGAGACATAGAGTAACAGAAGATAAACGGCTTTAAATTAAGCAAACGTCCATTGATTTGAGAAGTGATTTGGGCTCAAAATGCTTACAGTTCACTCTCATATTTCCGCTGCATTGCAGAGTTTACAAACCATTAAAGCATGCAGGCTGGGGATGTGTTCTTCCTGACTATGATGAATTGCCTGCAGCTTATCAACATGAGTTGGCATATGGTGCGAGGACATGGATTGATGGGGTGTCAATCAATCTGTCTATGATTTGAATGTGCTCATATGAGTTTCTTTGCCCATGGTGGGGAGTAAATCCCAAGATGCGTCTTAAGTAAGCATTAATTCAGTGTCAGAAGATTTTGAGGTAGATTTACTGGAATTCAGGCTACATTGAACTATCCATAGGGCTTTGACAGATTTAGATTAGTGCCATTTAAAGCAAGAGACATTCTTATTATACAAAAACATCATTAAGACCTTTGAAGCTCCTTTGAGTAGTCTAATTTATGTCATGACCTTTTTCATATATGTATAACAAGATTAAACCGCATTGCAGAACTAGATGCATTTATACAGATAAAGTACATAGAATCATTTTAAAACATGAGTAGAGGGGAAAATGATGCATTGCCTCGGTTTTGGTAATGATCAGACATATAATCCCAAGATCACACACACACACTTAAAAATATTACACTCAAATTCACTGACATAAGTACTACATTTTCAACGATAGCTTGGGTTTTAAGAATGATCTCATATGTCTTTTGGCTGAAGAAAATCTTTTGCGAACAAAGCCAGGCTATGTAGTTTTAGGAATAATTCACATAATTCCTGTCAGATATCACAGCTTGTCTTACCACTTGAAAAAGATTTGCTGCTTATCATTCTTCAGTATGATCATTAACCTATACAGAGCAGTCTCATTAAACAATAAATCTGAACTTATAGCTTTGTTTCAATAAGTATGATTTATCTTCCCTTAATAGTGCTAGGATGTTTTAGCATTATGTGAAAATTGCGTCATCACCTGCTGCTATCTCCACTATCGATTGTGCAAGGGCACCATTGGTGCATTTGGAGCTTAGCACCGCGCAAGATAATTGTGATTCTTTAAAGACCAGAGAACCCTCTGGGTTGGCTGTGCTCAGCTCTGAACGCTAGGGTGTAGTTGCTATAAGAGATTTCTCAGAATTTCTGGGATTTGTCTCCGTAGAAGAATCCTGACTTCCCTATTGGTCATGCTGTTGCACACAGGCTCAAACTGTAAGCTGTAAGCTCTACCACTTTTATGCTTTCTTGGTGTTTAATTTGGAGGTTAGGTTAAGTTAAAGCTAACCGTAGCATGGTGCTGCATGGATGCTGCAGCAATGGAAAATATGAGAAATATAATGTGTTTTTTAAAGATCAAAGCTAAACATTTTGTAGTTGACCTGAAAAATACAAATATGACCCTGAAAGCTAGCATAATAGGGCCTCTTTAAACAAGCCAGGACATCCCCAAAGCAATTTCAGTCAAAAGCAACTGGACATGGTTATTTGTCTAGGAAGATGTTGAAACCTACTTCCCACCAACGACCGTCGTTGGAATGACAGTCGTTGGTGGGAAGTAGGTTTCGACTTCATTAGTGCTCTATTGGGTCATAACGACAGTCGTTGGAGTCACAGGAGGCCATTTGTTAACAGTTGTTCTTTGAGTTTAGATTGTTGAATCTCCTGGGAAGGGATGAAAGGGCACCATTGTAAATTGGAGGTAAATGGTGTCTCAGACCTCCTCCTCTGTTTAGCTATGGTTTCTCTGCTTTTACATAGATGGCTTCTTTTACTCCTTTTTCAAACCATCTGTCCTCTCTGTCCAGGATGTGGACATTGTTGTCCTCAGAGGAGTGAGCTTTCTCCTTGAGATGTACTGTAAGTGGACAGCAGAGTCCAGACTTGAGGAGTTAGCTCTCCTGTGTTGGGCCATGCGTTAATGCAGTGATTGTTTTGTTTCTCCAATGTAGAGATCTTTGCATTCCTTGTTGCACTGTACTAGTCTCTGTATACTCTGTTACTGGGTTTGAAATACACAGGGATGCAATGTTTTTGAAGATTCTCCTGAGTTTCTCTGATACCCCAGCCACATACATGATGACTATGTTGTTTATCTTGTTTTCTTTTTCTTTTTCAACCCCTTTGGTTTTCTTTCTGGAAGCAGCTGCTGTTTTTTTTTTTTTACAAAAGTCAAGATGGGGTAACCACAAGTTGTGAGGGTGCCTCTCTCCTCCATGTATAGATTTGCCACAATAGGGGATACTGGTGAACCCATGACACAGCCGTGTTTCTGTCTGTAAAAAGTGCCACTAAACTGGAAATATGTGGTGTTCAGGTACAAATCCAGAAGTTGGGAAATGTGGTCTGGTTTAAGATTTGTTCCGTTGTGTAAGGAGTTGTCCTGTGTGAGCCGCTTTCTTACTGTGGCCAAAGCCTCCATGGTTGGAATACAGGTGAACAAGGAAGCGACTAGCGTTGTGTTTGGCGACTCTGTTCTGTCACTCTGGGGTTTCGTTCCGCAACGAGCAGCGGCAGCTGTGGAGCTTCTCCCCGTCACTCACACTCACAGGTGGTCACACTTTACAGTAGCCTGGCACAGCAGTTCCAGCTGGGCCAAGGCCGTTTAAGCAGCCTAGCTCTGCTGGCCATTGACATGACACCTAGTTGGTACAACAAGGTCACAGATAATTTTTTTGAAAAGAAACGAAGGGTAGAATTTATGTATAAATAAACAATCACATTTATGATGTAGGCCGGACAAATGAGCTTCCCCTCCTTGAAAGACCAGCAGCTGCCACTGGCATCTAGCTTTGTCTGCTGGAAGGATTGTGATGTTGTGGTCTTTGCTCAGTGCTGTTACTGCTTTTCTCTCCTTAATGGTGTGGTTGGACGGGGGGATCTTAGCTTGGGACAAGGTTGGTGACAATTTTAACCTTAGCTGTTCAGCCTCAGTTCCAGTTAGGTTGTTTTTCTTTATAGCATATTCTGTAGCTGTAATATACTCCACTATGGGTAACTCTTTTGGTGTCATGGAAAAGTTCAAGCCCTTAGCTAAGACCTCCTTCTCTGGGTGGGTAAGATCTCTGTCCGACAAATTCTTAATCCATCTGTTAAGCCAAGGGACTTTCCCCCATATCTCAAAGTAATAAGCAGTGCAGACTATACTCCAGAGCTGAGGAGATACTGTAGATCCAGCTATGACAAGTGGTGTATTCTTTTTGTCATGTTTTATGGTTTATTCACATTGTCCTTTCAAGCTTTTTTTTCTGTAGGAATGAAGAATACAAAAAAAAATCTAAGACTAGGTCCAGGGGCCAATCAGAGACTGAAAATAAAACTGGATACATTTTTTTTAAAAAGCCACTGAATGATGTAAAAGGAAGCCAGGCACGACTTACTCTTTGCTGCCAGGATATGCTGTTGCTAAAAAGACAGTGAATGGTGTTATTTACATTGGCCTGTCGCATTGTCTGCCAGGTGCCAATCTGTGTCTCCAAAGAGTCTGTGCCTGATGATGAGATGACATGTGACTGCTATGACAGCTGGATCAAACAGTCCTTGAAGTCTGTTATCTATTTAGCTTTCTGTAAAAAGCTGTTGTTTTCTGATGGAATGCATTCTTGTATTGCAATGTTGTGCAAGTTGACACCTTACAAGAGATAGCTCAAAGTTCAGTTTATACAGAATAAAATGATCTACTTCACGTCCATAGTTCACAATCTCGAACTGAGTGCACAGTCCCAAAAAATGAACTAAGCTAATCCAAGCTTTTCTTTTTCTAGTATTGTGTTGCCAGATCTCCACAGCACTGCCAGCGCAGGGGTATAGTCCACAAGTTCACATTACTGCCGTAGGGGACATACACACTTAACGTATCACAATTATCTTCGGCGTCCTTGGGCTAAGTCTCGGATGCACATATGGTGATCTTGCAAAATAGATAGCAGAGACTTTGGAAGGGGAGGAGAATACCTATTATCTGACCCAATGTAGAACAAGTACAACCTCAATCATTTTAAGCAAGCTTTTGAAATAAAAAGAAAGAAATTTAAATTAGGTGTGTTTTTATTAACTGGCTTGGAGCAAATGGCTATTAAGGCTATAGGCATCACATGGCTATAATCTGCCTTTTAGCAGAGCAGAAGAAGTGAGGTTTTTAACCAGGAACAAACCAAGTCGCCTCTGTCATTAAACCACATCTACAAGAGAAAATTGCGGAGAGGTTTTCTTGTTTCTATTGGGCAAATTTTAATATTTCCTTCATGTCAGTTAGTATCAGGGGCGGAGTAGGACACAAAAATCCACCGGGACAATTCTGACTGTACCGGCCCAAAACGGGCCAAACCCATCCCCTCCATCAGGACAGGGGGGTGTCTGTGTGTGTGTGTGTGTGTGTGTGTATGTGTGTGTGTAAAACTTGCGGTGCAGACCGTGATATGACGACACCGCCCCACTAAGGAGGAACTATGAAGAACTCAGCTCAAATGTTTGGCTAATTTGCAACAATGTCAAAGCTTGAGCTAACCGTTTTCCTGTCAACTCACCTGCATCACTAGTTGAGGCCTGGTTGTTTCGGAATAAATCTGTGATTTTTGACCATTTTGATGCACTCTCCTCCAGCATCTGCTTCTTCTTCATTCTGGCCTTTTCAGCCCCTCCTTTCTCCTTTCTCTTCTTGCCCTCCATCAGGTGTAACTGAACAAATCAAACAGATAAATCCGATTCCTTTTCGACTGTAAGAAAATCCACTACTTCAACCTTGCCCGCTTTCTCTCTGTCTTACAGCCACTCATTCATCCCCATTCGTTCATTGGATAAACGCTTGATCATTGGAGCGATACGCAGTTCCCATTTCCCATGAGGCTTTGCTCTGACCATTTTACCTTAATTTATGAACAAAAAAACAAATTCAATCATTGGCCATTTTATATTTGTGGTCATGAAAGTTATGTAACGTCTGAATCAAAATAATTAGATCAAGATAGGAGGCTAAACAAAAATCAGTAGGCTGGATTGATGGAGTGTGACAACGTAGACACAACAAGTGTTATATATAGTGGTTGGACTCTATGTATCTATGGTTTGTAGAGATTTCTGAGCTTTTCACAGGAACGTGCTTGATTCTGAATAGTTTTAAGTAAATGGGCCGGTCATGAACATCACACGGCTGCGCAGGGCAGTCTGCCAGCCCGTTCATTTGAGCTTATTGGCCACCGGCCAACCAGGAAATCTCCCGGCCACTCTGCCCCTGGTTAGTATTAGTATTGATTCATGCTGTTCGGAGACGGAAACACATGAAAGGAATGCCTGAGACGACGCCTAGAAGGGAAACAGCTGATCAGCCAAGCAAAATAAATATTCGCTACGCCAGAACTTATTCAGCAAAGGTGTTTCCATATCCCATTTAGCGCATCAACCCTATTTTGAAAAAGGAAAAATAACACAGTAAAGTTGTAGTCTGTAAGATTTTCATCCAGTTAATTGTCTGTTAAGTTCTTATCTATCAAAGAGTGAGTACATCAATGGTGATTGATCATATGACCAACTAATGAAACCACTTGTATTTGATTCTTTGCTGAGAAATATGATTGTCTGTGGAGACTTTCCCGCGTTAAAATCAAATGTGCCGCACAGTTAGTGACTCTTTCACCACTAGCTTCTTAGTTTTCCCCACGTTGATCTGAAGGTGGTTCTGCTGGCACCAGTCCACAAAGTCCCAGTTCAGTCTTCTGTATTCTCTGTCGTCCCTGACCCCGATGGGGCAGACGACTGCAGAGTCATCACAGGTAGCAGTGTGAGTAGTTATAGTTGAAATTTGCAGTGTAGAGGGTGAAAAGGAAGGGAGCCAGGACAGTTCCCTGCAGGGCTCCTGTGCTGCAGACCACCATGTTGGACTGACAGTTCTTATTCCTCAGACGCTGTGGTCGGATGGTAAGGTTATACAGGACCCAGGCAGGGAGGTGAAGGTCCACTCCAGCTTGTCCCTCAGCAGTGTGGGCTAGATGGTGCTGAAAGCACTGGAGAAATCATAGAACATGATCCTCACAGCACTTCCAGCTGTTTCCAGGTGCATTTGAGGAAGTGCCATCACATTTTGCCGTTTCCCTGAAGCTTTTATGAAGTAAATCTTCAAAATGCACATTGAAATAGGTTAATGGTTATTCTCCATCTAAGCATGGGAGGCTACTATAGTTTTACTATGTAGGACTAATTTAAATGTTCATATTGCCCAGTGACTTATACTGTATATAAATGAGTGAAAACAAAAATCACAAAATATGCTTTATTTTTGAATAGATAATAAGGTTATCCACAATCATACGTGAAGATAAAAACTAAAATGAGAGCAGATATTGCGTTGGAACAGTTGAACAATTAAAGCATATGTATGTATCAGTCTTCATTTGATGAAAAGCTGTCAACAAATACATTCACAAGAGGTAACAAGCACACATCACTGTCCAGTAAATAGGAAGATCATTCTGGTTGTGCACTGATGTCAATGTGTAAGGTGATTGCATCTAATGGGTGCAATTTGACATCAGGTTGGCAATTTGTGATTTGCTACAGTATTGCTGTATGCTAAATATAATCAGTCAGCATTTACTTGGTAATATCTCATATCTCATGCCTGTCATGCAACATATATTTTCCTGGATAGCTTTTTTTTTTTCATTCTAAAGGCAAATGTAGGATGAATACCAATGTCTCTTTTCATCAAATATGTGTCAGGTCTGCAGTGCATCTGGCTTTCTCAACATTTATCTATCCAGATTTTGTATTTAACTGGAACAGCATTATTATCAGCAGACAAAACATGTATTCGATGTGTCACTCACATGGAAAACTAATGGTGGCTTCTTGGCATAATCCTACATGTTTTGTATGTGCATATGTATCAAAATATGCATGCATATCTATGTGTGTAGTTGTGTATGAGGCCAATGTGTCATCCACAAAAAACAGATTAAAATAATACAAACCATATGAGGGAAGCAGGATGATAAAGGAGGATAGTCCATCAGGACATTGCAAAAGTGATAATGTATTTAAATTTAGAGGTTTGAACTTCCCAGTTGTAGCTACAAACAATTACATTCAAAATGAGAATGAAACACCTCAAAAAGAGTCCAAGAAAACATATAAACCAGGTCTAACAGAAAATAAATGATCAGCTTCCTGTTTCCTCAGCCTTATTTTGAAATAAATTTATTAGGGCTATGTCCTGACTTACATTGCGCTGACCAATATGCCTCCGCCTTATATCTCTACCCTGCTTGCACACTCTCGCTCTCTGCATTTAATGCTGCATTTGACATGAACAACAATGAAAGGCATTATCAGCCTGTCATTGAAGTCAATGTAGCTGATAAAGTTGTTTTTTTGAATATGGCAGTCAGGCGCAGCGCAAGGGTTATAAACTTGCAAAACAGGTTATAAAAGGTATTAATGAGCTGCCATAAACCATGTTGGTATCTGTGCCCATCTGCATTCACATTATGGACTGTTTTAGGTTTAGAAATATAATTCATTAATGCTTAAATGGCAGAGAAAGTGGTGTACTCTCTTACGTACTCGAGTTCAGAGATAATGAAAGGTGTAAGAGATAATGAGGGTAATGTATTATTTTCTGGTGTAATTAGGTGTGATAGCTGCAGTGTTATTAAGTCATCCAATTCATTAATACTGTAATTCCCAGAAAGTTTGATCTGCTGAAGTTTTGATGATTGAAAGACGCTTCCACAGGCGACTATTAGAGAGAAGAATATCAACAGTTGATGGCTACCGAAATAAAAATCATTCATTACAATGATTAGTCACTTTAATCAGAACTTTTTAGGGCAGATCACTGCCAGACAAGAGGTTAGCTCAATCAGTAGTTTTATTATTATCAAAATACTTTTCCCCAGAACAAAAATATACAGTTACTAATATCTTCCTAAAAATGTTCATTTTCTCATCACTATTCTATTGTTTTTATCTTGAGTTTGTCCATGAGTTTGTGTATATATTTTTAAGGGGCAGCTGTGGGTCAGGCTGGCTTCCATTCAAAAGATGGGCGGTTTGATCCCTGGCTCCTCCTGTCCACAAGTCAAAGTGTCCTTGGGCAAGACACTGAACCCCGAATTGCTCCCTGTGCTGCGCATGGGTGTGTGAATGTGGTGTGAATGGTTAGATTGGATTAGATGGTATGTAGATGTTCACTGCCATCAGTGTGAATGTCTGTGTGAATGAGTGAATGTGACAAGTAGTATGAAAGTGCCTTGAGTAGTCAGAAGACTAGAAATATGCTAAAAAAAAATAGAAGTCCATTTAACATTTACCATATTTTGCAGTTTGCTTGTACATTAAAAAATGTGCTGGAGTTTGAACAACATGTATTCCTAACAGCCCGGGGTCTACTTAATACAATGAAAACAATGTTAAATGGACATCTTTTTCTGAAACTTTGAAGTCTCAAAGGTACTTTATAGTGATAATTAAGTGTAAGCTGAATGTAATAATGGTCTTGGTAATAATTTCAAAAATTCTTGATGAAGGTCTAGCACCTAGCATAAATGTATTTTTGCAAGATAGTCAGTGTGCGGGAGTTTGTTTTAACCTATTTGTCCCTCTCCTACGCACCTTTCTTATGAAATAGATGTACAAAGTATTCTTCTTCTTGGTTGAATAGTGAAAAAAGTCAAAAGTAACATAACTCAACTTTATTCACATAAAAAACTGCTTTAAACCGTTTATAACTGTCTTAGAACTTGATCTCTATTTCCTCTGTATTCAGCACCAATATTACACAGTTCTTTCAGGAAAACTGAAGAAATTAATTGGAAGTTAAAAGGGTAAAGTAGGTCAATTAAAAGAAGAAAAAACATAATTGAAAGGGATTTCACAGTTGGTGCATCTGATCAAAATATTTATGTAAAACTAATTTCAGTGTGTTAGCTGGATACATGTTTTTCAGTTCTGCTTTTAGCATTGCACCACTGAAATGTGCCTACACTACAGTTATATAGCATAGCAATAGCATCACAACCATGCAAGACACAGTCACTGAACTTTAGTTGAGATCAAAATGAAGGTCGCTCAGAGATGGGTGTGGTTTGAGCAAGGTCGACGGAAGTAGGGGGGTGGGAATTATGGAAATTGTCCAACCAGTTTTCCCCCCCGGCTCGATTTGGCGTTGCAGCTGGTGAGATCCCATCACAAGATGGCCTCTAGTAGGTATCTATTTTTGTCTTTGTGAGGTTGTTAGCCACTGAGTACAAACAGCCAGCCACCCAACAGATCTCTATGGCACTGGCAAGGGTTCCTTGGGAAATTGTAATAAAACTGTGAAACCTGTATATGTTCAAATTGAGCTGTACATTAAAAGTGAAAAAGAAAAAGAAGAACAAGGGGGGCTGCAAAAACATGTATGAAATAATCTTTAGTGTTCATTTCTAGGGAAGAACAGTGGATTCTCGTTGTAGTATCCACACTAAATGAAGAAGCAGGCGAGTGCACAGTGTGTGAAAGGAGCTACAGTAGTCTGTCTGATCTAAGAAACCAAGGTACAGAAAATTGGAGTTCATGGCAAGGAGGCTAGTATTAAACCAAGGCCTGAGGTTACACACTTATTGAACCATGGCAATTTATTGATCTTTTGCCCATTTGCACTCCACAGTTTGACACAAATGCAGAGTTAGTAACGTTGACGGAGAGCATAGATACTTATTAGATTAAAGGCCTGATCCCAATTACCTGGTTGTGAGACTGTGTGGTCGACAAACAGATGGTGGTAGCGAACCCCAGGGATTGTATTGCATTTTTTCTTTCCAAAAATGTTTAAAAGACTGAAGATCATTTAAAATGAAACCAATTATTCCTTATTCCTTTATAATTTAAGTTATTTTCTTCTTCCTCTTTTTATATGAAGAACAAAGTGCATCGCAAAAGTTTAAAAACTCCAAATTTCCAACCCTAAACTGAATCTATTTCACAATTTACAATGAAGCCTTTGTAATCAAACCACATGGCGTTTAACAGATAAAAGGCTTTACATTGCTCAACCTTTGCTGTCTTTATTCTTTGAATGTACAGGGGTGTATGTATTGGCAGGCTATCTCCTTTGATCAATCAGCTGAATGCACAGGGATACAGCAGGAATACAGGATGTTAGAGAGTCCATGCAGAGTAGAACAAACAGTAGCAGCACTGCAACCTGAGAATATTTTCTGCTCAGCATCATCACGCTTGCTGGAAAAACACATCCTCCAGGAAACTTTTTTATTGTGGTGTCTTTCACACTGGAGCTGGATAAGCATTTGGCCGCGGCAATAACAACACGGCTAAAAGCACTTCATTGCATGTGTTCGGTATATTTGCTTTTGTCTATTTTTTTTTTTTACATGGGAAATTGTAAAGAAATGACTTCTTTTTTTCTTCTTTATTCTATTCAGTGTGGATATTTGGTTTCAGGGCGTCACTGCTCGGATGTGCATTCTGTGTTCCATGGACTTGACAATGAAACTGTGCCTCTACTGCGATGCTTGTGTCTTCTTATTGCTCATAGAGTATGTGTTTCTATAAGTTGCACCCTATTCTTCAGCTACAGTGGTACTCATAGTAACTGCAGTACTACTTACAATGCTATAAAAAGTCATGATACCCTTTTGAAATAGTCAGTTTCTTGTTTTAATAATAATACATAATAATACGTTAAGAAAAAGATCTGAGAGTGATTTACACATTTAACCTTACAACATTCAAGAGAAATTCATTTTTTTAAATTTCTTAAAATTAATCAAAAATGAAAAATTAGAATAGCAGGGTTGGAAAAGTGATGAGTCCCCAGATGTAATACTTTGTGGATGCACCTTTTGTTTTAAATCACCATACATCAAATATTTCAGTTTGTTAGTTGGACATGTTTCACATTTTTTTGGACAAAAAGACAAAAATTTAAGTACAAAAGAATCAATAGATTAAGTGAAAATGAGAAAAAACCCATAACTAAACATGTATTGGCAATTAAAAAAAAATATTCCCAATAAGCTGCCATCACAGCATTAAACATGGACTATACTAAATACTAGCTGACGGAATGGTTTCAGTTAGAACCTCTACCTCTACTCTGTTTACTGACACATTATAACCATGCATTGCTTATAGAACCAAATTCTGATAAAACTATGCTGTCACCTAGTTTTTTTTCTCTAAAACAGGTGATAAAAAATGTGGTCAACTCACATTTCTTTTTTGCGACATTTCCAAAGGTCTTTTAAAATTCCCTAGACAAATAAATGCAAACAAAGCCACTGAAACATCAGAATGGGACCATTTCTGAAAGCACATGTACCATTTTCCAAGAAGCCTCCAACCTTTGAAGAAACTAAAGTTTTTTTACAAGCATCTTTGATCTTTAAGGCACCCCAAGGCTCTCTGAAGACCCCTAGGAACCCTTACTTTTTGCAGTGTTCTGGAGGTTCTATGGTTGGATGGATGATGAGCCCATATTGTGTTACCAGTCCTGCAGGGGGGATTAAAAGTGTATAGGCTCTGCAGGGATTAGCGAGAGGCAAAGAGCTAGGGCTGAGAGTGGCCCATTAAAATGGCAGGGAAGGAGGACAAGGTTATCCATCGCATTCGTGATATAAAGGAGCAATTGATCTGTTCCAATTACAATGAGGGCCACAGAACACGAGGTATTGAGGTTTGTTTTGGTTAACACACCCCATGTCTAGAGAGGGGGGGGGGGGGGGGGGATGAGATTTAGCTAAGGATGGCAGTCATGCTTAGTGCCTCTTTACTTCTGATGCTTTGTATTTGTACATAGTGCTTATCTGATTTATGGCTTTGATTACTTTCGCATCTTAATGCAGCACATTACTGTATATAGATGTATGTTCTTATCCCATGATAGCAAAAACTATGGTAATGCTGTAGTACTCTGTGAACCTTGTGAAGAGCAGAAATATTTATTCTGAGTCTATGCATATCCATAATTGCTTTGGCGACCAAAAATGATCAGGCAGCCAAGGGTTTCATGTGAACATTAATTTTATTTCAGACATGGGAACACAAACATGTACTTATGCGATTAGATGAATAAGGTCCAAACAATGCACAGTTCCAATACATCCCCTGTTGTCAGATAATCGAGGTGGATTAGGAAAAGTTTAAAATATTGTATAGTGAAGTTGTTATTGCCAGTCTGTAAAAGCAAGTCAGTGAGTAAAACATTTAACAAATGCATTCTCTAATATCTTTTATTAAATTCCTTTGAGTTTTTTTCTACATAACTGATGTAATTCTGGACAGTTTGATTTGAAACGGACTTATCAGTCATACAAATGCAATGCGGAAATTCTAGTTGTTGTTTGGGGCAGATGTCATTGCTATATTACTTTATTGTTTTATTCCTCTGTTGCAGTTATTTCCATTATTGATTAATCTGACGACCATGGTTGGTAGGATGAATGGCCTGGTCTATTAAATTGTAGAAAATGGTCAAAAATCCCAACTTCCCAAAGCCCAAGATGACGGATTAATATGTGGTATTTTGTCCGACAAGCAGTACAGAAACGATATATATTCACTTAAATATCATAAACACCAGCAATTATTTTTCAGTGTCTGGCAATTTTGCTTGAAAACATCATGAACAATTATACTGTTAAAAAAAAAATGATTTTGAAGACTATTCAACCCTGCCTTGTTTTACTGGTAACAGTAAGATTTATTTATTTTTTCTTTTCTTCCCTCAGACTTTGATTAGATAATAATTAGCTTTAACCAGATCCTTCCAGAACAACACATATTTAGTGAATGCATGTAAACAAAGCTACTTAAACCACATCAAATTAATTCATCATTAATGTGGTTGATCCCAGAATGTAACTTGTAGCGATAACCGCACCAATGCTCTATCTGAGACATCTCTAAAGACAGCCATGAAACTAAAGTTACATATGTAAACCAAAACCGTTTATCCTATTGTCGTTATTATTGATTCTATGCCAAGAAGTTCATCTTTATGATGCCTTTATCTTTACATGTATGATGTGTCAGCATCGTACTAGTAAACCTTTAAAGTAATATATTTCTCAGCCCCTCAAATTTGTGCTTGCATTAAATTCAAAAGAAGACTGTAAGAGGAAGGCAGCTTTGAATATTTACTTGGTCTGAAACTATTTTCTTCAAGCTGTGTAATAAAGAACAATAAGATATTCTTCATATAATGTTCACAAAACTAAGCCTACACAAAATCCCTGCTGACACAAGTAGACTACAAACCGTACTGTCTGCACTGTACTCCCACCTAGGACTTCCAGTAGCAGTCCTGAACGTCAACCTCTGCAGCATCAGCACTTGGTCAAAGTCTTAACGAAGTGATCGAGCCGTGCAGAATGATTTAATTGTGTTCACCTATGCTTTAGTTAAGTCCAACATACCCTTGGTGGACAAGGTCATGTTTTGGAGGCTTTTTACTTGTTTTGTTTTTTTATATTTGGGCATACTGCTGTGTGTACCTATTTCTCATTACAAAAACATTTATTAAAGATGCCCTATATATGGGTCATCTAATATTGGTTTACATGCTTTGATCTTTAAAAAACACATATTTCTCATATTGTCCATTGCTAAAGCACCTCTGTGTGGCAGGCTCTGTCATGCAGGATGTATTGAGGACGCAATGAGAACCGATTGCTCAGACAGCATCAGAACAGGTCCTTGTCACATATGCCAGGTTCTTTTATCAATGTGTGCTGGACAACTTGGAAGGCCCACCTACTCAACTGACGTCATCTGCATAAGAGGAATTACTAACTTATTCACTGGCTTTGTACATGACATCTGAACTAGGGGTAGCGCTGTGTATTTTGGCCGTTTTTGTATTTTTAAACATAGGTATTTTAAAGTGATTTCTAATGACACAGAAACCACTGAGAGTTAATCTTGTGGATGTTATTATCATACTGTCTGTGATATGTCTGTGTTTTTGTTCCAGCGCTCTGAACAGATCTGACAACTGCCCGCCTGCTCTCATCCTTGGCTCTTTGAAGCTCTGTGCAGCCACCACCACCGATGCATGGTGTTGGCGACACAGAGGTCCCCGGAGACCTTTCCCAAAGAAAGGATCGGGACCCAAAAAAGGGTCATGGAATCATAATTATTTGGTCGCCAATCAGCAGAGCAAAATAGATAACAATACTATGTATATTGTGTGAATTCATTTTCCTAATTAAAAGTATTTTTTCTCCCTACCCAACTGACAGGAATCACACATGCAGAGAGAAGGTTGATCTCTCCCTAGCTCTCACGCTCTCCATTCACAGACACTGCTAACCATTTCATCCAAGCAAGCTAGCAGGATCTGAACTCGGGTCTCTGCTGCCTTTGGAGTTAATTTAACCCTTGCGCCTCTTATGCAAATGGCCCTCTTTAATTCTCCAACTCAAAAGAGATTCAAAGCGAAATCCTCAGGCAAATCATGGACACAATCTGAGTGCCCTAATGACAAATGCTCAGCTGCTTTTAGTTTAGTTACTTTTCATAGTTAATTCCCTATCACAGTACAAAGTATTCTGCTCATAACCTACAGCTATGCACACACAGATAAAATAATTGAAAAAAATAAAAGTTGGAGCCAATTCATGAAACATTTTTACGTAACACTTGAAAGTAAAATACATGAGGCCGAAGTGAAAGATGTGCTACTATTTCTTAATGTGGAGTAAAAGCCTTGTATGGGTGAGCTTTGACCTTGTGGCAAAAGGAAAATGCTACTTAAACTTTGATATTTACTGGCATTTTCCTTGACCATATTTCTCTTCTTTTAACTTATCCTTTTCTGTTTTCTCAATAGTTCGATGATAAAGCAGCTTCTAGACTAGAATCGCAGATTTTAAATTGAACAACCTTGTTGAAGTACAGTGAGGTATTTTTTCTCTTGATGAACAATGAAAAAAACTATTTGAGAAAAGAAAATTCGCAAAAGTTTCAAGGTGAAGGTACAGTGCACAAGCAACTGGAAAAACATCTTCACCGATCTGAAAGCTGCAAAAACAGAAAACAGAAAACAGTCACACAAAACACGGACATTGGAATTTTTTTTTTTTTAAATACCAACAATTGTGGAATTGCTTTTACTGAAGAGTACAATTGTTATTGATAAACTGTATTTTGTATTTGTATTATGCTTTGCCTTGTCTGTTTTGACATGCTACATTTTTTTAATATATTTTTGAAACCTTGTAATCATGTGCTGTCTTGGACAGGTCGACCTGGAAAAAGAGAGTTTAATATCAAGGGTTAAATACAGGTTAAATAAAGTATAGTAACTTTATTCACATTGTAGAATGTTCTGCTTCTAATCTGATTTTAACTACATGTGACATATCTAATGTTTCATGATCAGTTTTAACAGCAAGATGTCACATTTTTTTGCTACAGCTTTTTCCAATTCCTTTGAGGACCTTCCTTTGAGGATGGGTATGCTGTGCAAAATTTAATCCTGTGACATGTGACCTATAAGTGACATGTGTTTGAACACTCGAATCAGAATGTCTCTGTGTTACTGTGACAATAAGTAAATGTCACATTGCTCATCTGAGAAACTCTCATGATTTGGACTCCAGCAGATGACAGACAGGGTTGATGTGGATGACAGTGATGGCCAGAGGAGATAAATTACTAAAGATGAATTGTTTGTAATTTGGACTTATGGTTATAGACATATGCTGAGACAATAAAGTTAAGTTAAAAAAACAGCAATGGTCCTCATGCAAGAACATTTACATATACTTTAACTTACCTTTTTCATACAAGTGTATCATGCGAGATTCAGCAAACGCTCCTAACTTCAGAGAACTGTGTAAACCTGATGAATGACACCTATGTGTGAATGAGTGTGTATTCTGTGAATTAGCATAAATAAGACCCTAATAATACCATAAAAGGCCCCATGTCCTGCACCAAATGTCATATAATGAAGTCCTTCAGCAGCAGAATTAAGAAACGTCCTCTTTATTGATAAATGTTGCATTTTTCAACGGGAAATATTAAGTGAAATACAAATAGCTTAAGTATTTCATATCTTTACTCTTGCATGTTCAATCGTTGTGTTGAACTGTTCCATTTCTTCTATATGAATGAGAACATGTAGCCATGATGCCACCCTGTTTCTCTTTTACATCTTTCTACATTCTCTTTCATAACAATGACATGTCAATGGTATTCTTTTTGATTAAAGTTTAATAATCAATACAAACACGACTGGGAAGGTGCTCGAAATTTAATGCTACATGTCAGTATTCTAAAGTAAGCAGACGGGTGCATCGCACTGTGCTGAAGAGCACATTTGATTTGGACAACTTGCAGGCATTTGTCCTTTCCGTGGGTAACACTACAAAGAAATTATTGATTACTTTTACACCCGTCTGCATAACAGAATTATCAGTATTTTGACAAGATACTGTAAAATGAAATTGAAAAAAAAATGACTACGCTACTATGCTACAATTAGTAATACTGGTAACATGAAAAAATACAATGTTATTAATTGTATTTGTACTGATAAGGGTTTTACATTAGTTTGTAGGCTCAAGTGTAGGTAGGTTTTGCTATTTCCTGATCTTACCTTGGTAGAAAGAACGTTTTATCATTTTTCCTCTTTCTCCATCTGCAGAGCTTTTTTTTCTTTTGCCGGGCAATGTTAGAGTTACCCTAGTTGCTACACTGTCCGCCATTCACGCTAACTGATGATAGCTAACGTAAGCTATTTTGTTGCGTTTAAAGCAATTTTGTTGACTTGCCTCTCAGCAAAATGCTCTCTGGTAAACAGAAATGTGTTGTATTTCTAAAGTTGCGTACAGACTGTATGCGATGGGCGTAATTAAATCGCAAGAAGCATCGGTGTCGCATCGCTTGATCATATTTGGATGTGGACCCGCCTATATAACAACTATTTGGTATCATGGGTGAGATAACCACTGTTGCTGGATTGTACATGTTGTGGAAGTCCAAGATACAGGGGAAAGCCAAACGTGGCCGGGCAAGCTAGCTAGCAGCCACCTCTGCTAGCTAACAGTAGCTCAGCTGGGCGGATGCAAGGTTGAGATGAGGCCGAGGCTACTCACTGCCGCTGTGACAAAACAACAAAGGTCCTGAAATAGTGGTCTCCAGGACTGCAGCCATAACCTACTTTGCTGTTGTGCTAAATGAGGAGTAACTGCAGTGCTCACCAGGGGTCCGTTTCACAAAGCAGGTTTAGTGAAAACTCTGAGTCTGTTAACCCTGAAATGAGGGAAACTCTGAGTTTTCCGTTTCACAAAGGGAGGTAACTCAAACCAGAGACAGAGGGGTAACTCTAGCCTGTTTCACAAAGAGAGGTAACTTAACCTCTCGGTTAGTTACCATGGTAACATGCTCTCTGAAACTAACCTGGTCGGGACCAGGTTTTTCTCAGAAAACCTTGAGTTCTGTCGTCAGTTTTTTTCAGAAAATCATTGCAAAAATCAGTCAGGAGGCCTACATTAAAAGTTATATTAGGTGGCAACTATTTCACTACCATGGCGTGTCCTTTTGATAACGATCCCGTGGATGAAGGTGCAGCATTGCTGCACAGAGAATTAAATATTTGTCGGGAGATGATTATCAGACCGCGCATAGACGTCCTTAATATACTGCAGCCATAATTACAAAATGAATGAAATGGATCTTTTGAGCAAGTTGAATGTATTTGACTTAGCGTTTCCTAAATATAATCCCAGCTTTTCTTGCAATTCATAGGTTCAAAAGTGTGTGCTTTTAATTGGGTTACCGGTATATAAACTACTCCTATAGGTGGAAACAACAGCCTTCTGATCCAGAATATCATCTATAATGCGAGGGGGTGCATTTCACAGCTGGGGCGCTGAATACGGCACAACACCATTTCATGTCACAGTCCACCATTTACATACACAGGCTCATCCGTCCTTACATTTCCAACATTAACAACCAAAGTCATGCTCTCACATCCCAGCAGATATTGTGTGTTGCGCTGGCTTTTTTTGCAAATGGGAGTTTTTTTTATACAACATATAAAACAGCCACTTACGGTAATATTTACTTTACCATGTAAAACATGCTCAAAATGAGGCGTCACCATGAGATTGTGCCGATGTTTTACCTGTTTAAACATTTTCTTTATGTTTCATCTTAAGCTGCTGCCAAGTGCGCTTCTCCCCTGTGGGAATGCACCTAAATTAAATAAATTATAATAGGCTCCCACTCAAGCAGTTCCCCCTGTGATATTACTATGATTGCAAAGGACTACATTTAAACTTACACACTGACCCGAGCAGCAATGTTCTCCCGCACCGTCTCCCTCTCTTTTGCTGCTGCAGCGGTGTTACACTTTCGGCAAAAAACATGCTCAAACTCTCCGTATGAGCGCATTAATATTTACAGTTACAGTTGTAGCATAGCCCTCCGCTTCCCTGTTGCTATGGTGACTCGTCGAATCAGGGCTCCATTGATGCTGTCTTTTTTTACTTGTGGTGCACGCGCTTAACTCCAGGTCAAACTACTCTGAGTTGATCAACCTAACGCAAATCTGCTGTTCTGGAACTGAAAACTCAGAGTTTCCTATCTCAGAGTAGATCAACTCAGAGTTCAGGGTTAGACTCAGAGTTTGTTGAACCTGCTTTGTGAAACGGACCCCAGGGAAAAACTCAATGCAGATTGGCTGTCGTGGCGCAGTGTCACGCAAAATCACTTGAGAAGTTAAATATTTTCAACTTGCGCCGTGAGGCGATGGATTGTCGCATCTGGTCTGAATGCACCCTAAGGCTAAAGTAGTGAAGCTTTAATGCGCTGCTGCTGACGAGGCAGGACCAAATATTTTGACATGGTTCAGACCATGAAGCCACTGTGTTCATAAGTACAGGCACAACTCAAGCAATCTCCTCTTCTTACGTGCCGTAAAGTGAGTCGTCATTTTCCAAGGTGATCAGACCCAGTGACAGATAGAATTAGATAGACGCTGATTGTGTTGTTTTCTATAGCCATTACATTGTGAAACAAACATTTACTTATATTGAAAAAGAGAAAATGTGTCTATTTTTTTAAAAAAAGCTTGTGGGCCTTGTTTTTGACCCCAAAAACAAGACCCACAATAAAAAGTAAAGGTAACTCTCTACAGTGTTGAAGGTGACACTCCTTCCCTATGATAGATTTCACCAATTGTTGTAAAGGGAGAATAAGCTGTCACAAGTGCCACTTCAAACTCCCCTAAGAATAGCGTTCAAGTCAGTCCAAGGTGGCCATGGTATTTACATATTTTATATGCTCACCTAACCATTTAATCACTTAACACCCAGGGGATAAAAGCAAACAGTAATAATCCTGGAAGAGACCACTCCCACAAGGGTAGAACTGCTTCACAATAGAATAAAAGAAACCATTATTAAAAGCTTTAATTAGTGTATTCAATTTGTGTGTACCATAATCACAAAGGGGTTAAGTGGACCTAAAATGTATCCAACTGCATTCATAGTTTGCATAGTTTAATTTTCACTAGGGCCCGTTTTATATCCTACACAAAGCTTTTTCTGTAAACCTTAATAAAATACATAAGGATTTGCAAGCTATTGTTCATTTCATTTTTATTGCCGAACGCTGGCTGTTAAAAGCCCTGAAGAAGAATGTGTTATCATTCAACATTTGGATTCTTCATTAAATGCTAATACACTGGATTAACATCTTTTTATTTTAATTTCTTTCCCATGAAGTATTTTTTTAACTATGTGCTAGCTATGTGCAGCATATATTAATTAACCACATGAATCCCAATGCTGCATTTTCATTTTAATATTTGTAATGAACTTGTGCCAGATTTATTTCTGGAAAAAAAATAAATAAATTGGTGCATGGCCCGACCATAAAGCACATCAGTACTTAACCCCATATCGCAGTTACAGACAAGTGTTTGTCTATGTGTGAACAGGAGATGAGAGGGGGCAAAATAACTCTAGTCTCTGTGGGAGGAAAGGCATATTTGTTATGATAATAATTCACAGCACATCGCCTATTCACTAGAGCTGTGTGTAGGGCTCCCTTGGTAATGGTATTTCCTCCATCTGGTGAATTACTCCTCTGACAAATTTACTAGATTTTCATGTGTTAACATCTGGCCCAGACGTACGTTTTACAAGCCGATATTGTTAATGTACTTGGTAATAATGCATTATCTGTTTTTAGATTCACGCTATGCACCAGAGTCTTTGAATTTGAAGACCCATGCATATGCCACTACAATTACAATTACTTCACAAAAGATTCACAACATTCTGATTCATTATGATGAATTGTAAACCAATCAACACGATTCAACAACAGATACCAGTTTAAAGCAGGAAACTCCTTAAAGCCGCCTTTCAAGCCAAAAATATGTGTGAAATAATGAAAAGATAATGGTGGGGTATCACTTTATACTATTGAATTGACAATTTCCAATTAAAGTATCCACTTAGGTTAAGCATATGATGCTCTGTAACACTTAATGACAAAAAGAGCTGGCATGTTACTGTAGCTTTTTGTCTGACTCATTATCAATAATGAATTGTGCAATATATTTTATCATCTACAACAACCACAATATGATAGCTAGTAAAAAAAATGGATTACACAACGGGGGAAGGATGTATAATATAATTGAGTTGTGCTAGAATTCCACTATTTACTGTAGTTAAAAAAGCTCAACTCTGAGGCTCTCAGCTCAAAGAAGCAATAAAGGATGTTTGTAATTGAGTCAGTGCATCTTCTTAATCACATATAACAGCAGTGCTGTGTGACTGCTCCAATTGAGATCACTCTGTCTTGTCTATGCACTCATTGGCTTCATTAGTTGATGTCTAAAACTGAAGGCCTAGCCCAAATTGCTTATCGACTGGGCTTTTAACTAAATGTTACAACTGTGTATGGCATGGCTGTTCTCCAAATATCTTTAACAACCATCTGCAGTAATAGGACTTAGCTCATTCAGTTAATCATAAGCAGCATTCCTCAAATTATTATTATACTGACAATGGAAGTAATGGTATTGCCTTTAAGATTATTATTCGTATCAGCTCATTCTCTTTTCTCTTGCCATGGCCTTAATTGTGGTATCAATTAGAGCTGACAATTTTCAATTAGAATTTTATGAGAGCAAGGACATGTAATAGAAATAAGGTTGCTCATCCAGAGTTTGTTGAAAAGCTAAGATAGACATTAGGCATTGTTTCATTATGGCTGGCTTTGCGCCTCTTTAACCATGTATAATGCTACACTGTCATGTTCAAATAAAGAGAGACATTATGTAGAATGGAAGAAAATATTTCTATATAACCTGTACAAGTCATATGAATATGGAGATATCATCCATTTATGAAACAGTTATTATTTTTCCCATCAATGCAGTAAACAATATACACATTTTAGTTTAAAGACCAAAATAGTACGGAATACTCAACGCTCAACTCTGAAAGTACATTGTATAAGAAAATAAGTCTGGGTTGTATTTTAGGGTGGGGAATTTAAAAGTTTCACATTACAAGATTAAAATGCAGTTATTAATGAGCTGTCAGGGGAGGGATTTATTTCTAGAGAAGAAGCTGAAGATGAGTTACTTAGATATGTAAACATGGGTTGTAATGAGTCAGGCACATGGATGAACCAAAATGGAAATGTAGCCACACCAGATATTTTGCTTTTGAGTAAAATAAAGATAGTTTGAATCCAAACTGCCATTTGACCGTAACCTCTTTGAGTGTGTGTAATTGGCAAGATGAACAAAATATCAGTCTTATCCAAATTGCATGCAGCCTTTAGCATTTTGAAAACACAAATATATCTATCTTATTCTCCAAAATGATGCAAAAGTGCTGCACATCAGATCATATACCACTCACAAATTTTGTCAGCCATACAGCTTAACAGAGCACACTCTACCTTGTCTTAAAATGACGATGAATAAAATGGATGGTGTGGCTGACAAATAAAAGGTCACGTTAGATCCCTGAAACAGTCACACTGTGCCAGAAACTTCCTTCAGATGTTTTGGGCATTATCAGTTGCTTATTACTACCAAAGAAATGAGGGGGCATGGCCCTACTGTACCTTTTAGTTGCCTTTGTCTGTTATCATCTCTTGTAATGGTAAACTGGATCACCCATTGGAGTCGCTCTAAATTTCTTCACCGTGGTTCTGTATGATGACATACGTATATTGACAGTATGAAGTATTAAAAGACCAACATTTCCATGTAAGGAGGAAGGCTGGGGTGGTGGATGGGTTAGACACACACAGGACTTTTGCGAGTTTCAAACGTTTGTGTTCCATGTGAAACAGTGACTTTTAAAGTTATTTTTACCTTTAGTTTTTAAGTATTTTTACCCACCCCACCCCCCACCCCCAAAAAAAGAAAAAATTTCCCTAAACGTAACCACTTAGTTTAATAGTTTAATTGCTTAAACGTAACCATGCCATTTTATTGCCTTTACCTAACAATGCAGTTATGTTGCAGAAACCTCACCATGTATTTGTTTTGCCTAAACGATGCAGTTATGTTGCCTATACCTAACCAAGAACCAAGGAACATCCATTCTGTTTGAATTGACAGTGTGACTCCCAGGCCATTAAAAGGTGATGCTAACAGTTACCTTTACAATGTGAGTAGATGATGACAGACTTCTGAACCTACTGGTAGGTGTAGCAGTCACCTTCCAGAGATGAACTGAGTCTGTAGAAATCATTACTGATGCTATTGACCAGAAATTACATTCAATAGGAGTTGTCATAGATCTAAAAAAAAACATTTGACACCATTAACCATGATATTTTGATAGCTAAACTGGAGAGATATGGTAATAGAGGTATAATACTGGAATGTGTCAAGAACACATCACACACATCATCTTGCTTGGACATTGTTTGTGGGGTCCCACAGGGGTCAGTTCTGGATCCAAAGCTGTTTGTACTATACATAAATGACATATGCAAAGTATCCAATATTCTGAAATGAATATTATTTGCGGATGATACTAATATTTTCTGTTCCTAGGATGATTTGAACCAATCAGTGGAAACAGTCGATAATGAAATGGTCAAGCTTCATGTGTGGTTTAATATAAATAAACTATCACTAAATCTAGAGAAAACTAAATACATGCTGTATGGGAAAAAAGGCTGCAACAAAAGCATTAACATTCAAGTTAATGGAGTGAATATTGAGAGGGTTAGTGAGAACGAAGTGCTGGGAGTGATTATCGATGACATGTTAAGTCATACATAAGACATTTAGTGTGTCCATACTTTGGAGGGCACAAAAACTACTAAATCGGAAAGCACTTCATCTGTTGCACTGCACACTAGTCTCTGCACACGTACAATACTGTACAGAGGTGTGGGGACACACTTACAAAGGCTACACACATTCCCTGCTAATGCTCCAAACAAGAGCTTTGAGAATTATACACCATGCCAATTATAGGGCACATACAAATCAATTATTTATCAAATCAAAAATACTTAAATTATATGCTTTAATAAACTGTTGTACAATACAGATGATGTAAAAGGCTTCCAACAAAAGTCTCCCTTACAACTTGTAAATACTATTCCTAGACAGAGAGAAGGAACACAATCTGAGAGGAAACATGATCTTCAGGCAGAGAAAGGTACGAACTACAATAGAATCCTTCACCATGTTGGTCAAGGGTGTCATAGTGTAATGATATATATGAGGAGGTCAAAAACATCAGCAAAACCGAGTGTCTTCAAAAAGAAGTATGTAAATATGACTATTAAAAGCTACAGGATGCCCAGGATGAGGGTTAACAAAGGTCAAAGGCAGGAGACAGCAGAAGCTGTGTTGAGACATTGAGTATGGGCGTAAAAACAAAAAACAATTATACAACAATAACAGCTGACACTGAAAAGCACATTACGAGGCAAATGTCAACTTGTGCGTAAGCAAGATGTTTTTTTTGTTTTTACTTTTCTTCATAACGTGCAACAAAAATGTGCAGATAAAAGACCAGACTGTTGTTCACTCTTGACGGACTAAAATGGACACTTGTGGAGACACACTCGTAGTCTGTTTGACTGTCTAGAGCTAGACTGCAGCTGATTACTACCTGCTGTTGAAACATGTTCTGTCAAATGTCATAAGAAAAATAGTATGATGAAGTTAATGCATTTTGTGGGTGGGGGCGGGACTAGATAAGCTTTTGCTTCTCCCACTTTCCCTTTCGGTCATTTGAATTGTATGATTTAAACTAAGATAATGTGTGATGATGATCGATTTAACTGACATGTCCGAAATAAACAAAAAAACAAATAAACAATGGTCACAAGTCACTTTTTGAAAGTCCAAGTCAAGTCTCTGAGGGAAGCAACATGTCCTTATCAAGTCTTATGGTTTTAATAAATAATAAAAAAAGAGTTGAAGTGCAACCATACTGTATAATTACACAAGGTCCCAACTAATGACAGTTTATAATCTAGTGTAAATAAAGAAAGTCTGCTGCTCTCTTTACCTGAACTAATTACAGACACACCTGAAACTCCAGGTCCTGCTCTCATTGGAGGATTTGAAGACCTTTGAAATAACTTGGAGGCAGACACATCTGGCTGTAGATATTCTGCATGCTATATTTATGATTATGCTCAATTTTGATGTATATTTGCTTTTTTTTAACTTTTTATTTAATATATTTTTATTGCATTATTTTCATGTATTTTATATTGGCTGCTCATTCTGTTTGTGAGAAACGTTGTCAGTCGTGCTGCTGTCTGTCTCAGGACACTCTGAAAAAAAAGAGATATTTATGTGAGTGAGCTCTTTCTGTGAAATAAATAAAAAATCTTCCAGCCTCTCAAACTCAGTGTAATGGTTAAAGCTAATAACACAGTAACATTACCGTTAAATGGTCAACAATAAACCTGTAACGTAATCTTGCCTTTAGCTGACATTAATAATTAACAAGTATTTCTCCTGGTTTAACAGTCTTAGCCAGCAGATGGTGGCTGCACCGGCAAGAAAACACTTTTCAAAAATATGTAATTTAATGAACGCCAATCTAAAAGTTAACCTCTCACAAAGCTAACATTAGTAACAAGCTAATGATGATAGTTTATGAAGCTGAGCTTAACACAGACGTTGCATTCGGCGATTCTCTTGTATCGGCTGTACCAGAAGTTTTTAAAGCCAAACAATATGAGAAACAGTAATGAAACTGCCGCAGCAGACTGAGGTGAAGTTAGTCTGAGGTTAGGAAAAACTTCGCCCCGGTCAGCAGCAGCAGCGGGTGATGTGCTCTCTGCGTCATCTGTGGAGTGTGACCGCTCTGACATCTCTGTGAGAGAGAATGACTTTCTGTTCCTGATGTTAATTCTCCAAAAAGTACATAAATAAAAAGATTGTTCACAAGTCTCAAATCTCATGGCCGAGTTGAGTCTCAAGTCTTTGGGGGGCGAGTCCAAGTCAAGTCTCAAGTTACTTTTGTGTGCAACTTATGTGAGACTCGAGTTTGAGTCTCACACTCGAGTCCCCATCTCTGCCACCTTCTAACCCACATCTATGTGGATGATAACCACTGAATACGGCCATTCAATGGAGTGATAACATCCAAAGTGGGATTCAGTAAGGCAATGAACAGGTATACCAAACTTTCTTTCAAGCCAGTTCTTAAAGTAACTCTTTAACATCATGAAACCACATTCAAGTCAGTACTTGCATTGATTGTCTGATTTATAAACAGGATGGATTGGTCTTTCTAGTGTTTCAGTGTTCTTGGCCTATGTTGGGTCCAATTAAACGTTCACTAAAATCCAAGTAAGACCCACCCAGATTGCAAAACAAAGATCTGGTCAGGTTTCTATGTTTTTAGTGGTTTGGTTCTGCCCAGAATCCACTAAAAACCTCTGCATGTCAAATTGATACCCGGCAGCTAAGTGATTTCTCTGCTGCAGAAGCCCAGTCTAACACTGAGCAGGTGTCATAAGAATAGGGATCAGCTTTGTCAGTGAATCTGCCATTAACAGCCAGATCATGCTTGAAGGGGTTTTTTTTCTGTGCAGTGAATCATTAGTCACTACATTTAATTTGTCAAGACTTCGGAGTAGGCGTATTTAAAATGAATTAAGTGTGCATATTCTTTTTGATAATACATTGGTACAATACATGGCTATTCTAGGACATTAGTAGATTCAGGGACAGTGACAGCTGATGCTGCACACCTTACTGGGCACCATGGGACAGCATAGCATCTGGACACGTCTGTGTATTTGTGTGCCTTTGAAAAGTACAGCAAGGTTGTCTTTTTTTCTTTTTCGGTTGACAAACCTGCTTCACATTTAAAACTAAATATAATCTGACACAAGCTTGCATTGAATAATCACAGAGAGCAAAACACAATGAACAGATTTACTAAGTGATGGTGTGATTTACAATATCATATATGACTATTAGAAAGTGATAAAGAAAGTTCTATTTTTATGGGGTACTATCCCATTTTACAACTTGATTGAAATATTGGTATGTTTTTTTTATATTATTCTACATAGGAGAGAATGAGATTAGAGAAATAGTTAGTTTAATCACACAGTTCATCCACTTTTAAGACACCCACATCTTTAAGAGGCGGTCACACAATATTAAGCTTCTTGATAACAATCCCATCCACCCATTGCAACCCAATATGGAATTATATTTGATTATGTCTTCCTAAGAGAAATATCTGGCTTCCATCTGCCGCTGTTATCATCAAACTTATTAAAAGGTTTGTTCCAATAAAACTGTAATCCTGTTAGTGGATCATCAAACACACTTCATATTGCCCTGGCCTAATGTTCTTAGAAGAAACTAGATCAATGACATACAAAGACAAAAGGAAAAACTGTCTGACTGGAAGATTATTGCAAATGTTCTCTTTCATATTATGCTAAACTTCGTTGAAATTGGCCTCTGTTTAATGTCACAGTGCATATTACATTGACTTTATGAAATATCAGGATTAAAGGTAAGAGTAATTCTAATTTCTATTTCACATACTGAAAATAAAGCTTGTAATTGAATGAACTATCGCATGTTTTGGAGAAATTCCACAAGGGATAGGATTAGGATTTATTGGATGGTTGATGGGATGTTTGGTTTGGAAAAGTGTTGGAACACATTGGCAAGCATGCAATCTTGGAACCTAGCTTTTTGTTATGATTTATCTGCATTTATGTATAGATATCTGTAACTCATTGCCACATCTCAAGTTGCTAATCAGACTATAAACAATGACTGCCGCTTGGAAGTCTTGGCCTAAATATCTTCTGGCTACACCGGAAAGCCCGAAAATATTAGTCGCTAATGTCAGGCAGATAGCTTTTTGGCTATGGGGTATGGTATTGCCAGAATCATGCAAATACACAGCCCTAATGTGGCGGTTATTGGTAGACTTATACAGTTCACACTTGGGTTATAGTATTAACACTTACCCAGGAGCTACAAAGGTTTTAACAAATTCAGATACAAATATATTCACTATTCATACAGTATTCATAGTTGCAACAAAATGAGAAATCTTCCAAAGTCTTATAATGACATAACGATTGCTTGGGACTACAAATGCTCTGTTTTACACAAGAAATTCAAGTACGTTTGCAAGTAAGCATGTCTTCAGTTACAGGACAACTCCAAGTCATTAATAAAAACAGTATTGTATTTAGACCTGTTTAATTGAGTTCGGGTGAAAGGTTTTTTGCACTGCTTCAAAAACCATACAGCACTATTTCAAGGAGTCATTTCTAATCCGCCCACAGAGACTGACAGGGACAGATTAATTTAAGGAATTGCATCAATTCCTTTCTCTCCCTATTTCTAAGCCACTAAGACAAAAAGAAGAGATTAAATTCAGCTATACAGTATATTACTGTTAGGTATAAAGTCTACACCACAGACTGTAGTAAATTGCCCCTCTAACATAAGCCATATAAATGATTGTTTTTCATTTATGAAGAAAAGGTATTTTCTTATCCTTGGTGGTGATAGGTGGCTATGTGTGTCATCAGCTGAAAGATTGTCTCTGGATGAAAAAAAAGAGACAAGCGAGGCCTCAGGCATGTGTTTCTGAACAGTGAAAATAATTGAAATGTGTAAAGGGGAATGTAATTGTTTCTGGAGAGAATTAAAAGGAACAGCAAAGCAACAGTAGAGCACTGCTGTATGCATCAAAAACTGGTGTGAGCCAAAAACATACTCGGGGTATGAAAATAACTTTTTTAGTCTATCTGCCAATGGCTGGTGAACTGAAAACAATTTGCCAAATTATCTTTCAACTGGCCCTAAAACTGCATAAGAGGAAAAATGACAATTCGAAATACGGGGGAGCTACAGGGAGCTTTGCTCCGGTGAAAGTATGTTATAATTTTCTGTAATAATGTATATTTTCCTATATGGTGTTTCAATCCAACATCTGTAGGAGTTTGTCACTATACTAGAATTTTAAACTTTTATGCAATACGTCTTTTAATACCACAGCAAAAAGTCATGTGCACAATGTACAGAAAAATTCACTAAACACATACCAACATGTGTAAAAATGTCAAGAGAGATAAATATCTGTAAAATCTGATTTTAGATTTTTTATTTATTTAACATGTGGCGGTTTATAAGAGTGGGCGGTAATAATTGTTGACCCTGCAAACTGCCTTCAGTCTTTGAAAAATAAAAATGATTAGTGAAATTAAACTTGTTTCAAAGAATCTTAATAAAGATTGGGGATTTAGAAACACTGCTTGAGTTCAATTAACCAACTTTATGAAGGACAAAAAACGACCTTAACATGGAACAAACACAATAACGTGACTTTAAAAAGACCTTTTCTGTAAAAAGGAGTGCACCAGTTCGTTGCCTGAAACAGTCATTGTGAGTCCCTGCTCTATATCCAATAAACCCATCCCTGATGACTCACTGCAAGATTTCAAAGAATACTGCAAAATTCAAAGACTACATTTGTATTCAGCAGGAACAAAAAAAAATTCCAGCAATATATCTGAGGATAGAGTGCATATTGTTTCATCCTGCAGGAGAAAGATGGAACTACAAGCCTTTATATTGATTTGTTTTGCCTTTTCAAACATAAGGTGACCTAACTAAAACAAGTGAGCTCAAACTGAAAGCCAATTCAATATTGTGGTTTAATTGAAGATGTGAAACAGATTTATCTGATATTAGATTAGAAAGTACTGCCCTCAGGTGGAAGGATCAATTACTACAAAAGATTGAATTGTCTCATAGTCCCTTTGCTCTGTGTATAATTAGATAGATGCAGTGTGAGGAACAGTGCACAGCACAAACACAGACATACTGGAAGACAGGTAGGCTACAATACACAGACGCACAGTACTTCCACACACACTACAATACATAGATGTATTTGAAGCCTGACTATTGCAAAGAACAGAATGAAAAGTAATGCAATACAACAGAATAAACCCTTAATTAGCCCTAAGTCAAATATTAGCTTAAGTGATACATAGTCACCAGTGATATTCTCTGAAAAAAACAACACACTTAAACAGATAAACCACATAAAGATAGAATAAAAGCTCACATATCAAAGGAGAAGATGAAATGCAAATGCACCCAATGATTTGCATTAACTGTTCTGGAAAACTACAAAATTCTATAATGCAAGAGGGTTTTGCTCAGAACATCAAATATTGCATACTGATTTAAAAAGAGAATGCTTGTAATTGGGAAGACCCAGGACCAGGAACACGTCGGGATCCCCCAGTTAGAGCTGGTTAACGTGGCCCGGGAAAGGGAAGTTCGGGGTCCTCTGCTAGAGCTGCTGCCCCCGTGAAGGCGATCCCAGATTAGCGGTTGAAGATGAGTGAGTGAGTGATGCTTGTAATTTAAAATATGCTGTGCCTTCAGTTTCAAAATAGAATACCACACATGTTCAAAATGCTTTGCACTATAAACAGAAAAAACAAATCAATAATTTTGAAAGTATTTTATCATTTATGCTTTTTGGGGCAGCAGGCGAAGTCCCTGCATTGACCAAGTAAGGAGTGCAGACATGTAGCTGGAGAGGTGCCAGTTCACATTGTGGGCACTGCCAAGGTGTCCTTGAGCAAAGCACCAAACCCACAACTGCTTAGGATGCCTGTCCTTGCTCTGATATCTCTGGATGTAATGCATAATGTGTATATAACATGGTGAGAAAGTATTTCTTCTTCTTCAAGCTGTTGTTACAATACAAAGACCTTCACAAGTTAACATTCATTGTGTTTAGTCAGAGAATGATCAAATGATTAAAGGGCAATGCACATTCTGACCTTTTGTTTTAGTCAGTAATATATTATATACTCTTTTGATATTTGTAATGAAAACACAACAGCATTGACTTAAGAGTGGATCAAAGAGTAGCTTGCAGTTAAAACTGACTAATGCCTATTTCAACCTGCGGTATATCTGTCTTAAACAACTCTTATGCTCCTTCATTCATACAGACAACGCCAATGAAAATGATCAAAACAGCTGTGGCTTGGGAACGATATACCACCTTTATAATGTGCTAACAAGTAAAACTGATGCTGGCCGTCTTTCAAAGGGTTGTCATAGTGATGGTTGTGCAGGGTTGGAGTCACGGCCACACAAGCCTGATTCTAAACTCCACAACTCACTTGAGATGAGATGTGTCACAACTGGTCCATTATGGTAAGAATACAACCCCACCTCAGTCATTAGCAGGAGCACAGCATCACCAGCAGCAGCAGCAGGAAATCCATGTATAATGTAAACCTGTGGGGTTACAGGAAAAGGCGTCTCTGTGTGGACAGGTCCTAAGTCAAACAGCAGTGTGATAACTTGGGATTCTTCCTGTCCAAGCCTTGAGGATGAGATTATCCAGAAGAAGATTCCCCTTATCCTGGTGTCAACGACTGTGTTATCAAATGTACTACTGTAGGGCTGTAGTCAACCAAAAAATGTTGGTCAACTCATATTGTAGTTACTCTTCAACCAACCGGTTGGTCAATTGTGTAAAAGAAATCACATGACATTATCTTTAAAGATTAATGTACAGGGCATGTCATAATGTGCCGCTACTCTCCATATTTTTTAAGCATGACAAAGTATTATATTTGCGGGCCTTTGGATATGCTTAATAATCTACCCTAAGGCCAGACCGCACATTCACATTCTCATCTCTGACCCTCGCAGTATTATCTTTATAACAAGCAATGTTTCTCGACTCATCACTGCACATTTGGACATTAACACTATGAGGTTGCATCACCACAGTTTCAGTAGCTGGTAGAGCAGACACCATTAAGAGTCAGGAAGGTAGAGAGAAAGCTTTCACTCCACTCTCTTGGAGCCCCAAAGGACATGGCAAGAGGTTTACCCTGCAGTCTTTCTCAATATGTGGACTAATGTGTAGGGGAAACATCCAATGATATGGAGGCAAAACAGTAATTACAACACAACAGTCTGCGCTGATCTCCTAGATTGAAGGTATTTAAAATTGGCCAAATTAAATAAATTAAAAATGCATACAACAAATTAATACTGCATTTAGGTACAAACCATAGGGGTATAAAATATGCCTCATTAACATTATCACAAAATATCATGCTTTATGTGAGTGCAGTGACAACTCTCATTATACTTTTTTTCTTCCCACTTCATGCTATGGTTTAAAGACACACTGATGCCAAGGGACCAGGTAGTGCGGTTTGGATTTCTGTGTGGTTTGCCAAACTAAGGGATTTCATGAATCTGGAGAGCAAGCAAAAGTGTTGCAGCAGGCCACTGGGAAACAAGCAATATTGCATATTATGAGTGAGAACAACCCAGCTGACATACTCTTAGAGGACGCCAGTTCCAGCTCTTTATTAGATTTATATTGAGGCCCTGCTGAGAATAGTTGAAAGAGAAATGAAATGGCACCAAAATTTGAGTTAGATCCCCATTGGGAGAGTCATTTTCAGTTGAAAGTGCAAGAAAACAGGTCAATTTTAGAAGGGTCAAAAATTATTAGAACAGGAAGCATGAATTGCAGAAAGTGTTGAAGCTAATAATTACACAGCCAGGGGTCATTTTACTCATTCAATATAATAATATTTATAAAACTGTAACTGCAACATCATTGTTGATTGAATACTAATTTCTTTCAAAACAGAGCAACTATTAAACCATTTCTAGGGAGCAAAGGGACTAAAGAATATTCTCTTTCTCAGACATGCAACCAATTTTGTTTTCACAGACACATAACAGCAATGCTCACACAAGCGATCCTACTTGTACAATGTCTCTCCAAGCAGCCTCCATGCAGAAAACCAATATGTTTGGGCAATGAATATTTTATTCCAATCCAAAGTCCAGACAATAACATTCTCCAGATGCACTAACAGCCACATAAATTCTACCTTGATTTTGTTCTGTCACCACTGAGACCTAGTAAGTGCTCAATTTCATGGTTGATCTGGTATTGTACTTGTTTAAATCCAATGTTAGGGAGTGTGAAAGCAGAAAAAAATGGTGGAGACTGGAAATGTTAATGAGGCCCGAAGTGTGTCCATTGAGAAGGTTAATGGCAATGTGAACTCTTCAGGGGTGACACTTGGTAATATGGATGCCTGAATCACTATTAAAAAATATTTGCTGACCTGTACATAATTAACATCAAAGACACGATAGAGGTGCTTGGCAGATTATGAGGTTGTATAATTTCTCTGCATCTTCTCAGGCTATCAAGGACACAGTATACAACCCCAATCCCATGAAGTTGGGACATTGTGTTAAACGGGAATAGAAATAGAATACAATGATTTTTAAATCAGTTTCAACCTATAATCAATTGAATACACTACAAAGACAAGATATTTAATGTTCAAACTGATAAACTTTATTGTTTTGTTTTTTTTGCAAATATTCACTCATTTTGATTTTGATGCCTACAACCTGTTCCAAAAAATCTGAGACAGGGGCATGTACTACTGTGTAACATGCCCTTTCTTTTTAACAACACTCAATTTGGGAACTGAGGACACTAGTTGTTGAAGCTTTTTAGTTGGAATTTTTTCCCATTATTTCTTGATGTACAACTTCAGTTGCTCAAAAGTCCGGGGTCTCTGTTGTCATATTTTGTGCTTCATAAAGCGCCAAACATTGCACTCTTTTACTACGAAGCCACGCTGTTGTAACACATGCAGAATGTGTCTTGGTATTGTCTTGCTGAAATAAGGAGGGACGTCCCTGAAAAAGACATTGCTTGAATGGCAGAATCTGTTGCTCCAAAACCTGTATGTTCCTTTCTTTTCTTTTTTTTCCTCTGCAAATTTTTTTATTGATTTTTTGCAGACCTTAACAGAGAAACAGGTCAAACACATGTACAGTACGTCTGCTTTAAGCTGAAAAAAAAGAAAACCACAGACAAAAACAGAAAAACCACAACATGAATCCCACCATCCCTCCCAACAACCCACGTCGGACACAGTCACAATAACAGAAAACAAGTAACCAAATAACATGTAACAAAAGTAGATAACGTAAGATAAAGTAAAAAAAAAAACTAAATAAATAAAAAATAAAATAAAAAAATAAAAAAATAGAAATAGAAAACCGGCCTGGCACAAATCGAAGATGAGTGGACCAGTTTCAAAATGTCCCTCCACTGGACCTCAGTAATGTCTACCCCCAAATCATCTTCTCTTTCAGTTTCTCATTTGAGAAGTGATTGATAGGCATCATCATTATTATTTGGCAAAGGACGCTTCAAGCCTCTTTTCTCAGCTCCTGTGACTGCTGGCTCTACCAGTGAGGATCCAGGTTGTTCTTCAGAAATAGCGCTGAGATCCAGAATGAATGTTTCCTCTTCATTTGGAGGAACTGGCTCACTTTCCTCTACCATCAAAGGCTCACCATCCCCTACAACACCTTGAATCCCATGCAGAGCTTTAGAGTTCTCACCTCCAATAATGTCCAGAACCACATCCGTGTATATACCTCTCTTAAAGGGTTTGTTGCCCGTGTTTTTTTGCTTCAGGGTCCTCTTCTAGCCAGACCCCATTGCATTAACATGCTGGGTAATTTCAACCCAAATGTCTTTCTTCTTTTTGTTAGTCACCATTCCACTTGCAACAGAGCTTCCTACTATTGAGGCATAATGGCACTTAACACCCTCCAGCAGTGCATGGGTTTCTGCAACGGTGAAATAAGGTCCTTTTGAGTCCATGGTTGCCCCTCATCTGTCGTAGTGAACATAGTATTTATAGGCCTTTGGCTTGATTGATTGAACACAAGCCAAAGCACATCAGCTAATGAGTGGGTGGGTATTTGACAGCCATCTTATATTCAGCCTTTAACAGAGAGAGAGAGAGAGGCACTGACGTGGCAGGTATTGTCTAGGCTATCACCATTTTGGTGGAAGAGGATACCGTCAAAGGGTATATGTTGAGCGTGCAAAACCACTGGAGCAATACACCGATGAAGAACTGTATGCTCGCTTTCGCTTTGGGAATGCTGATATCAGGTACATTGCAGACCTTGTCAGGCCAAAGCTTGAACAGAGAACCCGAAGGAGTCACAGTCTGTCAGTGGAAGAACAGGTCCTCATTGATCTGCGCTTTTATGCATCTGGGACTTTCTACCAAGTTGTTGGTGACAATATAGGAGTGGACAAATCAACTGTGAGTGATGCAGTGAAAGCTGTGTCAATTGCATTGGCCAGCCTGGTCAATCAGTTTGTTTCTCTTCCAAAGGATGACCAGATTGCCCAGACCAAGCACAATTTTTTTCTTTTGGGGAAAATGCCCAATACTATTAGGGTTATTGACTGCACTCATGTGCATATCCAAGCACCTCATGACAGGGACTGGGAGTACATCAACCGAAAGGGGAGGCGCAGCATCAACATCCAACTTGTGGGTGACGCTGACCTCATCATCACAAACTGTGTCGTGAAGTGGCCTGGGTCTGATCATGATGCACGTATCCTGAGAGAGAGTGCTTTATACAGAGAGCTCCAAAACAACTGACCGGATGGCATACTATTAGGAGACAGTGCCTATCCACTTTTACCCTGGCTGATGACTCCTTTTCTTGCAGCAACCACACCTGCGCAGGCATGCATCACCACTGCTCATTGCAAAACCAGATGTGCAATTTAGCGTTTAATTGGAGTTCTGAAGAGACGCTTTTTGCATGCCTTAACTACTTGCGAGTGGAGCCCAAGGGAGCATGCAACATAATACTTGCGTGTATTGTCCTGCATAACATCGCTACCAGGCGCAATGTCCCTCTCCCTGATGATGTGTATGATGCACCTGAGCCTGCTGAAGAACCAGACCAACCTCTGGCGTTCTGTCAGAATGAGGGACTGACTGGACGTGTAGTAAGGGATACCATTGTTAGACATCATTTTTGACGGTTTCATCTGTGATCATTGTTTGTTTGAAATTAATATACAGTGATGACAGAAAAATGTGCGATTTGGAACCGAGACACCCAAGCCCACACCATCGGCCTATGCTCCAAACAATAGAGCAAGGAGAATCCAGTGCCTAAGGGAAGAGCTCAAGCTGATAAAAAGGCAGTACAAGAAAGCAGGGTAAGTTGAGAGAGTTGGCCTGGCGGACCTGAGAGCAATCCTGAGGAAACAACTTTTGTTTTCCACAGGAGGAGACAAAAAGAGAGAGCCAGGAAGAGGGCAGCATTCCTGGCCAATCCCTTCAAGTTGACCAAGCAACTCCTTGGCCAGAAGAGGACTGGTCACCTCACTTGCTCCAAAGAGGTCATTAACAACCACCTCAAGGCCACGTACAGTCACCCAAACAGAGAGGAGCCGCTAGGTCCATGTGATGCACTGACAACACCACCAGAGCCTACATCAGACTTCAACCTGAAGGAGCCCTGCCTACGTGAAGTGGAGGAGGTGGTGCGAAAAGCAAGATCAATTTCAGCACCAGGCCCAAGTGGAGTGCCTTATAAGGTGTACAAGTACTGCCCCGAAGCTACTACATCGGCTTTTGAGGGCCCTGAAGGTAATCTTGAGAAGAGGGAAGATTGTGCAATCATGGAGGTATGCTGAAGGAGTATATATACCGAAAGTATCGACCAGTTTCGTGTCATCTCCTTGCTCAATGTGGAGAGCAAAATCTTTTTCAGCATCCTGGCCAAGAGACTGTCCAACTTCCTGTTGAACAACAATTACATCGACATGTCAGTGCAGAAGGGAGGAAAACCAGGAGTTCCTGGTTGGATGGAACACACAGGCGTGGTAACTCAACTCATCAGGGAGGCAAGAGAAGGCAGAAGGGACCTGGCTGTGCTATGGCTGGATCTCACCAACGCCTATGGCTCAATACCCCACAAGCTGGTGGAGGTTGCACTGGAGAAACACCATGTACCCCAGAAGGGGAAATACCTCATCCTGGACTATTACAGCAAGTTCAGCTTGAGAGTCTCCTCTGGCCAGTTGTCATCTGACTGGAACCAGCTGGAAGTGGGTATTATCACGGGTTGTACAATATCAGTGACCCTGTTTGCACTAGCAATGAACATGCTGGTCAATGCAGTTGAACCAGAATGCAGAGGTCCCCTCAGCAAGTCTGGAGTAAGGCAACCTCCCATCAGAGCCTTCATGGATGACCTCACGGTAACAGCTGTACCAGGAGTCAGGTGGATCCTCCAGGGTTTGGAGAGGCTCATGAGATGGGCCCGCATTAGTTTCAAACCTGCAAAGTCCAGATCCTTGGTTCTAAAGAAAGGGAAAGTCATAGCCAAATTCCGGTTCCGGCTGGGAGAACAACATATGCCGTCAGTGACTGAAAAGCCAGTGAAGAGCCTTGGAAAGGTCTTCAACTGCAGCCTGAATGACAGGGATTCCATCAAAGCAACCAGTGCTGACCTGGATAGCTGGTTGAGAACAGTTGACAAGTCTGGGCTCCCTGGAAGATTCAAGGCCTGGATTTATCAACATGGGATCCTTCCAAGAATTTTGTGGCCTTTGCTCATATATGAGGTCCCCATGACTGTGGTAGAAGGCTTTGATCAAAGGGTGAGCAGCCATCTACGCAGATGGCGGGGATTGCCGCGCAGCCTAAGCAACTTCGGGCTGTATGGTAACACCAATAAGCTCAGGCTCCCTTTCAGCTCAGTCAGGGAAGAGTTCATTTTGGCGAGGGCACGGGAACACCTGCAGTCCTCTGGATCCAAAGATGCCAAAGTGTCTGGGGCAGGGATTGTGGTGAGGACAGGGAGGAAGTGGAGGGCAGCCGAGGCAGTCCAGCAAGCTGAGACCCGATTGAAGCATAAGGCCATCCTTGGAACAGTAGTGCAAGGTAGAGCTGGACTTGGGAGACTAACAGCAACCAGGTATGAGACTGCCAGCGGGAGGGAGAGGCAGAGGCTGGTGCAGGAGGAGGTGCGAGCTTCAGTCGAGGAAGAGCGAACCAGCAGAGTAGTAGCCATGTGGCAGCAGGGTGCGTGGATGAAGTGGGAGCAGGCGATGGAGCTGAATGTCACCTGGAAAGACATCTGGAAGTGGAACCCCCAGCGGATCAAGTTCCTGATTCAGGGGGTTTATGATGTCCTTCCAAGCCCATCAAACCTGTGCACATGGGGCAAGATAGAAACATCTGCATGCCCCCTGTGTTCCAAAATAGGAACCCTGGAACAAATCCTGAGCAGCTGCTCCAAGGTTGCTGAGTGAGGGTAGGTATTGATGGAGGCCAGACCAGGTCCTGAAATCCATTGCTGAGGCAATCAGCAATGAGATCAAGGGCAGCCGGTACACCCAAACCACAGCTAAGGCCATGAATGTTGTCAGGGAAGGGGAAAGGCCAGAGAAAACATCAAAGAACTGCTCTGCTGGTATGCTCTCCACAGCCAGAGACTGGGGCCTGACATCATCTTGGTCTCAGAGGCCGCAAAATAACTCATCTTGCTGGAGCTAACGGTTCCCTGGGAGGAGAGGATGGAGGAGGCTCATGAAAGAAAGAGGGAAAAGTACGAAGAGCTGGTGAAAGATTGTCGGAGGAACGGTTCGAGGACCAGGTCCTTGAGCAAGGCCTATGGCACACTGGGCATAACAGGTGCCAATCGAAGGAGAGAGATAGGTAACAATGTGGAGGCAGCAGAGAGAGCCTCCAGATGGCTCTGGCTGAAGAGGAGAGAGCAGTGGGGGCAGTAGAATGCCACTTGGACATAGGCCGGGGTCTGATCAGCCTCGGCTGGGTCGCCTGGAGGAGGGTGTCTGTTGTAAGACCCGAAACACCCAGAGATCCCAGGAAACAACACTGATGTCCAAGGTTGTGCATCAGTAGATGTTTCTGTCAACTGATCCAGATTCAAAGTAGGATTGGATTCCGTGATCTAATCCGAGTCCATTTTCAAGATTTGATCCAATCCGATAACCAAAATCCGATCGGAATTGCTAATGTGAATAATAGTGGAGATAATTGACAACCCTGGCGAGTGGATCTCTGTAGACTAAAGGGTTTGGAGATGGAATTATTGGTTAAAATCTCAACGGTTGGATTTGTATATAGCAGTTGGAGCCATTTTAGAAACGTTTTTCCTAACCCAAATCTTGGAAGTACTTCAAAGAGGTAACCCCATTCTATCCTATCAAATGCCTGGCTTGCATCGACCGACAGCAGTGCTGTGTCCTTTGCGTCATATTTCTCATATAATATATTTAGGACTCTTCTTATATTATGGTAGCCTTGTCTATTTTGTATGAAACCTTGTTGATCATCAATAATCAGCTGAGGGAGGTATTTATCTAATCTTCTAGAGAGCGTTTTGCAAAGAATTTTTATATCACATCCCATTAAACTAATTTGCCTGTAAGACGAGCATTTGGTTGGGGGCTTATTTGGTTTTAATATTAGGGTTATTATAGCCAACCTTAAAGAATCCGGGAGTGTATCTTTCATAAACGACTCTTCATACATGTCCAGAAGCGGCCTTAATAGCTGTCTTTTAAATGTTTTGTAAAACTCGATTGGTAACCCATCTGTCCGGATGCCTTACTGCTACTGATGGCTCCTATAGCTTCATCAAGTTCTTTTGTTGTTAATGGACCATCTAGTGTTATTTTCTCGTCCTATGATATAGTCGGAAATGGCAACTGGTCAAGAATTGTCTTTTGAGCTTCTCTATTTTCTGTACATTCTGATTTGTATAACAATTTATAAAAATTTCTAAAAGTGTTATTTATCTCTACGGGGTCCATAATAAAGTTGCCAGAGTTTGATTTTATACTATTAATGGTTCTTTCACCTTGCATTTTCTTTATCCTCCATGCCAATAATTTACCTGCCTTTTTCCCTTGCTCATAGTATGCAACTTTATCAGTCATTAACTTATACACATGACAAACCCCTACACATACAACTACAAAATTTCAAACAGTCCCACCCTCGAACCTAGCATTTTTCAAATTTCCTCAAATTTTAGTTTCGGAAATTTGAGGAACGTTGATCCACAGTATTTGGGGAGCAACTGGTCTGCGTGACCAGGACCATTAACAAAACAATCAGTGCCATCTACCACGCACTTCACATTGCAATATATGTATGTACATCCCTTTCCGAGTATAAAACTGTACCACTTGGCCATATTAAAATAAAATCCTCACGTTTATAATATATAATCATCAGTTGCAAGATATATAAATAAAATCTACCCAATCCTAAGAGATTTGGCGATGAAGAAACACTGGCCTACCTATTAAGTAATAATGCAAACATAAAGATTAAATTATTTTGCTTTTAAAAACAAAACAAACCCATATATCCATGACTTGACTCACCGCGAAAAGATCTTACTTCCAAATGGCTGGACCTCTACAGCTGTTGCCCATGGCTAATCAGCTGTTTCTTCTGTTAGAGTTCAGTTCACTGTGGTGGCTTGGCTGTGGGATACTTTTGTAGAACGTTTCAGCCTGTGGCGTTGAGAAAAGATGCATCTTGCCGTTGTACAGCACTCAGAGTTTGCAGGGGTTATGCTGAAATCCCCAGAAGGCGTTAATATCAACAAACAGTTTCGTTACCGGGTTTAATCCCCGTCAGATCCGCACTGTTTCTGCAGAGAGATTCTGCACAAATGTTATATCCCTGCTATTCTTACTAATCATTCCTGTACCCTTCAGTGGCTGAGGCTGCTATTTGAAAATCATCCCGTGAGGACACTGTGTCACTAGTTGGTGAACAGTGGGGACATTAATTGGAGCCCAATTACTTTCCGTCCACACAAACAGATTAATTGTGAATATGGCAACATTTCATGTCCATCTCCTTAATTATTTAATAATATATCCACCAAAACAGATTGTTTCTATGTTAGCATCCCACTAGTATGTATAATAAGTTCATCATTACAAAGATATCATAAGTAACAAGGTCAACCCTTCCTTTTTCCTTCCTAGCTTTAGAGTACTATTGATTTCTTAGTGAGTGTTGCTCCCAGTAATGCAACAGATTATTTATCTAAAACACGCCTTTACAGTACACCAACAAATATTATATAACATTACAAATTGTAATCCCTTTTTCTAGATCCAAAGTATCCCCCCCCAAACAACAATGTTTAAAGCTTAAAAACAGCTTCCAAGTTCAGTATTTTGGTTTATTTTGAGCATTAAGGGGCAGCTGTGTGAGATATCAGCTGCAGATGAGGTCCAACACCAGCACCAATAGACAGAGGTTTCCAATTACCCAACAGTGGAGGCAGAAGGAATGCAGAAACAGGTGGCGCCTTTAATTGCTTTTTGCAACCCCAGAAGCAAAGCGTGAGAGGGAGCAGAGCTGTGGGAGGTCCTCTGGGAGATGAAACATTCACCAATGTCTTTGTAATTGGTTTTAGTAAAATATGATTCTGTGGTTAAGTGTTAACAAAATAGATCATATATATATTAAATGATATATATAATAATTTTAAAAATATTTACTACTATGTGAGCCTGTTGAGTATTAGATCCTTTCCAACCAGCATCATCACCATTAAAATGACTCATGCTTGTCCCACGCAAAATAGTCTGTAATCCCTGCATTGTATTTATCTATTTATTGTTCTGTAATGACTCCTATAAATTTCAGACCTGACACCATTGAGCTGTTTTCATTTTCTTAACCATGACATTGCAGCAGCTATATGTTCCTTAATGTTCGATGACATGCGTTCCTCCTCTGAGCTCTCACCTATGCCACGTATGGTCATTACAAAAAGACCCAGTGAAACACCTGCCTTTTACCTCATGGACATGAGGTAAGAGGTGATTAAAGTAGAGATAATGGCAGAATTTTTTTTTGTTACATCACACACCTAGGGCTCTATAAAGACACTGGCCCACAACAGACAGAAGTGGAAATCCTTTGTTGCTGCCCTACATGGTAACAGGCATAAAAGGCAGTCAGTAAGTAAGTATGGCAGAATGGCTGACTTTATCTTGTATGCCTTTGTTCTAATCAGTGTTACCCCTTTGTTAGCTCAGTTAGCTATCTGGATAACCGTAATTGCTTGTAAGTTTATGTCGAACTTTGTAGCAAGAATGATGCAACTCCCTTACTTCTTTTCAGTTTCTGTGTTTCTACTGAGGCTAACAACTGCACTTTGCTGGGAAGCATGAGAGAGGAAAAAAGCAATCTGATCCTGGCCTAACCCTATCTCTTATACTAAGGGGATGAGATCAAGAAAATACCAGCTCTTTACACTACTAGTAAAAAGCTCTGACTACAGAATATGCTTACATTGTGGCAAGAGGAAGTAGAGAAGGGGTTATGTTTTGGAATCATGTATCTTAAGTGTTTCTTCTTCTTCAAGGCCATACAGGACTTGCGGGACTCCTACAGTCATTTTCAATATCAAGGAGGTATGATTTGTGGTTATGCTGATTTACAAGGTTGGAACAGGATGCATATTCATATGCTGAGTTTACAAAAACAAAGTGGCGAAACAGCAGTTCATATAACCTTTAGAATCTCTCATCTTCCATGATAGAAACATATTTTGCATCACAATAAGACTGTACTGCTGCATTTTGTTTGTATGCACAGGCTTGTGTACTTGCATGCGAATGTATTTGTGCATGGACATACACACATACACCTGAGGTGTGTTTGTCCATATTCTTCTGACATGAGACTGCTGGCAGCAATTGCCCTGTTTTCCCATTTCCCCTCTGGCTAATCACTAGAGTCCCCGTAAATCCTTGGTATCATCACAGGATCAAGAGAAGGCCTCCAAGCCCCAGGGAGCCTATTTCCTCTGAGAGCAGAACACAAACTGGAAAGCTTCTTGATATATTTGCTGGCCCAGGGATGGTCAAGACTTCAGGGCTGAAAGATGCTCCATGGCATTACCCTGCTGCTGGTAGGTCCCCATTTTGCATACACAACACAGTAAAGGGGAAGACTGAATTAAATATAAAAAAGCTCCAGAGAAAGGCTATAATGACAAAAGGAGAGAGAACCATTGTATGTCATCTATGTCGGTGGGCACAAGGTGGAAGAAGGTCAGTGATAGGGATCCCATTGTAATGTTTTACTCCAAACCTGTATTTTCCAGCTGCAGTGGCTGTATTCCAGTTGGTGTGGTTACACAGAATAATTAGTTTGGTTGGAACAGCACCTTGGGGGGCTGGATTAGCTCTTGGAGGGCAGTTTCTCCAGCAGGCCAATGTTCTGATGAGAGCTGAGATATACTGTCATGCACCCAGCACTGAGAAGCTTTTGATGGTTTTAAAAGCCTTGAGCAAGTGACAATTACAGCTTGAATGGCAAACAGTGTCAAAAGGAATGAGATGCTCTGGACTCCAAAGCTGAAGGTCACCAGGGAGACGGCCTGTTGTAAAGCTTTGCATTACAATGTTGAATAATGGACATTGTCAAGAGAACAACTAGGAAAATTGTTGCTATTTTATAAAAATGTAACACATGATATCTGCAAATTGCAGTCATGAAACAAATTATCGAATCATACATACAAATGCCAAAGATCAGAGTAGTGGGAAGTAAACTGAAGTTAATATCAGAATGGGCCGCAGCACATGCTCTGGGAACCACTGGCCTAACCCAAACTATACATTCTGTATAGTTTATTCACCATAACCACGACATTTCCTTAAACATAACTACAATTTAGTTGTCATACACAGATATTGTTGAAAGCGAGAATTAAAAAAAAACATTAAATACTGAACATGATCCAGGGTTATTACAGAATTGGCTAATACCAATGTTCTTGTCTGACTATCAGTTCCATAAAGACCCAGAACACATTAGCTGAAATGCAATCTCAGAACCCATTAAAAAATATCTGACAAAGCTTTTTTTTACTCATTTTGTCAAGAGTTTGTTCTGTCAGTGCCCTCCTCTCTCCCTTTTGTATGAGTTTGTCTCCCTCTGTCTGTTTTTCCCTGCATGTGTCTCCCCCTTGTTTTTTGTTGTCCAGGTCCGGTAGGCGTGTCCCCCCCAGGCTACAGCATGTTACGCTAATCACCTGTACCACTATAAAGACCCTGAGCTGACAGGCATGCAGCGCCGGACCGTTGTTATCCTTTCCCTGGTGAACTCTTTGTCGGATTGGCTCCCGTTACTCATTTGTTGGTTTTGCGTCGTTTCCCCGTTCCTGTTTTCCTTCGACCGTCTAGTCTTAGTATTTCTGTTACCCTGTAGTTGTTTCACATTTTGATTGTTGTTTATATTAAACGTTTTGTTTGTACTTTTACATGTCTGCATTTGGGTCCAGTCTCCCAGTGTTATTTCCCTGCACTGTTCATGACACATTTATCATGAATCAGATCATTCCTATGCAGGTATCTGTTTATAGAGATGTCATCTCTTAATTCCAACTACTTTCTTCGTCTCATGTTGCTGCACGGAAGGGGGAGTCTATATGCTCGACATCCCAAAATATTGGCTGAGCCCCCAGAAAAAAAATAGTTGTCAGACTGATAGATCATGTATTTCCACTTCTAAGATAGCATAGCTCATGTTTGACTCTAGTGTACCATTTTTATAACAAACACTCGTTGGATGAAAACCAATATAGGACTGGGGAGCTCCATTCATGATATAAGAGATCAAACCGTATTCACCTCAAGAGGAAACTGTGCATTGAGTTTTTCCGTCTATCCTGGTGTATCTGTGTTTACTTCCATGCTGGATCTGTCAGGTGTGGCTATTCTACCAAGAAGCACCATACCAGAAAGCTATGAAAGTACTTAAAGGTGTGACTTCCAACCATGACGAGCATCTCCTGTTCTAACCTTCTTGTGAGCTGACACAAGTGAGCAAGTGTTAAACTGCACTACAGATACAACCCTAGACAATTACAGCTCACTGGAACAGAATAATCAAAGTTAAAATTATACAGGACAATATATTTTTGTTTAAATTGAGTTTTTAATCTTCTGTATCTACACAGTGTAGCACATTTGATACTCTGAGGCTTTAATTTGCAAGAAAGAATGCATCTGATTGGGAGAAAGCAATGTTTAAATAAAATCATAATTTATTTTTTTAATTTTGCAAAACAGTTTGATGTGATATCAATAGTGCAGCTATCAGCAAATCTTTTTAAAGATCTGACTAAAAAAGCACAATCACGAAAAGGCAAAAAAATTATGTAAAGGCCAATTTAACTATTCTATACAATATACTAACTCCATGGCACTGACCCAAAAAAGTAATCACCTGTGTTATCAGTATTCTCAGCCTCAGTTATCGTCTGGGTTTGAGAAATACTCTTCCTTAAATAGTCTTGCCAGTGACAGATACTTCTGACAGCTGTGGCACAAGGAATACTACATCACTCTTTCACCAGGCTCCCTGCATAAGAATTACAGTTAAATTATTGTTTTTTTTTCGCTCAACAGTGTGATGCCAGGAATGATTTTGGCGACAAATAAAAGGAGGGAGGTAAAAAGAATGAGTCTCGGATGAAACAAACCATGAGGGGTAAATAAGAAAGTTTGGAGGTCTTTACTCCTGACAGAAAGAAATGGAGAGATGGTGGTGAAATATGAGGACTTGGAGCGATGTTTGCAGACGGACAGCTAAACATGTATAAGTTAAAGTTTACTTGCGGACACAGTTGAGAATTATTGAGTTTTCATCAGGTTTACTCATCTTGACATTTTGAAGGGAAATCCCAATTGTAGGCCTAAAGGTAATACAATTACTCGCAGCGTGAGTAAGCTGCTTTTCTGTTTGTTTGTTTTTAAACAGCTGTGGTTTCCAGGGGTTCTAACTAAAATGAATTGGTCCTCAGTGTGCCTGTAGACTCCAGTATGTTCAAGTCACACTGAAATCAAATTTGATACAGGTAGGACATACAGTATATCGTATTGGTGTTCGGTTTTATTATTGTTCAAAATGAATGAACCATATGAAAAGACTGGTGCAATATCTGTGTGGGTGGACACTAAAAATAGTTTCCATAATGTGGGACATACGCTGCACTGAGTGTATAGGAGCTGCCCATGACTTAGCAGGTGAACTAGCCTCAAAACCCTAGTGCTGTTACCAAGCTAAGCTAAGCCCACTTTCTGGGTGGGATACAAACTTGATCTGCAATCTGTAACCATAGTCCTGAACCCGGCGTCACTCAGATCCAAACTTAGATGAGGAGTCTGTTGTCAAATGTTAAGTGTAGTTTGCATTTTTGTTACGTCATTTGTTAGCTTGTAACTGTCAGTGGCCGACAGCTATGATGACAGCGTGTTTTCTCTCTGTGCTGACAGTCCGCTCTGAGCTTTAAGGTTTCATGTTTCTTTGGCAGTGTTGTGTCAAAGTTGTTCTCCCATTGAATAGTCACGTTTTAGACAGAGATCAGTTTATCGAGTAATGATGTTCCAACTGAAGCTGCCCAAGATATGCTCAAATTTCAGGGAAGTGCACAGATAACTCCTCCTTCGAGACATGAATATTAAAACACTTCTCTAGTGACAAACTTTGCTCAGAAACAAGTCACTATAGTCAGTGTGAGGCATTTGAGAGGACATAAACATAAGAAAAGGGGGACTTATAAAGATCATGATTCTGCCAGTATATAATGTTGTAGGCTGTAAGAAGATACCTTTATACTAATTTCTCAGTACGCGCCTACATTGAAACAAAATGTGTCCTCCTCATTTAACCTATCCTGTACACTAGGAGCAGTGTACCAACTCCAGATTTTACCAGAGCCTCCGGCAGGGACACTGACGGAATCACAAACCTAGAGAGATGATAAATAATTTCGGGGTGGGGGTTTTGCCAAGCCCCTTGTTTGCAAAATGAACAAAATGCATGTCCCTCATTAACGTGTCGTCTGTAGTCTAGTCCTCCTGACTCATTGATCTTTCATCTGAGGTTTGTTTAAGTTAGAATCTATGGCCTTGACTGTGGCTCTGAAATATCAGTAGCCTAGCTGTGCCGTGTTACCTATCTATCACGCTATTTACTGGTAAACGTAAACAAATCAGCCTCAACCCTCCATTAAAATTTAACAAATTACCATATATGCAATTTTTTTTTGTTGCCAAAAACAGTTTTAACCTCTCCTTTCAAATGCCAAAAGATTCACAATGGCTGCAGTGTTTAATTTACTTTTCCCTCAAATTTCCGTTCGAATAAGGTGATGGTAAAGTGTAGAGTTATAGCTGTAGTTAATGTTTAATTAACAATAATTACCCTCTTTCAAATTCCTCATTTGTCCGCTCTGTTTATTGCACTTCATAATTCAAACATGACTGATGCATCTAGCTAATGCAATCTAGTGATTTTGCAATTTCTCAGTCCTCTAAAGAAGGCCACTTAGTGAGAAAGATAGAACATCCTGATTGCACAGGTCAGATAAGGTAAGAGTGACTTGTATAGTGATTATTTTGGTGAAACAACATTGAAATCAGATGTGATTATAGTATCTCATCCACTGTATGTGGTTATCTGTACCAATACAACATACAACTCATTACATTAAACTCCAATTGCTAAATCACAGTCATACTCCCAGTCACACACAAAAGCCCACCTCTCATTATACTGCTACATAAGATCACACGCATTATCATACATGGTTTTAACCACAGCAGTGGACCAGGGCAGAGGACTGTGTCATTTATAGCAGTAAGCCAAATATACAGTCATCATTTGTGGGTAAAGCTTTGTCAGAAAAACAACCACAATGTTTGTGTCCCCAGTGAATTTTCTTGGCTTCAATTAAATCAATGAGAAAAACATTTAAAGTATCCCAGCCCTACTGGCTCTGTGCTGTTTCCAGCCTCACACACATTTTTCTTTGGCAAGGGAGTTAACAGTGGCATGTATTCTACTCATAAATCTCCAGTTTATCTTATATTCACCAAATGCCAAACAAGGGGCATAGTGCACAACACAAATACTAAAATGTATACTAATGATGACTTATAACACTAAGTAAATAAGCACACCATAACAGAAAATCTGTATAGTGTTAAGTTCTTATCGTTCAGAACTGATGTTTTCTTTAATGTACTGTGTTAATTGTGGTGTGGCCCGTTTCATAAAATGATAATGCAGCCTGACACTCTATTACATATTACCAAAAAGTAGTATGTTTGATTTATGAATCCTGGGATGGCATTCACATATGTACAATGCATGCTGAATTATGACTCAGAAAAGACTCATTTCTAGACAACATCTACTGTATTCTTTAAAAAAAAAAAACATCAGCAGGTCTGTAACAAAATAACTGAAGTTGAATAATGGCTTCTCAACTTCAAGCAGCAGAATATACATCTCTGCTTCATGGATTATTCATGTACTCAAGACCTGCCACAATCTTATCAACATGACATATATCTAACAGAAAAATCACTCCGCTTCCACACTAAAAGGAAATGATCAACGTGCCACCCACGCTGGGAATCTTCAAAGATCAATTGAGTTGCTGAATGCTGGACAGTACACAACACAATGCATTTTTGTTAATGACTCAGAATAACGAAACAAAAATAACAAGGCATGATTAGAATAAAAACCATCTCAGTATGTGAAATTCCTAAATTGGTGCTGTGCAAACACTCACTACAATTGCCATACCAAAAGAGGCAAAAAGGAAGTCTCAATTTCTCACCAAACATCCCACACTCGATCTGGGGACCGGTGCAGAGACGAAGTGCTGATCTTATCCAGAAATGTGTGCAGGTAAGCAAAGCCTTGTGAGAAAGTCATATATTAAGTCATGTTGTGTGGATTTTCATGCTCAGTCACTGCATTCCTCATTGTTATCACCCAAAGTCCTACCCCGTAGCTTGTACCATACGTATACAGTATACAAACTCAAAGAAATAACACATGGAGGGAGAAAGGCCAAAATTAACTGTATTTTTGTTTTAAAATGTTTACCATTTGAGTAGAGTATGATTTAACAATAGTAATGGTAATTTGCGAAGATTTCAGTTCTTCCTTCTTAATTGGTGTCAATCAAAAGAGGGAGATTTATTGTCATAGACAACAACAGATGCCTACGAAGTACTGTTAATGATAGTGTACATGGGCATCGACTGGACAACATAAACACAGAAGGAGTGATTGTTCTAAGACTGCAAGGGAAGCTCAGCTTTCCCTAAAATGTCACCAAAAAAAAAAAATGGTGAAATATGTACTGCTGTGTGTACTTTTCTCTGACTAAATACGTGCTAGAAAGCCTTCATCTTTTGTTCAGAATCAGCTACTTATCAAAGGTAACCGGAGGAACTTCCTTCTCATTCATCCTCACAGCGCCACAGCTCTTTACACAGTCGGATGCTCAGCTTCTACTGACTTCAATGGGGAAGTGTAGAATGGGTTGTTCCACTGCAGCCAAACTAAATGCTCATTGGATAAATGCTGGGCTTTGTCCCGCCCATCGAACACTCAGCGTCTCTGGGGTTCTATGGGGCAGTGGGCTCGGCTTCTGCATGATGATTGGATGAGCTGTCTGAGGCGGAAACGACTAGCGTTGTGTTTGGCGACTCTGTTCTGTCACTCTGCGGTTTCTTTCTCCAACGAGCAGCCGCAGCTGCGGAGCTTCTCCCCCCGTCAATCACACTCACACTCACACTCACAAGCGGTCACACTTCACAGTAGCCTGGCGCAGCAGCTCCAGCTGGGCTTTTCACCAATCTGCCACAAACCACGTTTACGTGTTTTGCTGGAACAAATCATCAATGAGCTCCTTCCCTTTGGATTGTATTTGGTAATTGACTTGAATGGAGCAGCTAGTACCGGGGCCAGTAGGTAAGTCTTTCAAAACACTCTTTTAAAAAACTCCGTGTTCACATACTATGTTGTTGGTTCTTTGTTTTATGTGTAGGGACTTTTATCATGCTACTGCAGAGGTTTGGTGTTATTTGGAGCAGTATTAGTGGTTAAAAAGATACTTTAATTCCAAATTCAACTCACTGCCCCATGCTTATCAGTATTAACCGCGACAGACTTTTGGCTACTCTACAGAAAATCTACGTTAATAGTTGTTACACGAAAAAAATGGTCTTGATGGCTTATTTCATGACCCAATTTGCCTAAAAAGCTTCTGGGATGATTATACACTGGAATTTCACTTTAAGGGGGAAAAACGGCCGAACATAAGTTTAATTAGAAAACAATTAAACACGAGTGTTAAACAGTTTTTGCTGTCAGTATAAAACATACAAATAGAATGTATAACAAATATAAATTTCAACAGATCTGAGTTATTAAAAACAACTCAATTGTCATTTTACCTCTTTCTTATAGATGAAAAAGATGTCTAACTGACAGAAGAGTTGATCCTAATTGCTCACATGTTCGGCCATTGTTTTCTGTTTTGGGGGTGTTTCGTCAGATTTAAAAACCAGATAGCCCGCCACAGCCCTGCTACTCACACTCGCTGGCTGCTACTGCGCATGTGAAAGCCAAGCCGAAGGCTAAACGGTCTGGGGGTTCCGCAGCACAAAACAAGCCTGTACAGTCACCATGTCAGTGCTATGTACGGAACATTTACGGGCCGCAGTCTGCCACTGTATCTGTCCAGAAGTGCCTGTACCATGATGGTTCTGTACAAATACAAAAAAATATATTTTTTACACCCCTAATAGCCACAGTTAAAAAATTACCAACAATGACAAAATTATTTGAAGCGTTGTAAAGACAACTTTGCTACCTTATATATCACTAAGTCCAGACTATAAGTTAGTCTTTGGAGACCAGCCTTGGGTCTTTGTGCCGTCTTTATAATAGCAAAAGAATAAAAACAATACATGTTTCTTCCCAATTCCTGTGAATACAAACAACCGGCTGTTTGCAATAACAGCAAAATCTTAATGCAAACAAATCCAACCATCCAAGAAGATATTCTGCCTCTGTGAAGATTATAATCAGTATTTGGGTCACAGATGTTATGATTAAAGTTTTTAGGTTGTATTTATGGTGTTGTTATATTATTTTACATTGGATTAAATTACAAAGTCCTTCTATTATTTTGCCCAGGCCCTGTAGATCATAAGGTCAATTATTGTTGATGATCTTGCATCTAATTAAAGACCAGTATTGGTCATATATGCAACTATATCCGTTTAATCCTCCTGAACATTCTCATTACGGGAACCACAGGCATGGTTCCCGGGGACCTGTACAGTTGTCCCCGGGCACTGGAGGTGGGAGGGGCCAAAGCAGACTGTCGGGGGAAAAAAAATAATTCTGCCCCTCCCACCACTAGGGTGCTTACTATTACTAAAAAAGAAAGTAAAGGTCTGTTAGCGACCAATTGTAGCAATGTCCGTTGTACCAATGTCAGAGAGGAGAAGGGAGCCAGGCTGCAGATGCAGATAGCGCTGCTGTCAAGGCGAGCTGCGTTGGAGGGATAGAGAAAGTGTCAGAGCAGGTGGATAGAGAGAGAGAGAGAGGAGAGATTCAACCTGCACATGAGAGCGGAGCAGGAGAGGCGAGCTGTGCCGGGTAGAGTCAGAGTCAGACCCAGAGTGACCAGAAGTTAAGTTATCTTCATCTGAGCCGAACTGTACACGCACAGCATAGGGCCTAAATAAAGCCATGTAAAGTCACTCAAGTTTAGGAATGATACCAGTATCAGTGTGTTGCTGTATTTAATTGGGGCATCTTTCACTAATAATGGACGAAGGGGGGGACTTGCCTCAACCACCACCCATGTGTCACACCCACCTAGCCTATGGGGGGTTTGATTCCATGATGGTGTGGAGCTTCAAGCTGAAACTTGACAGATTTAATTAAGAGCCACCAACACTGTTTTACAAAACATCTCTATAACACCATCTTAGTCATGCACATTAGTGCGCGCCTTAGCACCTCCTTTTGCGCCAGGGTGGGCACTATAAGGAAAATCTTGTCCTGGGCACAGGGAAGACACACGGCAGGCCTGGGGCTCGGCCTTAGTTTGAGCTGACCAACTCCATGGTTCTGACTGTGTCCCTGGTGTCAATGTGACCATGTTTTATTCTGCACCATTACACATGACAGCCCATTTGCTAGCTCTGAGCAAAACAATTTGAATCAATGCCCCTGTATCTCATGGAACTACATAATGGCTGCTGTTAGTGCCATGGCAGCTGAAAGTTATTCCCTCGCTTATTCCGTTATGGGAATGCTTGAATGTTAGTGACTGTTAGTGTCTGCACTGCATTTTACAGCTTAATTTGTTTATACAATGTTTAATTAAATACATTCATCACATGGCTGCAGACAAATGAAAGATGATTGTTCAAATTTGCACTGAAATATTGGTATCGAATAATGTGTGTCAGTCTTGAGTCTAAAACCACTGGTTCATTTTAAGCATGTTGAAACACAAAAAGCGTAATTATAGTAAATTTGCTAAATAAGATGCTGATGGCTCCTAAATTTATTTGGGTTTAACATTAATCTTTCCTCTGAGCTATAGTATCATACATCCTTTACGCTGTAGCCTATCTCTGCACAGCCATTAAAAAGACAATAGAAAATGATTATAGACAATAAATGAATAGTAAAAAACCATGTTAAATTTGGGTTCCTGAGCATGTAGGGATATAACGGCATTTTACAATATAACACATACCCACAAACTTGTGAGAAGTGAAATGCATTTAGCATAGCACTGAGAGCAAATTAAACATGACGAAGCAAATCATTTCCACTGAAGCAGGACATCCCTCTGAAATAATAATACAGATAGCTAATTCATTTTGTCATTTTTCTGTTACTTCACCCTCTATTCAGTCATGGTGTGTGAGTACTATGGTATCCCCTTGCTGCTCTGTTATTTCAGTTAGTTCACATTCAATTTACCTGCAGCATATCTCCCTAACTACTTCCCCAGACAGGTATGGAATAACCTTTGACACAGAAAAATTCAGATCCAAATAGAAAGTTTTATGTGTTAAACTTGAAACAGATTGGTTCACTCAGTTGTAAGTTCTAGAAATAAAAGTAAAATAATAATAAAGGTGTGCAGTTGGAGGGCTGCCATTGATGTTACATATGAGCTAAAGCCCATAATTTGTGTATTTGAGTTACCAGACATAATCAGCTGTATCATTTTGTTTATGTTATCTTAACCCTTTCAGTTGTGTTCCATCCACTGTTTACAGTGAAGTTTGTCTATGTCGCTGTAAGTCAAAATGGTTTGAATCCAGCCTGAGATGTAACTTAAAATTTTGTAGACTTTTAATATCTTAAGCAGTTTAGTTAGATTCAGGCAACACAATGAGTAGCTTTAGGCAACCAAACTACTTAGTTAGGATTAGGCAACAAAGCAACATGATTAGGTTTAGTTAGCAAAACTACTGTACTTGGTTAGGTTTAGGCAACAGAACTATGTGGTTACATTTAGGTAACAAAACTACTTGGTTAGGTTTAGGAAACAAAACTACTTGGTTAGGTTTAGGAAACAAAACTACTTGGTTAGGTTTAGGTAACACAACTACTTGGTTATTGTTAGGCAAATAGCATTGGTGGCGACTGACACCCGGGTACAAATAGCATACATTGATATTTGTACCAAGATGAAAATAGCCTTTGCCTGATAAATTCTCTAATTGATTATTGTCAAAACTGTGAAACCATGTTATTTCCTCTGACAAAAGGTGTGATCTCAAAATCTCATATTGTGACAACTAGGGATGCTCAATATTGGCTTTTCTGCCGATATCCGATATTCCGATATTGTCCAACCCTTAATTTCCGATACTGATATCACCCGATACCGATATATGCAGCCTTTTTACACCAAAATTCATCACATATCACCGATTATGAAATTAACACATTATGCCTAATTTTATTCTGATGCCCCACTGGATGCATACATAAATGCAACATGGCTTTTCAAATGTAAACAGTCTGTACAAAATAAGTTATTGAAAAAATTGCCGTTCATTTATTTGTTTGTGTTTTTAGAGAGAATATTTTGCCTCAAACAACACTACAGACGTTATCAAAACAAGGAAGATGCATTTCTTCAGTCCAGAGTAGTAAACAAACATAGTCCTCTTTTTCCAGACTGAGTAACGACTGAGCCATAACTTGGCAAATAATACAATCAATAAATTAGCAGTCAAGCTCAACATGCTAACCTGTATTGGATCTAATGGATACAGCACCAGAAATTAGCTTCTCGACGTGACTGTAAACAATGCTGTACAGTTCGGGTAAACACTGGTCTGAGAAATACTTGCGACTGGGCATGACATAACGTTGCTCGAGGAACTCCGCAAGTTTGGTGAATCCGGCATCTTGAATGATAGAAAAAGTTTGTTTCTCGGTGTCGGCTGTTGCTTCTTTTCATCACTTTGCTTCACAAATGTAGCGTTTAACTCCGCATGATTCTTCTTGAGGTGGGTGATCAAATGTGATGTATTAAAGGAAGACACATTGTTTCCTCCTCTCATAACTAACACCTTGCAGTCATTGCAAATTCACTGTTAGTAGGTGACACTTGGAAATACTTCCAAACCACGGACATCTCATGCACCAGGCGAGCAACCTTGTTAGCCACGGTTAGCAACCTACGAGTCTAGCGTGTTGTTGTTGTTATACGTCATCAAGCACGTGCCTGTAAACGTCCCATGTTGCATTCATGTACACTCGGAAATGCTGAAGCCTACAGAACTCACATCGGTTGTAAAAACCCGATACCGATAATTCCCGATATTACATTTTTAACTCAATATTGGCCGATAATATCGGTTCGCCGATATTATCGGACATCCCTAGTGACAACCCTAGATTAGAATGGTTCATCTTTAAAATGAATGGGAGATGTGCTTGTCAGCTACACAATGAGGCTCCTCTGTGTGTTTAAGCATGTTTATATACTATCAATTGACCTCATTGCCCATAAAGGCCTTACAGAATGCAATTAATTATTCTACATATTTGGCATTACATTCATTGAGACTGTGAGTACATTTATATACAGCAGGTATAGTGAAGAGTGGACCACATGTTCATCATCACAAAGCAGACTACATCTCTCTGATACGATATGAGATGTATTTTAATTCCAACATTTTTTTATGTTTTGGTTGCTTCATACACCAAGGTTCTAGCCAAGGATAGATGTTATTAACACTGATCAACAAGCTACTTCAAAGGGAAACAGGGAATCAGCTATCCCTTTCATCGTCACTAAAACCAATCTGACATCAAAACATGATACAATATCAGTGAATTTCACACAATTCCAAGATGATATTTTAATCATATACGTCGCAGGAGGTACTGCAGTATTGGTTCTATCCAATCCGTGTGTGTGGCTTGGTTGCTTTGTAGGATATGGCAGCTTTGTGTTGGGATTTAGTAGGGATTGAGTAGTAAAGGGTTGGCAGCATTGGGGAGGGTCCAGCTATCCCTGAGGATTCATCTGATGAGCCGGGATTGGATTAATCTGCTCTGTCGATCGATTTGTTTTTGCCACACGGACACCCGACTCCAGTTTGGAGCTTGACTTTTTTCATTTTTAACTAGTTCTGAAAAACGTAATTATATTGAACACAATCTGATCCCAACTGCGCCGGCTTTGGACACTTGTTCTTGTTTTGATCAAAGCTGTAAGGTAGAATTGTTCTTGCGTCCAGCTAAGAGGACGAAAACACTATTACAGCTGAGATGAAATCACTTTTAGAGAGAAAGTCATCTTCTGGTTGTATGATTGTAGCAAGGATTTAAGACTGCCATTAATCCTTTTTATTTTTTCACAATATATTTTTTAGCTTGCATGTAATGGTAGCATTGTAAAAAACAAACAAAAATTTAAAAAAAAAACCCACTGTAACAAGACTAGTAGTAAACACAGAGGCAGATAAATGAAAGTGTTCCACAATTTAAAAATTATGAGGGTGTGTGTAGTATTTGTTTGGATCATATTATGGTTTGTGACATACAGTAGTTCTATAATGTGTGTGCATCTTGTCCATTATACCGCACTTAAATATGATATGGCCGTTATTTATTTCAAAGATAGCTTGTTATTTTTAACATTTTGACTGACATGGCACTTATGTTTTCTGACTTCTTGTTTGGATAGGATATTTTGTTTTGTTTTGCCTTAACCAAGTGTCATATTCATCCTGGTTTCAGATGATGACTATTCTTTTTTTTCTTTTTTTTTACATTAATGATACGTAATAAAATGCTAATTAATCATTTCTATTTCTGTAAGTTGACTTAAAACACCTTGTATTTAGTAGCTGTGTAGCTCTGTTCTTCATGCCATTAAACAATAGATTCTGATTGGTCAGTTGTTTTTTGTACTTGAGAAAATCATCATTGTGTGTGATGCCGGCCCTATATTGCTGAACAAACCTGAGATGTGTGCATGATTCAGAAATCTAGGATTGGCCTCCAGAGAGGCCTTATGGATCACAAATTAGATCAACATCCATAACTGCTATCTTTGCCTTGAACATTCCCATCAAAATCTATACCTTTTTGGGTTATATTATTAGGATATCTTAGGGCACTTCCTATATATACAGTATGTCTGCGTATGGTATTTATTTTTTCTACACTGTTGAGAATGAGAACTGTACTGTTTTACGTGTGTAAACATATGGATAGCGAGATAGCAGTGCTCCATAAGAACCCATATGGGACAATTCTTCGTCAAACAATTTTAAACAGCATAATTAATAAGGTTGTCACTGATCAGAAAATAGATTTTTGCATTGTAGCTGTGCACCGAAATGGGACGTGTATTTAAAAGAGTGTAATATACAAGGACCAAAATAGAATTATACACTTAATCCATCCATGATGAAGAGATAAGAACTCATGTGTGAGTTGTTTAACTTCTAACTTTCTGCCATGTTGGACAAGTGCTCATCAGTGTATTGCACATCCATCCTGCACCATCTCTCCAGGGAAGACTCAAACTACAGCAGAGCCTTGCAGTGAGCTGGACTGTGCTCAACAAAGACAGATCTCCCTCATCTTAGCCAGGGCTTGAGATTTGTGGGGCAGACTATTGGCATTGCTTGTTCTCAGAGCATAGCAGTGAACAATTTAGACAAAAATCTGTGTTGACTTCAAGGCCTGCAGGATTCCAGACTTCTTGTGCAAATGTAAAGAGAGCAGCAGGGCACAGAAGGGCCCTGACACAATGCCTACAGCATCTAAAGGAGACCTGGAGGAGACTTTGCGTTAAGTCCAAATAATGAAAGTTGCAGTCATAATTCCATCCTGAAAACAAGAATCTCCTTTCAGGTGATATTCAAACTCAAGGGTAAACTATAATTACCGAAGGTTCAATTTGGCACTGAAGAGAAAACAAGTATTTGGCCTGCGGTATGTAAATGCAAGGTCTAGAGCAATTGGAACAGCAGAAGGTACCAATTTGTTTTCAGACCAATTTCCCTCTCATTAGGACCACGCATTGAGCATCATTTTTGTCCCCCCTAAACAACAGAGATGAACACAGATTATGGGGTAAGTAAGGGAATTCTCAACGGGGGACACACAAAAGACGTCCTATTGAGTCTTTGTGCTCATAAGGGAATACTAAGAATCAATTAATGAACTTGCTTGATCCACTGTTGGCTTGAGTAGGCAAAGCATGCTTGCTGGAGTAAGGTAATTGACAGCTCTGAAGCCCAGTGGGTGATTTGAGTGTTGAGTGTGTTGCATTAGTGGGTGTGCTTGTTTGTCCTGTGATTTTTATTACCCAGGTAAGAATATACGCACATTATAATTAATTGAAAAACACGTTTAAAGCATATGGAGAGGGTCTTAAAGACATTTTATGTGAAGCAGAATCCTGCAGGAATAGAGATAGATTTAATAATGACAGCCCATGACATATTCATATCACCAACATGGCTAATTTATTGCAAATAAAGCTATGCTAAAAAATATTTGTTAATGACCTTTGGACTTGTTTGGGCTGCCTGTCAATATGGAACAGGCGGCTGCTAAAGCTTGTAGCATTGTAAAACAGTCTTTTTGAATAAACTCTGGGTTCTCTAACTACTTTGTTGGTGCTTCGTTTTATGTCTAGGGATTGTTATCATGTCACTGCAGAGGTTTGGTGTTTATTTGAGCAGTATTAGTGGTATGAAAAAGGGTTTAGCACTCCACCCGAGCGACACAGTGTTAGCCATGTCTGTCTGTTAGCGACTGCCTGGGATCTCTCTGTCATCACATGACAGATGGCTTATTTGATGAATTTGATTTGATGAATATTTATGCCGAAAAAGAGTGTGGGTGAGATTTTTGCCAGAGTTAGCCTGTAATTGTTCCTGTCCTGCCAACCTTTTAATAGACAGAGAACGACGTCTGTAACCACGGGTAACTCTAAGCATCAAAGATGACGACAGCTATTGCATCAGAATGCTTAAAAGGGATCCAGAAAAAAGAAAACAAAGTGACAATATGAAGACAGTCATATAAACTTAACAATGTATAACTCATGTCAGAGCAACAATTTAACTCAAGTCTCGAGAGATAAAGGAGTTTTTCATTGGGATATATGGTATATACTGTATCAGATATATATATCAGGCTACAATGACCAACAGAGAAATAAGTAGAGACAAGCAGTCTAATGACTCAGCACTCACCTGCTGACTGAGTATAGTTGTGATAAAAGAGTTTGGGACTTTGCGTCACACTTTGTGATTATGTATTTTGAGGACAAAGAAAGTCAGTAATTGGAGCCTGGAAAACATTAGTCCATTAATTATTTTCTAAAGGGACTCATGCATGCTGTATATCACAGAAAAAATTAGCAGAAAATGCTAATCACACGGATGCTGACTTGAAATACAAGAAATGTGAATTTGAATAAATCACATACTTTTTTGCTTTAAGATGACTTTGGCACACATTTGCATGGGTATCTGATTTGATTTGCATCCCTATGATCCATAGAATGTATTATCTCTGTGCAATTCAGTATCCCTTCTTATCTGGAACACATCCAATCAATAGAGAGCAGCTCTGAATATGGATTAAGGATGGGTATCTAAGGAGCAGAGCTTACATGAACTGGGAAACGCATTAAGCATTAAGAAATCTACTCCTTCATTCATATTTGGCTTCATCAGACATCAGATACCCTCAAAATAATTTAACATTATTTACATTGTATTTTCTATCAGCAATCAGCTTTCCTATTAAGACTTAAATACGTTTAAAAAACAAAGGCAATTATGCTGGTAATTAGCATGCAATAACCTCATTCAGTCACCTTATTTTACCTTATTTGAATGTGAACGGCATGCTCTCTCCACAACTTCTCACTGTGAGTGATCACTGAAAAGTATGTTTTTGTCAAGTACATACGTATACTATACATGTAACCGAGAATAGGGCTTCTGACAGAGAGGCTCACGTTGCACCGTGGCTGAGAACAGTTGCATATCTCCCTTGCACACAGTCTCAGAACAGAACTTGCAGCTTGAAAAATTACCCAAACGACAAAAGAATCTAAAGCTAGATAGCTCTTGTTCGGCTCCTAACCAAAAGGAGAAGTGTCAGCTTTTTCATCCTCTGAGTGATTTAGACTGCCAATGGACAAAACTGATGAGTGCTTTTGAGATTTATGATGCTTTCCCTTGCACATTAAATATAGACTTTGTAACATGTACTCAGAGCTGCTTTGAAAACCTAATCACACAGTGAAGCTGTGCAGAAAAAAAGGGTAAGGAAGATAGTGACTGAAAAACTCCTGTTAGCCCTGTATAATGGTGACACTGAAAGCCTTGTATAATTATGACACTAGAAGCAACGTATGCGACCATTTTCCCAAAATACAGCTTCTTCAAGATACAGTTTACTTCATCAGCAACTGCATAAGAAGTAATATCCACTGGCTGGACAAGATCGGTATTAACGATCTATGGACAAAGACAACTACCAGTAGAATATGATATTGGAAGAAGATGGCGATGGATACGACATACACTATAAAAACCAGTGTCAAACACCACCAGACAATCTTTGACATGGAACTTTGAGGGAAGAGAAAGAGAGGTTTAGCCAAACACCTGACAATGGGATCTCTAGGCAGACATCAAGGGATTGGGATAACAGCTTGGATCAAATCAAGGGAAAAAAAATAAATGACTGCAAATTTGGGGGTCCCTTGACAACAGCCTACTCCAGGAGGGATGTCTGGCATAAGTAAGTAACATGCAGCTTCTGTTACAGTTTTATGGAACATTTATAAAGGACTGGACTTTAAATAAATACCATACATGAGCCCAATAACACAATTATTTTACAGGCTAGCAGGGTTCAATTCCAGACTCAAGCCTCAATTTATGGTACACATTAGTGTTGTCTAGGGGTTTAAAGCTATGAGGTCTTATCACTAGTCGTAACCTGAAGTGACACAAAGAGGTTGAAAATTAAATAACACACATAGGGGCTGCTTTCAAATACGAGAGAGGGTAGACTGTGGCTGGTTTGCATTACCAGTAAGCCGGCTCGTTGCTGGATTAGTGGTTAGCTTGTCTCTTTGTTGAGGCCCTTCTGGTGCTGATCTGGATAGCTGTGAGCGCGAAGCGCCGTCATTTTTTTTCAGTTCAGGTTCTTGGATGGATCCTCAAAAACAAAAGGGCAGGTGTCCATGGGCTGGAACGGTGTGAAACTGTTATGTGCTCTGTGTAGTACCATCTTCGAAGACTAGTGTCCTTGAGCAGTGTGCTCTATTTACCCCTCCCGCACATGCTTCAGTTAACAGCCTTTCTCCCAATGATGTGTCCACAAGGACTGTCTTTTCCCTGCTTCATTCACTGCCTATGTTACCAGCTGTGCAATGCATTCTGGTTTTGTGGCCGCAAGTTTCGAACAAGTGGGTGTTGTGTTGCCCTCTCCTCATTTGTATAAAGTTGATGTCTAGGTCACTTCTTGCAAATCACCAGTGTCCAGTAAGACTCTATGCTTCACAATACTCTCGAAAATGGTTTTAAGTAACGGTTGTCGATCGAAAATAAAGACAGATTAAGCAACTGCAAAGCTTGTTTCTCACATAAAATGTTTTCAGAAACACTTTTTGTATCAGAGAAAGTTTCGAAACCAGCTGCAATGAAATCAGTGAGCAGACAAGTCCAATCAGGTGCAGCCATCGCGGTTGTAGGAGGGTATAGCCTGTTTTCTCAGTTTGTCATTGGTCATTGAGGAGAAATTGAAAACTACTAGTGATAAGCCCGTCAAGTAATGCTGGGAAGTAGTGTGACCCTTCCATGAAAAATGCCATTATGGACATTTAACATAACAGCCCCTTCCAGTCTTGCACCTTTTGTCACTCAAACCGTGTAACCACACCTCCAAACATCTCTCGAAAAACAGCCCACAAAATACAAAGTATAGAAGAGACAGAAGAACACAGGGGACCTAGCTCTTAACACTTGCAACTAGATTTCCTATTTCCCTTGTCTTTGTACTCAATAAAGCAATCCAAATGACCATTAATCTAATCAGGCAGCAATAATAAAAAAAAAAGGTCCACTGTGAATCAGAGTATCTGGGTGCAATTTGGCAAATAAGTGTGAAAGAGACATGGACATTAATTTCTGTGGGCTCTGCACAGAGGAGGGTATACTGAAAATGGAAAGAGGCCGGTGCTAAATATTACCATTTTCAGTCAGCATGAGATAAGCTCATGTGAGCCTATTGTTAAATGTATTCATATCATACATTAAAAATGGCATTCCAGATATCTACATTATTTAAATAAAGCTATTCCTTTAGTGAGCATGCAGTGTCCAGAATGGATTCAACCTGCATTCTAACTACAATATTAAAGGAGGAATTCCACTATTCCAAAAATTCAGATCACATTGGTATCATGAACCACTATGGCCTATGGTTAACAGGGAAAGCTTCCTTGAGCTGCTCTGCCGATAAGCAACAATTTAGGAAAATGTATCTAAGGGAAAACACAATCATAATACAACCCATTTTAATTGTGGTTTCCATAATCTTAAACACAGAGCTTAGAGAAAAGCTGTATGTGGTCTTATAATGGTTTGTCCTTATTTAACCTGATTTTCATCAGACTGTAAACTAAACACACACTGGACCGTGACTCACTGTTGTTTTCTTTGCTTCCTTTCACGCTCATCTTTTTCTCTGGGAACCATTTTAATCTCCTCACCTTATTGCCTGCAGAAATATTGTCATCGCAATCCGCAACTTCTGGCTGGGACCTAAAGTGTAAATCAATATATTCATTATCATGCACAGAATACAAAACAACTCTGCAAGGCTAAATGGGTACTGCTGGCAATGCCATCCCAATAAAGAAGGAGACAAGGTTCAGGAAAGTCTGGGTCATCTGATATTTGAACTTAGAACCCGAAAAAACAACAGGAAACTGAAGCAGATAGTTTTGGTCATGCCTTGAACGATTACAATGAAAGCCTGGTATCTGTGTGTACATAGCATCATTGTTCTCAATATCACATCAACTCAATAATAATAACTGCATGGGATAAGTAGGTGCTATAGTGATTGCTGTGATGAGTGAGAATTACATTGAACTCAAGCTTCTGCATTTTCCTGCGTAGGCTCTGACAGTTGTCAATCTGGGCTACAAATGTTTAATGTATCTGTCGTACTTTTGCCTGTCATTGTCCTGTAATAATGTTCAACTCTCTGACTTTTTCTAAACAGCCAGGAATAAAATTCTGCATATAACACATTGGTATGGAATGCTTAGTCACATTCTTAGACTTGTTTACTTCTTTGATTATTTTTTTGTGATTTCAACCAGCTTTTAACTTAACTTAACTTAACCTTTACTTAGACAAAGGTTTTTATGTAACGCTGACATATTAAGCAGTTTTTCTGCATATGTTTTTTAAACATTAAACCCGATGTCAAGCCCTCCGCTATATTTTTTTCAAGGGCACCATCTGCTTAGCTTTACCCAAGACGACTGTGATTGGTTTAAAATAACAAACAAACAGAGTGTTTTTTCTTCTAATAATAAGCTGGTGTAGCCTGTCAGTGCAAGACTAATAAAACAAACTAAGGTAGCCCTTGTATAGTAGCCTTTGGAGTACAAATCAAGTATAATAACATCCAGAACCATCCTATAAAAGATGTGTATGTTTTTAGCTGTAAAACGTAAACTCACACCAGGTTCTCCCAAACTGGACAATCATCACAACGCACATTCGAAAAATATTTCCCTGTGGTCAAACCATGTCAACCTGAAATAGAGTTGGCCACGACATAGCAGTGTGCAGGATTTTTAGTTTTCAATGACCTCTGTTCCCTCAATGGTAGCTTTAAGACCAAGCCCCCACCAAGGCGACTTCCTGGTTGATCCAATACAGAAGTGCCAAAAACTACAGTTCTTCGAGTGTCCACTAGGGTAGTTTTCATAATAGAGCAGTTTCTCATTTACCCCCATGTTAAACAGGCCATTTTCACATCATCATTTAACCTATTTAAGGCCTGGTACAAAAAAAACATTCTAGTCTGTATGTTTAGCTCATATCTCGATGACAACACTAAGGGGGGTGAGTTTTTTTTGTAGCAGGCTAGTTTTTATTTTATTGGAAGTTAAAGTTTATGAATAGTTAGGGGCACAGCCTATTGAGTGACAGCAAGCCGCTGGCCCTCGGTTCTCCACTGAGGCTAGTTGTCAGGATTAGCATGCTAACTCTGTCATCTTGACCTGGACTGAGGTAATTCGTGTGGTGGTGTTACTATAAGAGCTGTTTTCCCTCACTTCTCCTCGGAGGTATACATCAGCCAGATAAACGTATGTCCCTCCCCCCAACGTCATATACATGCCTTTTTTTGGTAAGAGGAAATAACGCGGAGTGAAAGTCTGACAAGATGGGGACTCCCGTAGGCGAAGACGATTGGATTAGGTTGAGAATGGACCTCGACGGGTATGCTACGTCCATTTTTTTAATACTGTCGTATTGACAGTCAATACCTGTGTTCCAAATCGTTGCCTATCATAGAAGTAGTGCACTATATAGTGTGTATACCATTTTGTAGTGGTGTTTAAATTCTCTGTGGTTAATTTCATTCATTATATAGTCCACTATAAAATACCCACAATGCACAGCTAATTTGAGTATACATATGATGTACACTACATTGTACTCCCCATACCACAATGTGATGTGGTCATGTTTTACCGGAGGGGAAGAAGAAGCCCGAGAAGAGGTAGCCAGATAGCATACTGCAGTTACAAACCGTTACGAACAACTGTTACGAACAACCGTTCCTCGCGGGCTGACTGCTGTTACTAGCTATTAGAGCTGGCAATCAGGACACACAACCGTTGTTAACAAAACCACACTTTAACACCATCGAAATTTCAACAATTTATTCGGGATGTATTACTGAAATAAACAAGCAACATCAATACAACCTTTTACCGTCCTCCTGAGTGCAGGTTTGTTTGAAAAAAAATGAGTTTACAGCTCCGTTTGTTTACATGATGCTGGATGCACCCGCTTCCATCACACATATATACGGCACATCTACTGACACAACGATTTGTTAGAAAATTCCAGTGTAGTGTCCGAAATCTCGTTTGATCATTCCCTATATAGGGCACTATTTAATAAACACTATATAGGGAATAGTTAGTGAGTGAATGAGGGAACAATTTCGAACACAGCTTATGTTTAAGACCCTGGGGCCTCATTTATAACCGTTGTGTATGCACAAAAAATGGCTTGAAATGTGCATATTTTTCTAAGCATAAATTGAGCTCTATTAAAAACAGAATAAAAACTTCATGAGGAAATGTGTCTTAATTTGTGCAAACTCTGACAGATGCGTACAAACATTTTGGAGACGGGAGAACACAGATGATGAGGTGGTGAACTCAAGCCAGTTTGCAGAAAATAGCTTTTAGAGAAGCCATTAAATGTATAATGATGCCTCCCACATTTTCACTTCCTGGCGCATGTTACTTTTGCATCCACGTCATCATAAACATTAAAATAATCAGTTTTATTTATGCTAGTGAGCAATAACTATTTATTGACCACCCTTGTAATAGACATATGCCGAATCAATTTAAAAAAAATGTTTGCCTCCACTTTAAGACGCGGGACTTAAAAAAAGTTTTGAAAGGTACTGTCCTGTGTGATAAACCCTCAACATTAAAGGCAGCAGCAACATGTCACTATTCTGCATTGCATATTCTTGTGTTTGTGATGCCACTGCTGTGGCCATCTAACTTTATCTGCTTTATAACCTCCACGTCACCTACAAGCACCTCTATGTCTGTGTTAGAAACATTGCTTAATTGGTCTACCTCCTGTTGTTGCCATGGTTCACTGTTAAAAAAAAAACACTGATCAGGAGGCTAATTTATTTGTATCAATATTCATGTGGCGCTTAGTGTTGACCATTTGAAAGTGGACGTGTAGAGGGCGGGATATGAGGTCAATCCATGTGAAGACAATTCCAAGATGATTTGGGATTTGTTGCAAGGTTTTAGTAATCCGATTTTATTTTTTGCCGTATGTACATACACAAACATTTAGTGTGGAATCTACAAACAGTTTTATAAATGAGGTCCCTGATAATGACTGACAGTTCGGTCATTCTTTAAAGTAAGTAGTCGCTGGTATAACAATAATTAATGTAGTTAATAATACAAATAAAGGTTAGAATGTACCTTGCTGGGTGATTTAGTAGTAGAAGTAGTTGTTATTAAAAACTTTTTTTCAAGAACTGTATGATAACAGTCAGCAGTCAATTCAAAAAGTCATTTATTTAGGGGAAGACATGAAAAATGACACTCTGTGACAGTGAGGACTGAAGTTCAAGAGGGAGTTATTACAATGCCAGGTTTCATGTGTAATTGCCTTCAATAAGCAGTTGGACTGGACATGAAGGAATGCTGAGACATTAATTTATGTGTTTTATTATGAACAATCAGACTATAATTTGTTTGTGCCCTTTTATAAATAAAAAAAACAAGTTGACTTGAGATTAGTGGGCAATAAGATTGGACAGTGTAAACAGGATGGAGGAGGGAGGATATAATGTATTTTCTCTTAGATTTCCATATTAATGAACCTCTCCACTGTAATATTTACCTTGTTCATATCTTATTATCTAATGCAAACTTTACTTAGTACCATATACACTACTCACTCTCACTTGGATGGATTCCATTAGGCAGGATTTTAGTTCTAGTGATGAAATATTAATTATAAATAAGAATAATGATGATATGATAAGAAGTGTTTAACTTTCTGAAAAATACTGAGATTTTTGAAAATCACTGCATTACAGTCAGTACAGGTGCACATAATTCACCTTGCTGCCATTTTCCCCAGCTGCACCCACTTTATTTGAGAAAAGATACCTTGGTATGGAGATGAACAGAGAGTTTCCATTAACTTTTATTAAACCCAGATATTCAACGGTGTATGACTTTAATTAATTCTATTCTAATGTTATGAAGTAATTTGATTATATGGGCAAGAGGGAGAGAAGGGATCTGTATCTGTTCTCCATCTTAGGTTAAGCACTAAGGCTCCATTGAATTCATTCATTACACCAAAAGCATGGGTACATTAAAGATAATTTTGTTAATAATTGTGCAATTAAATAATCTCATGTGATGTAATTGAAAAAACTGCTGCGACATCAAAGTAGCACTCCTGTCAATTGGCTTGAAGCTAAATGGTAAATAGGAGAGTCTTCTCTCTGACCAGTCCCACGAGTGAATTCATATTTGAAAATGCTTCCAAATTAGCTTGAAGGGATTATTTAATGTAATCGTAAACTGCAATGTGACTGGCAAATGCCAGAGTGGTGTTAAAATCTTGATTAAAAACACCAAGGAAAGGGAGGTGGTGACAGTAAAAAGCAGTGGGGACAGACTTGCTAAGCATTAGAGAGGAGTAGACAAATGGAACACTTTAGATGGTGACGTCAGGCTAATGTATACCTTCTGAGCTCAGTGCAGCTATGGCGGGTGTGGAAATAGCTCGCCATCTGTAAGAAATAATATTTGCTTTTGGGCATTTCAATCAGTCACTATGTGGGAGTGGGGTGGTATATGGTGTGGTAGGCAGTGCAGTGCTTTGGATAACAAGAAGCACAGTGAAAAATTGCTTCTGTTCCCTTCATCTTTATTATGGTTATTGAATTTGGTTCAAAAGGAGCTGACATCAAAGGGTTGCTCAGAGATTCATAATTCGAGAGGTTCAGTGTATTTCATTGTGAACCCAGAAAAGGAATGTCGGAAACAACATTAAAATGAAAGGAATTTTCACATCAGAGAAGCAGGTGTCTCCATGTCACTCTGAAGGTTAGGAGGATTTTTTAAAGAGTCCAGCTCCACAGGAAATAGGATACCTGAAAATGTTCAGTATAGGAATCTAATCCACACCACCAATTAACAATGCACCATTTATTTTACTTAATATTATTAAGAATACCTCAGTGAATGCTGCAGGGAAACCTGAGAAGTTAACTTGTCTGACACAAGAAAGCAATGCCTAATCTATTCCCACGTCTAGTTAACCTAAAGATTACGAGACAAAATGGATACTTCAAGGTGGAGTAAAGGAGGTAATTATATCCTTACATCCCTTTGAAAACCTATTACGTCTATACTGTACCACTGGAGATCTCTTGTATGGTCTAGTTGGGTGCTTGACTTTGATCTTCAAAGCTGACCTCCCTTCTCTCCTGATTGATGGATAGGCCCACCACTGATGCCTGCATATCCATCAAGTAAAGCCACCCATGATGAATGAATATGTCCTTTATCAGCCGTGCATCACCTCATGAAGTATTGTCCTTTTTCACCCAACACATTCATCCTTCAGCCAAAGATTGATTAGCTATGGACGTGATTCAGTCAGCAATTATGACCTCATCGCTAATCAATCTACCTCTCGCCAACCATGCTTACAGTTTGGCCCACACACACGTGCACACACACAGACAACTGAGTCAGTAATCAGCAGGCACTTTTTCTTCGTCTCTGGGATCATGGGAAAGGTTTTTTTTCCTATGGGGATGGCCGTCAACCCAGAGTAAAAGTCCAGAGTGAAATATTTCAACAGTTAGCCTATTGTATGGTTTATCATAGGTTTTTTTTTTTTTTTACAGACAATCATGGGTCAGAGAGGATTATCAGCAAGATGTGTTGAATAGAATGTGTCCTATTTTCCATAGCTGCGCTGGACTCACAGATGACACTTCTTTTTGTAGGCCTTTGTTTAAATAAGCTTAACTTTATTTAAAAGGGACACTTTACCCATTTTCCAGCACCCAGGTCTGTGTCCAAGATGTTAGCATTTTGTTCAGATGAACATGGCATCCAGTTGATTTCAGCAGTGTGATACCACGACATTAAACGAATTTCAGCACATCTCTGACAGAGACAGGCCAAAAACGGTTCATCTGAACACAATGCTCACATTGACCTTGACATACACACCTGGATACAAATGGGTAAAATATCTCTTTAAGTGTTGTGCTCCCTGCGACATGTATCACTGTCAATAATCTTCCTTTTTGCAATGCAACAGCATGCATCCCCCTTGTTCCCTCAACAACAGACCTATGGGATTTTTCCTTTGGATTATTGCGGAAAATAAGTTCCGTGTTGTACAAAAGTTTATGATTGACACTTTTTTTCAGCAAGATAATCTTAATAAATGAACACCAGCTTTATGATTTTCGTAAATGCAATTGCCAGAAGCATCACCCACTAGAGTCCAACTGATTTCTCTTGTACAGCGTGATGATGTTCAGAGTCTCATTTAAACACTTGTTAGAAACCACCACTTTTAAGACACACACAAGCCACAAGAGTATTTTCTGATGTATTTAATGTTGTAGAACAAGACTGATAAGCCTGTGTTAGCCACAGAAATCATTTCAGGTATCTAACGAAAAACCCATTCAAAAAAACATTAACTTCGAGACAACGGAATCGGAAGTGCAAAAATGCTAACTCACTTCAGGGTTTTAGGACTTAACTCATTCCTGCAGCATTCTATTCATTATGTTTCAAGCACTTTATCATAATAAGTGACTTGAAATCAGTTGAAATAATAGTCATGTTTCTTGATGAAGACACGCTTTAAACTGCCTACAAATGACTTGAAAGATGGATATTTTTTTCTTCCAGTGTGCCTTGATTTTGTCATACCACTTTGACAATATCCTTTGATCCTCTCCTTGAAAGGTAGCAGACATATTCATTTGGAGATTGATTGCCCCCTCTAAATGACCCTTTAGGGTTATACTGTAATGGGCTATCTTCCTACTTAGTGACCAGGGGCAATCTCCGTCTACAACAGACAACGCCCCCATGGATACCAAGAAGCATTCCCTGGAGCATTGGAGACAATATTACAACCTGGAAACCAGAGGCAAGCAAGTCAGATGTGAAAATTGTCTGGCTAAGCCACAGCACATGGGTGTTAATATGCTGAGAGGAAGACCATGTTAAAGGCACAGCGGGTACATTGATCAGATATAACTGTTTGTCAGATGGAATCACAAATCTGCTGACACTTTCCTTTTGTGTTTCAATCAAACAGATAGTAAATGTTATATTTAAAAATGTAGACAATTTTAAGTGGGGAAAATGGGCCAGGAGAAATCGCTTAGCAACCATAGTTGATGCTACCGTGGTGGTCCAGCTTTATCCATGATGTGCATACCAGGCAGCAAAACAGATGAACACATTTATGTTCATACACACAACACTCTCACATCCTTTTGTAGTAAGCATTTTCTTGATTTTGTTTAATAACAGGCCATAAAATTGGAAATGTACCTCATCAGTTCTTTTGCTATAATAATGTTGCACAAGTCGAAGTGGGAGAGCTCTTGAGTAGTATTGACTTTGAACAACTCTAAGAACCTCCAATTCTGGCCTTCAGATAAATTGGTGTCTTCTTGAACCGTCTGTATTCAGTCTGTTGTGTGCCGGACATTAGTCGTCTGATTTCAGATTGAGAGTACATGAAGACTAGTTAGCAAGCAAACCGAGATGTCTAAAAAGTTAGCTAAAAGTAATGAATTAAGTGTTAGAGTAGCTAAAAGTAGGGCTGGGCTATATGGCCATCATCTTCTATCCTGATATAGGTAACTTCATATCTTGATAACGGTATATATCACGAAATAGCATTTTTTTTGGCAATTCCATAAAGAAATAGTAGAAAGTAGAAAGCATAATGTATGACCTGACAAATGAAAAGTACTGAGTATTTTCTCATTTTATGAAAAACTGAGGTGAAAAATAAACATATGGATGAGAACTTAAAGCATCCAAATGATGTAAATATTGGCGTAATGCAGTTCAGCTTCTGTTTTTGTTAAACAATAAACACAGATATATATGACAGACATTTCTACTTAGTTTTTAGGACTCTAAAATTTCAGGTATTGCAGATAATATTTTCGGAGGAGTTTGAGTTTATTTGTTATTAGTTGTATATATATGATCTCATCACAGTATGATTCCATTTATCATACTTAACTGTCACCCAGCACTGGCTCAAAGTAATGAATTAATAGTTGACATTAGGAAGTATTAAAGTAGGTAAGTAAGTATTAGATGAATGGTTAAATGATTAAGAAACCAAAATGAGTGCATACGTGATTGGAATAGCCCCAAGTACTTATAACAGTTGGAACAGTGAGTTAAAAATAATGAATAAATGGTAAGTATTTATTTCGTTGCTACACATATTAAAAGCACGGGACATAGTACAAGAATACTAATTTTTGCTTAAGAAAGCAGTTCAGGGTGTTAGAAGGGTCGCAAAACACAGGACTTTCACCCGGAGGAACGGAGTTCGTGTCTTGGCGTAGGTGTGACCCGGGAGAACGAAGCCAAACCACAACATTTTTTCAAATTCTAACCTAAAGTTGTTTTGATGCTTAACCCTAACCATTAGCTTTTGTTGCCTAGACTTAACCATCATTTTTGTGCTTAACGTATTGTAAGATATCATCTGAAACTGTTGATGACAATATGTTCACAGTAGTGGTATCAAGACAAACTTGCTGAAATTGACCTAAACACTGATAGTTAAAATATGTGTAAAAACTAAACCTGGAATAACATCTAATCTTATATAATTTATATTTTACAAAATCCAGTTCAAAATGCAATGCCAAAATACATTTGGTTTTTTTTTTTAGTTCATCTGAAGGGGCTATAGGACACATAAAAAAAAAAGGTTTGGAACCACTGAGTTAGCAAACACTGTGAGGTGATGCAAAAAAAAAAAAGTAATTGCTTTTAGCCGTATTTCACAGTGCATTATACTGTTTTGTCACTTCTGAAAATTAGATGCACAGTCGGACCAGATTCTGCCTTTCTAAATGTCCAACAGGTGAACAGTTTTATTGTCAGTGTCTCAGCACCCCGACCTTTTGTCCACTCCAGGCTACTTCCACCCCGTAAAATGCTTTGCTATTAACAATACATACTCAACCCTGATGCAATAGATCCTCTAGTAAATTGTTAACAATTTCACAGAAAACTTTCAGCAGAAAATATTGTTGGAACAATAACACTGCTTGCCATAGGAACTGAAAGATAATTGTATGAGCCTGTGGCATTGCTGTTTCATAAGCTTCACGCTCCATTTCTGATTCTCACAAGAAAGCGGTTTCCTTTTCCTCCTTTGCACATATTAATTTCTGGCACTTAATTTAAGTCTCTATTTATGTATATCTTAAATCACATGTTCTTTTCTGTCCTTGCAAAATGGAAATAGGCGCTGTTGTTATCCCTGGAAAAGAAATAAAAAACAATGTGCATCTTAGCTATTAAGTGCATAACAGCATCTTCAAAAAGGGCAGTTTGAAAAGAGAGGGCACACCAAAGCTTGAACATGTTGTTGAATAAATACATTAATTAAGAGGGAATTACGTGCTTTGGGCTTCAGTTGGCTTGCTTTCAAGTGCCAGGGGTCCTCATAAATATACATTTAAAAGACATGTGGCAAGATCAAGAAGTAACCTCTTAACAATGAACTTTTGTATCATCATCTCTGTTATAAACACCTAGCGCACGCTGGTAGCCTTGCTGAGAAACAAACACTTTTACTTAATATTAATAAATGCAAATTAATGCTTTGTTTGTTTGAGTTGAGAACTCTTCCAAGTCATGGGACACAGTCTGTTTAGTTTCAACTCTCACGATGCAGACAGAAATATCAAATGCTGGCGGTCCCTTGACAGCTAAGACCTATCCCACTTTTGTCCCACAGACCCATGGGATTTTATCCCTGCCACCATTTTCTATTGTACATCCAGTTATAGGAATGTTGCTGTTGTGAAAATTGCTCATATGAGTAATCTATAATGTGTCTTAGGAGATGAAGAGGAGAACCAGCTTTTAAGTGAATCAACAGAGAAGGTGGAGAATTGACCAGACAGCATTAATGAATAGTTCCACAAAGTCTAGGGATGGTTTGTACAGTAACTCTTCTCTAAATGAACAGTGTATTTAGACAGCTTTTATGATGTATCACTGTGCTCAATGAAAGTGACAGTTTTTATCTTGGTTTGAAAAACATTTTGAATACAGATGCTTTTAATAAATTGGTCCAGTAATGCTTGACATTATTGATGGATGGCACTGAGGTGAATGTAATGGCATGGAACTGCTACTTTATAAAACTATGCGCAAATTCATCATTTTTTTTCCTACAATAGTGAGGGTGAATTTATTTTAGTCAGCAAAATCTAAATGTTATCATTGTTAACACTGCAATAAAGAAAAGGAAATATGTGTGAATTAAACATGAATAGTGGACATTTATCTCCCAACCGATGACAGCATATACTTGTTTGCTCCATGTTGTTGAATGTTATTACTTTCCCCCTGTTGTTTCCATCACCTTGCTGAGTGTGGCTGAATAAGCTAGCTGTCTCAAACATAGCTTTGCCAGATGTAGCTTTGTAAATAAAGTCACATATCCATAAAAGTACTAAATGCTAACAGCAAAAGCTACTGTAATACAGCCGCAAATGAGAGCGAGAATAATCACTAAAAGACGGAATTCAGAGAACAAAGAATTAGGGCATTGTTCTGAGATTTTAGGAATAAAGTCATAATGCATAGACTGTATAAAAAAATTAATGTAGCCTCTCTGTCAAGGCCCGTTCTCTCCGCTTGATCCAATCATCTATTCTCTGGGAGTCGCCATCTTTTCAGACTTTGACTCCGCCTAATTTCCTCTTACCAAAAAAGGGCATTGGTGTGATTTTGGGGGGAGGGAGTTACGTCCATCTGGCTCACGTATACCTGACGTATACTGAATTAGAAACATTAGCACCACCGCCCGAGAGCTAGGCTAACACAACACGTTACCAGATAAGCAGGAGTGGGAGGGACGGGGACCGGGACGGGGACCGGGACCGGGAGTCATTTTTCTTAATTTCCTGTGTCTCTAGTGGAGATTACAGATTCATTTATGATCTATGTTTTAAACTGATATTCAACACAGTACCATGTCCATAGACTGTAAAACACAGGCCCTCACGGCCCAAATCCTCCCGCTGCTCCAGATTAGCATCTAGTGTATGTGCCATCGATAGTAACACCACCACACGAATTACCTCATTCCAGGTCAAGATGACAGAGTTAGCATGCTAATCCTGACAACTAGCCTCAGTGGAGAACCGAGAGCCAGCGGCTTGCTGTCACTAAATAGGCCACGCCCCTAATTATTCATAAAACTAGCCTGGTACAAAAAAATTCACCCCCAGTGTTGTCATGGAGATATGACCTAAACATACAGTTTTTGGCACTTCCCTATTGGATCAACCAGGAAGTTGCTGTGGTTGGGGCTTGGCTTTGAATCATATTTTTATATTTTAAATTTTCTCCTGTGTTTTCCTTTATATAGATTAAAATATTTCCACCATAAATATTGGTGCATAAAAACCCACCCAACTACAGGAAATTAAGTGTTTGATGCTCAAAACTTGGGTTTTTAGGGATATGGCTATATTGTACAAAATTTAATTCCAATAAGTACACATACCAATGTAGGCACTGGCGGAACATTTCTATTGAGCTCAAAGGATTAACAACATAAGGCATTCTTCAATGCAACTGCAGTAACTACTGTTTACATTCATTGAAATCAGCTTTGGGCCAAACAAAAAGTCAGGTCAACCTGTTTTTATATATATATATTTGATACAAATGTCGCTGTTTATATGAATAAATCAGTATCCTCACCCATATAGTCAGCAGGGAGTCGGCTAAACATATGCAGAGATTCAACTGCTAGCTTTCCTCTACATTTGAGTCGTGCAGTAACCTCAAATGCTTGAGAAAATGAAGAACACAGCAGTAATCTGTGCATTTTGCATCTAATGCACCCATAGCGCTGCTATGGTTTCAGCTTGTGTACTTATCTAAAGCGACACATTACATATTGAAGTTACACACTGCATTTGAACTCATTTTAACTGCAGTTTGAGTGTATGTGAGTCATTATGTTAGCCAGTAAAGTTATTCCAGCAAACAGGCTAGACAACACAAACATAAAGACTGAGCCATGCTTCATGATGCTTCCCTTTTATATCCCTTGTAGCCTTCCTATTTCTGTGCGACAGTCTGGCTTTGCACATGGTGGCTTTACAGTGTGTAACCCTATGCCCAGGTGTTTCCTCAAGCCCATCTGTTCCCTCCATGCCTGAGAGACTCATCATGGAGTTGCTGCTCATTGCTGCACAGCATTTATGCATTGCATGTATTGCTGTGACAAAAGAAAAAAAATATTTGAATGCTTTAAATCTGAACAGTTTGATTCCAAATGGAAAGAGCAATATATTCAGATACCTCTGGTAATTTTCTCAGTTCACTGGCTGTAGCACTACATCCAATACTCAATAGAAAATAAATGCTAACATGCAATGAGGAAAATTAAATTAAATGAATGGTCATTTCTGTAATTATTTGGAATGTGCTCTTTCAATGATCATAAGCCGAACTGTCAAGGTCAATACTGAGCAGTAGTGACATTACTAATTGAGAGTAGAGGTGGTGATTCAATTTGCGCTCATTTACCAACTAATCTGCCAATATTGGCTGAAGTGCAAATGTGGGTGGCACATTTCACTGGCTCTCTGCTGCACATTATTTTTGTCTTCTCCCCTCACAGATCAAGGCTACAGATGACTTTTGTCAGCCATCAGATGCTGTGTGGCAGATGTCACAGCATTTATTGTCACCATGATTTATTGGTTTAGAATGACCAAAGCCACGGGGAAGAACACATCAAAAAGCCGAGGCTCCGTTGAAGGGGAGCTACTGAATGCCAACTCCTCCCAACAACTTTCATCCCATCCCTCTTAGGACCCCACATTTTGCTTCTGGTTATTGTTTGGCCATCTGCTGTATTCTGAGGCTGTTTGACTACACCGCTAAGCAAACACAGAGTCTCTGCCAAATACCGTCACCTTCCTTTTGCCCCTCTAATTCGACCCTACTGTGTGTCTTCAGTTAGATCAAGCGGTGATCCGTTTGAGAAATGCATGGCAGAGGTTCATCTCTACAGGAAATTCACCTGTTTTTATTCATCTTTTATTCATATTTTACTACTTCTTTAAATGAATAAATGTACAAAGTAAACTGAAAGACTGAGAAAGCTGTAAGTAAAACTGCAATCTATTTTTCGGTCTATTTTAGCCTTTGACATCTTGAGTTTCCTTGCTTGATTATCAATAGGAATATTAATTTGGGATCTTCTGCTTACAGATTGAGCAGTCTGGTAAAAGGACACCTCCTTGCTGCTGTGTAATGTTTATAAATGAACACAATCTTTCTGCAATCTTCAGCCAAGTGGGTTTATTTGCATGTGCCCTATTCACTATGAATAACACCTCTGAATATTATGAATAATAAAAAAGTGCAACTTCTCACAATTCAATTTAAGAAAAGTGGACAGTGTGTAACATCATGCTTGTGTGATTGTTTTCATCCGTCATACAGATTAATATGATAAATATACTCTATGTTTAAAACTAATCCTCAAACATGTTTGCATGCAAACCTTCCACTAAAACACTTAAAATAATTGCATTTATTTGCAAGACACCACTTCACCCTCTAACAGAAACTCCTTGAGAACGGTATAGGTGAGCAATGGACGCTGAGCCGGAACAGAAACAATTTTCTATTTATTTTACTCCATCATATTTGAAATATTGAAAATATGCATGAGATCAACACTGAAAAGCCAGTAGTATCCAGCAGCACTTCAATGAATAATAATAATAATAATGTAATTTCTGTAACATTGTTGCCAAGCTGTTCCCTTCGTTTCCCCTCCACCACTAAAACAGTTTGCCAAATCCTTCAGAAGAAAGAACGAAGCTTTCAAATACCTCTCAGTAAATGTTATTAACGGTAAAATTCGGTTTAACAAATGGTATAAATGCTTTGCTGCCGCTTACAGTATAGCTCCTAAATGAATTATGATAGCAAAGCATTCCACTGATGTTTCACCTTCAAGGCTGACCTTGTGATGGCTATTCTCTGCTGATGCTTGCCAGAGATAAAAGCTATGAGCCCTTCTCACCCCCCATACCAAGGACACACGCATCATCGCTTTACTGGCCTATCTGCCCAGGTGATGCATGGCTCCTATAGCCAGTCAGTCTGAGGCAGTATTTATAACAAACTATGTGAGGCAGCAACCAACTCATCACCGTCGAGACCTCAGAATCCTTGGTCCCCTGCTGAACTCACATAGTTTTAGTTTAAAATCCAATGCATTGCTTCAGCTATGGGAATGCAAATTAAATGTCAAAGGGAGGATGTTTGAGATGTTAAAGATAATTGATTTCACTTAAAGAAATTCATATATACATGTTTTTTTAATGAAATGTTTATTTAACTATATGAAGATTACTTGTCTGTAATAATTACGTTAATGAAAAAAACGATTGAAGTGACAGGATTCAGATGGACAGAGTTGTATCAATAGATCCTTCAAACCAATTTGTTATAAGTGGTAACAATCAGAAAGAGGGGGGAGAAAATAAAATCAAACGCTCCTGAACTTGTCAAATGCAATTTTAAGAAGAAAAAGAGGCAAAATCTACACTCCAGTGTCAGAAAAAGGACATTGTGTGACTGGCGGGGAAGTGAACAGCAAAGAACAGTCAATGCTTGAAATTCATTAGGTATCAGTGGGAGACAAAGCACTGACAGGTGTTTATGCAAATCATCAGTGAATGGATTCATCTCCCTAATGGGGAAAACAGCAGTCTCAGAATAATGTGGAGCATGTGGAAGTAAATGATAGTCCACTTGTGAAGTCATGAGCATATACAGTGTGCTGTGGTAGACACACACAGTTGGAATTAATAATTATGGAGGGCTATCTGTTTTATCTTGAGAACATATTGTACACTTCGTACAAATCAGCCATTCTCCAGAAAAGTTACTGCATTCCCATTGAAGCTATGCTCAGATACGCATCTTTATGCAGACATGCAGATGAGTAAAACTGATGACATAAGCTTTAACAACAAAACAAAAACAATAAATCTGATGATTAATATCAGCTACTAACTGCCCTGTGAGGCTGAACAAAGGCACTGTGGGGTTTTGAGCTGAATGCTAACATACTGATGATGATAATAATGACAATAATATCAATAATAGCCTAATATTATTAATAATAAAAGTAATTTGTATAACACATTCCATACATTTGCACCACTTGTTTGTTGTTGCCAGACACGTGTTGGCATGCTTTTATTTGCCAATTAGCTCCAAACACAAAGTACATTAGTAGGACTATCATTGGTTTTGCAAAAGTAAAGTTAAAGTTAATTTAACCTGTCCTGAGGGAAACATGAATTCAAATTTAACTCATCAATAATTATAGAGCATGGTAGTGCTAGAGGAAAAAGTCAGGGGATCACAGCTGCCACAGAAGGCAGTGCAAGTCATCAAATTGTTGACAGTGACACATAACTTAAAAGAAGTAATGCCACAGTATTGGTTTGAAACTTGCTATCTGAGAAGTTTCTCACTTTCAACTGGTATTATCCAAGTTGTTTCTCATAGTGACATCAATTAACACACAGTCTGATAAATATTCAAAGTTCTTTTCATATCCTGCCATGGGAGAACAAAATGGAGACAGTGCACAAGGCTTACATCTTATTAATGACTCATTTACTTTGATCACAAGCTGTCATTAGACTGTTTCTTTTATTTTGTGCCATTCAACATCTGCCAAGAGACAGTAAAAAGTCTAATGTTTATAAAAAAAGAAGTCAAAATTGCCACACTGCTAAGTTTGATAAGTGCCTGATGTGCACATGCCTAAAAATGATTTGAATGCTAAAGTAATTTATGAAAGGCTTAATTATGTACATTGTCTTCATTCATGCTACTGTATTTGTCACACCCACAGCTGTTCCCAAAACTTCAAAACAATGCTTACTTTTGGCTTGTTTATGTAACTTGTCTACAGGGGGCAAATATGGTAATGCTGAGTCCTTGATATTCGAGCGGAGCCTCCCTATTTTTAGTGTGCACAGCATTTCTTTGCACCAACTCATTCCAATAAAAACGTTCTGTTTCATGTATTGGAACCTGGGCTGCATGGCCTTAAAATACAGATATCAACATTGTGGCGTTTTTCATACCTGACATCTGTAATCTATAAATCATCTCATCATCAAATGGCCTTTATCAAGACTCCTGTTTCTTTTCCACTTATTGTTTCACATCATTGTTCATCAAGTCTTTTAGAACATAATCATTCATTTAAAGGAGTCCTTTATGCCACTGGATGGTAGAAGTCGTTGACTTTAACATAGTTGGGCATTTTGGGAAATAAAGCTTCCCTGCTTTCTTGACAAGAGTTAGATGAGAAGATGCACAGGACTATTTATTGGTTCTTTCTAGATGGTAGTTTTCGCAACTTTAGGGTAATCATGTAGACACAACCATTTTTTTCTGTCAGATGCAGTGACTTTCTGGAGTTGCCTGGTAACCTTACAATGACAACAAACCTTAGGTAAAGGTATTTTGTGTACAGACTCAGCAAGAAGTTAAATTGTTAATTAATAAGCTTCAGATGCTAAAAACTAGATCTGCAACCAGGTATAGACTTGGCCCAAGCCCCCCACGCAACTCGGGCCCTACGACCAGCGGAGGTGATGCGATCTGGACCTGCAGGCACAACGCAAGTCGCAGTTTGAACGCAGCACAGATAGTAGTTTGAAAAAAGTGTTGATATTTGAATAAGTAGATATTGCATTTGTTCACATAATGCAAGTATTACTCAATGACATTTATTTTGATAACTTTTTATTATAGGGGTAGAAAGATTATGTGTGCAAAATTTCTTGCAGATGGGACTCTCGGCCTAGGAGGAGTTCGTAAGAGTAGTAGGTTTTTTATATTTTTGGTATTGTTTGTGCATTTTAGAATTTTGCGTAACAGCTCCAATTAAGGTCTGATTGACCTCACATTTTGCACAGAGCCTCAAGTTACCGTGGAGAACTACCAATCTGAGTTTAATGTTAATTGAACTAATTATTGCGAAGACATACAACACTTCCTGTTTTGACTACAATATACAGGAAGTTGTCCTTCATAACATACACATTTATTTGACTTTTACAATTATTTTGATAACTTTTCATCAAGATGATGGAAGGATCCTTCCTGCAAAGTTTCGTGGTGATCAAACTCTCAGCCTAGGAGAAGTATGGAAAAATAGGTTTTAAATTTTTTACAATTTCAATCAAAAATATTAGGCAGAAATGTGCCTTGGTCCGTATCCCGCGATCCAGCCCCTTTCACAAAATAAGTTGATGTAAGGAATGTAAATTTGCGACTTATGAGAGTTAGAGGCCAAAAAGCCTTTTCATTGATTCTAGTGGCACCTTGTGGCTCAAAGCCTCAGACGAGCATCAGAAACTATTGTTCTAACTTTGTTGTTAATACAACTTATAATTGCTAAGATATGATGAATTCTGTATCATAATGCCACCTAGAGGTTGGTTGGTGTCAAATTCTGCAGCAGGCCTCAGTAAGACATTAGAAACTAGATAACCAAGTTTTGTGTTGATCCGACACAATTTGCATACACAGCACTTCCTGTTTTGACTGTAATCTACAGGAAGCTGTTCCTTCATAACTTCCGCGGTTTTTATGAGTATCAAAATTCTTTTGATAACTTTAGATCAGGATCTTCTAAAAATTACGTGTATCAAGTTCCATCTTGATTGGACACTCGGCCTAGGAGGAGTTCGAAAAAGTATGTTTTGCATATATCGCGATCCTGCGCATCACGTAATTTCAGGAAATGCGTGGATGTAATAATTTTTAATGTGCAAGATACGATGTGGGAGTTACAAGCAAAAACGCCTTCAACGTGATAATAGCACCACCTGCTGGTGAACATGTGTCAATTTTGGTGTCTTCCGTACATGCAGGGGTCTTAACCAAAGTTCAAAGTTTCACATTTTGTGTAGCCCTGTGGCCCTTATTTTCATTAATTTATATGGATATATTAAAATGTTTGTTAATAAATAACAGTTCATGAAGTGTAAATATGTTTTAAAATGTGTCAGATTATAATATGTTAAAACACTCATTCCATATACAGTTAAAAGTCAGAGAAAGGTGTTAGTTTATTCTCTCATCTCTGTTGGTATGTCTGTAGTCCTTAGCCAATCCTGTCCTCACCTTGTCCAAGGAGGAGGTGCTTAGCGTCACCTACGTGCTACTGCAAGGTTAGCGACAGCGCTAAAAGTAAAGTAACAACACTCCTTACTTCCAAGACTGACGGAGAGTCGTACTGGGGTTGATGTGTATGAACTCTGAGAAGCTGCCAGAGGTAAATACATGTGTTTTGATGTACTTGGTGCTGTTGTTTAATTGTAATGTGTAAGAGACGAGCTGATTTGCTAATCGCTGTTAGCCGTTAGCTTAGCATGCATACTGTTAATTCCGCATTGCAGCTAGCAATTGCTCAATTGTTTAATACTGTGGGTTTTTCGCCATGAATTAGCTCGTAGCTTCATTACTAAGAGGAATTATGTGATTCAGGACCGGACATTTACCATAAGAGGGAGAGAGTGAGGACCGGGAGAGCCCTGGACCGTTGCAGAGAGACTGTAGCTGCTGTACTTGATCGTTGGTTCAACGTTGCGTGTGCTGCACCCCACATTCCCTTGCCGCTGAAACTACACCTTGCCCTTTGTCCTTCCCCCATTCCCAAATCTTCATCTCTGACTGCTGTGGATTTGTGAGTACACTTCTAACACCGTGCACTTGCTTTTTGATTATGCTGGGTAACCAGTGAACGGGCCGTTTGTTTCCTCAACGCTCACGAGCTTCGACCGGGCCTGCAACATTTTCTTTTAGTTACTTTTAATAGCCCGGTGTGAATGTGTGTGTGAGTGTGGGCTGTGGACATTTGAGTTTTTATGATTTGACTTTGTCTCGGTGTGTTCATCATGGGTCCTTTGTGAACCTACTAGAGCAGGTCATTGAGAGTTGAACACTGTTATCAGTGCACACTTAAAGGTCAACAGTGAACCAGTTAATTAATTTCCAACTAACCCATTTGTGACTTGTGTGAAATCCTGTGTTGTAATTGTAAAGGTGATACTTTTTGGATAAATAAGTGGTAAAACAGGTTAAAGTGAGCCGTTGATTTAAGGGGGAGTACCACATTTTGTGTGTACTTCTTAATAGTTATTGGAGGCACCGCAAAGTTAATTTTCATCTTTATCACTGTTTTCACGGGTACATGGCGCCATCTTAAGACAAACTCAGGCCCCGTCCCATTGTACTACAATACCCTAATTGTTTATCAATAAATATTTACCAGCTACATGGGACTGGGGTTACACTTGTATGATGTAGGCTGCAGTATGAGTTTTACCAAAAAAAAAAAACATAAAAAAAAATCTTTGTGAAAACAATAGAGTTCCAAGCACCGCTGGTACTGGGAGCCACACTGCTGCTTGCATCGCATGGCCCCTGCCCCCAGCCCCCTCGAGCTTGAACCCCTAACTATGTGGTTAGGTCTAGGCAACAAAATCCCTTAGAGTTAGGAAAAGATCATGGGTGGTGTCAAAAGAAGTGTGTTTTTAACGTAACTACAGAAAGGGTTAAAGTCCATTCACCACCCCAACCTACGTCCTTATGTGGAGTTTGTTGCTGTTAATCCTGGTAGCACTTGCTTTGTGCATCTTACATCACTGCAGACAGGTTTAAAGAGGAAATACTGGTGCACTCTGCAGGATGTAGCTTCATAATGAGAGTACATTGTTGAGACTGGTAATTTTTTTCTAATCAAGTTCTCAGCAAAAAAGCATATTTCCCATAATGTTGAACTGCTGTACTCATTTAATTCAATTCAATTCTATTTGCAGTGCCAAATCATAACAAAAGTTATCTCAAGACACTTTACATATATAGTAGGTGTAGACCACACTCTATGACTTATTTATGATTTACAGAGAGCCGACAATTCCCCCATGAGTAGCAACAAGTTGCACTAGCTTTAATAATACTTCTAATATTATTTATATACAGTATTCATTCAGCAATCTTGTGCACACAGTGGCGACGGAAACCTTCCTTTAAACAGGCACGAACAAACAGACCCAGCTCTATGGACAACGGCCATCTGTCTTGATCGGTTGTGTGTGTGGGGGGCACAGACATACGGACGGACAGACAGACACAAAGACAGACAGACAATCAGTCCCAGGGATGCGAGCAACCACAAAATGAATGATGTGCTAACTCATGGAGTTGGGAGTACCAACATTGGACAGATTGCTGTTTACTACCATGAGTTAAATCGCAGAATACTATAAAATAAATAATAATAAAAATAATATTAAACATTTTTTTGAATATTGACAGAAATATAGGCTGCTTCATTACACAGTATCAGTCAAATCCAATAAAAACACATCAGAGTGAGAAAGCAATTCCTTAGCTGGACTCATTCAGTCAAGTTAGTCTCTGAGGGAAATATGTTTTTGCCGCTGAGTCACTACACTAATCAAATCAGAATTCAGAGCGGAGAATAGTCGGTGCTTACCAAATCATTATGGTCAATAAACTCTGGGTATATTTAGTTTGCTTCCACATACCCTCCTCAGCCCCTCTCCCTCATTTGCCTTCACTCTATGATCTTGTTTGTCTCTCAGCGCTTGGCTAATTTTGCACTTGGATGTAACTTTGGCTCACAGGCGAATGCTCCTCTTTTGCATAATCTGGTTTCTAGGGCTACGGTTGTAATACAGCTGCAGTCAGAAACGCCATGAGGAGTCAACCCCCAGAGTGATGCAGTGCAAATTAAGTGTCCACTGACTACAGAGCCATTCAAATGCAATGAAGTCCTTCACCAGATCGCTGTACATAAAAGAGAACATTGAGTACAATCCCCTAGAAAGTGAATAGCTGATATGACAAACACACACTAGTTATGCAGGGTTGAGAGTCAATATGCAAAGCTATTATGATACACCTTAAAAGAACAAACCGTTAAAGGCCAAGTCAACATATTGATTGAGCAAACTGCACTCTATAGATTTAAGAAGAGCACAGACTACAGTAGAACTGGTAAAAGTCTTTGAGTCAAAGGGCTAAAGTAGAAATCAGTAAGTTAAGGAGGAGCACACAGCTGTCGGTTGACCCCTGTACAGGCTGTCTGCCTTCGCTTTGACCCAAGATCGATTCAGTGCTGGCCAGTTAACTCTTGGCCTCTCAGCCGCACACAAACACTGCTGTTCCCACAGAAGTGAGGTGATGTGTAGAGACATCCCCCTGACTTTAACCACTCTCTGGAAAGCATGCCAACAATCTACATAGCAGCTATCTACTTTTGTCTGTCTAGGGCGTACAAAAATGTGTTTCCTGTTAGTGTATTTTAATACTAATAAATGGACTACACACAGTAATGTATTTATTTTTGAGAGCAGATTTAAACATCACAGCATTCAGTATTATTGCTGAGATTAGTGTTTAGTTCATAGACTGTTTAAAAAATGGATGTAGCATACTCGTTGGGGCCCGCTCTCTCAACTTGATCCAATCGTTCTCGCCTACGGGAGTCGCCACTTTGTCTAACTTTGACTCCTCCTCATTTCCTCCTCTCAAAAAAGGGCATTGATGTGACGTTGGGGGGAGGGAGATACATCCATCTGGCCGACGTATACCTCCAAGGAGAAGTGAGGGCCAGAGGCTAGCTGTCATTCAAGACGCCACGCCCCTAATTATTCATAAACTTAAACCTCCAATAAGATAAAAACTAGCCTCCCTCAGTTGTCATGGAGATATGACCTAAACATACAGACGAGAGTTTTTTTTTGTACCAGGCATAATTTAACAGGTTTAATTATGTTGTGAAAACGATCTGTTTAACATGGGGGTCAATGAGAAATTGCTCTATTATGCAAACTGCTCCTAGTGGACACAGTTTTTGGACCTTCTGTATTGGATCAACCAGGAAGTCGCTGTGGTGGGGGCTTGGATTAATTCATTCTGTCATACACCTAAAAATAGTATAATAAGCAGTGTCATATTTTACTATAGAAGATGCTATTTGCACCAAGTTGTGTTGCCTTACCCTAACTAAGTAGTTTTGTGGCCTAAACTTAACTAAGTAGTTTCCTTACCCTGTCCACCATTGCTATTTAAAAAAAAAAATGATTATTCAAGTTTCAAATAGTGATTTAAAAAAAAAAATCTGTAATTTCCTAGAACTGAAATGTCTATGGTGTTTAGACTTCATCTTTCATGTTGCATTTTGGCAACAGTCATTCTTCCAAACCCCATATCAATTAGACTTTACCATTCCTGCTTTGTAGTGTAAATAAGATGTACATGAAATTGTTTTGGCAAACAAAACATACAGTAAGCATACATCTGTCTCTTTGCCATTTCATTTTTTCATAAATGTCATCAAATTCCATTATGCTAATTAAATCAATTGTTACAGAATGTCTAATGGATTTCAGTGTCTGGAAAAATGATACACTTATTACTTAATAGGGTATTTAAGAGTAAAACAAACAATTGTCATCTTAACAAATATAAATGTTAGTTGTGACACCATAGACTTATTTATGTCCAACAACAGACTGTGAGCTAAATCTGCATCACACTGCCAAAAAATGCTGTCACTTCCTCAGTGATAAAAGGAAGAACTAGGTAGTATACTGACAGAGGAGACAGTGAAGAAATGAAGAAATAGCCACGCTGTATTTCTAAGAGGTGAAAATAAATGATTGAATAAATATAGATATACTTTTCAAACAATGAGTCAGTGGGGTCATTGCATAAGGCAGGATAGAAGGCAGTGTTCTGGGAAAATCTTGAAAGACACTGAACCTAACTCTACCTAACTATCAATCACTCATGTCTCCTTGCCACCTCTAGAGGGGGGATATACAAACAACATTCTGGGTCTAATGCTGTAGTTTTACTAATCATTTCACTGAGAGTCCCCCTTTGCTTTATGTGTTATATTACATTAACAACACCTCTGTCTCATGGGTGGTGGACGCTTGACAGCTTTCTGGTCCCAGGTTGTCCATAGCAAGCTGCTCCTGTTTTGTGCCTGCGCAGCAGGGGGGAGTCAGACAGCAGGTGTGACTATGCCCTCACATGAGTCTGGTAGCTGATGACCTGATGTTTAAAATGTTTTTAAAAAAAACGTCAATTAAAAAGACACGGATCACTCAGTCATGCTGTATTTCCAGCAACTAAAGCTGTAGTATGAAATATGGCTAGTCATACAGTTCTTTTAAAGTTGCACTCCATAAGATTCGAGACATGTTGTTTCTATCGTCTTCTGTAGCAGTAAGATGTAACTTCAGGTGAGCCTGTTCTTTCAGGGCCTCCATCTTGTCACGTTCATGGTCACTGTGTGTTAAATATTGTATTTTTTTTTCTCTTTTTTAAACTTAATTGAAACACATTCACCTCCCTACTTCCAATCTGTGCCCTTGGAATAGTCGTCAAAAAAAGGCAACAAGTGCTTTCATTAGTGGGTCATATGATCAATAACCATTGTTTTAACTCACTCTTTGATAGATAGGAACTTAAATGACAATTCATGATTCAAGAAGCTTTATCAATACAAAGATGGGAATGGATCAATAAGCATAAAAACGTAAATCAAATCAAAAGAAAGATAACATGAAATAAATCAAACCTGAGCCCTTTCATCAAATCTGTTGAAGAACAGATTCAGTACCACCTCCTACTTTCTGGCTACCAGATGGTTTGTAGCCAGTGATGGTCCTCATGCCGCTCCACACGCCCTTCAAATTGTTCTGCTGGAGTTTGTGCTCCAGCTTCCTGCTGTAGCTGTTTTTGCCCTGTTTAATCCTCTCCTTAAGCTCCTTCTGGACCTGCCTCACCGGCTCTCCGTCCCCATCTCTGAAGGCCCTCTTCTTCTCATTCAGCAGGAACTTGATGTCTCCGGTGACCCATGGCTTGTTATTGGGGAAACAGCGTACAGTCACTGTAGGAACAACGCTGTCCACACAGAAATTGATGTACCCTGTTATGCAGTCCGTGAGATCATCAAGGTCCTCTCCATGTGAATCACTGACCAAATCCCAGTCTGTAAGTTCGAAGCAGCCCTGTAAAGCTTCATCGGTCTCCTGTGGCCATCTCCTCACAGTCCTGGTGGTCTCAGGAAGCCGCTGGACTTGGGGCTTATACAGGGGCTGCAGGTGTATGAGGTTGTGGTCCGATCTTCCAAGAGGAGGCAGGGCAGTGGAGCTGTAAGCTTCCTTAACATTAGCATACAGCAGGTCCAGTATCTTGTTTTCCCTGGTGGGACAGTCCACAAACTGCTTGAAAGTGGGCAGTGTTGCAGCCAGAGTGATGTGGTTGAAGTCCCCAGATATTGCAATTAATGTGTCTGGGTGCCGTGTCTGAATACCCGAGAAGACGGTGTGGATGACGTCACTCACGCGCATCGCGTTTGTAGTCGGAGGAATGTAAACAACCAGGACGATAACGTATGAGAACTCCCTCGGCAGATAGTATGGCCGCAGACTCACGGAAAGCAGTTCAATGTCTGGGCTGTACACACGCTCCTTTTACAGTAACGTGACCAGGATGACACCACTTGTTGTTAATAAGAATAGCAAGTCCCCCACCTTTTCCTCTTCCCACTCTCATCGTGATGGAAGGGAGAGATTGTTTATAAATAGATGGAAATATTTTATTGTCTTATTTTCATTCAGCTAGCTGATCAGAGCAGACATCCAATTCATGAAACAATAGAAGCCGTTATGATGTAAAAGTAATTTTATATGTATATATATCTATATAACCAGCACCGGTTCCATGTTTGGGCCGATGGCTAGGTACATACAAAACTCCACTGGCTGAACGAATATCAGACAATCAGCTAAGAGATACTGACATAGCTTACCTCTGCTACGAATGGCATAACTCCTCTGTGTTTTTCTCTTCTTCTAGAAAAACATACATCAACAACTTAATGGTGACAGAAACAAAGTTTCTTTTTACCTTCCTGCAGCCACACAGCCTGTTGACTTAAAGTAATGTAAATCACCTGGATCCAGAGACTTTTATGAAACAAATATTTCAGGCACATCATTTTTATTAACAAATTCATATGATTTTGTTTCCTGTGCTTTGCTTGAGGCCCAAGGCTACTACAGATGAAGAGACTAAGCTATACATTATGCTTTGACATTAGACAAAGACTGGTGTAGAATAAACTGAAAGTTCATCCTATTGTCACAAAAAAACTCTCCTTGGCAGATAAGCCATGTTGATGATAATTACCCACATTAATCTTGTGTTACCCGTCTGTTATCGGTCTGGCAAAGTCAGCCAGGACTTTAATTCCAGATACACCACTGCCTCTAGTATACCATTTTTGTGTTTACTTTTCTTGGCTTGCAGGATCTTACCATAGGCAACAGAGAGTAAGATCCAGGCAACAGAGAGTAAGATCCTGCCAAGTTGAGAGGGGATTGGCACCATCCATGGGAGTGAAAGTCATACTTGTTGAGACACTGCTTAATTTTAGCTGGCCTGGGACCTTCCTCGCCTTTGTAACAGTGCCAAAAGGTGGCATGATGAGATACAAACCTACAACACTTCATCAATATATAATTGATTAGTCTACAGTTGGGTCAGGATTTAGTTCAAGCTATGGGCAAACAGCCCATCTATTATGGCTTATGTTCATTTTCTGTTCCTTTGTCACAAAAGTACACAGATCAAGAATATGTTTGTAACATCATCCTCTGGTGTGATCACACACACAGTTTGCTTTGTCTGAGCCGTGCCAAAGAGAAAAGGTTATATTTGTTGCATTTTCTAATTGCAATTCAACAGGGCTAGCTCAATCATTGGACAGATTTAGGAAAATCTCATAGTACTTGTACTCAGCGCTGTAGTCAAGATCACGTCAATCGAGTCCAAGTCAAGTCCAAAAGCAGGTCCAGTTGTTTCCAATGATAAAGTCCCAGTCAGCAACATTTGTTTGATCATATTCACTGAAGCCGACACTATGCTCCAATAGAAAAACATAAATCTGGTTAAAAAAAATAAAAATTCAACTAGATCTGCCAGACTTGCCAACTGCAGCTTTAATATAGTGATTAAGGAGTTAGGATGCATCTATAAACAAGATTGATATACTTGCTTACACCAAATTAATCAATGCATAGAATTGAGGCAGTATTCTGTACAACTTTTCCTAAACCAGCAGCCAGGAACAACTCTACCAGTTCTCTAAAGGTGCGTTCTAGACAATTCAAGAGTCTAACAAGTCACGAAACAAAGACAAGTGCAAGACCTCAAAAAAGTTGTCCTGAGACGGGACTTGAGACAGAGACCGGACTCAAGTACTAAACCCCTGCTTGTACTCTACTATAAAGTCCCAATGGCGGTTATTATCATATGCATTATAGTTCACTAGGATGGGGACATACCTTCCTTTTTAGAGATTGTGATTCATTCAACAAGTCAATGTCAAATCAATTTTGAATCCCATTGTTTTTCACATGCCCAACCACCTAACTAATGGTTCTGAACAGTTCTGTCCTTAGACTGAACTTGTCAGCAAACCGAAGCTTATTCACACATCCAGCATACAGAAAGCAAAATTAGTATCAATTAGATGTGGTGATGAATGTAACTCTTTATGTAACTCAGTTTTTGTTCTCTACCATCTCTGGTGCTCTAGTTGCAAATGCACCAGTAGTTAGTCTCTAATGTCACCAGATAGTGTATAGTGACTTTTAAGAGTTGGCTGTAAAATCCAAAATACTTCAATAAAAACACGAGGTAGAATAACGAAACTGTGGAGTGATCATTCTCTGTGGGTTTGTGGCTGCAACCGACCCCTTTAGAATCTCAGTCATTTAACCCATTGTTCATATAAAAATACTGTTTACAGCAGGTTTAGATATACCACTCTCAACATGCTTAGTGTGATCAGAACTTTTGTGTAGGATGAGTACTCGATATTGTACAAAAATCCTTGCTCTTAAATCCTTGCTTCGTGAAAGATAAATATCATGGAGCAGCAGTAGTAGGAAGATAAAAGATGAATAACGTTTTTATATTCCATCCCCTAGTTTCATTTCGAGCATTTATATGGCAGACCCATGTTAGAGTTTTTCCAAAAAAAATTATTACGTGTCTCTAAAGAACAAACACCGAATGGACTTACACTGGGTACTGTGGCTTTGACATTTCAGTGAAGAGAAAGTCTACCTACTGGGTCACCCTTTGTTACCTTCAAGGGTTTTTTATTCAAATAGAACATTTGCATTGTATGAAACCGTAGGAGGTAAGATACATGTTGCTTTGTTGTACTTAATATCCCAAAAACAGGCTGAACTTGTCATGTAAGCACTGCCACAATGAAGGGTTTTATTTCCACTTTCCCAAACAAACAATCATTGTGAAGTAGAGGTTATAGGATACAGCATATAAACTTAATATTCATACATTTTAATATCAGTCCTTAAAACAATAATAAAAAATAGTAGAAAAGTAGGAAGTAGTGAACGGCAGGACAAAGATTGTACAGCTATGCATTTTCTAGTAAAAATGGTTAATATATCATAGAATGGATGATGACGTGCTTTGGAGAAATCTCAACCAAGCATTACATATTTATTTGCATAATCTGTTACTGTCTAGTCATTTGCTATATTGAGTCTGCATTGTAATTGTTAGTAGGAAGGACAATCAAACATGAATCTAATAACTATCAGAACAACAGTAGCCCTATTGTGCTGCTGCCTTCTGTTTTAATTTATACTGTGTTCATGTATGGAATCATTCCTTCTGGGAAATAATCAATGATGCAGCACATAGTGAAAAATGATTACTGATGCTAAAAGAATGTATGAGGAGTATTCTTAAGCTAAACAAAGTCAGTCAAACTCATGATTTCTCATGAGCACAGCCTTTATGTTCTGTAGCAATAAAAGCACACAAACTGAATTAGAGGGGCACTAAAGCCAAATGTTTACTGTTTATAAAAGTATAAAGACAGATATGCTTATGTGATACTTAGTGCTAAAATATGTTTGATTCCACAGTCTTCCAGCTTTAAAGGTTCAGGACATTTAAGGGGTGTGTATTTACTCCCCCAAGGCCTTTTGATTTACTCAACCTGAGCACTTTGAATGTAGGGGGGTGAGTATTAGGGCGCGCTCACACTATCCTCCCGGACCGAGACCCGGACTTTAGGGTACTTGTCCCCCCTCCCTCTCCCCCCCGCGCCCCAGCCCCGTTTGTACTCACACTACCAGGGCCTCGGCCAATACTTCTTGCTGTCCATACGCCTTCAAGCCGTAACACGTCACACGCATTGATCGCGTGTGTGTGGCTTTGTTTACAAATCTTTCCACAGACAGTTTTTGTGCGTCTTGTCGACTGTTTTTGAATATTTTCATCCGACCAAATCTGCAGTAAACACTCCACCTCCGCATCACACCAACATGAACCTTTCACCGCCATTGTTGTTGTTGTTAAATACATAACGCTACTGCCGTAGGGCTCGTGCTCGTGCGCGTACACGTGCGCACGCTCGTGCTCGTACATGTGCAAACGGCTCCGCTAAAGCCCACCTATTTCAAGCGGGCCGTGGCGGCCTAGCTGGCCCCAGTTGAGCGCGGAGCGGGTGCGCTCACACTACTTAAAGGTACTAGACTTTAGCTGAAAAACCGGTTTTGGCCGCGGCCAAAAGGACAGTGTGATCACGCCCTTATATACTGTGGTTATGTGCATGGCACCAACTGTAGGACAGAGGGCAATTACACACATTCCTGTTACTGTTTGTGCAACTGAATATGAATGAGGATGTTCACTAAATTTCACAATGTAATACATGAAGTTTTTGTACTTTCCTTTAGAATATCTTGATTACGTCCATTATAATTCCCCAGATTATTCTTTGACATCCCAGAGAGGATGTAGTTCTATGTTTGGCACACATCTAAGTGGAGAAAATGTTCTTGAATATTACTACATGCATTACGAATATTTTTCAATGTAGAAAAGGTGAAATTGAAGATGGCCAAAAATGGTGGGTGAAAACCGATGTAGATGTTGATCCAATCCAACTTTATTTGTTAAGGTTTAAAAACAACCATTGTTGACCAAAGTGCTGTACAGAAGAATAAATACAACATCATGAATAAAAAACAAAACCGCTCACATTTGGCACAAAAATGACAAACACAAAAATAAATTAAAATACATAAAACAAAAGTAAAAAGAACAGCCATGCAATAAAAGCAGTCAATTCTGATGTACACATTTGACAAAGATTTGTCAGAAATTGAACAGGACATAAGAATCCAATGCATAATATGTCAACCTCTCCTTTTTAATTCAATTATTTTAATACAAAGTTCATATAGATCTATTGCTTTGTTTATTGAAATTGTGTAATAACTTCAGACGTGATTTGCAGGAATGATTAATTAAGGTCCTGTATACGTGTATAAAATGACAGCTTTATTATGTACCTGACACACTCTGGCCTAGAGTGAGGGTAGTTTGCCGGAAGGCTGACTGGAAAAGGGGTGGTTTAGCCTTAAAATGTTGACAAAAAAGGTCACAAGACGGAGTCCACTTGAAGAAAAAATTAAATGTTTTATTGTCCTTTAAACATTGTCCCTTGACAGCAGAGTTTCAATGTTTCAACCAGAAAGCCAAAAAAGATATTCACAGTACTTGGGTCCACACAGTTACACAGACCTTAACCGACTGACTAGGCAGTGTCGAACCCCTCAATTTAAAGGCCTAGCTCCTCCCATGGACCATACCATCTTTAATTGAAATCAAAGTCATCAATCACTCAAAAGTCATCAAAAGTTATTTTCCAGATCCCAAATCACTGTCTTATATACATTACATCTACCCACCCTTAAAGGCAGTCATCACCATATTACAAAAGGCCTCAATCCAGAGATGCCTGTACAAACCAATTTCCACCCCATAATTGGTATGGTTCGGGCACTATAAAAGCCAGCCTGACACAAGGCTCGGGTCCTTTGTCCCTGCCCAGCACCAGGAAATACTATGGGGAGAAAAGAACAATTAGTTAAACTCAGGATTACTTATTCTCAAATAATAATAAAAAAAAATACTCACAACAATACATGTGTTTGTGTCTGTGTCTATGGAAAACTATAGAAAAAACATAGCACAGGAAACTTACTGGGATGTTAACTGTAGTTCAGTTTGTGCACCCACCAAACTCACAATAGTATGCCACCTGGCTAACATGTGGTATGTTTACTGAATGATGGTGTGGTGTGCTGGTGTGGTGTTTTACCAGTGGCAGGGGAAACTGCCACAGTACCTAACCTCTAACCATCCTCCACTACTATGTAACAAATGCCCACACCTTCAAACTCTTTACCACACTAATATCTGCTAGACAGAATTTGATGAGATACTGATAAGGTGATAAAGTGGTGAATCTATATGAACATCTCCAACAAATGTCATGATATGAACACTGTCAGACGGGAGAAATGCACCATATGTTATCATGATGGAATGTAAATGTAAATAAAAATAACTTGCTTAGTAATAAAAACAGAATCCGTATGATTCTCTCTGTTGTGTTCTACTGCATGCATCTGCATGCCATACAATGCCATCATTATCATTTTAGTTTACTTTGTTCGAAGTGTGAAATTTATCTTTTAAACAATATTTGTCCTTTTAAGTTTTTTCAAATAAGATCACACGCACATGAGAGGAGGGAAATAAAAGATGTGGAACACTGGAGGAGTTCTGCACACACATTACTGCAGAGTCCGTGTACCCAGCTAGTTTCTGTAGACCCTGATTGAAATTCTGTTGCAAGTCTCCAGCAGCTGAAGTGCAGGCACTTCATTCTTTAATGGAAATAACTGGTTTATTTTAATGTAAGACAAATCTCTGAAGAGCTCACACATAGCAGCTTTCTTTCTTTTTTAAGGTCACAGATCAATTAATAGTCAATCTTTTAACAGCGGTGTAATCATCTTTCTCCACATTCTCAAGGAATATTATGATTTGTTCTACACTAGTACAAGTCAAGTCAAATGATTTAATATGGCATAGAAAGATTCTCCTTTATTACACAATGTTAAAGGTGCATGCCGCCACCTATTGAACCAGAGTGAGTAAGATGACTTTATAGGGAAGATATGTCCTGTATATTAAACCTGTTTAGATAAATATTTGAATAAAGTTTTTTTTGGCCCTTTCATGTTTTTTTTTAATGAGGACAGCTGGAGAGAGACAGGAAAGCTGGTAGAGAGGGAGGTGGCCACATGCAGCAAAGGGCCGCAGGTGAGAGTTGAACTCGGGGCCGTTGCGTCGAGGACTGTAATTGTTTGTCCCCTCTCTCCTAGACCTTTGACTTAAGCAGTAAGACGGGCGTTGATATGTTTAGTAGAATTGTTTAACATATTTTCATGTTTTAACATTCCAGAAATAAATATTGTTACTTATTGTATTATTTTTCATAGAACATAAAATAGCACAAATGTTACATTCCTAGGAATTTTTACATACTAAAAACAATCTCCTCCTAAACATCCTAAAATAAAATCATAACATTGCCTACATATGGGGTGGTGGAAGTGTGGCAGACAGGGCCCCACATTAGCTCTTGAAACAGGCCCCCAAATGCTTAGGGCTGCCTCTGACTGTGATTAACATTATTTTTTGTTGTTGTTTCTGCCTCAGACATGCTTAAGCTAAGTCTCAGTAATTTACTGTCAAATTAATATGCATGTAGAACATTTTATGTGACATAATTCACAGTGAAGAACATGATTTTCAACACTTGTTTTCATATTGATCAGCCCAGTCGGAGGCTATGCTGTAATTGTTTCTAAATGAGATCATCTCTTTCAAACGTGTTTAATTCCCCTTACAACTGTTGATCCGTGCAGTTGGTAAGCTTAAAATCTAAAAGCCACATAATCAAAAATGACACGTAAATAGGAAAATAATGCTGTAACTGAAATAAAGTAGGCAAAATAAGTCAAAGCTGGTTGCTGTTTGATGTTCATAAGAACCTAATCACTGTGTTACAGAAACAAGGTATCTAGGCAACCAATATAGAGACAAAAAGAAAATGCCAGTAGTGTTATTAGAGTTTAGACAAGCAGAGTGTAATAATACGTTTTAGGTTAATTGAACATAGTCTGCACAGCAACGGTGTAATTTGGGCTTCCGTTCTACTTGAAGGTTCTACAGAATTTTGTGGAATTAACTGTCACAGAAAAATGCTGTATACATGGTAGGAGTTTAATTTAAACAAGGCAATGTTTATTTTCAATTTGCAAATATCAAATTTGCTATAAGAAGTTGCCAATCTTGTCAAAATAAAAAATGACCTCCAGTCCAAGCAATGATTGAGGCACCTTTATGTTACAAATTGAAAGTATTCCTGCTTCTAAGCATTTTTGCTCTGCAGTCATTCCTCTCGTTTATTAGCATTCAAATCAATTTGGGGAAACTGTTATAAGTAAGTTAAATTGAAAGCTGGAGATGGAAAATAATAGATGGTTGCTTTGATATATCAGAATGAGGCCTGAGAAGAAGAAGAAATAAAAAGAAAAACCACGTACTGTAACGGCTAGCAAAATAAACTGTTCTTTGGAATGGCTCTTTTGGGAACAAAGGCCACTGGGTCTCACTTAAGAGCCATTCTTTGTTCCATTGCTCAAATATCACTTCCTACCCTAGATTTAAAAATTCAAACACGCCAAACAAGCTTTGACACTTTCATCCATGTGTCATTTATACACAATACAAAAAAATAGAAGATACTGTAAAACATACTAAAATACATATTTACAATATCACTTTTTTAGAATGAGCTGAACAATTTAGTGCATGATGTGCAAAATACTGTATTGACCAAGGGCATTGTGTATGGAATTGTGCACTGTACAGGGACAATAGACGTGAGTTGATGTAATGTGCATATTGCTGTGGGATTAGTTGGGACAAGTCATTCTAATGAAAGCGATGAAGTGTGACAGTAACCGTTAAAAAAAAACACTAGATTCAAATATCGTCCTATGTGCTCAGTTGGTCCAGCCGGGGAGTTATCACACTCAATTCTCTGTTAAGTCTATAAAACTCCTGGTGGACTTGTAAGTTATGCAGGCTTCAGATATATTCAGGGGAGGAAGTGAAATACGCAAAATAGAATCAGCTCACAGGGGTTGTAAAACACAGCGCTGAATATACTTAAAACAGCCTAATTCATAATTAATGTGGAGATACTGCCTTTAAGATTCAGGATTTTAAACAGTTTAACTTAGTCCAGTCACGTGACAGGTGTATGATTAATCAACAGATATTGACACTACTATTGGCTCTGTTCTATCACATGTTTAATAAAGCTGCAGTGTTATTTGACTCAATATTAAAGACTACCCTAATCATTACACCCCAGCATTTCCCAATTAGTGCTGCTGCATGATTTAAATTCAATGGTCATCACAGAGAGCATACACCACATCCCTTATTCACATCCTTCACACTAAAGACATTCCCAATGATCTATCTTTAATTCCTTGACATTGCCTTAACATAACAGAGGTAAATCATTCTTTCATATCAACAGAGTTAACATTTTCCAGAGCTGTGACCCAATGCACTGTGAAAATATACAGAATAAAGGTGTTTTTGCCGATATGTCCACAGTTGAATATGACAAATGACGGTGATTTGCCTCAGGACATGATCACTCACAATTGCCAGTTCAGAAAATTTTATCTCACTCTAGTGGGGAGCATTGACAAAAGACAATTGGGCTATCAGGAATGCTGCATGACAGCGATATACTTCAACCTGACTCCGAGTCATTTTAATGCTCCTCTCTGCATGGCAAAGAGAAAGTGATCATTTTACGAAAGCAAGATGCAAAATGGAAATAAAAGATTTGCATTGCCTTAAGCTCTGCTGAGGGAAGTGCAGTGTTAAAGGGAATTGATGTTGAGGTTAACACATTTCTAGCTTTCATTAAAAAAATATGGTTACAATAGCTTTTCAGGTTTTTATTCTTGAGTTTGAAAGTATGTAGCAAGGAAGCCAGCAAAAAGAAATAAGCTTACCTACTATAAGTAGGCGTCATTTGATGGTGAGCACCAGACCGTTCTCATTCCCAGGGCGTCAAATACCAAAGTTTTGTCATAGTACTCAGGCTTTCAACTGTAAACCCATCTGGAGTGATATAACATGCTCAGAGCAAGTGCTCCAGTAATCAGATGACCAAACTCTGAGTAAGGAGGCAGGTTGGGGTGATGGATGGGTCAAACAAACATCGGGCTTTCACCCACGAGGCCACAGTTCGTGTGCTGTTATTGTCCCGGGTGTGACTGTAGTTTTAATTTTAACATTTAATTTAATTCCCACCGATGATCTTTCTCCTAACCATAACCCACTGGTTTTGTTGACTAAACCGGATTACATAGTTTTATTTTAGTTCACAACATTAACAATGTGCTCAAACAGTGACCGGGAGCGTCATGCTTTTGACAGACAAGACTACCCAGTGCAGCGACGGGAAGCACCATGTATTTAACGCAGAGTTACCTGGGGCATTGACAAGTGACGCCAAAGGGTCTTGACAAAGCGACGGTATGTGACAAGTTGGGATGGTAATGGGTTGCAATGGCACAGGGTTTTTCCTCTTGTTCAACCACCTCCACACATCAGTCAGACAAACAATAAAGAATGGTACAGGCTGCATTCTTATTGACCCTCAAGGCTGTGTTTTTATACAAAAGGGACATTTAGTCCAGATTTATTTGCTCATTGTGCTTGGTTACAGTGGTTTACATACACCATTTGATTTGTCCCTGCATGTGGGCAGAGAATAAATTATCATTAATTTTGGGCAAATGCAGACAGCTTGATTAGACGGTGCTTAATCACAGGTTAAAACAAATCAGCTGGCTATATGTAGCACCTTCAAAATAGAAAAGAAAGAAAGAAAAACTACATCTGCTGCTACATCTGACCTTGCCACTGCCACCCCCACATTCCTGAAAATACTTGCCAGACATCTGAGGTCATCCGTAGCTCTGACAAGTCTGTAAGCTATCTGGCAGCTGTCAGTCTTCATGTAGCCACTTGCAGGAGCCCCAGCTGGACAGCTCACCCTTATTTATAGGATGAAATTGAGGTGCTTCCCACTCACCTGCTCACCTCTTCCCTTGCTCTCATTGTTATTGCTTAATGTGATTGGATGGTTTCAATAATGGAATATGATGTATTATTTATTAGGTTGAGTTAAGCATGACTTATTGAGAGGAGTTTGTCCAGCTTTGTCCAATACCAATTGGCCATTGATTTTTTTTTTTGCACACTGGTAAAAGTCAAAACTGCAAGCTAAAACAAGATAGAGCACAGAGAACAAATGACAGCTTTAAGGTCATCTGCTAACTTTATTTTAGAAATTCTGAGACCTCAGATTATTAGTTTCGCCACATTGGCACTGACTGCTGAGTGCAATGTCTGGAGGCTGGTACAATTAACATACAGCTCCATCTACCCTCTGGCCTGAGAATAAGTAGAAGGCAATTATAAGAACCAGAGCCGAGTGAGAGCAAAGAGAATGACACAGCCAAATTCTCGATGATATTGAAGTGTGAAAAACACTGGAGACATTTGTATAAAATTATTAAAAAATGGACATCACACAGCAACCTGTACCCAATTTCTTGATAACACTGTCCAGTAACATTATCACAGCACAAGGCTATTTTAAAATTACACCATTAACTGTGTCTGATGCAATAACACTTTTTTCACTCAAAACTAGAAAACAAATTATTTTTATTCTTATATATGCAACAATGAATGTGGTTGTATGTTTAAATTATTTACACAAAATATTAGCTTATGGATCACTACTGAAAAAAACAACATATGTTGATTATGTTTTGAAAGCCACATTTCCATATGCATATGAAAGAAGGAAGTAAGATCTATTGTATACAGCGGTAGATATCTACCATGTAATGGCAACTAGTAAATGTTGTGCAAATGTAAGTGGTCTCTTAAGTGTTCTCAGCAGTATCTTTATGGCTTTGGTAAAATATTAAATGTATGGATTTCTGGGGTTTTTAACTTTCGTTTAAAAGTGGTTATGTGCAATGTGCTCAGAAAATGGCGTTTCACTCAGTTACACTATCATTCAACAGCCAGTTGGTGGCTCTACAACATACTAACTACCAAGGCTGACAATAAAAACAATAAAACTTTACAGAGCTCTTTTGACAATAGACACAGACCTCAGCGTCTATTTTCAACCATCATACAATTTGATGTCTTTCTTTAGACAAACAAGCTTCTGTGTCACAGGAAACATGTCAATCTTTGTGCAATCAAACTTGACATCAGGTGAGAGGAAAGGACACTTTGTATGCTATCACACAACCAATGCTGAATTCTTAGAGTGCTTCCAAGGGTACACTGACACTTTCAATATATCCTAAGACACAGACTCCAGATGTCCAAATGTACCCCAAAATAACATTATAATACTGATGTTTTGCAGATAAAATGTTTGTGGCCATCTTTGTAAGCAAGTTAGCATTATGTCTAGGGCTGTAGCGATGCACTAATCTCGCGATACAATACGATACAATACACGATATTCAAATCACGATATGATATATATCACAATATTTATCCAACAATATGATTCTATTTGATACGATTCGATACGATACACTTACATCATGTTGTGAAAGATTTTAAAGGGACAGTGTGATTTTGGTGACATCTTACACCTGAAACTCCACGTTCTGCTCTCATTGGAGGATTTTAAGACATTTCATAATAACTTGGAGGCAGACATATCTGGCTATAGATATTCTGCATTATATATTGATGATTATGCTCGATTTTGATGGTTATTTGCTTTTTTTTACTTGATATTTAATATATTTGTATTGCATTATTATCATGTATTTTATATTGGCTGCTCATTATGTTTGTCAGAAACGTTGTCAGTCGTGGTGCTGTCTGTCTCAGGACACTGTGAAATGAAAAGAAAATCTTCCAGCCTCTCAAACAGTGTAATGGTTAAAGCTTATAATGCAGTAACATTAACGTTATGTGGTCAACAATAAACCTGTAACGTAAACTTGCTTTTAGCTGACATTAATAATTAACAAGTATTTCTCCTGGCTTAACAGTGTTAGCCAGCAGATGGTGGCAGCACCAGGAAAACACTTTTAAAAAATATGTAATTTAATGAACGCCAAACTTAAAGCTAACATTAGTAACAAGCTAATATTACTAGCAAGCTAACATTAGTAACAAGCTAACGTTGATAGTTTATGCAGCTGAGCTTAACATAGACGTTGCATTCAGGGATTCTTTAGTTTGGGCTCTCCTTAAAGTTATTAAAGCCAAACAGTAACTTGACTGCAGCAGCAGACTGAGCAGCAGGTGATGTGCTCTCCGTATAATCTGCGGAGTGTGGCCGCTCGCGTCTCGAGTCCCCATCACTGCTGGACAGACAGCTAGAAATGCTCTACAGTGACACTAGTGGCTGGCCGACCTAATAGCTCGTCCTGCAAAGTGAACGGGGAGGAAATGGGCAGTGTGCAGAGTAACAGGGGAATTTGAATGGGACTTAAAGTATCGATACTTGCGCCCAAAAAATAGATACTTTCTATGGAAACAAAATATCACTTATACCGCAGAATCGATAAAATCCTACAGCCCTAATGAAGTAATTTGTTATTTAAAACACAGCTGAGGCTGATGACATTGTAATTAGTAATCAATTAGTTTTGATCAAATATGGGCCTGATTAACAGATGAAAAAGTTAAGGGATCACCAATTATCTCAAGTGGGACATTAATGTTTGGATCACATTTTATAGCAATCCACCCAATAGTTGACACATCTAACTATGAAGCAAGCATATTTGAGATAAGAACATGTAACCTCATAATTGAAATCTTTTATTGGAGCCTTTAAAAGAAGGATGTAATATTGCTTCATTGTTTTTTCCACTCTGGAGATTTGATTAAAGTCCATCAATGTGTGCATCTCTATATGTCTCTTACTGAAATTGATTTTGCTACAACATAACCATTGTGCATGCATGTCTGTCTGTCCATGTGTGTGTATTTCACATATCTGGAGAACCATTAATCTGATCTACTTCACCCTTGGTGGGTGTATTGCTGGGGACCCAGTGACATGCTATTTGGCCAGATAGTGGTGATACAATAATAGACCTTACATTTGGGCCCATAACTTTTATACCATATGTTTCATAAACAAAATTAGCCTTTCCCTGGATTCTGAGGTCCCAGACGATATAAGCAATGCCCATTTCTGTGTCGCTAATTTTCCACCCTTTTAAATTGTGTCAAAATCTTTTTTCTCCCGTTAGCGCTCTGACAAATTTTGTCATCATCATATTTGATAAAGAATGTCTCTGGAGCAATTGGTCTTTAAGTCCTGACATACAACCCTTTCAAAGTACTATCTCCGGGTCCAAGATGGATCAGTCTCATATGTGCTGTAACAGTGCAGTGCTGTGTTCCCCTTTGTTTGAATAGATCTGAGAAAAAGAAAAAAAAGGACGGAAATTGTCATTTTACCATTTTTCTATAAATTAAAAGTGGTCTTACTGAAGAAAGCAGTGATCTCAAGAGGTTCACAGGTTTGGCTGTTGCTAGCTTTTGGACCTTGGAATTGTAATTTGAAAGGGTGTGAAGACAGACTTAAAGACCGAATAGCTGGGCCTCGAAGTTTGCTCAAATGCTGTGAGCAGAGCTTATATTAGAAAACATGTCATATCTCCTGAATGCTTTGAGCTTTTGCAACCACGTTTGGTGGATGTGTAGATATGGCGTTGACAAAAATTGGTGAAATTGGAAATTTGGCCAGTAGTTTGCACTGTAGCAGCATCATCTAACTATAAATGAATGAATCTGTGTGTGTACAGTATGTTTGGCTGAGGACCCAAGGGAGGGAAGTGTTCAGTGCGAAGTTGATTGTTAGACTTTGGGTATGCCGCCCAACGACAATACCGGGAGCTAAGCAATCAGCGGGGTACTGTACTAGTTTCACTCAAACCACAAACTTTGACCTCATAGTGGTGCAAGAGGAGAATCAGGGAATCTTCAATATCTTAAAAATCCAAATGTCTCGAAAAAATAAACACAATTGAGTACCAATCATGTAGTAGATTTTGAGAAGTTTCACTGAGTAAGTGGAATTTAAAGATTCATTGGGATACTGCCTCCCTGCCTGACCAGAATCTTTTAGTTTAACACCCTTTGCTGTGCCAAAACAGGAGGAGAGGACTGATGGATAGGCATCTGTTAATGTGTCAAAATGGGCTTACTTGTTTCCAGTGGCAATTGACTTGCTGCTCATGGAGTCACGTGAAAGTGAGCATGCTCAAGAATGGAGTTCGTGTGCCAAACTGATAGTGCTTTAAGCCTTGAGGAACGAAGCCCAGTGTGTTTGCTTAAGGTTGCCAACAAGCATTCAGACACAATGTTGCTGATTTCCTCGGGACAATATGCCACAATTGTTTGACGTCTTATTAGGTCTTAAGATGTCTTGTTTAAGACTGTTGCGAGAGGCTTGGCTAATTAAATTGGCTTTCAAGCAGCGTGTGACTGGTGTGCATTGTGCATTGATGTGTCAGGAACAAGCTGACAATTATTCAATGTCTCAATAATGAAAGTTTTTAAGCTATGGCTGAGCATTCTTTTTTTCTGCTGGTTTCGATTAACAATGTAATGATGACGCATCAACATTTGCAGAGATGCATGCACAGTATTCTCACACTTGTATCTCTTCAGTCACATAACAGATGATGGCTGTAAAGGTCGTGTTGCAGATTAATTTGAGAGGCATGCAGTAAAAGAGGGATGAACGTGAATGAATTTAGACTGTGCTAAACAGTAATGCATGTGAATGTGACATTTAACAAATAAACAAATCTGTTTAACTCTTTTTAGGCAAAGTGCTGCACTTACTTCGAAGTTGATGGACTCAAAAGTATTCAAGAAAATAAGCAGGTTGAGTACATAGTCTTAATGCACCTTTTTAGTACTATAAAAGAACACACTCCTATTGGAAAAGAGACCAAAGCATCTTGATAATGTGAGCATAAGGAAATGCTCACAGTAGAGGCTAAGGAAAGGTCACCTTGACAGAAAAGAATTAGAAAATGACAGAAATGTCAGGAGGCATTTTTATTAAAATGCCAATATTTTGCTATATCAGTGTAAGCAGGTCATCAAGATAAGACCTTTATACTGTTTTTCCTCTCTGTCAAACTCTGGCATTTTCTAGGATGGAAATAATACAGGCTCATTTCATTTTAGGAAGGGGAAACTTTACCTTTGACACATGATATATTTACATATTTCTCGGGAGTGCAATAACTGCTGTGTTTAATTCTTTAGAGGTCCAGTGCATGTGTCCTTTGGAGACCCTAATTGGCAGTTACTTCACATCATCCTGAGAGAAGGCAAAACCCTGTGATATATATTTAAATGTGGATATTCCGTACTATCATGTACAGTACATGTGTTTTTATTTTATTCAAAATGTCCAAATGACAGATCTTATCAAAATTACCTGTCTATACACTGGAGATCAACATTTTTATTGTTCTGAATTTGATGGAATATCTACTGTGGCTATACCACTGCTGTGCTAGCATGTTTTTTGAATAACCAAGACACTTTATTTTGCAGAAAAAAACAGTGAGAACACTTTCAGATCCCTCCCAGTTATTGGTGTTAATGTGGCACCTGGTTACACTTGACTTAATGTTGGACACACCCTATTTATCTGCAGCTCTCCTGGTTACTTTGCAAGATGACAAGCTGCTCTAAGGAGACTGAAACCCTGAGACAGCAGGTTGTCCAGATGAAGGCCAAAGGGAAGACCCTCTCAGCCATCAGAGAGAGGTTTGGCGTTCACAGTCTGTTATTTCAAGACACAGATTCATTTAAATCCCTGAAAAAGGCCGGTCGTCCACGTAAAACAAGTGCACAAGAGGACAGGATTAAGTAAAGACTATCAATGGGGAATCGGTTCAACTCTGCAGCTGGAGTCCCTCACCAGTACAGTGCTGAACAGGGCAAGGATCTGTCTCTGCACACAGCGTCTCTACATTTAAAACAACTTGGACTGAAAGTCCTCTCTGCAGTGACCAAACCTCTCATCAGCAGAAAGAATAACAAGGCTAGACTTGCCTTTGCTGAGGAGCATGCTGTGTGGACAGATGAGAACTGGTCCAGAAAGACTTCAGTGATGAGAGGACGTTCAATTTATTTGGGTCGGATGGGAAACATTATGTTGGGCGTAGGACTGGGGAAAGACTGAAGCCAAAGTGTGTAAAGAAGTCAGTTCAATTTGGAGGAGGACGTGTCATGGTTTGGGGGATGCTTTGAGTTGGGGCTCTTGTACAGCTATATGGCAGCATGAATGCAAATGTTTATGTGAACCTCCTTCAGCAACATGCAATACCTTCTCCCAATCAGCTGCAATTTTCATGCAAGACAATGTCCCCTGTCACACTGAAAAAACAGGTTAAGCAGTTCCTTGAAGCTAAGAATATTGAAACAATGAAATGGCCAGCCCAGAGTCCAGATGTAAACCCCTTAGAGAATCTCTAGAAAATCCTTGGCAACAAAGTCATGTCTAAGAATCCCACTCCAGTTAGTGAACTGTGGAAGAGACTGAGTCAGAATAGACCAAGATAAAACCAGAGCAGTGTGAGAAACTAGTGATGTCCTGTGGGCGCAGATGTGCTGAGGTCATTCAAAGCTGTGGCCTCCACACTTCCTGTTCATTTATGAATCCTAGAGAAGAAAACATTGTTGAAATCTTCTCTTCTGACACAATGGTTACTGTTCTCTAATTTTCCCTACAGCTTTTTTCACAAAATAAAAGGCTTTTGTGGAAGTGCCTTGGTTATTTAAAAAAAACATGCTACTAGAGCAGTGGTATAGACACAGCGGATACATACAAATTATGAACAATAAAAAATAACAGTATTTCAGAATAACACACACACACACACACACACACAATTTACCTTCTAGTTTAATGCAATTTTGTGGTGCTATATGAGCTGCTCTGTTTACTGAATGAGTTATTCATACATTTTATTTCCTTGCAGGTACATGGCGAAATTGATGGAATATGTGTCAAATCACTCTCTGACATCTGCTCATATTCATCAGCCTCTAAGTCCTTGCATTGGTACCTTCATTAGAGAGGTGACACAAAATCCATCAAGACTTGATATCCTCCTAGCACCTGAGCTAAATTGGATTTTAAATAAATGTCAGAGTGAGTTTTACATTAACATTGGAGAGCACAAATGTAAGTTTGGTATCAGGTTTGAGGCAGAAACACACAGTATGTGTAAGGTAATGTCAAATGTGTTTTCCAGGTCTGAAAATGTGGTAAATATAACATCTTGTGATTTTAATGTTAACTTAATGTTGTCTTAGTTACACACCCCATTCAATACTTTTATAACAAGTCGTCCATGGTTAAGTATTATTTTAGCAGTTATTAAAGAATACCTCAGTTTAAAATTATGTGAACAACTGTTGTAATTATTATTGATATCCAACAACTTTTATTTTTAGATTTTTATTTCTTAAAACCCGATGCAGCCCATTAAGTTTGGCCAGGATTGGTCAAGGATTGCTTGTTCTCTTAAATATGACAACTCTTCTGATAACAGAAAGTACATTAAAATAACTTTGCAACACGAGCTGCTGATTATGCTGAAAGGTACAACAGTGAATTAGGGCCAAGTCCGAAAAGAGTTACACGTAGGGTAATTCTGCAAGAAAAAAGGGGCAAATTGATGAGAAAAAAGTACCAGATTTACCAAAGGTTAATTTACTTTTTTCTTGTAGATTTACCATCTTTTTTTCTCTCTCATAAATCTGCTTTTTTTTCTTCTTCTTCTCAAAATATAACCCCCTCCTGTCATTTTTTTTTCATACTTGACCCTAGTACACTGTCGTAGAAAGGAACAGGTTTATGTGTACTGAGCATGCATGCACACACATGATATTGGAAATAAAAGGTATACTCTACAATATAAAGAAGTAGACATGATATTTTCTGCTGTCAGTGGCGTTCTATAATATTTGTTAAAAATGTATATGCCTTTCTTGTTCAATTTACTTTTCAGCAAACTAATATCAAACTCACCCACTTATTGAATTTACGAATGTTTATGACATTTCACAAAACAGATGCTGAAAGAAAGCTATATAGCAAAAAGGTCAAGCTGTGTTGCCAAAATTAAATTATGGTGTCAAAAAATGTATACCTTTTAATATAAAAGTGTATAGATAGATACTTATATTATGAGCTAGCCGCTGACTCATAAGGGGGCCCTCTATAGCTATATGTTGACCTCTCCCGGAAGGTCAGTCCAATCACACAATTTTTTATTTCATGTAAGTTACCTTGACCAATGCTCACCCCCTCTTTGCAATGTTGGTTGTGGAAAATATATGAATTACCGTCTGATGTTTTAGCTCCTCTGATCCAAAAGCAATTACTTTGTAAATCCTGTAATAATTTGAATGAATTAAAGTACAGTAAAGAATGAAAGTGGAGAAATTGCATTTGGATCACCCTAATTGCTCTTCTCATTGAGCTGTGTAAAATAAATAGAATCTAAAATGCAATACTATTGTATATCTGTTCCTTATTTTCTCAAGCAAAAAACGTAACCTTTCTGAACAAAGCCGGCCAAGAAAACGCACAAGCAAGATCAATATCTGAGGGTACGGACCTGATCAATTCTTCTCTGCTCTGTTATTTTCCCAGAGAACTCATGACCCGATAGATTGAACAGACAGACCATTCCCATGACGGCCACCTGCTCTAAAAAAACAGACTTACATTGTTTACGCTTTTTCTAAGATGAGAGCAACACTCCATTAACAATCTAGATGATTTCTTTTTCATGGGTCCATGCATCTGTTATTATTAGACATACAAAACAAACAAAATAATCTGAATGATCCAAATTAGTAGAATAGGTATACAAATGAATACTCCTCCACTATTTTGGTTCTTTGATTATTGAAATATACTCATAATTGCAAGTGTCACCTGTCATAATGTTTTAATTGTTTTTGACTATATTTTAGTATCCCAAGTTGTAATAATCAGAACACTTTTGGCATGACATTGCAGTCAACTCGTGATTAAATACATTTTTTCCTGGTTTGCATAATGCTGTTAACATAGTTCCACCTCCTCTGCTCATTTACTGTCAAAACAAGTCTGTGTTAACCCTTTTATCAGCTACAGATAAATCCCTCTGACTCCTCCCCCTACTGCTTATCACTTACTATGCCGCGATGTGGTCAAAGCAAACACAGCAAAAAAAGAAAAAAAAAATAGAATCTTGATCTTGTCAAGCTCAGGTCATTGCTGGGGATATGCCTGGGTTTTATACTCAGACTGTGGTCTAATCAGGCACATCCGTAGTTTATGTATAAATGTATTGATACATGCCTAATAAGCCGAGTTGGTGAAGGACTCCAATATAACTAATTGTGGTCAATCAACAGATGGCATGAGTTAAGCTGACACAACAAAAAACACATTTTCAACTCCCCACCCAACGTTTCCAAGTAGTATAATTGTTGGTCCTGCTGTCACAAAGACAAAACAAATGACTTTCTGATTCCCTCAGAGCCAAAGTCACCAACAACAAAGGACACAAAGCATTTGTTTGGTGATGGCGATGACGTCTGTTGATTTTCATATGATCAGGATCAATTAGTGACTAATTGACTTAAGGTTACCCTTAGCAGCCCGGCTACTGTCCAAAGCAAGAAACAACTAAGTTTAAACCAGAAACCCTGATCTCAGTGCTATGATATAGGCAACCATATTACATATGGTTGTAATAATACATACTTATTAATCCCCTTCTTTGCTTGCTCCGTCAATGGGGCTCAATTTCTTTAGACGAGCAAAGAGAATCTACTCTGGTTGTTTTAAAAAAAATGTACTACCTGATGATAGCTACTGTAAACTGTTTTGTTAAGTTGGTTTTAATGAAATGCTCTCTTGCTCCTAAGTACTGTATATATATCTAGGGCCTTTATTTTGAAAGATAAGAATACAAGTAGTGAAGCTGAGCGATAAATAGAGTATGTCGTCTTGGTTCAGTTATTATTATATAATTACCTTCTTAAGTATAGGCACAACTCACTCGCTATCATCTTTCTTTGTGCCATAAAATCGTCATTTTCCCAGCAGATCATACCAGGTGGCAGACAGAATTGCATGATGAAAGTGAGACTTTTAGGAAACTGATCTAATGCTGGTGGTGCCAATTTTTTAAAACAATGATAAGTTCAAGTAAAATAGAAAACTTGTTATTCCCACAATAAATGTGTTAATGGTCAATAAATAGTTTATTTTATCAACATTTTCTGGTTCCATCTGCTCAAATAAAATCATTTGCTGCTGTTTTTTTGGCAGACAAATCAAAACTAATTAAGACATTACTTTAATACTTTACTTATCTTTTAATAAAGAAAAATAACTCCAGATGTATGAAAATAAATAGTTGTAGCTTAGTATTATGATTAATTACTGACAGATATAGTATAAATAATTGTTTTTATACTCGTGTGTGTGTGTGTGTGTGTGTGTGTGTGTGTGTGTGTGTGTGTGTGTGTGTGTGTGTGTGTGTGTGTGTGTGTGTGTGTGTGTGTGTGTGTGTGTGTGTGTGTGTGTGTGTGTGTGTGTGTGTGTGTGTGTGTGTGTGTGTGTGTGTGTGTGTGTGTGTGTGTGTGTGTGTGAAGACACAAAAAGAAAAGAAATGCTTTACGTGCGGATTCTTTTGTATAATTGCACAAGCATCATTATTGTTTACAGACACTATCAAATATTTCAGCATGCAATATACAAACAAGTAAAATAAAGCCTTTACCTGCATGTTGCTTTCTACCCATATACCTTTATAATGAAGACCAATTAAACAGTACAGGTTGGGAACCGGCTTGGCAGTAGCAGGATGAATACATTCTGACATGCCTCATAGCACCGGGATAATTAGGTGAGTTGGATGCAAGAAAAGGGCTGTGCGTATGTTCCACCGCAAGGGAGGAATTGGCACCGACCTTTTGGAAGTAGGTATGAGATTGGCAACAGTCACTAGAGAAAACGTTTCCCACAGGGCAAAATAGCTAGAGGCATCTACATCCACTGGCAAGCCACTTTAGAAAAGAAATGGTAATACTACAAAAAATGTCCAGTTGGCCTCCTGGCAGAGTGTCTTACAGTAATGGAAATTGTCTCTCGATGTGAAATATAACTTCTCCACATTCGCCAGTAGTTAACAAATGTACAGATTTAGGTGGGTTGAAAAAAAATGAAACAATTAATTATCGAAGAAAATAAAGACGTGTTTGAGTCCATCCATCCATTAACTATACTCACTTATCCTTTGAAGGGTTGTGGGAGGGGGGCTGCAGCTGATCCCCGCTGACATTAGGTGAGGTACACCCCGGACAGGTCACCAGTCAATCACAGGGCTAACACGTAAAGACAGAAAACATTCACGCTCACATTCACACCTATGGGCAATTTACAGTAAAGTCCCTTATTAATCTAACCTGCATGTCCTTGGACTGTGGGAGGAATCCGGACTGCCCAGAGAAAACCCAAGCAGGCACAGGGGACATAAAAACTCCAAGATTTGAGTTTTATAACAATATATCCAACCAAATAATCAAAATTAAGGTTCTAACATTAGGAAACCTAATTCTGTCAAAGAAAAATGCAGGCTGAATCAGTTATGAAGGTACAGTTAGAAACACTATTATCTATTACGTTTTTAGGAAGTATATATTTTGAAGGCAGAAATACCATCGAATAGACCATCTTAACACTGCAATTAAGAAGTAAAACTATTTGTTACATTATTCATTTGAGCAGAAATGCCGGAATAAAGCTCTTAGGGAAATAAAGTAATCGCTAAATCTATTCCTTTATGTCACCAAATCAATTACTCATTGATCAATTCTATTCAGAGGAAATGTTTAATTGATTTTGAGTAGTTTATAATATCCAGTGGGAGTGCTTCAGTACAAGACCTCCTTTACCACTGAAATGATTAACAGAAACAGGTCCTACAAGTCATATGCTGTACATCAACATATATCAGTAAATCTTTATCAACCTCATAAACAAGTCATTTCTTAGCTGGTGATGCAAAAATCTCTCTTCTTCCCTTTAGGCACTGACTAGATGTTGAAATGTCTTGATATAACAGCTAATCGACATGTCATCTTTGTTTTCGATGATATCTGTCATGTTGTTAAAATGACATATTGCTTGTTTCACCAAGATCTACTGATTTTGTGTGATGACATTGTTCTGTAATTAATAAAATAAAGTTATGTTGTTTGAACATGAAAAGAGTTTAGTTAAGACTGAATGAATTGGAATGTAGTAATAATGAGAAAAACGTCATTATGTGAGGAAATATGTGTATTTTTACACTGTGAAAAGGATGTTGTTTAAAAAATAAAATTATAAAGGGTAAGTGTGCAAACGCATTGCAATAAAAAAATAGACCAACACACAGACAGAAGAGTCCACAGTCTACTTGACCGTGCATGATTAGACCACATGGCAGGGTCCATAAGATGGATTATACAGTATTTCATCAGACGCCAAATCTGACCCTTTATTACATGCCTTTCCCATATTAAATTTCAAATTACATCCTGTTAATTCCTGGATGGAGCATATTAAATGAAACCTTGAAACCATGAAGTATAGAGGTTGAGACCAAGAGATATCACTGTATTTAATTTGGCGAGCCAGTGGCCTGTCTATAAAATGAATTAGGACTTTAAGTCAGCAGTAAGTGTGTAATTGTGTTTCCCTGATACATTATCAATCAGTAAACCAACAAAAAGATCAGCAGATTGATTATTTAATGTAATATATCATCCTATTGAAATAGGATATATAACATTTTTACTATTCTTAGCCTAGTTAGCAAATATTTAAATATGTTACACGCTGAACAAGAAAACAGGATATTTAGGGATTTAAAACTGAAATGACTGTTTAAACATTAACAAGGAAACAAATATTTCTGCAAATTAAGCATGCTTAATATATGACTGCACTGAAAAGAGCATTAGTGCTTGAGCGGTATGGAATTTGTAGTATTTCACAGGACATGGATTTTTTTTATCTCCATTTAACTGTTTGTAAATTAGGCTCATCTGGTTGACCACGCTGCTAGGTTTTTAATTAATGGGACCTACTACACATTAAATGACATGGGTGGGTTATCATATTATTCGTTAGATAGTTCATGTTTATTTCAGCTGTGGAATTAGGCAGCCAAGAAACACCACTGTAGAGTGACAGCTACTTTGTCAACTGTTCGCCTCCCCCTGCGGTCAGGGTTGTCTTTTTGAATTGCAGACTTGGCACAAATGGTAAATGGCAAAGCTACTTGAAGCCAGTGAAGGGGGAGAAGGATGGTACAGTAAATGTTAGATTCAGGATGGGACAGGCACTGTTACTGTCAGATAAGCGAAGAGCTGAAACCGTGGCATGCTAGCAATCCACTGGGAATTGCCTGCATGTCTGTAAGGTGAAAAAAATGGGAACAAGGAAGGAGGAAAACAGACCCACACTGCACCTCAACAAAATTGTAGGTCTGAGCACTGAATGGCAGCTGGATAACAAACAGCTTGTCAAAGACTGGATTTGATAAAACAGAGTTATTTGCACTCAGTGTGATTTGTTTTGGAACTGTAACATTTTGAAAGATTTCTCCTCACTTCGCCTTTGCCAGTTCCCTCAAGAGAGGCTACATGGCAAATAATAGACATCAAAAAATCTGATCACTCTGTGCCTGCGCACTGACCAGTTTGTATTTGTTCAAGTATTTATAAGTCTGAAGTGTGTTGACCGCCGAGCAGATGCCTGAGTCTTGAGTAGTGGCAGTAAACATCGGCAACATTATCAAAGGCCTCAGCTTGCCCTGCTCTCCATCAAGTCTCCACTCAGCTAATGCCTGCATCTGTAATGTCCCAGAGGCTGCCTTATCTCCCCCGGCCACTTGGATTCATTGCCAACCTCCAGTTCATGGCAAAGCTCTGATCTGAAGACAAGCTAGTTGTGTGCCAAAGTGGGCAGCAGAAAAAAGTGACCTCCCGCCACCAGTACTCATCTCTCCCACTCACAACCTGCACGCCAACAGCTCCCAAGCACACCCCGACTGTGGGAACACATGCAAGACTCTTGAGTAGATTGCCCTGTGCTTTTTCTGTGTGTTGTCTCTCAATTTAGAGTCCTGTCGCCACTGTGTTAAGGTTGGAGTTTATTACTACCCCACTAACATGGATCAACACGATTGAGCTTTACACACAGGTCCAGCAAAAAGAAAAAGCTTTTTCAAGAAAGACAAAAACAGCTGCAGCTTTGGTCTGCCACGGTTGGATGTGCAATATTAGATTACATTGTTGCTTTGTTTTGATTTGTATTATATTTCAATTTCTCAAATTTCGATTTTTCAGGGATGTAGCAATTTCCACCATTCACTAACAATAATTGAATTAATTATTATACTGTTTACACTGATACAGAAAAGAGTAAGGCTTTAAATAGTGAATGGCGTGCCATCCGGTGGATTTTGGAAAATGCATAAGTGGATCAGGTACCAAACGCTCCAACGGTACCATTGTGTTCTTCTTAAATAGCTGTCGAAAGCATGCAATCGTGCCATGTTGAAGCTCGTAAACCACAAATCGAAAGCAGGAAGTAAACCACAGTCAGCAGCCAACAGCTTAAGAACAACACTAAGGTGCTGCAAAATGGAGAGACAATGCCTAAATCTACTCAACACCCTCATGCCATAATAATTTCACAACATACAGTATAGCAAAAGTTACAGCTTCATATCGTCATGTCAGTCCTTCACACTGCTCCTGGACAGGAAATATTCTGGCAGATAACCCCCCTAAAATCACATCTTGTTGTTTTTAATCTTACATTTTTGTATGAATTCAATAAACATGATATGTGTTATGTTTATTAGTGACTTTATGAGGTACTGGTTTTACAATCCCACAGTGCCAGTCTAGTTGTTTATAGTCTTTATGCTAAGCTAACTATGTCCTGGCTCCAGCTTTGAGTGGAATTGATATTTCTTATCTTACAAGCAAACACATGCATTCCTAAAAATGTTAAAGTTAGAATTTTAATGTAAGCTGTAACTGATATAAACTGTATAACTCTGAGCTTTTCAGCTTCCAAGATATTGCATTTTACTGTACACCATACATTAGGCTTGGTATTTGCAGCAATTCAATATTTAAGATTTAGAATTGGAAACATCTGACTTTCATGAGTTGCTGTTGCAAATAAATAAAGATGATTAAAGCCATTTTTAATACTGTGTTACTAATTCCACAGCCTATAGATATCATATCCTATATCCTCTCTATATATTTCTTCCCAACTCACAGAGGCATTGTTTAATATTAAGACTTCAGTAGCATACAGCACATCTTAATCATGTTGTAGAAGCCGTTGATCTCATTGCGGTTCAGCCAGAGGCGTCCTTTGAGAGAGGAGCAAAGGTTAACTCAACCGCTCTTGACTTACAGCCTTTGCGCTCCATGTTCAAAAAATCAAGACGGAAATAGACTTAATTATTCAACACATTATGTTTTGGTATGAATTCTATTTACTATCATAGATACTGTGAAATGAATATACAGACAAAAGTCATCATATAAATAAACCAAAAGACAGAGAGTAAGAGGTAGAGTCGTGTCAGAGTAAGTGCTAAAAATCCTTTACTTTAAATTGCCCTTCTCAAATATTAAATCGATGTGCAATTATTGACTAGAATATGAAATGAATGTCATTCAGCATCCAGTCTGGTGTTCTTTGATAGCTACAGGGTTCCATTACTTATTCATATACTTATGCATACAGTAATCTGTGCTGCTTTACGGGTATGACACAGAATATGAGTAGATTTTCTTAAAAGAGCTCAAGTCATTACGCCTTAAATGATGTTGGGTCAAAATCAGAGTGCTAAAAGATGACACCTGACTGTTGCGTGATAACTGTTGCATGTAACATGGGTGGATCACTGTGCTCTTGATTTACTATCCTGTTCAATTAACATTGCAGACTTCTGTGGTCATAAAGTCCCGCCAAACTCGCTTCATGGATGCAGATTTTTCTTTTTTAAAAGCCTTGCTGCTGATGTTATGCGTCAACAAGGAGTCTGGTCAGGCAGGTAAAATAGCACAGGATGCCTGATCAAACACTGAGATTGGCCTCCATCCTCTGAACCATTAACTAAAAGAGTGAGATTGACTCTGCAAAGTCAGATCTTACACGGCTCTATTTGAATGAAGGCTATGTGGGAAGACAGAAAAAAGGGAATGCAAAGCAGGTTGACAGCAAAATACACTGAATAATGTACATTCACACCCAAGTGAACTTTATGAGGTGTCATTTTCAGTCAAGCTGCAGATGTTACCATATCATTTTTAGCTGATAAAATCTTTTATGTTTTCAAAGAGACTTCATCTCTTTAATGACCTTTTTAGCACATGTATTATGTTTGGCTGAAATAGGCTTTTGAAGGCTGATGTCAATATATTCAGAGTGAGGCTGCCATAGCCAATAAGCTTTGAATTTGATCATGTATAAAATAAAGAATGCAAAGATTCAGCATTTCAGTATTTTAATCTTAGAAGACAGATAAGTCAGTGAAATAATCATACAGTGAATCTCAAACAAGTGAGATTATTAAAATACGAAAAGGGAAAATTTGCCACCTTTTATGTGGATGTCCAGTCAGTGTTCATCATAAATGTAGTGGTCTGTAGCAATAAATTCTTCAGTGCATGCAACATTGACTGAGAAAATCTTTCGTTCTTCCTGCATCCAGCGATGCCATTTGATGTGACAGTGACGTAGCTCGAGGTAAGGAAGAACTATTGGCTGTTCTTTAATTTCACTACCAGGTAGCCAGGGGGGTGCTCAAGATTCCACTCAAAAACAGACCCTCCTTGTTCTCTTTGCTTGTATTGCAAACGAGTAGCTATGTTTCCGTTGTTATGGACAAGGATAAATTTTACAGTTTTTTCGGCTAATTTAGATATATAGCCTCATTTATATGGACCAGAGTACATGGCCAAAGAGATGTAGCAGATACAGGCCAAGGCTGTGGCTGCAGTGAGGAGGATATGGCTGATGACTTTTGATTATTTTTTTCACCTAACACTAGGGATGGGCGTGAGTGATCGATTTCTTGAGTAGTCCTTGTTTTAAATTAACGCGATTGGTAAACAACGGCACTCAAGGTTTTTTTGTGCGTGTGCACGCATATACAGCACCTCTTGCTTCTGCGCTTAATCCGAGAAGCAAACATCTTAGATTTTTGGAATTTTTGGTTCACCTCACCTTCCGAGAGAAGTTGTGTGTGACCCGTCATGGGTTACTGTGAAAAGCTGTTAACACCGCACACGATAGATGCAATGAAAACCCAAGAAACGCGCTGCTTGATCATATTTGGATCATATTTGGAGCACCGTGCCAATCACGTGTTTCGAGTGTCGGGCAGTTAGGTAGCAGTTGATGGCTAGCTGCCTGCATTTGTACTCTGCAGTTGTGCTAAATGGGAAGTTAAGCTAGTGCTAATCAGGGATCTGAATGCTTAAAAAAACAGGAAAGGGCTCTCAGATGAAGTGCGTGGCTCTTGAAAGAGCCGTTGCGTTGTAGTGAGATCAGGCTGTCAGTGATTTAACCTCTGTAGCTGTCGAGGGTGCTGACTTGCCTCCGTGGCTCTCCAGCAGATCAGACCTGGATACGCTGGCGGGATAGGCTTCACTCTGCAATGACGGCTTTTTTCTTCTTCCTTTTTTCAAACCGTGTCTGTAGATTGACTTTGTATGTAATCGCGCTGCTTCTATCGCATCCATTGCGGACAGTGTGATCACAGCTTTAGGCTCAGACGATATGTAGGGTGGAAAGCAGCAATATTCGGGGCCACAATGTCTTCGGGGAGGACTAGTTCGAAAATATGAATGTCAACGAGCTAGAAGCTTGTTTCAGTGAGCCATGCATTCATCCTCATAAAATCCACTGGAGTGGTGGAAGTCCAATAGCCACTTGAACAAAAAAGTGAGCATTTTGGCACAGCAGCAGCTACTGATACCTGCCACCTCTGTGCCAGTGGAGCGCCTGCTCTCCACAGTGGGACTGACAATTATCAGAATGCTAATTTAATGAGAATAGGCATTAAGTGTTGGGTATGCTGTATTGCTGTGCATCATTATTCTTGTAGGAAGATGTGTTGCGTTAAAAATAGATTTGTAAAAACGAGTTCTTGATTGGCCCTTGAGGAATTTATGCAATCCCTCGATCTTGGAATTAACTACTCATGCCTGTTATGGCTGTCATTATTCCCAACTCATTTATTTAAGTGTTTGTTAATGCAAAGTACGATGTTTGGCCTCCTTTTGGAGATTGGTTCTGTCTGGCCCAACCCACTTCCTGGTTCCTGCAGATCCCGCTTGGTGCGGCGGCCTGCTGTATTCCTCCACCAATTAAGCAGTGGCTTCAGCCACTTCAGCGTCACTGGCTCACCCATAAATGGCTTCCCTGGGTGACAATCGCTGTGCTGTTTCTGTGACTCAGACGCCTTGTGCCTCGTTGTATGATTTAGTGTGCATTCTTTGTGGTATTGTTTGTTGTGAGTTACTACTCCAGAGATTGGGCCAGGGTAGTTTTACTCACGTGCATCTCACTTCGACCATAGCTGTCTTACGTAGTAATGCTAGGGATAGGGGTGCTGCTCATGTTGTGTTTTACTTTAAAGGACTAGTTTAGAGGTTGATCTTTTGTTTCAGCTCTAGTTTTAAAGAGTCCTTTTTCAGTTATATTTCTTTTCTTCCTTTAGCAGCACCCATAGGCCCTCTCCTTCTGTTGTGTTTTTGTATGTTTTCCTTTACTACCTTTAAACTTCATTGTTAATAAATACCTTTATATTACCAAGAACAGCTGGTTTTATGTTGCTTCCCTTTCCCCTTACGAGCTGGGTTGTAACAGTGCCCATCACTTCTAACACTATTGTAAGCTATTTCATTATGTTGCCTCTTGGGCTCTTATTGTGAAAGCTAAAACAGAAGCAGGCACTGCCGTCACTTGAGCAGAAGAGCTAGGATTCAATATATTGTACTATACAGTATGGGATTACAGTAATAGTAGTTACAACACATTAATACAAAAACTGCATAGGATAAATGTGGCATGTCTGTAAATGGGAGGCTCTAAACTTAGAACCCATTTTCATTTAGATATCTTGAGGTCAGAGGTCAAGGGACCCTTTAAAAAATGGCCATGTCTGTTTTCCCTTGTCAAAAGGTTGCCTAAATTTGGAGCATTATTTCACAAACATAACATGGTTGCTACCAACAGATTCTTCGTCTAGTTTCATAAGATTATTTTTGAGAATCGATACAGTATTGTGATAGTATATGAATATATTTTAAAGTGGCAGCCCTACCACCAGGCTTTAAGTACACTTCCTCAAAAACTGAATAACGTGTCAGGGCCGTTGCAGCTACACACAACGTGGAGACCCCAAGAACAGTGATTGGTCACCTTGGGCAGTTTTATTTTAAAGTTGTTTTGCCAGTCAAGATTGCTGAGCAGGGTAAACATGATGAAGTTGCAAAAAAGGCGACACCTTCCTACACTGCTACCGTTCTGCTAATGGCAAGCACTGCTGTCTTTCACAGTGAATGACAGAAAACTATGGTGGCTGCATGATATAGTAACACCTTAAGAGAAACAAGGCCAACAATACCAGCATTGATTTAATAAACTGAAGCATGTAAACACAGTCACTTGAGAATATACTTAAAGCATAATGCTATTCGACCATGTTCAATATACCATGTATATGTTGAAGTGGTGCTCATTAAATGTTGAAATCTACAGCAGGATCCCCCACTAACTCCTTGCTTCATAAAATAATTCAGGCTAGAATTACAGAAGATCTATGCACTGAGTAGTGTAATTGGTAAAAGTAGGTCACAAAGGCTCGCTTGAAGGACATATACACACACACATGTTATATTTCTTACTTGAGATAGGCACAAAACAGAAAAAAAAGAAGTATAAAAGAAACAGCCATGTCAATGTTAATAAATGACTTTAATTAAATGTGATTATAGGGTGTCAGTAAAGGGGGCATTGTTAGTCATACTGGATCATGTTTGTCAAAAATTGTTCAATTTATTCTTGAATATATCAACGTAGGAATGCTCTATTCAGGTTTAGTCACATATAGAAAATTAACCAGTTTCACAGTCAGCTGACAGTTTCACATACAGCTTTGACATGTGCATGTGTTGCTGAATATTTACACACAGCTGGATATCTCCTTTACAAGGTAGATGTGTCTGTTTGACATTGCTAAATCATCATAAATACAAGTGAAGTGAGTGGATTTCTAGTTCCCTAAATTCAACATGGGTCACAATTATCTCATCATGTTCATTTCACTGTCAACAGCGTCCCGCACTACTTTCTACATCAGGTCCTTAGACATGCCAAATCATAAAATATATCAATAACACATCAGTCTGAATTTGAGCTGCTTGATGTAGCAAAAATTCATCAAAGTCAGCAAAGACGAGAGGACACAGACTGTTTTTCAAATTGCCAAGGATCTATTCAATGAGCCATACTCACAAGTGATTCATTCTCTAGTTTATCAAGCAACTGCATATTTTGTAAATGCTCCAACATATTTTGTCAAAGAGTCAGATCAGGAGACGTAATGCAGTAAATAAAGAAGAAACCAGAGTGATGAATTTATCTTGTATAAACCACCATGCAACAGAGTGGTTTGTTTTTTTACCACTTTCCTAAAGACTTTGATGATAACTACATGTGACAGTCTCTACCAAACTGCTACACATCGTGCTAAGCAGTAATTAATTAATCGCCCATGCAAGAACATACTACTGTATGCTTTTTTAAAGATATGAGAAATAGTCCTGTCAGGCAACTGGCACAAAAAAAAGCCATGCAATCAGGGAAAAGTATAAATTAAAAAAAATATATAAATGTGCAAATAAAAAGGTCAACTCAATTATGCGTGAGGCTTGTATTTTTTATATCCCTAATATTCAATCAAATGACTGAGGATCAAAGAGATGAATGTGCCCATGAACAGCTTGAGAAAACCACAAAGAAACATCCAGAGTGGTAGAAGAACAATAAACAACTCCAGTCTTCTGAGTAACCAGCCATTAAGAATACAACCAAGACCTTGAATATGGAGCTAAGTATCTCCCTTGACAGTCTGCTCCCTAATGGTTTTTGCCTTGTGAATCTTTCTGAATTTAAATAAAGACGTCATCACTGCACAATCGAAACCTTTGCTGTTCTTTTGTAGCGTGTGCATATGCTTGTGTGCCTGTGTACTCAGAACAGTCCTTTTAATCAGTGTTATGGATAGTTTTAATTTGGCAATGCTTAATATTACTGTTCCCATTACACTCAGATAGTGTTTAAGCTGCAAAATTGAATTTTTTTAAATGAATCATTGCAAGTGCACTATGCACCAGTAGCACAGATGATTCAAGTTGAAAAATAACATTGCTTCCCCCCTCTGCCTAAAGAGGATGGGGAAGCTACTGCAGAAAAGAGTTCACACATCACATGGACAACTATGATTACTAACAACTGTCTACCTCACACACTATAAACAATCCATAATGTTTCATAGAGGGGGAGTAATATTGCTTTGTAAGTATTACAAAGCAAGCAGAGATATTGCACTTGTGTTAAGGACACCGCATCAACATAACACAACAATTTACCTGTAACCAAACCACTGAAGTGACTACAGCTGGCAGGGGGCTTTATTCTAGTTATTAACATGCTGATTCAAATTGGATTCGTTTAAATGTCCCATGGCTTTTGATAATGGACTCAGATTAGGGGTGGGTGATTATTCAGTGCAGTCATTTATCTTCTTTCAATGTTCATATTAATATTGAGATATCGTAATACACATATCGTTGCTGTTGCACGGAAACTTTGTATGTCCAAAACCGCCGTTTAAGGAACATGAGGTTTATGACAGTTTGAGGATCCAACGGTGTTACAATGTTTTGTCACAAGCTCTTTTTAATACTTTTCATTGGTTAAAACTTTATAAAAATCCACACACAGACATAAAAAGTGACTAATAGCAATGATTTATAAAGAATAAAAAAAAAAAGACAAATTATAGAAATGCAAGGTTTCGGCGATGATATGCATTGTGATATTGTGTAAATTAATGTGCATTGTCCCTTAAAAAATAAACAAACACAATTGTATTGTCTACATTGACAAAATACACAAACTCAGAACTCAGGTAGTATCGTTTGAAGACTTGGTTTTGGGTTAGTAATCAACATTTTCAAAACAGAATTAAAAAAATGTTTGTCAATAAAAAAATTCTATATTGATGAAATTACGTTCTGATTCTTATCATGTTCATTTTGTAACTTAATAAGTTAAAAATAAGTTCTTAATAACATGGGACAACACAGTACATTTTTTTTTACATATTTAACACAGGAGTACACAATACAATGGGGTTTACAATGTAGTTACATCATGGACTATTTATTGAATTACCAGAAAACCTTCTACATCTTGAAATATTGAGATACGGAATGACCTATATCGGGATAGAAGATAATTTTGGCCAGGTCTAACTAAGATTGGTGAACTTTCTAGGTTAAAGCAACACTTCACCTCCCGAAAGCACCATTTGTTGGTGGTATTATCCAAGTGGAAACCTGTGTTGCTAAAAAATGAAGCCAACACGGAAATGCAAAAAAACTGCAGTTCTTCAGATGACCACTTGAGGCTGGCTCCAAAAGTGAGTCAATCCCCATGGATCCCCATGTTAAACTGCACAACTTTTTAGCAGAAATAAACAGGTTTGCAGCCTGTTACAAAAAAATTAGGGCTTCCCCCAACCAAGGATTTTCTTGGTAGTCATTTAGAGCGATTAGTTGACTAATCAACCCCTTCTCCAGTTTAGCCTTAGCGACTAAATACCATAATTCAACATAATTAATAACTATTACTTTAGTGTGTGCACAGCCGCGCTTTAAGTCTGCCACCTGTTAATGACACCAAATTATTTCAGATTCCAATTCTGAATGTGTCAGAAAAAATCAGCAAGGAGACTGTCGGAACATAGGCAGGTAGCTATGCTTACATTACTTACATGCTTAAGGCGGGAGGTCATGTTTGTCTACCGTTACATGTTTAAGTAGGGAGGTCAAGTTCGTTGTGGACAAGTGATAGCTTTTCTCTTTTCTCGCAATGTTTGCATTTGACCTTCTTGGGGGTCATCCTTGTTCTTTTCAAAGTGATCCCATGTTTTAGACGCTTTCCCGACTCTATTGGCTATTAATTATTAACTGCCTAACCGCAATGTCCTGCAGGGACCTGCCTGACTTGTAAAAAAAAAAAATGTCAGTGAGTGAGTGTCAAGACTTCCTGTATCTGGCCCTTCAAATTAAAAGCCCTCCAGCCTTTAGTCACATAGATTTTCACTTACTTTTGACAAGAAACAGCTCCAAAAGTTGTTGTTTTTTCCTGCGACCAATCGACCAATGACATTTTGGTCTGCTAATGATTTAGTGCTTGGTCGACTATTTGGGGCAGCCCCATTCATGACAACTGTACGTATGGTGAATTTTTATTTAACTCACCCATCTAAATTATATTGAGGCTTAAAGGTCTGCATAATTGGGAATGGTTGATTTGAGTGACATATAGGTGCCGTCACATGAGACTGTTGGCTTCATTAGACCTGCCTCAGCTCCAGCCACACTTCCCCTCATTGCCGATTTTGGATTAGCCAGGAGATAGGCGAAGTCAGGCACTTTTTTTTGGCTCTTCGGAAACCTACGGGTGATTTTACAGAGATGTCCATTTTAACATAATCTATGGTACAACTATACAGAATCATGACTATGACAGTCATTAAGTTTCAATCCATGCTTTTAAAAGTTTAAATCCAAAATCGATGAAGAAATTGCATGTCAACTGTATGTCAAAAATCTCCTCAGTTAATGTCCTGTGCTCAAAGTGTTTTACCCTGTGTAAAAATCAACATAGCCTTTTCAATATACTGATATGTCATTCTGTAATAAGTCATAGATGTTGGTAAAATTATATTAATTCAGTCATGTAAATGCATATCTTTCATGTATTTTGAACTTGCCTTTTTTGTTGTTTTCACACCTATGTGTTTACTTCTTGTGGGTGACTGCAGCTGCATGTGTACCTGTGATGTGATGTAAATCTAGAAGTGAAGTTTCTCATATTGTAGATATAATGTGAATCACATATACATCACATGTCTTATTTAAGAGCTGTAATGTACTTGCTCGGATTCTTTACAGGTTGATTTATCCCATAGCAGTATCAATCAATGAACCAATCAATATAAAGATGAGTAGAAGCTGTGATTCAGCCAGCAAATCATTTAACTAACCAATATGGGCAATGTTAAACACTGGCTTTCAGAAAGGATCATGATATCGTATGTGTACTATAAACTGTGTACGATCCTGGTATTGTGCTTGCTGGCTCACTGTCATGGTTTACTAGGAGAAATGAATATAGGGCCTAAATATTTAGTATAGTAGTTTGGTTGGTTGGCAGGAAATTAATTGAAATGGATTAATCTTCAATTTAAGCAAAAATGGCAGAGCATTAGTAGTGCATTAGTTAATTAGCTTCTCGATTGAATATTTGCCTGTTTTCAGAAACCTGGATAAGACATATCTAGATTATGAGAAACCCAAATATGCTACCTGGAGCACTCCAAAAGGAACCAGGATACTGCTGCATGAATATACATTATCCTGGTCATTGAGTGCTGCCCGCTATTTGCACAGGCATGGCTTACATAACAGAAATACAAAAAAGGGTGGAAGCAAAAGCTTCTCACCTTATGGAGTGATGTAGAAACAGAGTTTTGTCTTTGGGAAATAAAAGAGGTTGTATCTTCACCCACTTATCTCCTGTCCTACAGTGGCCCTCATTTATCAATCTTGCGTGAAAACGGGCGCAGATCTGAGCGCAGAATTGGTTGAATGACAGGACACACGTGTGATTTATGAAACATTCGTATCTGATCAATCTCAGGGTACGAATGAGCGGGCCTTGATAAATGCGGCGGCTGAATTCGATCGTCATTAACGTGTTATGCCCTTAAATGTGGTTCGGAGGCCTCGCCCACTGAGGTCAAACATGGAGCGAAGACACACTGGTACGAAAATAAACTTTTCCGACACACAGATCGGCATCCTGACATCCGAGATGGAGCAAAATAAAGATGCACTTTTTGGCAGTCTTAAGAGTGGAATAAAAGGGGCCCATAAAAACGCTGTATGGAAAAGAATAACGGAGGCAGTCAACCCGAAGAAGCGCTCCACTGTGACCTGTGTGCATGTGTGGCCACTGTTGAACCTGCGCTCCTGCTCTGTAGCGGGGTTTGCCAGCGGGGTTATTAGGTATTCCGTTAGGGGATAACCTTTGTCACCTAGAAGAACCATACCAAAATGTTAATCCTCTGATACCTTGTTTGATTTAATGCAATTTATTGAGGGTAGCCACTTACCGAGGAGATGACTTTGGCTCTGCAGTGCGCTTTCCTGCAGCCGCGCGCCAACACAAACATTCATTCATTCATTCATCTTCAACCGCTTGTCCCTGTCGGGGTCGCGGGGGGCGGGAGCCGAGCTCTTGTGTGTTTTTGTTTGTGTGTGTGTGTGTGTTTGTGTCGGTGAAGAGAAGGACGGCAGATGTATTCAGCATATACAGCCGTAGTTGGTGATCAGAGCAGAGGAGAAATTAACAGTAAAGTTGTGAAATGGTAGTAAATGTGGAGTGTCATGTTTCATATTTGCTGTCACTGGTTAGTTTCTGTAAACACAGCACCTGCACAAAAAAATTGCAGTAATTAGTAACTGGGTACTGGTATTTATCATGTCTACTGGGAATATGAATAACCCGATTTCCACATGCTCATATAAACACCATATCCCCAATATGATTATAACTGGGATAAGCCTCAAACACTATATTCATGTCCATGTAAATGCAAACAGGATTACTAATTTCTATAAGACACTGGAGTGGAATTTCAGAGAGAGTACGGTGTATCATGTTGCATACATTGTTTTTCATGGCTGCAGCATGGGTGAAGGGCCTAAGACAAAGTTCCAACTTGTGGAACAATAAAGTTAATCTAGAACTTGATCTTGTGTGTTTTTTATTATCTTAGTACTCTTCCACCCTGGCTCAATAAGGATGCCATAAACTTACTGTAGCATCTTAAAAATACTCTGACATTGACTGTACAATATGTGTCGTGTCTTGGTAATTGAACAAATAATTGGAAGGAGGCAGCTACTGTGTACTGACTTGCAATGATGAAGGTAAACATCAGAAGTGGAGACAACAGCAACAGTGTGAGTGCTTTGACATGTTTGGCCAGTTGATCTGACAGCAGATGGATAAAACAATGCAGTGTTCCAGGCCTTCATTATTAAACCTGTCAGATGAGGCCTCTACCTGTTATATATGTTGATAGCTGGCACATTATGCTCCTGGTTGCATGTCACCTCTCACAAATTAAAGCATTTCTCTCATCTGTTTGCCCACTGTCATTTAATTAGCAGAGACGCAGCACCCTAACCCATTACTCTCTCATGCCTTCATCCAAGCTAGCTATCATTTGTAACAACAGCAAAATATTGTTGTTGTGCACAGAATATGAGCCAAATATATCTGCCCAGGTACACAGAAACAGTTGCATAGTGTGGCAAACATCCACTCAGCCCCATGGGTATTTCAAGGTGGAAGCTGTTATTCATTTGTACAGTTTGCATTGCATTGCTATTCAGAGAGTCAGTTATACATGGATTCTTACAATTAAATTTATTATTAAACTCCAATATAATAAAATGAGTCATTTGAAGCCGAGAAAACACCTAGCCTTTTCCATGTCCTTTTATATGCTCTTTTGTACCCTGTAGGGTTGCAAGACAGTCACAGTGTTGTGTGAAAAAGATGTTGTACTCTGTTAATCTTTAAATTTAATTTCTACGATTCCCAAGCATCCATAAAATGAGCCCTGGGGAGTAAGGCTATGGTATCAGGTTGCATCATAAGTGTGGCTAAATCTCCTTAAACATCTCCAGGTGGTGTCGGCAATAGGGCTTTATGACAATGGTCTTCCACTTTGGGGATGCCTGTAAAAGAAAGTCAGGTGCAGGCATTGCTGTGTTTTCCCCCAATAATCTTAACTGATTCTCTGAAAGGCTAATAGATGGCATCAGATTTGCATATAAATTATTGTGAAGTCTCTGGTGACCTATGACTCTCAATCTGATTTTGTCGCTACAGAACAGCAGGGGAGGAGCTGGAGATGCAGTGGGGGGGAGTTTGAGGAAAGCAGAAAGCCAGGAGAATACATCAACAAATAGGGAAGAGCTTTTCACTTTGGCAACTAGATAAGCATTTAAATCATGTATCAAGTTTCTTGGCCCTGTCTACCTCCTCACATAGAGCAAGCCACCTATTCTATTAGGGTTTTTGTATTCTTCTTTTTCTGGCACAGTGGTCTCTCTCAACAATTATAAAATTGGATTAGGTACAAAAGATGACCTATACTAGCTAATGTAAATTTCTAAAACATGATTCATATCTGCAATGTTTGTTTGGCTTTAGGTAGCATTAGATGTTTTGTTTTTTTTACTTGGCAGTTTTAATAATGCATCATATTTTATAGTGGTCATATGTTTTATATTTCAAATCTAAATCTGCAAAACAACAAATAACCTTAGTTGTCAAATAAATGTAGTAGAGTAGAAGTAGTATGGAATAAAGCACCGTGGACTGATTATTGTGGTGGCATTATTTTAAAACTAAAATCTTTCAATATCACTGAAAAGTCTGGTAACATGAAATCAGCCAATTTAATTAGGGCAGTACCAGTACTGATCCTAATCCATGATACTGTAATAGGGTTCCTTTTGGTAATGCTTCCTGCTGAAGGTTTGGCAGGGTCCTTATTTTGTGGGAAATGGTGCAAATGGTGTTGACCCATAGGCAATTCATTATAATGCAAGTTTTGGGGTATTCAAAAAAAGGTGACATTATTTTATCCAGATCCTTTGCGGAGTGCATCATAGTCAGCATAATAAGAGGTATAATGGAGGCAATCTTGTGATAATGATGAGTAAGATTGCATGAATCATTGTGTCCACAAGGCCCGTTGTAATCAACTAGGAGACGCCGGGTTGTTCACTGCAGAACTAGAGGCATCAGGACAAGGTATCGGAAGCTCTTATATAAATGATCCCATTTTGCATGGAGGTCCAGTGATTGCTGTATGATTCCCTGTTTTGAAACACATTTTCTCCGCAGGTATCACTGTTTATTTATGCCGCATAAAGCAGTCACATCTCTCCCTTTGACCCACGTTGTTGGTGCCTTATAGATCTAATTTAAACGTTATACACTATTTCTCTTTTACTCTGCCATTAGTCTGCACAAGATCACATTATAACAAATATAAGTCTTATAGATATTTCAGAGCACTACTGACAGTTATTGCACCTTTGAGACATCTTTTGTCTTTTCATCCAATGTCCCTTGTGGAAATAAATTCATAAACCTCTTGGAAGTTCATACAAATACCATCAATTTACAGTATATACAAATATTAATGTTTACATATTTACATTTAAATGCAATTTTTACATCATTAACTATCAGAACAGATGTCATGCCACTTACATCACAATTTATGGCAGTTCTGATGATCCATAATTACCATGGATTGAATAAGTAATGCAACTCTGAGGTAGGGCGTCAATAAAGAAAACAGAACAAAGACAACCTAGGGTTAAAACTTTTATTTTACTAGTGGGTCTTTAACACATGGAAACAGTGACTACTTAATGATGCATATGTGTATATGATTAACATCCATATGAACATCTTAACACTAGAATAATTTTAAGGACTATTGAACTGATGCTAAATAACCTGATGTTACATGCACATGTTTTTAAGTCATTAAAACAACACCTTTACTGGACTTTAACGTATCAGAGACTAAAGTAACTTGACACATATACAAATGATAATGAATGAAGAGTGCTATCAATCTTCTCTAGGAGCAGCAGTTACATCTCTAAAAGTGCTGATCAGCTCATTTCTAAAATGATGCACTGTTAATGGTGGCCATGTATTGGCTTTCTTTAGCATGTCTATTTATTTTAGCAAGTAGTTTAATATATCACCGTATATCAAGATGTGTGCCGTCGATTTACTGTCAGCAGCACCTCGTTTATGTTTATTTAAATACTGAGGATCTTTCAGCCAGGGGATACATAAGTGGAAGATGCTGGGATGCTGAGAGAACATTGTCAATTCTTCTGCTGGCTTTCATTAACAGGGAGTCTAACAAAATCAATTACTTACTATTTTATTCATACATACATACTTCCTAATGCTAGCCTAACTGCAATGGCAGGGTGTAAAATAAACTGAGTTTAAATGAATACTTGTAATTTAAATTGAAAAATGGACATCTTAGACATGGCCAACAAGTGATGTTTAAATACAATTTACTTAAATGTTTTTGAAAAAATAAATAAATAACAAGGCTGGTTTGTTTAGTAATTGGTTACAGAAGAAAACATTGAAGGGCTCATTAAAAGCTTACATACATCATCCCTATAGTTGACAATGTGTTGGTCTTACAACCAGATATTCATCCTATTTATTCCCATAATTTCCCCATATTAGGTGCCTTAAACAAAAGCTCCTCTGTTCTCTGAAAGCTGTGAACAGCATACAGTAATGTTTTATTTTTGTCTGTGGACTCTCCAGACCATTAATTTATGCAATTTATTTTCTAATGAGTCAATTAGATTTAGATTACAAAAGGGCTTGCAAGTTTAATTAATCTATAACAGATAATTGCCCTACATCATTTGAAACTTATCCCAATGTTTTGAATGCACTCAGACTTCACAGTACAGTTATAGACATCTTGCTATAAACGATTTATAATGTGAAAAAATAATATATTGAGAAAAAATGTAACTAAAAAAAGGACCATGTTATTATGTTTTGCACATTATAAAATAAATTAACTACATTATAGATTATTCATTTGATATCTTTTCTAAATACTGACACCAATTAACACAAGATCAACTGTAACACAAACCAGCTAAATGGATTGTAATTTATTTATCTTAAGATAATATGAGTCTGTGTTGTTGGGCTGCCTCTTTAGGCAAACGTTTCTTCACAGCTTAAGAGCAGTATGTGCCTGAGGCACATAAATTGTTAATTCAGATAATGTGTTAGCGCCAGTAGCTCTATATCAGCTGGAGTACATGTTAAGAATTGTGATACAAGCAAATATACATGTAAATACGTTACAGAACTAGCACTGCAGCTGGTAGGATTTTTTCTAATCTTTGATCTGAAAGTTTAGCTGATTCGGCCGTGGGATGGTCGCTGTCAGTTGCTTATCACTATCATAGATAGGAGGAGGGATGGCCCTACTAGTATTTCTCAGTTGTACATTCATCACCTACTCTATTGGTAAGCTGGATCACCACGGCACTGTAAGATGATATACTATGAAGAGCACGGTAGGTTGTAGTAAAAGAGCGACAACTCTTAATAATGATGAATGTTGAGGTGGGGGATGGGTCAAACACACAAAGGACTTTCACCTGGGAGAGTGTAGTTTGTGTCCCATGTTGATGCAGAGGTCAATGATGATTTAACCCTCCTGTGATCATTGGGCTCAATTTGACCCCATTCAATGTTTAACATCTCAAATACATTGTTTACAACTTTGAAAAGGTCTATAGATATTTAGGATGTACAGTATAAGAAGAAGTTTGGGGTGCTGTGTTTAATTTAAATAGCTATGTCATTAAAAACTCATAGAGTACCTGACATGAAAAAAACAACAATATGCTGGGTTAGTAAAATATGAGGGTATCAAGAGGGTTACGTTAAATTAAGTATTTTAACTTAAACCACAATCTTTTCCTTTACCGAACCAGGTAGTTTGGCTGACTACACCTAACATCATGAATGTTAGTATTTTAACCCATACCATAATCTTTTCCTTAACCTAACCAAGAAACGTTAGTTTTGTTCAAACTCACAATGGGAGCTTTAAAAAATTATGCCAAGAGGTCCTAATAGAGATTGTTGTGGGAATTTTGGATATTTGTAATTCATAATCAGGTCAGACACAGTTCAGTGTCTCCTCTGTCTCACCTTCTTAATGGATAATGCAAATAACTAACTCATGATGATATATTGGCATATTTGTGCATCTGTACCCTGTGTTATAGACCTTGTTATGAGAGAGGTTCAGTATGTTCAGAATTGTAATGTCTAAGGCATGTTTTTGTTTGGTCTAAAGACGTCACCTAACCAAGGCTATTCGCGTCCTGTCCCTCTCCCTAAAAGACTGTGCGAGATTTGGCACATAGTCATTCCTACTAGACTCCAGGCTTTGTGGGGATGAAGGGATGAACATATTTTTGTCTGCAGAGGAAAATGCTTTGGCAAAATAAACCACGGAGAAAAAGCTGATCCTGTTTGTTGATCTTTATTGAAGAATCTATTTCCACAACAAGATTGTTACCATATGAATAGATGACAACAGCCTTCTGAACGTACTGATAAGTGTAGAAGGCCCCTTCTAACCCACATCTACGAGGATGATAACTACTGTTTATGGTAATTCAATGGAGTGATAAAGTCCAAATCTTGTGGAAAGTATGACAGTTTGGTGCACCTGAACATCATTTAAGGACTTCTACAGCTCTTACTTTTTGATGACTTAAGTTTACCTGCAGGATTGAATGCTTCCTGACATTGTGTGCAAGGTCCGACTGTATACAAGAATATTTCCACATGGGCCACAATTACACAGGGGCAACAGCAACCTAATTGTCAGAAAAGTAAAGTGTTTTTTCTTGTTTGGTGTTGACAATTTTTAAGGTGCTGTTTAGAAAGGAAGTTACTCCAATTAGCTCCAGTGGAAATTCTCATACCAGCAACAGTTAAAGGCTGGTTGGACTGGTCAGCTCCCAGGAGTGAATATCTAAAAACAAGTTCACTGAGAAAGACACTGTGTGCACAAACCAAGTCTTCCTGAATAGAATAACTACCTAAAACGCATGATAAAAAAGGGCAGGCACCTTCAATAAATACTTACTGCCATTGCTGTTTTGAACAAACAGGGTCGTGCCTAGATGGTAAATCTAGATTTGGGGAAATTTGCAGTACTCTCACTAGACTCTCACTCTTGACCACCTATACTAACATTAACCGCTATCATTTATTATGGAAAAGGAATGTCTTAATCAGAGAAATGTTGAGAACTGTATCAGATTGCAGCGTATCACATCAAACTGTTATGTATTAAAAATGTACTGTTTCCTGAATCCTATTGCAGCCCATGTATCTAGATATATATCGTATTGTTAAAAAGAAGAGATACACACCCCTACCTAACCATCTTAATTTTTCAATGAACAGTCTGCCTGTAGCTCCTCATAGGACACTGATTGGTCTGTGCGGTCTTGGTCAAAGAGTGATTCGGACGCAAACACATTACTTGCAGCCTGACATGATGGATTCCTGCATATCGTGAGAATTCAGCTGTCATGCTAGGTAATGAGTTTTCTGTATTTGTATACAGTATTTTGTCTTATATTACTTTTATTTTTGTAGACTTTTAAAGTGACTTTTTTGTTTAGGCATATTTATCTATAATTGCATTTGTTGAAGTTTACCACCGTTTTGATGTAACACTGCAGATTTTAGGAAACCAGGCACTAACTGTACTTGTCTCATGAAAACATTTCACAAGTTTGGCTGACATGACCCGGACTATCATTTATGGATTCATAAATTCAAAATAACTAAGTCTAAATAAATAAGTCATACTATTTGCTTCCTGCCAGCTCTCAGATAGTTGCATTATGTCACACACAAATGGAAATGGACAGCTCCAGCTGACTGCATTATTTTCTGACAGATGCTCTTTAGATTATTGAAGTTTTCTATGACAGGAAACGTATGGGGTGGTCAGCAATCACTACCTCATTCTTGGGCCAATTTCCTATCTAAATTCAATACTCCGACAGCATGTAGATATATGCAAAATTAGATGGATGCTCTGCTGAGGCCATCACTGTGTCATTGCCATGTCAATAATCATGTTCCTTCAAAATCCATTTTTGTTAATAAAAATGCAGTTGCACTTCTATGTGCTGTGTTACTAGTAGTTTACATATCTTTAATCATATACATTGTTTGTTAAAACTGCTTGTTCTAGAATGATTTGGAGTGTTGATTAGAGCCAAAGATAGTACAGATTTATGTGACACTGTGAATTAATGATGAACACAATTACTCTGTCATTCCTTCTTTTGCTCATATATTTAATCCTGCAGGCCAGTTCGTCACACACCATCTGTCTTTTCTAGGTGTAAAAGATGTAGTCTTTTTTTCCCTTTTGCTCATCTGACATCAACCTAATTCTTAAATGCATTCTCCAAAGAAAGATTTCAGTCGTCACCAAGGGCTGTTTAGCAAAGTTATGAGTTATGACTTAGCTCTAGAGTTGGAGGAATAACTTGGGAAGCTACAGTATGAAGATTCCCAGAATGTCAGAAGTTGTATTTCACTGTCCACATACTGAATATAAGACACAAAGGATGGGCTGAAGCCAAAATTTCACTAGTGACACAAGATGATTAGCAAGGGCAATAAGAAAGATAACTTTCGCTCCTTATGTAAAATGACCAAACATTAATTATGCATTAACCTTGATAAGATATTTTATTTTTAGATATTCCTGAGATCTCCAATGTACAACCTTTTATGGCACCAAACAAACAGTGAGCTGTGCAACATATCCATTCCACTCTTAACCTGCGAGGATGAGACAAGTACGCCTATAAACACCTGTGTATTTATTTGTCAGTGAGTCGTATTGACCTAATCTGGAATGGCTGTAATTAAATTCTAACTGCAATCAATCTCCTTTGGAAAATTTGTCTGATGAAATTATTCCATGGAAGCTTATATATCTTGTTTTGAACAGTTATCTTTAATGAAAATGCTTTAATTTGCTATATTGTTCATGCTTTTGTTGTATGTCCGAATACAACAGCTGAATCACTTCACAATTACTTTCATTACTGCAATGTTTCAGTTTAGTATCAGGGATCAATTTGGTTTCACTTCTGTAGTGGCAATAAGGGTCTGTTTATATGCAGCTTAAAACATATGATGCTTTCCAACTGCTTCGGTGTCTGACATTTTTTTAGGATAAAAAATGATTTTAAGGATACTTAACGCAGATAGGTTATAAAATTTTTCTCCAGCCGTGCCTTTTTAAATCATCCATCATCCAATCATTGAAAGACATTGAAACTCTGTCTTGGCTGACCTCTCGTCGCCCACGGTTGTAAATCTGTGGTGATGATAATGAGGGCCCATCAGAAGTCAAGGACCCGCAGATCAGAGACTGACAATTAAATCAGCAATAAAACCATAGTGTGTGTGGTCCTTTGTTGGCACATGTATAAAGCAGGGAGATAGAGAATGGTTAACATTACTTCTAGCAAAACACATCTAGACCCAATTCCACCAATACACATTTTATATTAATACAACATGATTGAAAACACAGGAGTCATAACTCACCTTTCATAAAACGTTTTAAACATTATCTAGTATCTATTGTGAAAGCTGCATTCTATTATCTCATCCCCAATGCCATAGTGTCTACTTTTAAGATACAAAAGCTACAACCCACACATTTAATGTGTCAGGACAATGTAATACTGCTTTGTTTTCTCTCTCTCTTCAGTTGTTTCCTGTACCACATATACGTACTTTACAGAAGTCATAGGGAAGTGGTGGTGGATCATTGGTGTGGGCAAACTGGAAAGTGGGTTACAAGTCCACCCCTTGGTTAAGTTTTGGCCAACTAAAGTACTTTGGTTGAGGTTAGGGAAATACAATTTTAATGAAATGTTAATAAGCATGCTAATCCTAGCATCACCAGACTAATTTGCAAATGACTTAATGCATTAGTCTGGAACCTTCTCAGTGAGTTTTGGATTTCCAAGAGGCGTTATCAATGGTGTAGACTAAAATCAGAGCCGGCCCTGGGCATAGGCAGTATAGGCAAATGCTAGGGGCGCCGTCATCCACGGGGGGCGTCGCAAACGGGCGGAGGAAAAAAAAACAGTATATATGTATATTATATAAATTCTTATTTTTACCAGCGCCATTATGAAATATTATATAAGCCCACAGAAACAGAACTTAATAGTGAATACTATTAAATAATGAAGAGGCCTTTTTTTCCTGGTTCCCGGCTCTCTGCACTGTACCTGCCCTCCGTGAGGGGGGCGGGTCGAAAGGCCAGTTGCTTTAATCTGACCGGACAGTGACAAAGAAGATTAATGAAACTGTAGCGATATTATGTCTAAAAGACTGAAATCGTCGGGCGCCCAGGGAAAAACGAAGGAAAGAAGAGGGAAAAAACGGGGAAAAGATAGAGGTACAGTAACGACAATGTGATGACGTAAATGTAAATGAAATAAATAGTTTAATGATCGTAGTTACTGTTGTTGGAGCAGAGTGTTAGCTTGCTAGCTTACTTCCGACGATAGCAGCATCGTTTACTAATCAATAAATAGCTGAGTCGACATGTGTTAATGTTACTCCACCTTAAATTCATCAGGGACGTTTGAAATGTTAACGTTATACCTGTTCAGGTGTTATTTTACAGGTGTCTACTGCTGGTAATTGTGCCGCAGTTATGTTTGTTAAAGTTTACATCAGTGTTTAAGTGCAGTTAAAGTGTATTACTGTTAATACTCCACACCTTAGCTTTCCCATATCATTCATAGACGAAATATACATGTTGATTCCACTGCACATTACTGCTTTTTGTATCTGGTTAGACTGAATTGTATTGCAAGGACAATAAAGTTTAATGAATCTCATCGTATTTTCATTTTAGTCTTATAGCACACCATTTGTTATTAAAATGTAACATCCAGCGGTCACATTTCTTTTCTTCTCTCTTCCGACGCACTTTTAAAGTATTTCAGTACAACACCCAGTGACACAGCATCAGGACTGAAGGCTGCACCAACAGACCCTGCTGACTGGCCAGCTCTTCTTACAGACAAAGTAAGAAAAGAGTTAGTACACAGAGGACCATTTCAAACAAAATCAGTTACACATTTCCGGAAAATAAAGATGGGAGAAGGTGTCAACATGACTTTTTTAAAAGAGTCTTAGTTAATGGGGAAACAATCAAAAGAAGCTGGCTGATATATTCCAAAAAGAATGATAGCTTGCACTGCTTTTGCTGCAAAATGTTCTCTACAAAAGATTACAAACTTTACAAAAAAGGACTTAAGGACTGGAAAAATGCAAGCCAGTTGCTGAAAGCTCATGAGGATAGCCAGGAGCATAATACCCACATGGCAACATGGAAGGAGTTGGAGATCCGTTTTGCAAAGGGGTTAACAATAGATAGGCAAGAGATGGCACTCGCTGAGGCTGAGAGAAACAGGTGGCGTGATGTTCTCTCATGTATCATGTAAATAGCGGTGTATCAAGAGGTCTCTCATTTTTCTTTACTTTGTGCAATAGTGTGTGTTGTCATATCTGCATTGTTTTCATTATTTATTTTGTGCAATACCATATTTATATTGTATTCTTAATTCATATTATGTCACTTGTTTACATTTGCACTTTTTAGCTTAATATGTTTGCCTTATTTATTTTGTATTTTTAATTTATCACTTGTTTATTTCTTTAGTTTTTATTTGGTGGGATATTTTTTACTCAAAGAAATAAAATCTTGAATACACACATGCAGTTTCTGTGTGAGTGAATGAACGTTGATTGTGAAATTGACTGCTGTGATATAAGGGGGCGCCGACTAAAATCTTGCCTAGGGCACCAAATTACTCGGCACTGGCTAAAATGTCTCTGCATGGACACAATTAGACATACCTACAACCAATCACATCAATGAAACAAGACCTACAACCAATCACATCAATGAAACAAGACCTACAACCAATCACAGCAAAGGAACAGTGGGGCTTGGGATAGAGCTTGGTCCTTTCTGAAACCTTAACCACGTGCCTAAACAGACAGGGTAGTCAATAACAGCCCAAATATCTACAACTTTTTTCCCCTTTTCCTCAGCAGTAGGTTCAGTATGCTTTTACATGCATCACAATGCAGCGTCAATGGTACATGCAATGTTGCATTTGGTAACTTAATAATCAAGCAGAAATGCTTTAACTCCATTCATTAAAATGTAGTTAACATTGTAGTAGACTTTGCAGTCTGTCTTCCTGGCTGCACCTTCTTCACTGCCTCTGCCAAGAATCCTGGAAAAGAAGCGCTTAAGTTTCCATTAGCTTGAAATCCCCACTGATGATACAATTGGCAGGTAAGTTTAAAAACTACTCATTACCCAACTCTGTGATAATGATTGAGAAATGGCAGTATACTTCAATTACCATGAGTGAAATATATGTTGATTAATTATATATAACACTAAATGACGTGCTGTTAAGTCATATATTGACAGTTGAAGAAAAAAAAAGTCATGTTTAACACATTCACAGCTTAATTGCAGAGGAAATAGAATAATCACCTGTAAACATATTAGGGCCCCCATATAATTTCTCTCAGTAATGGGTACAGACAGCTTGAATGAGGATAGATATGCCAATCAACTTGGACTGACTCAGAATGATTGATGACTGTCATTTTTCTTTCCTCACGGGGGAATCTACCTAAATCCAACCAAGTCACTGCAGCTTTATACTACAACATGAATCTATAGCATTGTTTTTTACTTTAAATAAATTATTTTACTGTATAATGACTTAACATAAAATAATCAGGACACAAAAGACTAAGCTTAGATGTAAATCTGATTCATATAATATTTTTATGTAATGCTTTTATCATAGTTTTAACAATAAACATCATTAGAAGCTGTATAATGTTGGCTAATCAGAGCTTCATATAAACAGACCTTAATATGTCGATGGCACAAGTTTTGCCAGCTTTTATGTCAGCACATTTTGTTCATTCAACTTTGGTCTCCCTCATTATTGTGATTCATGGATCTATTTTATCTTTTACTTCTTTATACAACAAGGGATTAATCAATGTATTTGTTTGCATCTCATTACTTTCTGGCACCTGAACAAAACAGACTGCCAGATGAAAAAAAATATGTATGTTGCCACCTGCTTTACTTACTGTGCAAAAATGTGTAAGATGATGCTGTCTGGTTTAGAATATAGGTCAAAGATTGAATTCGCATAATTCCATCCCCAATTTTTACACCCTAAAATACATATTAATGAGGCCAAAGGGGTAATATCCATCTGCCCCTAGTGCTAACCTGGACGCAATGCATTTGTGCATAGAGGTTGATAGAGCAGCAGCTATTATTTTACGCATATAGATGCATTAGCGCTACTTCAAATACATTGAAGCTCAATGTCAGCAAAATGACGGGGTTTACATATAATTTAAGAGGCTTTATTCTTTTAGCAGCTTGTGTTAGGCAGTTCTCTCTCATTGCATAAGGTTAATGAATCATATACAGTAGCATTCAGATTTGGTCACAACACATGCCTCTGTACACAGGGAAGGCAACATGCACCAAACTTTAGTGAATCAAGGCCTAGTCTTCCAATAAAAATGTTTAAAGGTCACATGGACGCTGATGGTCATGTCAGTTGCAAAGAATGACAACATTTACTTTTTGGTATGGCGCGGTCATCTTGACAACTAGGCCATCGAAGGATTTTTTTTTTCATCCAAGGTTATATGTGATAAGCCGTATATGGTGGATTAGAAGAACTAGTTAGAAGAACAACTCCTCTGCAATTCCTCCCATCAGTAGGCTTGTTCAGAGTCTGTGCTGTGAGGCAGAGCTTATGGGATTACGGTCAGAGTTCAGTGGCAGCTAATAAGAAACAACCAACAGATACTTTTAATATCCCACTGTGCTTGTTAAAACATTGTTGGGAACTGTCACTGCAAATTTGGATTAAGTAGTGAGTGGGTTTCATGTTCCGAGACAATGCCTTCAAATAGTATTTTCATTCAAATATTTTGACCGTTTTTCATGTGACCAAACTGACAGAAGGTCGAAAATTCTAACATTTATGTAAACGAGCAGTGGGAAAAACATTCCATTTGTGTCACAGTCTTCAAATGAGACTTCTTTTGACCCCTGACAACAAATGCACTGACAAGGAAACAAACTGTCAAGCTGTTTGAAAAAAAATATGGCCCCAGTCACTCCATGCCCCCAAACAAAGCACATATTTGTTCAGTTTGTAGCAAATGATAACGAGGAAAAAAATACTTATTGTGTGCTGTGCAGCTTGTGACAGGCTGGTAATTGTAGGTTGTTAGCTGTTATTTAGATGGTGAAAAAAAATGAATGCAAGAAATTGTAAGCAATTGAACAGTTTTATATGTTTGTGTTTCTTAAACACATCTTTAGTTGAACAAAGTCATTGGATATTTAGTAAAAAATAGAAAGTGAAAAAGCATGCATTTCATTTTTTATTTTCAACATGAACTGCAGCACTGATCTTGAAAAGTTGACTCTGAATTACACAATGTTGAGTTTGGCAATTGTTTAAGAAAATAATGTGCTGAATCATAAAAAGAGCTGTGAGTGTCAGTGGGATCAACAGGATGAGCAACAATTTCACATTATTGCTGCGAAATAGAGTTAAAAAGACAGAGGTTAAATGATTAGAATGATACTTATTTTCGAATTGTGCTTTTGTATGTAATGCATTTCTTCTATGTAATGTATTTGTCTTTTTATTCAAAAAACATCATGTGTATGAGGTTATTTCTCCTCTAAGTAGAGTTAGTCCCTAGGAGCTGCACTGCCGCATCTTTGTGTACAGGATGGGTTAAAAAAAAGGAGTACAAATCTTGTTTCAATGTATGTGAATTTTGAGAAATGACAATGGAGGAATCTTCTTGATCTTCTTACCTGGACCCTGAGTATATAATAAAGCTTAGACCGATTAATTGATTGATATTAAGGGGTGTAACCGTACACTAAAGTCACGGTTCGGTACGTCCCTCGGTTTTGAAGTCATGGTACGGTACAGGACTGTATGTTTCAAAGTTAAGGGGGAAAATGAAAAAACTGCATATTTGTCAGAAAAAACACAAGTTTAATTAGTAAACAAACAACAGTTAAACAGTTTGAACTGTCGGTATGAAACATACAAATACCATGTGTAACAAATATAAAAATACTGCTGCAATTCTAAAATACTATAATAAAATACTTTTTTAAATAAGTGCAACTGCAGCGTTAACTTAGGTTATGGCATTTGCCTGTTCTGAATTCCCAGGTTGTTGAAATAGTGTCAGGAGCTGGGTTTGCACAGCTTGTTTTTCCACAGCAACCCTGACAGTAGGTGTGTTTCCACTATGGTCGACTACCCTGAATGAGGTGGGTCTATCTGCCCAAAAACGCCCCTAATTTGCATGTAGGTCGCTCAGAAGGCCATTTGACCGTTTGAGTAGACTCTTTTATCCAGTGGTGTAGTAGAAAAAACAGTGCACAGATTCTGGATTGAATTTGCTCCACACACACACACACACACACACACACACACACACACACACACTCAGCCTGTCTGTCAACAAACACTTTTACAGCGCCTCAAATCTTTAAGGTGGAGCGTTTTCTTTCAAGTAACTTGTGCATAAGATGACGCCGTGAATAATACGGGCAGTCTTAAATCAAACTACAACTATATTGTATTTCTCTTGAGGAAGTATGCGCCGCTGTAGCAATGATCAGCTGATCAGCGATCTTAACCCATTCAGAGTGATACTTCACCTCCAGAGTCTCGTAAATCCCTTTGGGGGAGTGAATGGCCATTTGAGAGGCCCTGAAACTTTCCGGGAGGCCACTCTACAGGGCTAATGGAAACACGTCTCATAATACCTGGATGGTGCCTGTTTAAATCTGTGTGCATGCCGCTGGCTACCGACTCTCACTCGCTGGCTGCTACTGCAAAACCTGTGCCCATAAGCACATTCGCTCATTCACTCCCATACATGCGGGAAATATGAGATCTCCACCAAAGATCTCACACTTTTAAAACATTGTGTCCAATGTTTTTTCTATAGTTTATCTCTTGGACACAGTACAAAGGTTTTCTAGCATGCATGACCTACATGAAATAAAAGTAAAAAGGTAAAAATTACTAACAACCTTCTAATAGCTTCAGACAAAGGACTTGTCTCTGTACTTGTTCTACTAGATCTTAGTGCTGCATTCGACACTATTGACCATCACATCCTGCTACAGAGACTGGAGCATCTAATTGGCATTAGAGGAACCGCACTGAGCTGGTTTAAGTCATATTTATCAGATAGATCCCAGTTTGTAGATGTTAATGACAAATCCTCCATGCACACTAAAGTCAGTCACGGAGTCCTACAGTGTTCTGTCCTTGGACCGATGCTATTCACCTTATATATGCGTCCCTTAGGCAATATTATAAGGAAGCACTCCATAAATTTTCATTGTTATGCTGATGATACACAATTATATTTGTCGATCAAACCAGAAGAAACCGATCAGTTAGACAAACTTCAAATGTGCATTAAGGAAATAAAATGCTGGATGACGTGATGATGTTAAACTCAGATAAAACTGAAGTTATTGTACTTGGCCCCGAAGGCCCCTGAGACTAAATAGCTAAAGATATTGTTACTCTGGATGATGTTGTGTTGTCCTCCAGCACCACAGTAAGGAATCTGGGTGTTATTTTTGATCAGGATATGTCCTTCGATTCTCACATAAAACTAACAACATGGACTGCATATTTATTTTCAACTGCGTAATATTGCGAAAATTAGGAACATTGTGTCTAAGAAAGATGCAGAAAAACTAGTCCTCCCTTTTGTTACTTCTAGGCTGGACTACTGCAACTCCTTATTATCAGGCTGCTCCCATAAGTCTGTTAAGAGTCTCCAGTTGGTCCAAAATGCTGCAGCTCGTGTACTAACTAAAACAACTCGAAGAGAACATATTTCTCCTGTATTAGCTTCTTTGCACTGGCTACCTGTAAAATCTAGAATAGAATTTAAAATCCTTCTCCTTACCTACAAAGCTGTTATTGGTCCGGCTCCGTTGTATCTTAAAGAGCTCATAGTACCATATTACCCGACTAGATTGTTGCGCTCTGAGAATGCAGGGCTACTTGTCGTTCCTAGAGTCTCCAAAAGTAGAATAGGAGGCAGAGCCTTCAGCTACCAAGCTCCTCTCCTATGGAACTGACTTCCAAGTGTTATTCGGGAGGCAGACACTGTCCCCATATTTAAGAGTAAACTTAAAACTTTCCTTTTTGATAAAGCTTACATCTAGGGCTTACGAACCCTTAGCTATGTTGTTATTTTTAAGATGATTTTGTCATGTATAATGATGCTGCTATAGGCCCAGTCTGCCGGGGATAATCATGTTGCTGAAACTCTAAGCTTTTATCCTGTCTGTCTGTATCATTCATGTCTCATCAATGCATGTAACTAATTCAACTCCATGTTTGCCACCATATTTATTATCATTTCAATGTTCTGTCACCTTAGCTGTGCCTGTTTCTTGCTGTTCTGCTGGATTAACTGTCATAACTTGTAAGTCATATTCACATTGCTTTAGCTATTTCTATAGTCACTCTTACTTTGTGGTTGCTTGCATCTCTGGAAGTGTGTCTGCCCTTTTCTCTCTTTTGATCTGTTAGTCTTTTCTCTCTTTATCTCGCCTTTTCTTCCTCCCCAACCGGTGCAGACAGATGGCCATCCTCCATAGAGCTGGGTCTGTCCGACGTTCCTGCCTATTATAGGGAAGGTTTTCGTTTCCACCGTACTCTATGGAGGAATTGTTGGGTCTATGTAAATCATAAATAAGTCATAGAGTGTGGTCTATACCTACTCTGTAAGGTGTCCTGAGATTACTTTTATTACGATTTGGCACTATAAATAAAATTGAATTGAATTGAATTGAAATTGATAGTAGTATGGATGTATTGATTATAGGAGATGATGGTACGTAATTTCCTAGCATTGTTAGTAGGGTAATATAAACATGATAACTTGATACGCAACACTTTTTTAGCTATGTAGTCTATGCCAGTGTACAATTTAAGTATCTTACAATATGGGTAATGAAACCTCATCATACTAAATAGGCCCACTATTTATACTATTAGACATACTATTTCTAATACATGAATAAAAATATATAAATATAATATTTACAGTTTTATTCAAGATAGTGCTTAAGACAGGGAAGTAAAACTTATATTATTATTTTCTTTAGATTCTATTTTGGCACATTTTAGTCAGAATTGAAATTTAAAAAGCTCACTAAAGAATATAAACATCACGTTGCTTGATTCAAACCGTTAATACAGTATATACTATATTATTATTATTATTATTATTATATATTATATTATTATTTCGGCATAGATACATAGATAAACATATGACAACTACGTACGTGTAAAATTTATTTAATTTACTAACTACTATAGGTACCATTGACAGAAAAAAATAATTCAAAAATATCATACTTAAAGAATAAGAGTACGATGCTCGTGAGCATACTGCCTCACGTGTCATGATCTGGTTCTGTCAGTACCCTCCTCTCTTCCGTTATGTGTGAGTTTGTCTCCCCCTGTCTGTGTTTCCCTGCATGTTCTCTCCCTCGTCTCTGTGTAGGTCCGGTAGGCGTTCCCCCAAGCTGCAGCCTGTTATGCTGATTACCTCTACACCTTAAATACCTGAAGCTGACAGGCATGCAGCGCCGGACCGTCGTCGACCCTATCTTGGTAAAACTATTCCCCCCGGACTGGCATCCCCTTTCTCGTTGTGGTTTTCACGCTCCCCGTAGTAAGTTGATTAATCGTGTTTGTTTTATGTTTTCTCCGTAGTTTCCCGTGTTCCTGTTTCCCGTCCGTCTCCTGATCCTGTTCCTGTAATTCCCGTGTTCGTTTAGTTAGTCTTTGTGTTTGTATATCTGTAGTGTTTTTGCGTTTGTCCGTTTATTATATTAAATGTTTATTTTGTAACTTTACCTTTTTGTCTGTGTCTGCATTGGGTCCACCTTTTTGTGTTATACCTGAACCGTTCATGACATCACGCATTCGAGACATTCTCACTCGTGCTCATTTCTACACCCGGTAAGTCCTCCCGCCTTTCATAGGAATGAATGGGGCGGCATTTTTTTCGTACGCTGTCCGATCTTTTTTCTATGCCCATGCTGCATGCACGTGCGAGCCAAGCTGCAGGCTTAACAGTCTGGAGGGAACTCCGACTTCAAGTTTTAAGTTTCGCACTGCAAAACAATTATAATTAAACACTTATTAACGCTATGTATTCCACATTTACGGACTGCAGTCCACCTCTGTACCTCTCCAAAAGTGCCTGTACTGTGACGGTTCAGTACGAATACATGTATCACATTTGTAGCCTAAGTTTGATAAGTTTATTCATAAAATTCTATATTTAACAAAACTACTTGGTTAGGTTTAGACAACAAAACTGGGTGTAAATGGCTTTGTTGGCTACTGACACATCAGTCCAAATTGCATCTGCCGTAAATAAAATAGGGGATTGACAACAGGTCACTCGACAGTCACAGTTGTCTTATACTTTCAGTATGCATAGTGTAGATCCGGTTATAGAAGAAAAAATAATAATAAGTGCCCTCGAATTAGTAATTTGTGCTCTTGATTTAACAGCATATTGTGTATGGTGTGAGACAGCCACTTTCGAGCTTTGTCTCTCGCTCTCCCCAGTCCAAACAAAACCACAATGCTACCCTTAATGAAAAAAAAATACAGTAGCTACATCATTAACAAGGCTTCCTCTGCACGCAGGACAGCATTTGAAAGTCAGACTTTTTTTCCACATTCAAGCTCTGAGACAAAAGCTACAATTCATGTCGCTATAGTTGACAGAAAACACACACACACACACACACACACACACACACACACACACACACACACACCTCTTCAAATGACAAAGCACCTCTATGTAGCTTCTAGATAAACAGTTATTACAGTCATTGAATGAGTGAATGAAGGAGGCGGGCAAAGGCTCCAGCTCTGTGGCTGCTGAAGGGCTTAAGCACTGTTAGATTTTTTATTGCACCCTGAGTTACAAATAATAGCATATGAATTTAACAATATTTTAGATCAGATGATGTTGTAGCCAGATATCTGACTATCCCTTATATATTAAAAACAATTACATAATGCAAAGCTGCATGCCCAGTCCTTCTAGAGACAGTTGTTCCTAAAGATCATAGCCAACAGTTTTACATCAAAACATGTTAAATACAATATACTGAAGTTAAGTGTTTTCTGAAATTGAGAGAGAAAGCAGTTTGAAACATGCACTCTTGATCTTTTGGCTGTAACAGTTGTTACCGCTGTAACTGAGCAAGCCAAATAGGCACAGGCATACTACAAGTTTCTCAAGATACCCAAATACCCTAATAAACCAACTACATGATGCCTGAATCGCAAAGTCAGGCTTGTTGAGGACTTAAAGTGAAAAAGAGTGCAGCAATATTGTGTTTGTCTGAACGCCAGGGCTGCATGATATGTGGAACAAAACAAATTGCCATCATTTGGACTGATATCGTAATTGCAAATTTGATAAAATTGATGCACCATTGTTCCTTGTTGACAGTCGACAGAGCTGTGGTCTCAGCACAGAAATGGCCAGGGTATAAAATTCCCAATTATCTAATCGCAAAACTTTTAAATAAAATAAAGATGATTTCTTTAAAAGACAAAATCTTGTCAGAAATCAAGACTCTATGCTAAGGCACCCTGCCAACCAGAGTGACTGACGGGTGACCCGGGGGGGGGGGGGGGGGGGGGGGGGGGTCCAGGATCAGCACATTGGACAGCGTTTATGATCCACCTGAAAAACAGGAGGCCCCGACTGACTGCTAATCCGTTGATCTTCTTTGCCCTTCATCACAACTGAACATTACTTAACATCGGTGAAGTTTGCAGTTCATCGTAGGCGTGTTATCCAGCAGCCTGCAGGCAGTCTTAGGTGGAAAAAAAGAACACAATGGACACAAGTGGGTCAGTGTTGCCTTGAAAACTTTCCAACAATTTGAAAGCAGCTAATTTCTTCTATTTCCTGGACAGACTTGAAATCATTCCTGTTACAGTCTGAAGTGTAGAGAATTACAGGCAACCTTGTACCATTAGATTGTGCCCAATCCTGTTGCCTGTATGTGAACAATAAATTACTGAAAATAATTAAGTTACCAGTGCTTTACTAATACTACTACTTTGCTTCGCTAAATATGCTCATATTGTTCCTGTTGCTTTGTGAGGGCCACATATATTTTATACCTTAAGGTAAAGTCGGTGGCTTTGGAGAAGGACACGCAAGCATCAGCGGCAGCTGCTGGTCTTTCAAGGAGGGGAAGCTCATTTTTCCGGCCTGCATCATAAATGTGTTTGTTTATTTATATGTAAATTCTACCCTTCGTTCCTTTTCAAGAAAATTATCTGTGACCTTGTCGTACCAACTAGGCGTCTTTTCCAGTGTCTTGACCAGTGTCCTCTCAATGGCCAGCAGAGCAGGCTGCTTAAACGGCATTGGCCGAGCTGGAGCTGCTGCGCCAGGCTACTGTGAAGTATGACCGCCTGTGAGTGTGAGTGTGAGTGACGGGGGGAGAAGCTCCGCAGCTGCCGCTACTCGTTGGGGAAAGAATACAGAGTGGCAGAACAGAGTCGCCAAACACAACACTAGTCGTTTTTTAACAAAGACAAAGTCGCTGGTAATCGGTAAAGTCTCTGGATCAGTTCAGAACAACGGAATGAAAAACTTGGAAAATGCTCCGGTGGATGTTTAGTCTTCAAGATCGCTGATTCGCTCATTTGGCTGTCATCAAAAAAGGATTCCGCCTCGTCCAGTCATCATGCAGAAGCCGAGTGTCAGGGCCAATCCACTGTCCCATAGACCCCCAGAGACACTGAGCGTCAGATAGGCGGGACAAAGCCCAGAATTTATCCAATGACCGTCTAGTTTGGCTGCAGTGGAACAACCTGTTCTAAGCTTCCCCATTGAAGTCAGTAGAAGCTGAGCGTCCGATTGTATAAAGCATTGTGGCGCTGTGGGGATGAATGAGAAGGAAGTTGCTCAAGTTACCTGTGATAAGTAGCTGATTCTGAATAAAAGATGAAGGCTTTCTAGCGCATATTTAGTCACTGAAATGTACACACAGCAGTACATATTTCACCTTTTTTTTGGTGACATTTTACACTTGAAGTCTTAGTACAATCGCCACTGGTTAGCATGCTCCAGATTTACTGTCCCCCTTTCTCTCACTGCCTTTCCCTGCATACATCTGTTGCCTTTCCCGTCCAGTGCACGAGCACCAATGGAAGTGTTGTGTGGCTCAATTCGAGCCATTTTGTTTCCCATTCACAGAGCTGTGTATGAACAATATTTTTCTTACTTGTTTACAATATACACACAAAACAAGCAGCTAATGGACCGTGAGGAGGTATTTGCTGACATTGACTAAAACAGTATTCATTTTGAATAGCAGACTCCACCTAATTAAATTAAATATAAACAGATTATTCAGTTACATGTGAACTCAATAATAAGATTACTAATCTAACACACCACAGAAATTGAAAGTGGTAAAACTCATACATACAAGCAAAATGTCCAGACATTGCCCTGTGTGTGGTGGCAGCAGAGTTAAAGCTACAGTTGATTTTTACAGAGAGAATACAGATTAATAATCCAGGAGCATGCATTGTTAAATCTTCTTTTTTCTTCACTCCGGCACGTTCCCGGCTCTGTAGCATGGAGCTCATTGCAAAAATAATTTAAACAGAAGAGAGATTTAGTACACACGAAGGAGCTTTCAATTAGTTGTTCTCAATATTGAAACAAGGTTGTCCTTTGATCTTGCTTTCCATGTTTGTGTTAATCCGTCTTTGCTTATGGTCATTTTATTCATTTCTTAATTCCGCTTCTTTAAGAAATAGCCAGATTAAAAAAAGGCTTACATTAATATATAGTCACTGGCAAATTAAGTCTCTAAATTATTATGATTTGTCAAATCTTGTTATTATATGGGTGTTCATTATTTCACTTAGTTAAACAGATGTTAAGCAAAAAAAAATTCAGTTAGCTCGTTTTTGAGACTTGGATTTATTAACCTTTATTTATACAGGTAAAATCTCATTGAGACCCAGGGTCTCATTTGCAAGAGAAACCTGTTCAGGTCGGCAGCAGCAAAACACAAAGTTACAGACTAACTGAACATACAGGAGACACAACACAGAACACAAACAGTAAAACAGTAAAAATATTACAGTACAAAGTGCAAAGGGCAAAGAACAAGATAAGTTCAAGTTAAATTATGTACAAGTGCATACCCCCACTGACTGTCTCAACAGCCTTCCTACAAGCAGTTTGAAGTCCCCTAAAGAAATAAAGCTGGACAGCTTAAGCCTCTGCCTCTGCTGGTTCCAGGTCGCAGGCGCAGCGTAGGAAAAAGCCTTCTTGCCAAGCTCAGTACGGACTGACAGAACGGCAAACGAGATGTAGTCCAGGGACCGGAGGCTGCGATGGGACCAGATACATTGAAAAATAAGATGGGAGCAGTCCGATAATGGATTTATAGACAAATAAATACCAGTGAGTGGTTCTGCGCATGGAGAGTGAAGACCAGTTTGTGAGAGAGTACAATGTACAGTGATGTGTGAGGGGTTTACAGCCAGTTATGAATCTCAAGGCCCCGTGATATGCGGCATCCAGTAGTTGCAGGGAGTGAGCAGAGGCATTTATATCTATCTATACAACATCCCCATAATCCAGGAGTGGCAAGAAAGTGGCCGCAAAAATACGTTTCCTGGCTTTAAAAGAGAAACAGGCTCTATTTCTGAAGAAAAACCCCAGCTTTAACCTCAATTTCTTCAGTAACTGGATGTTCTCTGGTATGTTAATCAAGTCACTGGAAATGCAAAAAATGGAAATCCAGATATTATTTTGAATTAAACTCAGAAAGGGTCTTGCTGAACTCATTTAAAACAAACTCATTCTTCACGAAACTTCAAAACTAAAAAAAAACAAATTTTTTTTAATTGTATAAATGTTTCAGAAAGGATTTCAGTTGGATTAAAAAAAGAAAGAAAGAAACATAGAAAGAAACATAGAAAGAAATAGAGAGGAACATTGGGAAAATAAAAGCCCAGAACAGTAGAGTACAATATGCACTTTGCTATGCAATATATTATCAAGTATATGCTGCTGTCTAGCATTGTGGCAAATTCGCATTGTTTGATGGGCACAATGTAGACGTTTGGATGACCCAAACAAAGAAAAGTATACAGAGATAAATGTACATTCATACAAAGGGAGGTAAAGTAGAAAAAAGACCACGGTAGTGTAAAATGAGTCCCTTGTATACTTTTAAGCTTTCGATATCCTTTACTTGAAAAGAACAACCTGAACTTTGACTTGAGATCACTGAACATCATTAAAATCACTTCAAATGCAACTCCCGTCAGACTTTCATAGTTCACTCACCTGTGTCTGTGTGGCCTCTGCGACCATGAAAAGGTAACCTCATATGATGCCATGCTATTGGCTCATAATTCCAGACCCCAATGGTCTGAAAAATGTCCCATTGTACCGAAAAGCCAATTAAAAACACTAAACACTCTCCTAAGCAGAAGCACATTGCTAATTATTTTGTAGAATTATGTCATCTGATTGGCTTAGCCTTGTCATGATTACATCAGGGCAGCCCTCCTCTCCTTTTTAGTCCCTGTGTTTTTGTCTCCCTCTGTCGGTGTTGTCCTGTATGTGCGCCCCTTTCTGTGTTTCCCTGTTGTGAGCTGGTTTTCCCAGCAGGTTGATCCAGGTGTTTTTTGTTGGCACTAATCACCTGCCTCCCTGTATATTAAGCCGGTCCTGAGAGTCATTTGGGGCCGGATCGTTATTCGAGATACTCCAGATGTCTCAGCAGCAGGAGCGGTAGCGTGTAGTAGGGCTGGCTTCATCCTTGTGTCGATGTTTTTCCTCTCACTCCTCCGTGGACCTATTTGTGACTGTTCCTTGTGTTTTTTGCCCCTGTTGCCCGTTTCCCTGTGGACCTGTGACTGTTCCTAGTGTTTTGTTGTCCCAGTTGCCCGTCTCCCTGTCGACCTGCCTGCCAGCCTGCTTGCCTACCTGTAGGCCTGTCTCTCAGCTTGTCTCCCTCCTGTGTTCATTCCCCCGTGACCAGTTTTTCACAGTCCTCTCCGTGTTTTACCTTTGTTCTCTGTGCACCCTTTTTGTTAATTAAGTTCATTAAATCCGTTAAAACTGCCCTTAGGTGTGAATGGTTGTCTGTCTCTGTTCGTCTATATGTGCCCTGTCATAGACTGGCCTGCTATTCATAAAGAGCATCAAAACACTTACCAGAGGTTATCATAAATCACGCATTAAAGGTCTAGTTTAAACTATGGAGCTATATTTATGACTCATTCACCAGTGCATGATGGGACATTTTCACAATTGTCAGTATGGATGTTTACCGGCTTGCTACTGCTGGTAATAACTCAATACCGATCAATAGCTGATAGCAGATAGTATCCAGCTCTGGAAATCTTTTATGATTATTTTTAGCTTATTGTCTTTTTAGCTCTGGATCAGGACCTCTGAAACATTCAAGCCTGTGTAGCAGCATGTTAAACTGTAGCTCAACAGTAGAGTTGCGACTTAGGGCTGTAAAAAAAACTGATTAATCACATGTGTATTTTAAACTGTCAGATGTGGAGTGATCTCTAGCTCACCCAGTAGGGTGTGTGCCCCATGTAGGTTGAGTCCTTATCTGTGACCCTTTGCTGTACTTTTACTCACCCTATTTCTCAGTATTTCATAGTCACTTAGAGTCCTTTGTCTGATTTCATCACACCCGATTTTGTGTTTTCATGTCTTAGCTTGTTAACCCTAATGACTGCCGACTGTATTGTTCTATACTGATCTACTGATCTATCTTTACAGGGTAGCAACAGATACCTGACAATGGCTTTCACCACTCAGGCCAATATTTCATGTTTGCATTACCATTTGAGGATATTTAACAATATTTGAAAATATGTATGTATGTAGGTTCACACATACGATGCCTATAGAAAGTCATCATACCCTTTTGAAATAGTCACATTTATTTTGTTGTACAGCGCAAAATGATAATACATGAAAAAAATATATTTTTCCAGCATGATTTACACATTTACACAAAATTCAAGTGATCCCCCCCCTAAAAAATGAAAAACTAGAATAGCAGGGATGGGAAAGTGATGAGTCCCTTTAGAATAACTATTATAAACATGCTCAGGTATATCATCTTTAAAATTACACACCAAGTTAATTGGCCTCCACCTGATATCAATTGTGGTGTTTTTGATTTCTTCAGAATAAAATCAGCTGTTCCTTGAAGATTCCACTCCTAGTAGTGTATGGTAACACAAAGAATCCACCTTGGTTGGAAAGATGCTTTCAAAAAAGCTCTGGGATAAAGTTGGGGATAGGCACAAGTTAGGAGAAGGATATAAAAAGATTTCAAAGGCTTTAACTTTCCCTCTTGGAACCGTTCAGAGTATTGTCCAGAAGTGAAAGGCATATGGCTCCACCCAGACATTGCCTAGATCGGGCAGCCCCTCCCAACTGGATGACCGAGCCAGGAAAAGATTGATCAGGGAAGCTACCAAGAGGTCCATGGTGACCTTGAAGGAGTTACAAGTCTTAATGGCTGATGTTGGTCGATCTGTGCATGTGACAACAATTTCACAAGTTCTACATGTATGGCAGGGTGGAGAGAAAGAAGCCTCTTCTGAAAAAATGTAGCACTGAGGTTTCTTTACAGTATGCCAAAATACAAAGTGAAGATCCTGATGCCATGTGGCAAAAGGTTTTATGGTCAGATGAGACCAAAATTGAACTTTTTGGGCCGATCACCAAGTGCTATGTATGGCAGAAACCAAACAGCACACCACCAAAAACACACCATCCCTACAGTGAAGCATGGTGGTGGCAGCATTATGTTGTGTTGTTGTTTCTCTTCAGCAGGGACTGGGCTGTTGGTCAGGATTGAAGGGAAAATGGATGCTGCCAAGTCCACCCAAATCCTTGAAGAAAACCTGCAGCCCTCTGTTACATTGTTCGTACTTGAAAATTGGGCAGGTGGTTCACCTTCAGCATGACAACGACCCAAAACATACCTCCGTAAAAAAACAACACAGTGACTAAAGGACAGGAAGGTGAATGTCCTAGAGTGGCCTAGTCAGTGCCCTGACCTGAATCCTACAGAACATCTGTGGATGGACTTGAAGAGTGCAGTCAGACAGAATTTGACTGTACTCCAGCAGTTCTGCAGGAAGAATGGGGAAATATTCCCCAATCTAGATGCACAAAGCTGGTAGAGACAAATCCAAACAGACTGATGGCTGTAATTAAAGCAAAAGGTGCATACACAAAGTATTACATCTGGGAACTCATCACTTTCACTCATCACTTTCTCTCCGGGAACAATCATCTTATTGTGGTGGAGAGGTTTGTGTGTCCCTGTGAACCTGAGGGCTGTGTTGTCTGGAGCCTAGTGCTCCTGGTAGGGTCTCCCATGGCAGAGTGGTATCAGGCGAGTGGCCGGACTAAGAATGGTTCACAAAGACTCAATGGACAAACGAGGAAGCCCGGAGGAAGCCCGGGGCCCCTTGTCTGGGGCCAGGAAACCAAACATCGCCTGGTGGCTGGGTTTGCCACTCTGCCCGGCCGGGCACAGCCCGAAAAAGTGACGTGTCACCTCCCTCCTCTCTATCATGTGGACCAACCACTTAAAGGAGGAACTACTTGGGCCGGATGCGCTGCGCCTCGATGGACCAGACACGGGCAGCAGAAGCTGGCTCTGGGGACGTGGAATGTCACCTCTCTGTGGGAGAAGGAGCCGGAGCTTGTGCGGGAGGTGGAGCGCTACCAGTTAGATCTGGTGAGGCTTACCTCCACACACAGTCTCGGTTCTGGAACCGTACTCCTGGATAGGGCTTGGACCCTATTCTTCTCTGGTGTTGCCCAGGGTGTGAGGCACCGGGCGAGTGTGGGGATACTCACAACCCCCCCGGCTAAGTGCTGCGGTGTTGGAGTTCACCCTGGTGGACGAGAGAATCGCCTCCTTACGCCTGCGGGTGGTAGGGGGGAAATCTGACTGTTGTTTGTGCATATGCACCGAACAGCAGTTCAGAGTATTCGGCCTTCTTGGAGACCCTGAATGGAGTCCTGCATGGGACTCCAGTAGGGGACTCCATAGTTCTGCTGGGAGACTTCAATGCCCTTGTGGGCAATGATGGAGACACCTGGAGAGGCGTGATTTGGAGGAACGGCCTCCCTGATCTAAATCTGAGTGGTTGTCAGTTATTAGACTTCTGTGCTAGTCACGGATTGTCTAGAACTAACACCATGTAAGAACACGAGGATGCTCATAAGTGTATGTGGTACCAGAGCACCCTTGGCCAAAGGTGGATGATAGATTTTGTGATCGTATCATCTGATCTGAGGCCGTATGTTTTGGACACTCGAGTGAAGAGAGGGGCAGAGCTGTCAACCTATCACCATCTGGTGATGAGTTGGGTCAAAGGATGGGGGAAGATTCTGGTAAGCCCAAACGAGTAGTGCAGGTGAACTGGGAACGTCTGGAGGAAGTCCTTGTCCAAGAGATCTTCAACTCACACCTCCGGCGGAGCTTTTCTGGCATCCCTGTGGAGGTTGGGGGCATTGAACCGGAGTGGGCAATGTTCAAAGCTTCCATTGCTGAAGCTGCAGTGGTGAGCTGTGGCCTCAAGATCTTAGGTGCCTCAAGGGGTCTTGGTTAACATGTCTCTTCAACATTGCGTGGAAGTCTGGTTCAGTGCCAAGGGATTGGCAGACTGGGTTGGTGGTTCCTCTGTTTAAAAAGGGGGACCAGAAGGTGTGTGCCAATTACAGGGGTATCACACTACTCAGCCTCCCTGGTAAAGTCTACTCTAAGGTGCTGGAAAGGACCGTTCGTTCTATAGTTGAATCTCAGATTAAAGAGGAACAATACGGATTCCATCCTGGACATGGTACAACGGACCAGCTCTTCACTCTCGCAAGGATCCTGGAGGGGGCCTGGGAGTATGCCCATCCAGTCTACATGTGTTCTGTGGATCTGGAGAAGGCATATGACCGGGTCCCTTGGGTGATACTGTGGGAGGTACTGCGGGAATATGGGATTGAGGGGGTCACTTCTGTTGGCCATCCAATCTCTGTACACCCAAAGCGAGAGCTGTGTCCGGATCCTTGGCAGTAAATTGGATTCATTCCCGGTGGGGGTTGGCCTCTGCCAGGGGTGCGCTTTGTCACCAATCCTGTTTGTGATTTTAATGGACAGGATATCAAGGCGTAGTTGTGGTGGGGAGAGGTTGCAGTTCGGTGGGCTGAGGATCTCCTCTCTGCTTTTTGCAAATGATGTGGTCCTGATGGCATCGTCGGTCAGTGACCTTCAGCACTCACTGGATCGGTTCGCAGTGTGATACGGCTGGGATGAGGATCAGCACCTCTAAATCTGAGGCCATGGCTCTCAGCAGGACACCGGTGGATTGTTTTCTCCAGGTAGGGAATGAGTCCTTACCCCAAGTGAACGACTTCAAGTACCTCGGGATCATGTTCACGAGTGAGGGGACGATGGAGCGCGAGTTTGGCCGGAGAATCGGAGCAGCGGGGGCGGTGCAGCAGTCGCTCTACCGCACCATTGTGACGAAAAGAGAGCTGAGCCGGAAGGCAAAGCTCTGGATCTACGGGTCAATCTTCGTTCCTACCCTCACCTATGGTCATGAAAGGTGGGTCATGACCGAAAGAACGAGGTCGCGGGTACAAGCGACCTAAATGGGTTTTCTCAGGAGGGTGGCTCCCTTAGAGATAGGGTGAGAAGTTCAGCCATCCGTGAGGAACTCGGACTACAGCCGCTGCTCCTTTGCGTTGAAAGGAGCCAGTTGAGGTGATCGGGCATCTAATAAGGATGCCCCCTGGGTGCCTCCCTAGGGAGGTGTTCCAGGCACGTCCAGCTGGGAGGAGGCCTCGGGGAAGACCCAGGACTAGGGGGAGAGATTATATCTCCACACTGGCCTGGGAACGCCTCAGATCCCCCAGTTAGAGCTGGTTAATGTGGCCCGGGAAAGGGGAGTTTGGGGTCCCCTGCTAAAGCTGCTGCCCCCGCGACCCGACCCCGGATAAGCGGTTGAAGATGAAATGAGATTAGACTCATCACTCTTCCAACCCTGCTATTCTAGTTTTTAATTTTTGATTAATTTTCAGAAATTTTGAAAAAAAAAAAAAATTAACTTTAATGTTGTAAGGCAAAATGTGTTAATCATGCTAGAAACATTTTTTTATGTATCATTTCAGGCTTTTAAACAAATAAAGTGCCAATTTAAAAGGGTATCATGACTTTCTATAGGCACTGTAACTAGTATAGTGTGACCTTTTTTTTCAACAGAGCTTGAGGCAATGCCGAGAACTGTGGAACAACCTGTCTGCAAGTTTTGCACAATTTTCCTCAGACAACCATTTTAGCTTGGTCTTGCCACTTTACAATGACTGTCGGTCATACAATACATATTTGACATAATACAGAAAGTTCTCATGGCTAGTAGTAACTGTTTAGCAAAAAGTTCATGAACTGCAAAAGAAGATGCCTTGAGGTAAAGAGTAGTGGCAAGTCGGCCAAGTCATTGGCAGTCACAAGCTATTACTGTTTCAGTTGGTCCGCACTGAGATATGTAAATGTGTATACATCAGCATAACAACACACCATGCCCACATTTATACCGCATGGTTAAAATGCTCAACACAGGGCTAATGATGAAATTAATTACAGGCATAATCACGGGGAAAAAAAATATAGCATGTTATTAGCATGTTGTTAGAATGCTGTTGCACATATTTGTGTTGCTTAAGAGAAAATATGCCCCTTTAAACGTTTAAACGTGCAATTTAACTACAAACACTGCCAATTAAGCTGTAGGCTTTTTATATTTCACAATTTCTGCGTATTACAACTGTTCAATAGTTCTTCTACGATAAAAGCACAGTAATATGGCTGTTTTTACGCAGTTCTATTAGATAAATGTTAATAGCACAGAAAAAGTTTGAATATTGGCATTTAGCGTAATTCCAAAAAGGCTAGGAATTGAAATAAGATTTTCATGACACTCTTAGAAACATAAGTTAGAGAATTACGCAGAAAAAAATTAGTTGATTCAACAAGATGTTTTGGTGAATGAACTTTTATTTTCAACTAAAAATATCAATACTTGGATAAGTCCCTGTTCTGCCTGAAATTGGTCAAGAACGCTGCAGTTGCCTGACAGGTGCCCAGAAGAGAGACCAGAAGCCTATTACCCCTGTTCTGGCCTCTCTCCACTTTGTAGTCTTTACTGTTCCAAATTGATTTTAAGGTTATCCTTTTTGTCTATAAAACCCTAAAGGGGCTAATTCATCTACTCTGGTATGTGCAGCACTTTGGTCAATGGGTTGTTTTTAAATGTTTAAATGTTTTTAAATGTGCTTTATGCTTTTATGATGTGTTTTGGTTTGACTCATCATTAGAGTTAGGTTTGTACAACTAAAATGTTCTTCAATGCTCAAACTTTGAGTACGACATTGACTGACTGACTGTTTTGTCAGCTTCACCTTCCTCATCACACATTATTTTAAATAAAGCAACTAAATGTGCAAACATCTGAAAGGCGCAAACTCAACATATTATAGTTTATAAACCAGTTTATAGGGGAATTAGGTAAAGCCAGTCTACAGTACACATTCAAACTCATCTGTTCACCCTTTGTAAGTAGGATTATTTTCACCTGCCCAGTGGTGCCTTACAATTAAGTGAAATAAGTTATATCTTCTCTCCAGAATGTGATTATATCTGTTTCAACAGCATTATACGTTCTGATTCCCGTTTAGCAGCTGCAAAACTACCATAGGTCTGTAAATGGTGTGGATGATGATTATAATTAACATTGCCCTGAGCCTGCCGCTCTGCTCTATTTCATGGATTTCTATGCATTTAAATCAATATTACACCTCTTGGAAGAATGCATCCTTATTCCAAGCCAATATGCTGTTTACTTGACTTTAATTTGTAAGATTACGTTAGGATCAATACAGATTTGTCTGGTTCAGTGTAGGCTTTTATTTTTTTAACAATATGACATTACTTCATGGTGCAATGCTAATACTCTGTAAACATATTGAGCTGATTAATGATAGTAATCAGAGCATTTGTGTGAATGTGACGGTACTCATCGCATTTTAGATGTATGACTCAAAGAACAACCGCAAACCTTCACTGCTGACATCTCAGTTGCTATCTTAATTACACTTTTGCGACCAAAATTGGAGTGTGCGGCAGATAAGACATTAACAATATGTAAGCAGTGTAAGAAGAAGAACACAAACACGTAACACATGAGCTCCCACAACTAGTCACAGTGTCGGGACCTGACAGACTGTCTTTGCCGTCGGTAAAGAAAATAGTTTTCATGTCGGCTCTATGGGAATAAATCAACAGTGTTTAACTGATTCATTGACTTTGTTTCTCCGCCCAGAGCAGTGAGCAGGCAGCCGGCAGCAAGTGACACATAGACTGATCTGATCAGTCAGTGTAGATACGGTTTATATGTTTAAAACACATAAACAGACTGATCTGATCAGTCAGTGTAGATATGGTTGATATGTTTAAAACACATATACAGACTGATCTGATCAGTCAGTGTAGATGGGGTGTTTAAAACAAACATCTGCAGAAAACGGTGTGAGTCGATCGAATTTATAAAATGGAAACCTATCTGCCCTGTCAGGTGAGCGAGTGACGGTCTTATCTAGCTCTCTGTGGAGCAGTGCCGTATGTTGACAGGCACGGGGCGGGGCCCTTTTAGATGTACCGTAGGCTACACCGCTGCTAACACAAGTACTGTGCAAAGACACCTGTAGCACCACCACAGCTCTCTGCTAAAACCAACCCCTTGTCAACAAAATACTGACATTTTAAAATAGTGTTAAAATCTCATTGCGTCTAGTTCTCGAGGACTCAATATCATATAATGTCTCATCACAACCCTTATTCTGAATGTATGATATATTTTTTTAATATTGTACTGTCATGACAGCGGTAGTGCTGTCGGTTTCTCAAAAGAGCTTGTGGCAGTTTCCCCTGCCACTGGTAAAACACCACACCAGACCATCATTCAGTACACATACCACATGTTAGTTTGGTGGGTGCACAAACTGAACTACACTTAACATCCCAGCAAGTTTCCTGTGCTATGCATTTTCATAGTTTTCCATAGACACACACAAACACATGTATTGTTTTGAGTATTTTTTTTATTATTATTTGAGAATAAGTAATCCTGAGTTTAACTAATTGTTCGTTTCTCACCATAGTATTTCCTGGTGCTGGGCAGGGACGAAGGACCCGAGCCTTGTGGCCTTGTGTCAGGCTGGCTTTTACAGTGCCCGAACCATACCAATTGTGGGGTTGAAATTGGTTTGTACAAGCATCTATGGATTGAGGCCTTTTGTAATGTGGTGATGACTTACTTTAAGGGTGGGTAGATGCAGTGTAGGTATATATGACAGTGATTTGGGATCTGGAAAATAACTTGTAAAGAGTGATTGATGACTTAATTGATTTCAATTAAAGATGGTATGGTCCATGGGAGGGGCTAGGCCTTTAAATTGAGGGGTTCGACACTGCCTAGTCAGTCGGTAAAGGGCTGTGTAGCTGTGTGGACCCAAGTACTGTGAAAATATATTTTTTGGCTGTCTTGTTGAAACATTGAAACTCTGCTGTTGGTGGACAATGTTTAAAGGACAATAAAGCATTCAAGTGGACTCCGTCTTACGACCTTTTGTGTCAACGTTTTAAGGCTAAACCACCCCTTTTTTCAGTCAGCCTTCCGGCAAACTACCCTCACTCTAGGCAAGAGTGTGACAGAGCTCAATACGAATACAACACTGAATTTGAAATGGCACATTGTAATTTCTGCATTTATTGTTGCTTTACTGTGTGTGCCCCTGAAATTTCTGGTTGTGCCCCTAACTTTTTCAGTTGGGGGCCACAGTGTACAGCGTTCAGTGTAACCCAGCTGTCTAATGACATGTTTTCTATCTGTATCTGTTTTTGTCATATATGGTTTTTCCATCACTTCAACCCCAAATTTCAGTCCTTCTCTGATGTCTGTTACACTTCTTCCTTTTTAATCATCAAGTTCTCAAGGGTTTCTTTGTAAATCAAAATTAGAATGAAATTAATATCTCATCTCATCTCATCTCATCTTCATCCGCTTATCCGGGGTCGGGTCGCGGGGGCAGCAGCTTTAGCAGGGGACCCCAAACTTCCCTTTCCCGGGCCACATTAACCAGCTCTAACTGGGGGATCCCGAGGCGTTCCCAGGCCAGTGTGGAGATATAATCTCTCCACCTAGTCCTGGGTCTTCCCCGAGGCCTCCTCCCAGCTGGACGTGCCTGGAACACCTCCCTAGGGAGGCGCCCAGGGGGCATCCTTACTAGATGCCCGAACCACCTCAACTGGCTCCTTTCAACGCAAAGGAGCAGCGGCTCTACTCCGAGTTCCTCACGGATGGCTGAACTTCTCACCCTACTGGCTCTTAGCAGGAAACCGGTGGATTGCTTACTCCAGGTATGGAATGAGTCCTTACCCCAAGTGAAGGAGTTCAAGTACCTCGGGATGAAATTAATACATTTTCAAAAATATCTTTCTCAAACTGCGCATCATAATGATGAACTGTGAATGAACACACCAGGCAAAATAACCCTACCAAACTGCCCTTTAGAATGAGCTGTTCTCTCAAAAGGACCCTTGCCTTAAGAGTATCTACCGTAGGAATAGCCCTGAGTCAAAAAACCATCTGGTAGAGGAGTTAAATCTATCCAGCAGCCACTGTGAGTGCAGGTCCAAGTGTGTGGAAGCCAGTGACATCAGAGAGAAAACACCTGAGGACTTCCTGTCATTAATCACAAATTCACCCTCAATCACACACAAATTATTTTTTATTTTTTTTAAAACTGCAAACATTAAAAAGAATATCCCAGTCAGTAAAATAAACAAACAAAAAAATGACTCCACTAATCTTGTGTCCTTAGTGTATGGTTTGGCTACACTGGGTAATCATTCTGGGATAAACGTGGGAAACATGTTCACAATGATCACAATGGTCATGGGACAACAGGGCCCTGGCAAAATAGATAAGGAAGGGGCCTGACATCTGGCGCCAGATGTCAGGCTTTATCCCATTGGTTTACATCCAGACTACAGACTACTGATCTGTGGTTTTATCTATGCTGTGTTCATGAAAATACAATATATTAGTACAATGCATAAGTCATGAGTTTTGAATCTTTAAATATGCGCTCACTACTCCATTTTGCTCACATGCTCTGAACACAAGGGTTTTTAAAAGCACCGTGAGATGGTCAGGATGCTACTGTACAAACAGGATAAACATGTAACGCTCAAGCGGGGCTAGAGGGATTATTTTCAGTGAATGGTTGTGAAGTTCTCAGTCAATATTGAAAGGTATTCTTGCTTGAAATTCCCCTTCCTAATTAGTAGCAGCAGATGTATTTGAATTGCAAAAAACTGTAAATTTGTTGTGATTCTACTGAATCAATTAGTTGCTGTTGTTTTGTGTTGTTATTTTACTTTGTCATAATTTCACATTCAGTTCCTTATTAAAATGCATCTCTCTTGATTAAGAGGACTACAGAAAATGCTTACAAAACCAAACCATAAAACATCTTCATTGTGCCTCATGAATTGTTTTTGTCAGCGTATATTGTCCATTTCAGCATCAGAGGATACAATATATCATCTACCTGTTTAATTAGCCTGTGAATGTTCTCATTCGTCCAGGTCATCGTTATCCTCAAAGCAATTTCAGTCAAAAACAACTGGACTGGTTGTTTGTCTAGGAAGACGTTTCACCTCTCATCCAAGAGGCTTCATCAGTTCATGTACGCATCTGACCAGGCTGGTCCAGTCCAGGCTGGGACAGGACCAGTCCCAGCCTGGTCTTCCTAGACAAACAACCAGTCCAGTTGTTTTTGACTGAAATTGCTTTGAGGATACCTGTTTAATTCAAATTCCTGCATTTGATATGCAGTCTCTGCTGGATTGAATCTCTTTGAAAAGACTGGAATGTACAGATACTTTTTTGGCATTTGTTAAAAACTTTATAAGTGATGGCCATAAATCTAAAAGTAGTCTAGCAGATTGAATATATTTTTACACCTGAGCAGTCACTGGAGTGATCTCTTTTTTTTCTTGGCTAGATAATAGCCAGCTACCAAGTAACAGTATACCATAGCAGACACCCATAGTTGTCTCCAGCATTGTCAGAGAAGCCCACTATTTGAGAACAGTGCTGTTCGATACGTCATGATTTGATTTTTGTGAGTATGGCAAGTTTCAAAGAGAAATACTAAGACAGAAAGGAATGTTGGCAGCCTGGAGCAGAGAAATGTGAAACGTCCTCCCTAATAGAGGAGGAAAGATCGACAGTTACTGTGTCACCACTTGTCGGAAAGAGGATTGGAGGTATACTGTGGAACTTGAGTTGTTCTGAAAGTAGCTTTACATGGTACTTTCTGCTAGCTGTCGGAGGAATGCTTGGGGAAAGCAGGAGTTCAATAAAGGATATAGACTGTTGGCCACAGCAGCTGATAAGGTGAGAAAACTTAGCTGTGCTGGGGTGTCAGACCAAAATTGTTTGGTAAGACCAAAATTATATATTTCTCTACAAGATTGGTTTTTACCTCCAGTACAGATTATTGGCCAAGCTTTGATTACATTATTTTGTTGAACGTGAACTGATCATTTTGACACAATTATAACACATGATCCAAACTTTTGTTAATATATTTTATAATTTGGTGAACTGACCAATCTCTTGTCAGGCTTGTAGAGACCAGACAAATACATTTTTCCTAAAATTGACTGAAAAGTTAATTTCAAATGAAAACTATACATTAACAATACTGCCTGATGATTGATACTTAATGTGACTATAATAAATATGTTTCTAACAACATCACTTGTATGTGAAAGGGATAGCACACAGACTAAATATGGAAGAGGTCAATGTGACTGGTGACTGTGCTGCAGTGACTCCATTTTTCCTCATTTTTACAAATACATTGCTTGCACATAGCTAATGTTCTACTTTTGGTAGCTAGGAGTTGTGTATGCTAACTTGACTTGCCAGATGGTTTGTTACACAGAACATTGAAAACTGTTTGGAAAAGGGCAGGCACTTTCAATACACACCTGGCAGATGATTGGATAGACCTTCTGTCTATCATGGGCTGTCAGTCAGGTAGGGAGAATGGAGAAAACATCTTTGCCATTAAAGAAAAGCCTTCTGTGCCGTATTTTGCCCTCTTAAATAAGGACAACCTCTTCAAGAGTGGTCATTTTGAGCCAACTGCTGTCTCTCTATGTCATCGTCATCCCCCAATCCCCCTTACCCCTAAGCTGCCAGACGCTCCTCACGGGACACTGACTGGCTGGCTAACCTTTGCTTAGAACACAAAACACATTACTTGGAGCCTTACAAGATGACAACAGATTGTGAAGAACATATTTCACAGCATGAAAATATGTCTAAAATTTGACCATACCAATTATATCTGTTGCTGGGCTTTCTGTTACATTTGGTTAAAGTGTATTACTTAACTGCATACAAGTCCTACTGCATACAGTACATGCATAATGATAATATTGTTCTTTAAACAGATTCCCAAAAGAGACTGTAGGACTAAAAATATGCTTCAACCTCTTTTTTAGCTTCTAGAAGAGCACAGGTGTCCTGCTAATGTAATGTCATATAGTGTCAGACACAGTCCTCATCTCATCTCATCTTCAACCGCTTATCAGGGGTCAGGTCACGGGGTCAGTAGCTCTAGCAGGGGACCCCAAACTTCCCTTTCCCGGGCCACATTAACCAGCTCTAACTGGGGGATCCCGAGGCATTCCCAGGCCAGTGTGGAGATGTAATCTCTCCACCTAGTCCTGGGTCTTCCCCAAGGCCTCCCCTAGGGAGGCGCCCAGGGGGCATCCTTATTAGATGCCCGATCACCTCAACTGGCTCCTTTCAACGCAAAGGAGCAGCGGCTGTAGTCCGAGTTCCTCACGGATGGCTGAACTTCTCACCCTATCTCTAAGGGAGCCACCCTCCTGAGAAAACCCATTTAGGCCGCTCGTAGCCGTGACCTTGTTCTTTCGGTCATGACCCAGCTTTCATGACCATAGGTGAGGGTAGTAACGAAGATTGACCCGTAGATCCAGAGCTTTGCCTTCCGGCTCAGCTCTCTTTTCGTCACAATGGTGCGGTAGAGCGACTGCAACACCGTCCCCACTGCTCCGATTCTCCGGCCAAACTCACGCTTGGTCGTCCCCTCACTCGTGAACATGATCCCGAGGTACTTGAAGTCGTTCACTTGGGGTAAGGACTCATTCCCTACCTGGAGTAAGCAATCCACCCGTTTCCTGCTGAGAGCCATGGCCTCAGATTTAGAGGTGCTGATCCTCATCCCAGCCGTTTCACACTCGGCTGCGAACCGATCCAGTGAGTGCTGAAGGTCACTGACCGACGATGCCATCAGGACCACATCATCTGCAAAAAGCAGAGACGAGATCCTCAGCCCACGGAACTGCAACCCCTCCCCACCATGACTACGTCTCGATATCCTGTCCATGAAAGTCACAAACAGGATTGGTGACAAAGAGCACCCCTGGCGGAGGCCAACCCCCACCAGGAACGAGTCTGTCCGATCAATCCCTGGGGCTTTGCCACTGTGGAGTTGTTTGACTATCTCAGTGACTTCCGCCAGAGATATTGACAATAGGAATCATCAGCCTCCAGCTCTGCCTCTGCAAAAGAGGGCGTGTTAGTCGGATTAAGGAGTTCCTTCCACCGCCCGATTACATCATCAGCTGAGGTCACCAGGGTCCTCTCCTTACTGTAAACAGCTTGGACGGTTCCCTGTTTCCCCCTCCTGAGGTGTCAAATGGTTTTCCAGAAGCACCTTGGTGCCGCCCGAAAATATATTCATATATTCTGGAATGATTTTACACCGGAATTTCATTTTATTATCATACACAGCAATACAGTTACAGCAATCTAGTCACTTCAATTCTATTTTTCCAACACCGGTTAGGGTTTTATATTACATCTTAAAATATCTGTTTGCAGTGCACTTTACATGGAAAAGTTATTGATATATTTTTGCTGCTAATGTACACTTTTTTTATTTATTAATAATTAATACGAAAGTACATTTATATCTGTTTTCATTTGTTACCTTTTTTTTTAAACAACGCTAAATGTTTATTTCAAGCCAGATGCCTTCACTAACATGGCAAGGTATACAGTTCATTCATTCCACAGTAGTATTGGATCCGTATTGGGTAATTTGAATAGTCTGAATAGGTTTTCTACCTATGTACGTCAACAATTGCAAAGAGACAAATCTACATGTCAATAATTAAAAGAAAATGTATTTCCACAAAATGGGCTTTTTTGTTTGAGAGCCAGGTGGGGAAATTGAATATGCTATTGCTATGCCATGTCTTTGTTTTCCACAAAAATACAGGTATAGGCCTCAGATTCCATAATAATTTTAATTCTATGGACTGTTACCTTTCCAAATAGTGCCATGTTAAACCGTCTTTCCATTTAATCCTCCAGGGAAACATATGAAGCACAAAAAAGGAATAACAACAGGTTGGATAATCTGCAATGTCGGACTAAGAGTTCTTGTCATGATGTCATTTTGGACGTATACTTACCGAATGCATTAGTCCCTTATATCTCAATGTGTGTATTGTGATTGTTGGTTAATCAGCAAATTGGTTGAGGAGAATTACAGAGTTAATTAGAAAATTAATAACCTGGAGAGACAGAGAGAACTGACTGTTGCATGTCAGTGTCAAAGTCCAGGTCTTACATTTTCGACCCTTTAACGGATTTGTGTGTAGACAAAATGAACCACTGATGATGTCAAACCCACAGAGTGATGCACACCACCCCCTGAAAAACAAATTATTATTTGCTGAAAAAAAGATGAATGGTTTTTATTCATAATAGCCTCCCACCACATTTGCTGCATGCAGCATACAGTACACTGTTCCACAAAAATAAGTTACGTAACGCAAAATCCACTACATGAATAATAACAAATAAAATTATATGTGGGTCACCCAATGCAGAAAGGAATGAAAGAGTAGAGCTCCAGTGTCCTCCATATTATGTATTCACACAGTGACAAGCTAGGGCACAAAGCAAACACACACATGGGCAGGGTAGAAATCTATTTTCTGACTCATTTAAGTTAAATAAGGATATTATAGAGACAAAGGTCTTCTGTGGATTTAGTTAATATAAAGATGAACTGAACTAAACTTTGTGAGCCTGTTGAACTTGGCACACCAGCTCAGTTTATCCATTCTTTATATACTATATGTTGACCTTTAAGGTTCTGGAGAGAAACAAAAAAGTCCAAAAGCATATATATATATATATATATATATATATATATATATATATATATATATAAACATATGCAATTCATATATAAAAGTTTCCATAAACCTATTCATAGAATAGTGGGGTGAGACTTGAGTGTAGAATCAGAATGTGAAATGATGTATACAACTTTTGCAGAGCATACACGAATTGGCCAGGGTTTGCTAGTTTAGCGGGGGAAACTATGAGGGTGCGGTCACGTACGTCAGGGAAATGCGAGTGGTGTGCCGTGCTTAGTGGTGAGACGGGGTGTCTCATCCCGACGCCGTCGGGGGGGGGCGTGGGGCCGGCGGGGCCAGCACGGCTGGCTCCGGGGGCCCTGCAGATAGCCCCCATGGAAGATTTTCCACTTGAGCAGTCTCGGGATGAGACCCTCCGTCATGCCTTTAACCAAGTGATGAAAATTGATGGGTGCCAGGTCCACCCTAACACAGCACTCACTCACCCATATTTTGTTGTCATTAGGGACAGGCTTTACAGAGCGAGTCGTGACGCTCGGACAGGCGAAGAACTCACCCAGTTGTTGGTGCCCAAAAGCCGTCGGGAAACAATTTTCCAGGCGGCTCATCATAACCCCATGGCGGGCCACCTAGGCTATGATAAAACACTGAACCGGATCATGGCCCGATTTTATTGGCCGGGCATTCGCGCAGATGTAAGTCGGTGGTGTGCATCCTGCCGCGAATGTCAGTTAGTCAATCCGCCGGCCACCCCAAAAGCGCCGTTGCGCCCACTACCACTAATGGAGGTCCCATTTGATAGAATTGCCATGGACCTCATCGGGCCATTAGACCGGAGTGCACGGGGATATCGCTTTGTGTTAGTCCTAGTGGACTATGCAACCCGATATCCCGAGGCGGTGCCTCTGCGCAATATCTCTGCAAAGAGTGTTGCACAGGCACTGTTTCAAGTTATCTCCCGAGTTGGGATCCCGAAAGAGATCCTGACGGATCAGGGCACATCCTTTATGTCACGTACACTACGCGAACTATACGAATTACTGGGCATCCGTTCAATCCGGACTAGTGTGTACCATCCCCAGACCGACGGCCTGGTGGAGCGGTTTAACAAAACACTAAAGAACATGATTCGTAAGTTCGTGCACGAGGATAGCCGTTTGGGAATTGGGATAAATGGTTGGACCCTCTGTTGTTTGCAGTGCGGGAGGTTCCCCAGGCCTCCACGGGATTTTCTCCCTTCGAACTCCTGTTCGGCCGAAAACCGCGGGGTGTCTTGGACCTGGTTAAGGAAAACTGGGAGGCGGGTCCAAGCACCAGCAAGAGCGAGGTGCAGCACGTCCTGGACCTGCGAGCAAAACTCCACTCACTGGGTCAGTTATCACGGGAGAATTTGCTCCAGGCCCAGGAACGTCAACAGCGTCTGTACAACAGAGGGGCAAAACTTAGACAGTTTTCACCGGGAGATAAAGTGCTTGTATTGCTACCATCATCTAGCTCCAAATTGCTCGCCAAGTGGCAAGGGCCCTTTGTGGTCACACGGCGAGTGGGGGATGTTGACTATGAGGTTGTGCGTTCAGACAGGGGCGGAGCCACACAGGTTTACCACCTCAACCTCCTTAAAGCCTGGAGGGAGGTGACTGCTGTTTCTCTGGCTACTACGGTGATCGAGAGAGATGAGTTGGGGCCGGAGGTGGAAAACTCGAACTATTCAGCGCCGGTCCCCTTTGATGACCATCTCTCACCGAGCCAGGTAGCAGATGTGGCCTCGTTGCAGCAGCGTTTTGCGGATGTGTTCTCGCCCCTGCCAGGACGCACAAGCCTCATACACCACCACATAGAAACACCCCCAGGGGTGACCGTGCGTTCACGACCCTATCGGCTGCCAGAACACAAGAGGAAAATGGTTCTGGCAGAGCTTCAGGCCATGTTGGAGATGGGGGTAATAGAAGAGTCCAACAGTGACTGGTGTTGCCCCATTGTGCTGGTTCGCAAGTCTGATGGGTCAATACGGTTCTGTGTGGACTATCGCAGGGTCAATGAGGTGTCCAAATTTGATGCCTACCCAATGCCCCGGGTCGACGAACTCCTGGATCGGCTGGGCACGGCTCGCTTTTTCACGACACTGGATCTGACCAAGGGCTACTGGCAGATTCCCCTGTCGCCGGAGTCCAGGGAAAAGACGGCCTTCTCCACTCCGTACGGTTTGTACCAGTTTGTCACACTTCCGTTCGGGCTGTTCGGGGCCCCGGCTACTTTCCAGCGCCTCATGGACCGGGTACTGCGGCCTCACTCTGCATATGCTGCGGCCTACTTGGATGATGTAATCATTCACAGTGAGTCCTGGGAGCAGCATATGCAGCAGGTGGGGGCGGTGCTCGAGTCTCTGAGGAAGGCGGGGCTCACGGCCAACCCGAAGAAGTGTGCGGTTGGACGGAGGGAGGTACGGTATTTGGGGTACCACTTGGGGGGCGGGCAGGTGCGGCCACAGGTGCAAAAGACCGCAGCAGTGGCGGCCTGCCCGACACCCAAGACAAAAAAGGAGGTCAGGAGGTTTCTGGGGCTGGCCGGTTACTATAGGAGGTTCATTCCAGCCTTTTCGGAGCTGACCAGCCCCCTCACCGACCTGACCCGAAAGGGTGCCTCAGATCCGGTCCAGTGGACGGAGCCGTGTCAGCTGGCGTTTGAGAGGGTGAAGCGAGCCCTCTGTGGGGAGCCACTCTTGTACACCCCTAACTTTTCTCTCCCTTTCGTCCTGCAGACCGATGCCTCGAACAGTGGGCTGGGGGCCGTTTTGTCCCAGGAGGTGGAGGGGATCGACCGCCCCGTACTGTACATTAGCCGAAAGCTGGCTCAGCGGGAGGTGAACTACAGTACGGTGGAAAAGGAGTGCCTCGCCATACGGTGGGCGGTCGGGGCCCTCCGCTACTACCTCCTGGGGCGCTCATTCACCCTCTGGTCGGACCATGCCCCGCTCCAATGGCTCCACCGCATGAAAGATGCCAACGCGCGGATCACTCACTGGTATCTGGCATTACAGCCGTTCCGGTTCAAGGTGATCCATAGGCCGGGTAACCGCATGGTCGTGGCTGACTTTCTCTCCCGCTCCGCGGAGGGGGGGGGGAGTGGGCTTGCGGCCGGTGGGATCCCGGCCTAAGTCGGGCGGTGGGGGTATGTGGCAGTGGGGTGTGGTTAAGGTGTCGACTGCTGGAGGAGAGGGAGGAGTGGCTCGGCCGGTGATCAGACAGCTGGACAGAATCAGGTAATCAGTCAGCTATATAAGCACGGTTGTAACCTGGTTCTGTCTCTTGCAGTAGACTGGGTCCTAGGGGAGGACCAGAGCGGGACCAATCAAGGAGGCAGCAAACACCGGACCACGGCCGTCAGAGGGACGGCCGCTCGTCCGTACACAAGAGAGACGTTGAGTCACGTTTGGGGGGGGAGAGAAGAAGCGGAAAATAAACGGTTAACCGCTGACAACGCTGTGTGTCTCATCTTCTGTCTGTCCTGTGAGCAGGGAGGCTCACACATACAATGTAATGACATTCTGTAAAACAGGTTTTCATATCGCTACAAATCAGAATACATATACCCTGGTCCCAATATGCTGGGATTCTACCGATATCTGCTGATAATATCAGCAAACCAATATATATCGGTCTGGCTCTAGTGGCATGCATTCTTCCAAGCTACATCTATCATCATTCTAGCTCTTGTTCAAGATCTTGGTGTATTTGTGGGCTACATGAGATGTACAATCTAATCCACCCAGTGTGCTGTGGCTTTTTTATAGTCTTTCTTCCCATTTGGACACTTCCGATACTTCCTAATGGAGTACGCAGGCCTCAGAACCATCTCAAGTGGTTCCAAACGAAGGTGTAGCAATCTTCTCCTGAGCCATTCTGACGAATAATGTGTGTGAAATCAGCTTTAGATTAGAATTGTTAGACCTCCTCTTTATAAAATAACAATGAAACATCTTTTTCTTTTCTTGCTAAGCTGAACTCCTCATCACTTCATCAATGCCTAAATACTTAGTTATTATGTTGAGTTTAAAACTAGATTAAAAGAATGATTAAAGTGGTAAACTAGAGCTTACATTGTGTGAGATTCACCCTAAAATCAAATCAGTTTTACTCATCAGAACATTACCATTTAATGGTGTTCCCTCACTGCAACTGGTATACAATATAGTATGTGAAAGAAGGGCTATCTAAATATCATGATGAAGTTCAATGCATGTGTTACAGCACTTGACATGTTATTCACAGTGAATATAGGGGACGGAGGAAGGCAGACATTGTAAGACCTCCAGGAACATAAAAGTGTTTGTAACAGGGTCTCAAATGCACCATGTACAGATGCTCAGATAGCACACTGTAATGTATGGCATCGTTTCTACAACCAATTGATCCGTGATAAAAACCTTTTAGGGCACTAGGGGCTCTCCACTAGGACGTTTGACGCTGTACAGTATTTCTTGTTGAGTTTGTCCCTAAGGCCTACATGTTCAATTATAACTTGGAGTGTATGTTACTTTGATTTCTGTCTTTCTGGTTTGTGAACCTGTAAGTGAAAATATGAACTGACAGGGATGCACGGAAACACAGAAAAATAATGTTTTTTGAAATTGTGCTTTTCCCACTCTCCAGTAATGTGTCTTCAAACATGGCCTTGATAAAGATTACGTTATATTTACAATAAGCTTATATTGTTGTGCATCGTTTCACTCCAAACGTTTATTATTAACACACAGAAAGAGTGAATGGCTGGATTTAAGTAGTCCTGTCACAATTATTACACAATCGCCTGATTGTGATTATTTGAGCTGACCGTAATCATTTTGCACAATCATTGGATTCCAAAATCAAGAGAATTTGTTATGTCACAAATAGAAAGTGAATAATGTGTAAGCTGTCTGCCTGAGCACAAGGTTCCAATGTCAAGAAAAGAAAAGTAAATGGAAAAAGAGCTCTTTTGACTGTTGTTGGACAGGTGGTTCTGTTTCAGCTCTTACCGTGCATTCACACCAAAAGCGATGGAGGCGATGACAGCGTCAAGCTGCCATTCAGAATCAATGTAAATGACGTGATGACACGCGATGTCGCTTCTGGCGCCGCGTTCTGATCGATACGAGCGATGCAACGCAGCGATGATGCGTTCATCGCCTCATCGCATGTGTAGGTTGAAGTTGAAAAATTTAAACTTTTAAAACAACATCTTGTGAAGCTGTGCCGCGACAGCCAGTCAGCGCTGAGATTCTGGTAAGCATCATCGAAGTTATACGTGAAATATCCAGGGCCTCACCGGGCTCACCAAAGCCACCACTGTTGCAGTCCTTGGGGGAAACCAGACTGTTCCTATGGATATAATATAATGGATATAACTATGGACTGTGGATGGCCGGGACGTGCCTTTAGGCATCTAGTCTGCCGGAAATCCAGAAGAAGGAGAAGAAATAAGCCGTCAGTGCAGAGTGAAGCTGAGGAGGAGATCAGGAAACACCCTGTACGGCTTCAGAGGTAAAATCACTGACGGCCCGATCTCACTACAACACAACAGCTCTTTTAAGAGCCACACACTTCCCCTGAGAGCTCATTTCTGTTCTTTTTAGAAGCATCACTTCCTTTTAAAACAAAAGCAGAGCCTGAGCTGGGGGTTAGCTTCAGTTAGCTAGCTGCCTTGGCTGCTACATGCAATAGACGCGAATGAAACGATGATCAAAAATGTGACAAATGTGAGCAAGCAACGCAATTTAATCGCCGCCATTGCTTTTGGTGTGAATGCACGATTATAAAACTATATTTGTTGCATTCCAAAGAAAGATGATGACACTAAGGTGCTGATAACAGGTCTCTTGATTCATAGCAGAGTATCCACTACAGTTGCAGCAGTGCGTCTGACAGCTCTGGTAAAAGTTCTGCTGGAGTTTTTGCTTTCATCCAGGTTTTCTAATTAGATAAATGACAAACATGTTTGGATGGAAACAAGTTATAAGAGTAGCCTTGCTTCTTTAAAGAGGTCCTATTATGCTAGTTTTCAGGGTCATATTTGTATTTTTTGGATCAACTACAGTAGGTTTTCATGCTTTGATATTTAAAAAACACATTATATTTCTGCAGCACCCATGCAGCACCTCTGTGTGGCAGTCCCCCCCATCCCAAAAAGCCCATTTTGCTCTGATTGGTCGGCTGGTCTGCTCTGCTGTGATTGGTCAAGTGTTTTTTATGCTTACCAGGAAATGTTATGCCCTTACTATATACAGAATCAGTTACCTCAGCAGCTGAAAACAGCATGCTAACGTTAGCTTTAACAAGTTAACTTCCAAAATAAACACAAAAACAGCATACAAATGGCTGAGTTTACAGCTTATAGTTTGAGTCTGTGTGTAGCAGCATGACCAATAGGGAAGTTAGGATTCTGCCTGAGACAAATCCCGGAAATTCGAAGAAATCTCTAATAGCGACCGACACCCTAGCGTTCGCTGACTCAGATGGTCGGCTGTGCTCAAGTCTAAATGCAAGTACTTCATTATTTGAAACTTGAACTTTTTGTATTATTTAACATGACTGTAAAACATTGTAACTATATTCTTAATCAGAAAATACGGAAAAGCATGATAGGTCCTCTTTAAGGAATAGCTCAGCGCATAGTCTGTGCCTGGATTCACTTACAGCAGACAGGTGTTAGAAAAGAGAAGAGATTAACAAATTAAACTTGTCTAGTAGTAGTACATAAACAGTTAAGGTTTGAGTTTCTCTCTGAATGAATGCTGAATTAACACCAGGTTTGTGTTTCCCTATTGAATATTGACTTTTGAAAATAAAATCAAGCCACTTTTTCGTTACATTAGGTTGGCCTACACAACGGCTTTAAAACACCAAATTTTAAATAAACCTGTGCAACAGAGTGAGATGTAACACATTGTTTCAGCAAAATATTTGAAGATGACACTCCTTTGCCAACAATTGCATCATTTCAATAGCCTCGCGAGACCTGATCCTGATCTCATTAACTCTTTTGTATGTAACTCACATATCAGTCTGGTAACGGGCGGCAGACAAAATCTTAAGAAGTTTGCCAAGCAACCGAACCAATCAGTGTTGGTTTTGAGATGGATTTAACTGTGATGCAACGAGAAGCTACTGTTCAGTGTAAAAAACATGGCAGCTTCCACGGATGAGATGAGCGCAGCTACGGAGCAAGCTGCTTGCTAACTCTTTTTTCTCTTGGATCCTTAAGTTGGAATATGGACCGGGCACCTGAAATTGTACCATTTATACACAAACTGCAAATATCCTCTACCGACATGTTGTTTACTTTCTGTGCTTTGCCTCAGCGCTGTCAGCATGTCACACGCTTCGTTGATCCGATTGGTTGATTTGGCCTGTATGTTGGCGATAGAAATATGATTTATCCAATCAGCAACCAGTATTTTCGCCCCTTCCCAAAAGATCTCCAAACGAGAGTTCCCAGATGGATATGCTGAGCAAATGTGAATTATACCAATCAATCCATCTGGTGGGGTCATGTTATCATTTCGTTGAGCAAGCACTAACATTGGATCAACATTTTCTTAATCAGTAAAGAAAGCCTCTCTTTGTGCAGATTTCAGCAGCAAAGTGAACAAACACGAGGCCCGAACAAAACATACATTTCATAATTAAAAAGTATATTTAGGGTCTAATTTCAAGAATCCTCGGTGCACAGGTCGCAGCTAAGCGTTGTAACGGAAATGTGTGAATACAGAGACGCTAGCTAGCAGAATGGGGTTTTCCACACGGAATCTCCATGGCACTACGCTCATGAGACATACATGCATGGTACTACGTAGACAGCGCAACCTGCACCAGCTCGTTACTGAGAGTTCTTTGTTGAGGGAAGTTCACGTGGCAAGATGCATAATAAACAACAAGATGGCTTCGTATACACAACCATGTACACAACCCAAACAAAAAGAAAGCGCCACCACCTAGTGCCGCTACTCAGTAGTGCAGTAATAGCACATCTAGACTTTGTCTGTTACAGAGTGCGGTCAAGAGATGTGTGGTGTATCGGCAACACAAATGGAAACTCAACAGCCATGACCAACCATGGTGTAATATCAGAAGAATGATTACAAAGCACATTAAATGACATGTGTGAAAATGGATATTGCTTGCCATTGGTCCCAGGAGATCCACTTCCCAATGCATAGAACACTTCAACCATGGCAAACGGCCAAAAAGAAGAAGAACAGTGGACTACAGATACAGACAGACAGAGTTCTACTGGAGAGAGGAAGGTGTCTGCCAGCATTTATCACAAGTCCTTTACATCAAAATAGGGTGTAACCTCCTCAATAGTCACACAACTTCAACATCACAATACACACACTGTGGACTTTGCTTTATAATTGTTTTGTTAGAAAAGGATAAAGATTGAAACCAACCCATAAAGTTGAAATGATTACTTCAGAAGAGATTTTAGGTGAGTGTTAGGGATTTGGATGAAATAAAGCTGAATTTTGCATCAATTTTAAATCGGGAGCTAGCTCATAAAAGTTAATATTGTTTAACTAACAAATTTCTTAAAGCAGCTGCTGCAGTGGATGTCGATTTGTCTTACAATATGCAGTAAACCCTCGGAACATTCTTCTTCTTCTATTTTTCTTTATTTCTTTCATCCAGTGAAGCTAAAATTCAGACTGCAATAAGTTACAGAAGCCAGTGGAACAGGGGCTAGCCCAGACATGACGTCATAACTTTGGCTTTCTTTATATTTCTAAATCCTTATCTTGACTTTATCTTCAGACTTTAAATCTGTTTCTTTAAGGCAAGGCAAGGCAAGGCAAGGCAGCTTTATTTGTATAGCACTTTTCATACACAAGGCAGACTCAAAGTGCTTCACAGCACAACATGTCATGAATTCAAATGCATTACAGGAAGACAAAGAGAATAAAAACATAGACAATAATCAAAACAGTGCGGACGTTAAAAGTGCGAAGATTTAGCAGAAAGCTAAGGTGAACATAAAAGTTTTCAATCTAGTTTTAAAAGTGGTCAGAGTGGGTGAAAGTCTCAAATCTTCAGGAAGTTTATTCCAGCTGTTTGTTGCATAATGACTGAAAGATGCTTTCCCTTGATTTGAGTTTACTCTGCGAACCACTAACAGATTGGTCTCAGAGGATCTTAGTGATCTAGAAGGCTTATGTAGTGGGAGCATATCAGTGATATACCTCGGCCCTAGACCATGAAGTGATTTATATGTGAGCAGGAGGATTTTGAAATCAATTCTCTGACGTACAGGAAGCCAGTGTAATGATTTAAGAATTGGTGTAATGTGCTCACATTTTTTGGTCTTTGTTAGAACTCTAGCAGCAGCGTTCTGAACGAGCTGTAGCTGCCTGACAGTTTTTTTGGGAAGACCTGCAAGGAGACCGTTACAGTAGTCTAGCCTACTGGTTATAAAGGCATGGACAAGTGTTTCTAAGTCTTGAGCTGACATGAGCCCTCTAAGTCTTGTTACATTTTTAAGGTGATAGTAGGCCGATTTTGTTACTGATTTGATGTGACTGTTGAAATGTAAATCAGAATCCATAATAACCCCAAGATTTCTGGCTTTATTTGAGGTTTTCAGGGACAGTGATTGAAGGTGTTGGATGACTTTAGACCTTTCTTTCTTAGCACCAAAAACAATTATCTCAGTTTTATCCTCATTTAGTTGAAGGAAATTTTGGCACATCCAGTGTTTGACCTGCTCAATGCACTGGCACAGAAGATCTATGGGGCGATAGTCATTTGGTGATAGCGCTACATAGATTTGGGTGTCATCGGCATAGCAATGGTGGTCAATGTTATTATTTTGCATGATTTGTCCTAGTGGGAGCATATAGATATTAAATAAAGTCGGCCCCAAGATTGAACCTTGGGGGACTCCACACGTTACGTTGGTTTGTTCTGATACAAAGTCGCCAATGGAAACAAAATAGTTCCTATCTTGTAGATATGACTTGAACCAGTTTAGGACTGTGCCTGAGAGCCCCACCCAGTTTTCCAACCTGTCCAAAAGTATTGAGTGGTCGACAGTGTCAAATGCAGCACTGAGGTCCAATAGCATTAGTACTGAAGTTTTGCCAGAGTCTGTGTTAAGACGGATGTCATTTATAACTTTAATAAGGGCCGTCTCTGTGCTATGAAAAGGTCTAAATCCTGACTGGAGGTTGTTGTGGCAGCCAGTAGAAGCCAAGAAGTGAGTTAGTTGTTGGAGTACAACTTTCTCAATTATTTTACTTATGAATGGTAGATTTGAAATTGGTCTGTAGTTGTTGATAATAGAGGCATCTAGGCTCCGCTTTTTTAGAAGAGGTTTAATGACTGCAGTTTTGAAGGCCTTTGGGAAATTGCCCGATTGAATAGAGTTATTAACTATTTGCAATACGTCTGTTGATAGGCAGTCAAAAACATTCTTAAAGAAGTTGGTAGGTAAAGCATCGAGACAGCAGGTGGTTGGCTTTAGATCCGTCACTGTTTCCACTAGAGTTTTAGAGTCTATGGCATTAAAGCTTGCCATCATTGCTGTGTTATTTTGGCCTAAACGGGGTGGTGATCCAACTTTTTTGTTTGAGATATTGATGGCACGTCTGATGCCTTCAATTTTATTAGTATAAAAGAATGCAAACTCATTGCATTTCTGTGTGGAATGGAGTTCGGCTGGTATTTGTGTTGGGGGGTTGGTCAGTCTGTCGACAGTTGCAAATAGGGTTTTGGCCTTATTAGTGTTTCTGTTTATGATATTGGAGAAGAATGTTTCTCTAGCACTTTTTAAGACTAAATTGTAGGCCTGGAGCCTCTCTTTATAGATGTCATGGTGAATATGAAGTTTTGTATTTCGCCAGATTCGTTCAGCCTTCCTGCACTCTCTTCTCTGGGCTGTTACAACAGCAGCTTTTCTCCAGGGTGCCTTTTGCTTACCAGAAATCGTTTTGACTGTAACCGGTGCAATGACATCTATGATATTCACAATTTTGGAATTAAAGTTGTTTACAAGATCATCAGCATGGCATGGGTTTAGAGGTGGTAGCGAGGAGATGGCATTTTTAAAGAGTACATTAGCATGTTCATTGATGTAGCGCTTTTTGACATTCTTTGATTCTGTTTGTGTCTCCGGAATTAAAGAAATATTAAAGAAAACACAGAAGTGATCAGACAATGAAAGATCAGTCACAAGAACATCAGAAACATTGAGACCTTTTGTGATAATCAGGTCCAGGGTGTGTCCTTTACAATGAGTAGCCTCTTTCACATGTTGAGACAGGTCAAATGTATCTAAAATAGTCAAAAGTTCCTTTGCACCCTTGCCATTCGAATCGTCAATATGAAAATTAAAGTCACCAGTTATAACTAGGCAGTCAAAGTCAGTGGAGATACTAGACAATAATTCGGTAAAATCATCGAAAAAATTTGCTGAGTATTTAGGTGGCCTGTAAATAATTAACAGAAGAATTTTGGGAGAGCATTTCAACACAGCACACAGGTATTCGAATGATGTAAAATCACCAAGTGACATCTGTTTCCCCTGAAATATGTTTTTAAATATAGCAGCAACCCCTCCCCCCCTTTTCCCAGATCTACATACATCAATAAAGTTATAGTTGGGGGGTGATGTCTCGATCAGAATGCTTGCACTGTTATATTGCTCCAGCCATGTTTCAGTTAAAAACATAAAATCAAGTTTGGAAGTAGTAATAAAATCGTTGACTAAAAATGATTTGTTATTCAGAGACCTAACATTGAGCAGACCCATCCTGATGGTGTTATTGACAGGCTTCGATGTTGACTTTGATTTGGAGAGGATAGGAATGAGATTGTTCAGGTTAGCAGTGTGTCTACGTTTCCCAATGTTCACTCTCTCTGTCGTCACAACAGGAATGCAGAAGGTGCCAAGCTTTGACGTAGGCAGCCTTGGGCCCAGCTGATAATGTGGTCTACTGCTGAACCCTGTTTTGTATCAATAATATTCAGGACTGCTGTCAGGGCGGGGCGGGGGTGGCCATGAGGGGGGGGAGGAGGAGTGGGCAGCGTCAGAGCTGGAATGAACTACTGGAAGTGGACGTTGAGGGAGTAGAGGGGGTTTACGTAAGAGGGGCGGAGTAGGGCTGAGGGTTTGTGAAGCACACTTTCGTGGAGGGGGGGGAGGAGGTGGGAGGGAGGTGCCACTGAGATAACGCTGAGGGGGGGATCGCTGAGGTCGGTCAAGGGGAGTAAAAATAGGAGTAGGGCGGGGAGTGGGTGGGGGTAGCTCCCGGAACTCCAAAGGGGATAAGGGGGGAGAAAGGCTTACTTGAGGAAGGGAGAAGGATGGAGACCTGGATTTAGGCTTGGGGGGTGTGGGGGAGGGATCTTCACGCCCATTTGAAATGAGAGGGGAGGTAGAGGGGGATGGACACGTCTCCTCTTTGCTCCGGTGTCTCTCATGGTCAGCGCTCTCCTTTTGCAATGGCGGTCCTCCTTCGACGTTCATGATAAGCTGTGTTGTGTCTGTCTTTTCCGTTGGTTCCTCTTGTCTCTTGTCCTTGGAAGTGATGATAGATGGATGACGCAGGAAGTAAGACATGTTGGTCATAAAAAGCTTTACTCCCAGCTTATTTAGACAAAGTCCGTCTGCCTTAAAAAGATGCCTGCGGTCCCAGAAAAAGCTAAAATTGTCAATAAAATGCATCGAACTAGCAAGAAAAACGCTGGAGAGCCACTCATTCAGCGAGTAAAGTCGACTGAATCTCTCAGCTCCTCTCCTGATCGGAGGTAGAGGACCACTGATAAACACCTCAGCATTCACAGCGCTGACTGTTTCAAAGAGTTTATTGAAGTGCTCTCTCAGCTCACTTGATTGTTGTTTTTCAATGTCATTAAAACCAATGTGCAGAATGATATTTTTCACATTTGGGTGTGCAGCCACAATATCCAGGATTCTTTTTTCCAAGTCAGACACCGTATCCTTCGGAAAGCAGAGTACTTTGGTGTTATTATTGCTTTTCATATCTTTTACAGAAAAGTCACCCACAATCAGATTTTCAGGCCCACTTGTTAGCTTTCTCGGTGGTTTTAAGTTAGCAGGTCTTACCCTTCTGCGTGGTGATGGTGGGTTATTCAGGCAATCAGAGGGGGATCCATTGTCCGACAACAGTGGAGCAAACCTGTTCTTTAGTTGAACACTTGCTTGCTGGGGAAGTTTCTTGGTACTTTTCCTCTTCTCAGCTGTCCGCTGCTGTGTCCTCCGTGGCAGGGGAGTTGATGAAGCGCTATGCCTGGATAGAGATGGTAGCGCGGGCCAACCGGTCAGATCAGAGATATCGGGGCGCTGGGTCCTCCCGGTTATCCGTTCTCCCTTGTCGCAGGGAGGTGGTCTTCTCTTTGGCTTTGCCCCAAGTGTGTTCCAGGGAGGATTATCGCTGGTAGATTTATTACCCTGTACAGGGACCTCCCGTTTCCTCGTAGCTTCATCGTTGCTAGTTAGCTGGGCTCTGGCCTGCCCCTGTCCACTGTTTTCAGTCAGTGCTAGGGTGGTATTGTTGTCACAATATCCATTCACTTCTATAAATACTTCTAACCGATTGATTTTTGTTTCCAGCAGCAAAATCTTCTGTAGTAGTTTGTGGTAATCTTCCATAGAGAAGGGAGGCATCTTCTGGTGATTACCTTTAGCACTGTAGCACAGGCTCAGGCTTATCTTGAATGGTAGGCCTCCCTGCCTAGTGTTGAGGAAGTCGTAAAAATATTGAAAAATGCCTCTGTTATCTAAAAGAAATATAATCCCACTGGTTTTGTAAGTATCCAGGAGCTGTTGCTCTTTGTTTCTTATTGAGGAGAAGCAAATAGTAGCAGATAGTAGCAAAAAATGCAAGCAAAGGCGAGAGCAAGCAGAAAAGCGTCCGCACTGTAGCAAAGCAGGAAGCAGTCTTCTTTAAGGGCGCACTCACACTGTCCTTCCGCACCGGGCCTAACCGTTTTTTCAGCTAAAGCCTAGTGCGTTTGACCAGTGTGAGTGCAACCGCTCCGCGCATAACTGCGGCCAGCGGGCCGTCCACAGCCCGCCTGAGAGAGGTGGGCTTTTGTAGAGCACATTTGCACATGTACGAGCGCGCGTACGAGTACGAGCACGAGCACGAGCACGAGCATGATGCCTACGGCGGTTCTGCCGTCATTTATGTGCGCCTGTTCGGACATAGAAAATAGAAGGACGGACAATGCGCGGACATTTAACAACAACAACAATGGCGGCGAAAGGTTCCCGTTGGTGTGATGCGGAGGTGGAGTGTTTACTGCAGATTCCACGGTGCGGAAGGGCAGTGTGAGTGCGCCCTAAGTAACAACTGCAGGTGTGGGGTTTGGCAGAAGTGGGAAATTAAGGAGGGGATAGGGGTCTAATGGAATAAATTACCACATTTCATTATGGTTTTTGGAGCTTGGGCTATACTAGGAACTATAAGTCACGATATCTTAACATTTGCTGCTTTGATTATGTCCTTTATTTTATTAGCCTTTATCTTGCAACGCCCCACATTTTATCAAAATGCATTACCAAATCACTGGAGAACCTGTTTAACTAAGATCTTGCTTTTGGGCTTTGAAAAGTCACTCTAGTGACATAAGAATTGCACCATAAATTCTCCCTCCTACTTTCCTTTGGACCAGTTCTAAAAAGATGGTTTGCCTGAAAGTAGATGTTAAAAAATTTAAAAAAGAGTTGCATTTACTCTCCATTCATTCTCAGTATATTTTACTGCAGTATTTTCAGATTTGTGAACAACTTTTCCAAATGTTCACTTCATGATGACCTTGTACACATCATAACAATGGTCGTCATAGCATGGAGTGTTTATGCCACATAAGGAGGTGTTTTTTTCATTTGGTGCGGTGAAATAGTAGCATGGGAGCTTTATTTATGGGAGCCATATTTGAAGTAATGGCTAGGCCTTTATAATCACATTTTCTCTATACGTGTGAATGAAATGAAATATGATGCATATGAAAGACCACTGCAAATTTCATCATTCTCAGTTATGTATTTACTTGTAAAAAAAAACCAAATGTGGCTGAAAAACAGATTTTTTTCCAAGCAAACAGACACAGCATATTTTTTTTCTCTGGTAATCCCTGCACTATAAACCCTGGAAAATTATCACGAGGGGGGATTTGACTGTGAAATTTTCATGATAGTGTCATTTAAGTTAATGAAAGCAAATGTATTGTCTGCTGAGCACTTCCATAAGTAAGTGTTCACAGATTGAGTGAGCTCTCATCAAATTGGCTGGGGCAGGAGCATCTTTTTGTTTTGTTTTTTTGTACCAATCATCATCCAGCACTTACTACACACCACCTCACTCCCCAGGAGTGTCACTGTACATTAGTGAGAATTTAGTGAGAACCAGTGATGGACGTTTCCTCTAAACTAAAATCAATTGCTGGGGGTTATAAGTTAAATTATGGAGTAAATTGATTTGGTCACTTGAGTACAAAACATATTAATTTGGGCAATACTGCAGCTGTACTGAGCACACTAGAAAGTAGAAAAAAATAAAGAGTAATTTTTGCTGGCGGCTTACTTAGGTAAAAAAACGAATGGTTCATCTAATGCAACAAAGAAAGATTCACTTACTGGAGAGCATTGTAGCAAGCAACTAAGGTTTAAAATGACTATGCAAGAGAGTATCCATTATTACTATGGACGCCTACAGACACCTGGAGAAATTGCTATTCCTGAAAAAAAATAAAATACTGCAGGGTCTGAAGAACAGTGCTACAAAAGTACCTGCAATTTATTGAATTGGCCTAAATTCAACCTCCATTTTTTAGACTCAGAGCTCAGGTGCATAATGAAATACTAACAAGGAAAAAAAAGGCAAAGAGGATTTTCTGAATAACCTTTGAGTAAAAAAAGAAAAAACCCTTCTTAAACACTGGGCTGGGCTAGTGGTCATAGGGCCAAGATTGTTCAGACAGGTTCATAACAGGTTCAGTCCCTGTAAGAGCCAACATGTGTCCATTAAGAGACATGTGCACTGAGTGTCCTTGAGAAAGGACCTCAACCTTACCCTCTCACCCCATGTTAGTAGGTCTGAGTGAGAGCTTTAGTTGCAGTAAATCTGTGAAATGTATGTAAATGAAACTAAGTCATTATGGAGACTCAACCTTTCAATTCTGCCAACCTTGTGAGTGTAATTATGGAGTCATTTTATGGTCCTTGCAAATACCTCATACTTTTGATTTTGTCATGGACACATTGAACCACAACTTATAATTCCAGCTCAAGATAAGATATTCAGACAGACACACACACAAACACTTAAAGGAATCATGGTTATGTGTTTCTTTTATAACAGCGGTCAATATAACAAACGGGACAACAATTTGAAGTGCACATTGAACTAAATATCGGAACATTTCTATAAAAAACAGAGATATTTTTATCTGCTTTTCAGGTGGTTGACATATTTTCTGTGTGCTGACACGTGTGTGTGTGTGTGTGTGTGTGTGTGTGTGTGTGTGTGTGTGTGTGTATGTGTGTCTGTATGTCTGTATGTGTGTGTGTGCGCGCATGTGTCTGTGTCTGTGTGCGCTGAAATGACATAGGGTTGTGTATAGATAAATAACATAAGGCTATTTAGTTTGTTTAATAAAAGGAGCATAGGATCACAACATTCACGGTTCAGATCATGTTGTGGTTTTTGATTCATGGATCTGATCGACAACAAAACAAAAAGGCAAAGATAACAAGAGAAATATATATATAATTTATTTTGTTATATTATTGTTAACATGAACAGTGAATAAAAATAGCCTATGTCCATCATGAAAGAAAAACTTAATAAAGTGGAAATTGGAAACCACTTTTCTGATCCTCCCTAGGCGTTGGTCCCTTAGTGCTGCTAAATTGATCTCATGTGCAAAGCACCTGATCTGTTGCTGCAGTCCAGTTTCATTCATTGCATTAACTTGGTTTTTAGCATTATCCGTGGTGACTGGGTTGTTGCTTTTGTTCCACTCTGCTACTGCTCCTGCCAGTACCTGCGCCGCACTTGTGCCAGTGTGGCTCTCGTAGAGGGGGCGTGTCTGAAGCCCTGGACTCCTCATCTCCCACTCCACTGTGATGTAGTGAGAAGTCATGGTCACATAGCTTTTAGTGGCTCTGGAGGTCTGCCCATCTGTGGTGAGGGCAACGGAGAGTGCCTTGGATAATTCCTTTTTTAACATTTATTTTACATAAAGTTCTGCTAAGAGGATGTGCAAGGGTAATTCGTACCGTGGCTCAAGTACCTTTACCAAAAATAACATTAAATAAAACCGTTGTTATCCACAACAGAGTATGGCCTATATGCAGGTATTGGCTGCTTAAATGACCCGGGGAGAAGTTGTTGCGAGGCTTCTTTCCTTCCGCTCCTGTCACTGACACACCTGGGTGATGCCTCTTTATGTAGAGGGCCGTGCTTGATGTGTTATCGTAATGTGGGAATTTCTGGTGCCACGCTGCTGACACACCATGACAGTTTTGTCCACCACCCTTCCTCCATTATCATTGTGGTGAAAATAAACTGTATATAATAGAGATTAAACATGCAACGTTTATGTGAACACACAACAGGCTTTTATTCCCGTACATCGGCGGTTAGCAAGTGTGCCAAACCGTGATCGTCTGTGATCCATTGCACCACTAGTATAGTCATATTCTATAGGAAAGGTATCCTTCAATGACTTCTGTTTCGATCTGGTCGCTATAGAGAAAATCTAAATTAATTTGACCTTCAAGAGCCCCCTAATATAATGGACCTACCAGAGGTTTGCGCCTTGGCACCACCGACTGCTTCTGTCTGAACAAGCAGACACAGGATATGGCATGAGAGAAAACATAAATGCAGTAGATGAGCCAGTATTCATGGCTGGTAGGCTAAAGGATGCGTGGAAAGTGTGGAAAGTATGGAAAAGGGTTCATAAATCCCAGAAATTAACATTTAGCTCCTGTTTATCAGTCATGGAGTGGCTTCTTCATCCATGTCTGCTCCATGGGCCTACAGATTAAACCATTGGCAATGTTTGTCCATGACGTTTTGCAGATATTGATGTGTCGGGGTCTAAAAGTCGGACAGAAAAGACAAACCAAAGACTAAATAAAATAAAATGTGTCAATATTGGCAAAGCGTCATGGACAAACGTTGCTAATTGTTTAACCTTTTGCTAATGGTAGCCAAAAGCATACGGCTGTGGCTAATTCAAGTCAAAGTTTATGTAGAGTTTGAAATCACAGTATGACATAAAAAGAGTTGCTATATAACAGTATCAGGATGGAATGAATGACAAGTAGTCATACAGGTTGCTGTATGAGGCCCATGCTCCTGTTGTGGGAGGGGCTCAGTACAGAGAGGGGAGAGGGAGAGCTGCAGGAGGATGTCTCCCTCTACATCCAATAATGGATTTATTATTCTGCCTTTGCAGATTTAGAGGAAAGACAGTGACTTATGTAAAAAAAACAAGAAAACATTGTATTTCTGAAAGGAAAATATAGCCCGCTGTAAACATCCTTCAACCTACACATTTTGCTAGTTTGTGAGAGATTTTCATGTGGCCGCTAAAAGCCGCATGGAGACAGGGTTTGAGTTTTCACTGCTCAGTTCATGTGGTCTGGTCATTGCCATACATTTGTGTCAGCAGTTGTGGCAAACAGTGGGTAGACATCAACACTTGAGCGTTCCTTTGGGAAAGTAAGGGAAATCAGAGAACTAATCAGCGGCAGCTAGGACTGTGGAGGTGAATGCAAGTGCAACACGAAAGTGATGCTGATGGGAGCTGACACTGAAAATTGGGAGAGGATCAGGAGACACCCTTACTTAAAGAAGCTGTTTCCTCAGCCTGGAAAACTTTGATTTAATGCTATAGAGTCCTCATCCGGAAGAGAAGAAAAAAAACTAAAGGAATCTTGAAATTGTCTCCACGGAGGAAGTGGGAAATAAAGATGAAAAGATTGGAATTTTTGTGTGTAAAGTATTAGAGAACTTTGGCCCCGGAAACATGTTTCTATATTTTCTGAAACAGTTGTTCGTGTTTCCTTGATGTTTGCAAAGAGTTGTTTGGGTTGCGTAACAACAGCGTTATTAACATCCCAGGGGATTAGATAGCAGGTAAATTAATACTAATTCTATGCAGAGGTGTACAAATTAGCCTGCTTTTTTCCCAGTGGCTTGTTAGTGAGGTACACCGCACACAAACACACGCATACACACACACACGCACACACACACACACACACCCACACACACACACACATTTGCATCCATCCCGTACACACAGGGGTATAAGTAAACATGACAAATCTTCCCTCCCCCAGTCATACGTACAAACAGTACACAGGCCAACATATGCACACATGAACAAATACAAACACACACCTACTTCTTAATCTCGCAGCACCATAAACACAACGAGGGAGTGAATTATGAAGTGTGAGGACTTGGCTTGGTATCAGAGGGAGGCTACCTCGCCGCTTGTTCGGATGTTAATTAGTTTGGCCTGTTTGCATTTTTATTTATCTGGTGCAGAGAGCTTGAGCTGATAATCTATTCACACTGATATCAGGAGATAAAACTTGAGCTCAGATGAGGTTGGCCAGTGAAACTGCTGCTTTTCTTAAATTATTCATCAACAGTGGAGCTCTGAGTGGCATCCCATGCATTTCAAAGTCACTTCAACCAACCGTTTATCTGCTCAAGGTACATGTTGGGGACAGATATCGGCATCTAGTAACGTATTGCTCCTCGTGCCTCTTCGTCACTCTCTCCTTAGTATCAAACACCTCCGTGATATATTATCCACCACTCCATTCCCTTCAGTTGAATTAAAATGCTATATCACCCACAATAGGCACATAGTATATGGAGACATATTGATATGCATCCAACATGGAGCACGTAATGAGAAGAGATGACAGAGTGCCTGGACTGCATGTGCACCTGCCACACGCTACAGGCCAAGTCAGCGGGACGAAAGATGAAGATGAACATAGAAACCCCCCTCCCGTCCTTTTCTCCACTCTGTGTGGCTGATTTACAAGTTATGGCCTTTTTCTCCTTCATCCCACTGTCATTGAAAGAAGATTAGATGGGGCAGATTGCTTTAGACATCAAACATCTTACGGTCGATTCGTCATAGCAGTCTCTTTCAGTGCAGCCTCTTATGTAGAGAGCTTTCTGGATGCATTCACAGTGCAAAAAAAGAAAAGAAAAGAGAGAAAACACTCTTTACCTTCCCAGTGTCCAACCTCGTCTCCAGCCTCTAACCCCCCCACCCCCACCCCCCACCCCCTTCTCCATTCCACAGTCAACTGATGTTCACTGGGATGTAAGGGCACCATTTTTTCCCTCACCCTGCCCCCTCCTTTTTGCCTCCCTTTGCTTTTCTTCCAGTTTTCTCTCTCCCCTTTTCTTTATCGCTAACTTGTGAATGGCAACCAATCAGGGGCAGAGTCGCCTCGGCTTCAGCCTCAGTGACATCCACCGCTGGAAGTGATGCACTGCTAGAGAAAGAGAGAGGAGGGGATAGCGAGAGAGCGAGGGGAGGGGGAAGAGGAGATGGGGGAGGGAGAGAGAGAGAAAGAGAGAGATGATAGAAAGAAAGTGTAGAGGAGGAAAGGGAGAAAAGCCAGAGAGCGGGGAGGAGAAATGGAGCGAGGGAGGGCAGAGAGAAAGATAGAAGCATAGAGCACGGGAGAGAGCAGGCAGGAAACTCTCTCTCTCTCTCTCTCTCTTGCACACACATACACACACTCTCCCATACACATTCGCACCAGCTGTGCTGTTGTCAGTCTTGGAATGTAAGCACTGCCGTGAGGAGTCAGATCCTCCGCCGCTAAGCACTGCTAAGGAGTAGGAACACAGTACTGAGCACTCAGTGACACAGATGGATGCTATGCTGTGAAAATCAAAAAGGTAAGGGCTTTTTGTTTTTGGATAAATGTTTAAGGATATATTTATATTTTGTCTGCCTCCAGACTCATGGGGATGATGTGTTTCTTGCACTGTGACAAAGCCAGACTAATGCAGCAGTGTGGGTATCTCATGCAAAGAAGTATTGCAACTTCAAAGAGGTTGATAACAGCTAAATCGACTGAACCAGTGGATGATTTGATTTGCTGTTCACAACTCTAATCTTGAATTTGTCTTCAGAATTTATTTGTGTAAAAGGTGTGCTTGCAAATGAAAAAAACTGTACATGGCAATAACACCATATAATTTTTTTGGGACAAATGGGAACTTAAAGCGTATTATTGATGCCTGATAAAACAAACATAAATATGAGTACAAGTAAGTATTTTTTGTGCATATGTTCATCCCCTTTAAACTAAATTCAAATTCAGGCCATGACACCTGTCACACAGTGAATGACACTGCATAATAACTTTAAGGTACATATATTGTGTGCCATATTGTCTAAAGATTAGCATTAACTTTGTCACCCAATGTGCTTTGATATGTGAACATATGCAATTTTGTCAGTAGTAAGTAATGTAGTGTGTTTGCATCTGCATTTGTCTGTGCACCTGTGCAAGTGTCCGTGCTAAGCTCTAAGCGTGTGTGTGTGTGTGTGTGTGTGTGTGTGTGTGTGTGTGTGTGTGTAGACATATTTCTCTGTCTGCTGAGATGCAGTGAGGGCGAATCATACTTGTGATGTGCTCTCGGCAGATTTGATGGAGAGGCACTGTACCATTCATATCTCTAAAAACGCATGGAGGTGTTTATCACGGTGTTGGAGCGGCGCAACTAGAGCAACCGACAGTGTTGCTGAGTATGTACATGTGCATATCCTCCACAGCACAAACTTAATCCACCCCTTACTCTGCTTTGCTCTCTCTAACCGCCTAGTCTTCGGGTGTGAGCTGCCTTACGCGCCGACAGCTATATAGTAACCAAAGTGCTATATTAGGGTACGGCATGTGCACAGGGTCATCCATGTATTGCCATTAGTGTTTAATGCAAATTAGCCACTTAAATGCAACCTTAATTATTGTCAGATATGGAGTGACCCATTCAGTTTTGAGATGGGGAAAAAGGCTGGAAATACATTCTCCCACACTTGCCCAGATGCTCTCATGAGCATTCACACAGCTGTTTTTTAAGGATCAAAAATGAATATTTATTTGGAAAACACTGTTTGAGAGGAAGCAGGGAGGGGGGAATCAGGCTATTCTCTCAACAAAACAATGGAATAATAATTTTAGTCTGTTTTAATTCAATCTCAGCATTTTTATATCTTTGCGACAAGAGTGTATTTTCCTTTTGGTTTGGCTAACCAGGTTCTCTTTCCTACATATAGACTTTATATAATATATCCAATATCAGCATTTTTTGTGAATACAATGAAGTGGATTTAATGTTACATTTTCACTCTCAATATACCCTCTCCAAAAAGGAAGGCCCTCCCTTTTAAAGTAGCTTTTCAACAAGAACGTGTGCACTATATCACAAATTGCTTAGAGGATTTCAAAAAATGAGTAAAGCTTGCTGAGGTTTGCCAAAGACTGCAGCCAGTGGAGGCAGACTTAGGAAGGTCTAGGGCTCCACCAAGTGGAGGTTTGCACAGGTGCTGTGTCTTGGTCCATCAACGCCCCTCATGCTAGATTTACACTCTTGTCTGTTCTGCTCTGTCAATACCAGCAAGCAATCACTGGAGCTACTCAACCTGCCAATCACAAAACCCTAGTTTTTTGCACCCAACTCACATATATGCTTAGTATTTGTCCACCAAAATGCAGCATTTAGCAGCCGTAAATAGTTCTTACAGTAGTCGATGAAGGGTGCAGATAGAAATGATTGAGACTAATCGTGGCACCAGTTTTGTGACCTTGCCACCGTCCTTTGCCATCTCTCCATGTGTGTCTTTCCCTTCTCCCAATTAATAAACCTCTGCCTCTATTTATTCATGATTCTCATATTTCATAGCCACTTGATGAAGTCCTCAAAAGACCGACATAAGACTACAATCAAAATGGTGTTTGAATGCCAGCAGTTTCTTATGCGGTTGATATTTGTGTAATGGGTGGGAGGCTTTCGATGGTAGACGTATAATTATGTTGCCCCACCCTTATGCAACTCTGCATTAATGTGTTGCTTGGTTCTAGGTGTGCTTCTACGATAATGTGCAGTAAACCTAAGAAGTGATGATGATTTGATTTTCCTCATTTGAATATGTCTAAAGCAAGTCCACCAAGTATGCGCCTTATGCGTTAAACAGCGAAATCTTTCATATTCAGGAGCTTCTGGGTGAACGTACAGCGTTTCATTAAAAACGCAAAAACAGTATGATAAAATAATCTCTGTGCCAAAGGTTGAAGCAACATAGAGAACAGATGGTCAATTTAGGTGTTTATATTATCCCATGTATGGAGGATTATCAATTTATTATGCAAGCAAGACCTCTTGAAAAGCTTTGCCAACCAGACTTCTGCTGCACATAATTATTGTCCTACTAAAGTGAGAGAAGCCATAAAAGTGCTTAGTTGCAGTGCTCAGTTTAATGTTCGTGGGTAAGCCTGCATGTTCAATTTTGGGATGCATGTGCACACAAATTTACACAGACTAATATGCAATGCTGTGCTTTTCTAGGAAGAATATCCAGATGAACAGCTAGTTTATATCTGATCAAAGATATTCTTATTCAGCAAAACAAGAATGTATAATTTTGTAGATTATAGAAATGGAGCACAGCGGAGCTCTTGCCAGAATGTGTCTGAGCCAAGATTAAGGATAACAACCCAAGACAACACTTTAAAAGCATATTTAACAATTTTGTCCCTTCATATTCCCGTTTTTAATGCCAAGCCATATACGCTGTCTACAATTTAATCTCATCATAAACAACTTTTTTATTAAACCCCACTATTTAATAGGCTGAAAGAGTTGAGATAATTTAGCTCGTGTCCATAGGATCTGGCATTGATTCAGCATGCTCACTCATCCTGTAATGGAGTGTTTGGAAGAATTCTGAAAAAGACACATTGGCCTAATGCTTAATAGGCACACCACATCAAAGATTAATATCCAGAATGCTATTAAAACTCAAGGACAGGCTGGAATGATAATTAGAAAATGCAATCACAAGCATCAGACTAGATTAATTGCAAGGCGGTGTTTCCGGAACGCACGATTCACACGCTCATGCCACGTTATGGGCATGCACAAAAAAATAACGTAAAGAATGAGGCAGTGATCAGCAATTTACAACACTTTATATTTTATCCATTCTCCCACTGAAGCAGTACTCTGACAGAATGAAAATATCTGCCCTGGCATCAAAGAAAGACAAACTGTTGTAATTCATATTTACATTATCTGGTTCAACATGTTTATAGATTATTAAAAGGTCAGTTCTTCCATGCTGCTGTAGCTGGTACCAAGAGATAGCCCATTTTGTTGTGCTTTTTTTGAAGCCCAAATGGTCATCCAGAGCCAACTTTGATCAACTCATTCAAAAAGTTTTCAGAAGACTTGAAAACCATTGCTGATTAAACAGATTCAATTGTGTCAAATTGTCTCAGCTCTCTTCAACTGAGAGAGTAGAATGAGCAATGATTTAGGTTGCAATCTCATTAGCTAATTTATTTCCTATTCAAAGGATTACATTAATTTATATTCTGTACTTCAATTCCATCAATGAGACCGCAATAGTCATTTGTTTATAGAAAGTAACAGGCCCCTTTGTTCCTGTAAATACTTCCCCTGACAAAGTTCTTATTTAAGCCCTTCAAACAAAAGCAGAGGAATTGATAAACTAGCCTGTGCCTTTACATAGCATTCCCAGAGGTGCAGAGTGAATCTCTAACCCTCGTACGGGAACCCTACTAAATGGGCTACTTAAGAAAGAGAGGCAAGATTTATTAGGAATAACTTCCATAAGACCATAAATTATGCATGCAGACCCAAATTACCTATCAGGACAAGTCCTGATTGGGACACAGCCTAAGGGAAGGTTTAGGAGAAAACTACCAATAACACAAAGTACCTTATCGCAGCCACAAAGCCTGACAGACACCTATGGGTCATTTTGGTGGTTCCTCACATCTATGTGGATTTATCTAAATTATGAGTAATTTCAACTATCAGTTGGAGCTGCAACTAACAGTTATTCTAAAGATTATTTTCATGCTTGCTTAATCTACCAATTATTTTCTCAATTCATCTTTTGGTCTGAAAATAAGTCAAAAACATGAATCTCTTCGCCAAAGGTGATGTCCTCAATTGGTGTGTTTACATGCAGAGGAGTAAATCTACCTCCGGTACAGTAGGTGGCAACGCCTTTCTACAACCGGTCGGAATATGGCTTTTTCTTCCAGTTGACCTTTGTAAAAATCACAATGACTTTGAAAGCAAGGAGAACACAGGCGACTGTTCTACAAAATTACGACAGAAATAGGTCTTCATGGTAATATCGTGACTTGCCATGGCAAAGTCCTCAGACCATGTAAAGGTAAAGCTCAAGTTCATACTGTTGTTTTTTGCGCTGTTGCCTCCTGATCTTTTCTATTTCCAGGTCAAAAACCACTGCAGCGTAGTAGGGAGGGGCAGTTATAACCTGTGGCTTATGCGCAGCCACATAACCCAATCTTACCCCAGTTAAAGTATATACATGCACAAATACTCCAGTTACTAAAGGAGTAATCTAGGTCTGTTAACCGGTGTTTGAGAAACTGAGGTATTGCCTAAACCCAAATATGCTGCATGTAAACACATTAAATGTCTTGTTTTGTCAAGTTCAAAACACAAATATATTCAGTGAGTGATTAAACAGAGAAAAGCAGCATTTTCTGCCATTTGTGTATGAAAAATCCCTTTAACAAATAATCGATTATCAAAATAGTTGGCTGTTATTTTCTCTCAGCTAAGTGCTTCAGCTCTCATCATAACATATTGGGGGATATGCACATTTATGGAATACACCATCATAAGTAATGCTTGCAGAGGCAGATTGGAGTTATAACCTTGGAGGAATTAGGTAAAAAAGTGAGTAATAAAGTGAGCTCCAGTCCATTATTTTACAGTCGTGACTTCCTTCTTCTAGAGTTGCCCATATTCTGTTATATACTCACCAGCTGTGAAGCACTGTTTGTGTATAATCAGCATTGCAACTTATAATTAGTGAAGTTCTGCTCGATCTTTTAATGCCCAAATGCAAGGGAACAAAAAGGCATGCCAGGGAGTTGTAGCTGCAGTGAATAAAACTTAATTTGACAAATACACTTTGATAACTGCAGGCCTTGATGATACATTTACGTTGCAGTAAGGATGTCGCAAATATCAATAGTTAAATACTTATCAATACCACTTGTTTCAAAAATGACACAATATCCACAAAGGCACATCACAATCAGATTTCAACCCAAGGCTGCACAAATAAAACAACAGGGAAGGGAATCAAGTGGGTTGGTATGTGTTCAGTGACTATTTCTGGACCAGCACTGTCTGCAGGATTCTACTTAAATAAAAAGGAAAAAAAAAATCCTATTTTGTGTGCCAAGGACTTTTTCCTTTGCCGTGGTATCAAAAGAGTGTTGTTGATTTTTTATACTAGTATCGTATCAAAGTCTATAATTCAAGTGTTGTGACATCCATAGACTGCAGTGGATTTTTATTTCTTTCAATCATGAATCACTCCCTTAGAAGTTTGTCTAATGGCACATATTGCATTAGTGTTGCATACTTTCTCATTATTAGATTATTTAAATTTTTATGAAATAACAATTTGACCCAAATAGGTTTCTAAATTGGTTTTCTAATAGTTTTAGAATGTTGTTCATGAATGTGTATTATTAATTTAACAACCACTACATTTTAATGCATATTTGAGTTTACTGATCTTGGACAATTTCAATCACTGAATTAGGACGTCTAAGCTCTCCTTCACTTGCACAATGCAAATTTGCTGATTGCATAATTAGCTGCTGCCCTCGTAAAGCACAAATTAAAAGACAAACGACATACAGAGTTTTTGTGTACGTAAGTGTTGCTATTGTAGTCTGCAATCTGCCTCAGTGGTTCTTCCCTCGCTAGCATTTAAAGCCTATTGTAATGGAGATACGTAAGTGTCCTCAAAGTGCTTTTGACTAAAATTTCCTCTTTTCACAGGGATCTTAAGGACATCAAAGAGAGGAATACAATGTCTGTTCTGTTGACACTGCCTTCCAGTGTTCAGCCTATCAGAAGCTTATTACCATAATTCAGACGTCATCCAGAACATTTCCCAGCTGATTGGATACCATGATAACCAACCAGGTTCTTCTCCTCCTGATGCTCTCTATCCTGTGGCCCAGTAGTGCCCTGCCTTTCTCACCTGGGAATATTGGGAATCTGTTTGGGATGCCAGAGAGTGATGGGAGGATTCTTCAGCGGTCCAAACGTGGATGGATGTGGAATCAATTCTTTCTGCTCGAGGAATACGCAGGAAATGACCATCAATATGTCGGCAAGGTAACATGTCCAAACACATTGTCTGCAGACTAATTATAGAAGGTTTAGCTTGTTGAAGTTGTGTTAGATGTAATTGGCTGAAGACGAATGGGCTGCCAGAAATCTGGCTGTTACAGGCACAGTTAACTGGAGGTATCAGTAGTTTATGTGCTCTCACTGTGTATCTCCCTTATCTTCCAGACTTCCACAGTTCAGTACAGTACTTACTATCACATTGTTTGCTCAGTGAAAAACATATTATTATATATGCCTTTTATGTTAAAAAAGAATGTCAGTGATACCAAGAAATAACAATATGTAGGGTTTTTAAAATAAATATGAAGTACTTTTCCTCATACTCACCACTTAAATGTGTCAATAATGCCAAGGGTACATGAGTCATCACCCAATTGAGCTGAAACTCCCTTTTGGTAAGCCCTATTCAACTCCAGGGCTATACACGAAATAGACAAAAAAAGTGAGCACTTGAGAAGTTATATGTACATTGTGTTGACACATGACAAAAAGAAACACGACTAAAATAAGTAGACATCTATTGCTCAGTAATTAAGGGCTGTTGTCAACCAAAGGAAATCTTGGTCGACTGAAATTATACCAACTGTTCTTATTCACTGTCTATACATAACAGAAATAAATGCATCATAATTTGTATGTACTCCACATATTTATTGCTGTAGAAATTATGTCTGGAGCAAAGAGATAAATGAGGTATTGCAGTATAAGAGCGCTTAAAGGACAGGTCCCAAAACACAGGACTTTCAACCACGGTGCCCATGTCCCAGAACTACTAAGCCACACCTTGACCTTTTCTCTGGTGCTAACCACATCATTTAGGTGTTTAAACCTTTGTTTGCCTAAACTTGATCTCTAAACAGATTTTGCATATAGAGTATGTAGGCAACGGGACAAGATTTGGGTAGCGTGAGCAATCTGGTTTCTGTTTGTAGGCCAAGAAGTATTTACGAATTGCATTTGGAGACCTAAAAAGGTGATTGTATTGGCTGTCATGCTTTCATGACCATAAACAACGACTGCTATTTGGAAAAGGAAGTCTCGCCCCTGGCTACACCAGAAATGTCGAAACATTAGCCAATGCCACCAGAGGCTGAATCATCGTCAGACAAACAGCTGATTGGTTCTGAGATCGACCTTTACTTAACTGGTCACATGACAGTATTTTTAGTGTCTAAACCTATCATTTCTTGTTGCCTAAACTTAAGTACTTTAAATAGAATATCATATTCCGTAAGATATCATACTTACCCATTTATTAAGATATCATATACAGTTGTGTGCGTAACTTTTGGTAAGATATCAATTGAACCTGTTGGTCAGAATACTCTGAAGCAATTGATTGGTAGATGGGATAAAAAAAATTTAAAAACCCATCCCATTACTACCCCTAGATTCAATAAATCAGCCAGAGTGCACTGAGTGCATATCACCAATGAAAATTTAGTCAGAAAAGAGCACATCAACTTATGTTATATGTTGTTTGGTTGGTAATTGTGACCATGTCTGACACGGGTTGTTAGGATTCGTGTTGTTTTGGGTTTTTTTGGTTTTGTCTCTGTTCTTTTTCACTTTAAAACAGACAAACTGTACGGCTGTAATGCTTTTTCTTGTGTACTTGTGTGCAAAACTTAATAAAAGAAAAAGAAAAAAAAGAAAAGAAAAGATCACATCAAATAACCAATTGACAAACCAACCAGAAGGCGTCAGTCAAATTAAAATCAGACTCTGAAACTCGACATACTTTCACAAAGTGTTCACAACTGTAACATGTTTCTTAGGGCAAAACATGCATTTAATTAAATGTATTTGCAGGAGATCTTTTCTACTGTGTATAGAAGTTTGAAGAAGACTGTAATTCTATGGCTGATTTAAAAAACACAAATACAGATATGGCATGAATGTAATAATCAATATCAGGTCAAGGCCCAGACAAATCTGACTGCAAGACTCTTTTTGGGACAATGCTCCTCCTCCCCTCCCGCCAAGATCAGAAAGGTTCCTGTCAGCTCACCCATGCTAGCACTATAAAGACAGGTGTGATGGGGAACGCTACAGTTATCAACTCGTGGGAGGGAAATGAGGTGACTGTCGACAGCCAATTTTCTCAGAGAAAGCTCGCTTTCATCACACACCTCATTCTCCAGAGTAAACAAGTGTCTTCTGCAAGGTTGAGTGGGGGGATATGACAACTTCTTGTGCAGAAATCATCATCCTGATGTGGTGAAGAGAAAGGAACAGCAAAAATAAATGGAATATTGAGTGAAGGAGGAGGAAGAAGAAAACATATCAATCAAAAAGGCCAATGAAATTCACCTTGTTGTTTTATGTGATGAAGCAGCAAAGCGAATACTAACTATAAATCGGGCCATCCCTTGATGTCAGTTACTAAGGCAACTTGACGCTCATCTCGACTCTTTGATGCTCTCTGGCACCCAACTTCTGTGGCATGACAGCAATCGAATTCACCAGTTCCCCACTCTTTCTGTGTCCAATATCATTCACTATTAAAAAGTCACAAAAACATGCGGCTGTAATAAATTACTGAAATGGAAAAATGAGGCAGACGCATACTGCCATTCTGCTTTGCAGAAGGAGCTGCGGCGATCCGTATCACTAATTCAATCAGTTTAACTTTGGAGTTTTAGATAGAAACAGACTGTGATGGTGACTGAGATGATATTGAGAACATGTTTAGGATAGATGGAAGAGAGAGGAAAAGGTTATAAAACGGACAGTTAGAAAATACACAGAGCTGTAAAAATATAGTCCATCAAGCGATTTTTCAATCAACAGCAAATTAATTGGTGCTTATTTTGATAATTCATGGATGATTTTGAGTAAAAATGCCAAAGTAAATTTTGAGTAAAAACAGTCTCTTTATCCAGCTTCTCATTTTATGTCTTTCTCTGTCACATGACAGTTAACGGAATGTCTTAAAGTTTAGACTATTAGACAGACAAAAGAAGAAGAGAAACTGTGAATGTCATTGTTTCACTATTTCTTTCACATTTCACATTAATAAAACTAACTGTTAGTTGCAGCGCTAAAAACAAGTTATAAGATGGAATAATAGATTAATAAAATGAAAGCAATAATTAGTCATTGAATCAATAAGTAAATCCACATATTTTGACATTTGATATCCGCTATATTGACAACAGATTAGTAATTTTTTCAACCAAAAAAGGCCAAACTTTTTCTGGTTCCTGCTTAAATAATATAAAGATATGCTGCCTGCTATCGGTTTATATCATTATTAATTGAGTGCCTTGGGATGTGGACTGTTGGCTAGAAAAAAAGGTAATTTAAATACATCACTTTAGGTTCTGGGAAATTATTATGGGCATTTTGTGAAATTTTGTAGACAATACAAGTTATTGAAAGTTGCAGCAAAAAAAAAAAGAACAATGGTTAGAAAATGACAGATAATGGCAGATAGAGGAACAAATGATATAAAGATAAAAGTTGAGAGAGAGAGAGATGAATAACCAAGAGCAAATCTAGAAACCACTTTCATGCCCAGTACAAAGCCATCAAAGCCTTGATGGTCTTCCTCATAAAGATCATTTAATGGTCTTTGCAGTGCACTGTGGGAGATCATGTTTATTTCACATTCAATCAAACCTCTCCAATCAACCCACACCCACTCACTAACTGTCACATAAGGTTGATTTCTTGATTTTGCTAATCCCATCTGATGTAAAGAACAGCCTTGCTCTTGTATAGATCGCTTTTTAACTGAAAAGGAAGCAGTGCACCACCGCAGCTGCCACCACATAATAAATGCAGCTCATATTGCTTATCAAGGTGTTCGGAATGCATGCTGCTTTCGAAGCTTATGTACTGAGAGGTGCTGATGGGTACCTCAGCGAATGGTAAGAAATATAACTGCATTAGCTAAAGTTACATTTTGAGCACTCATTCAGAAGCTATTGTCAACACTGAAAACAAGAGCATAGACTATTTTATAATAGTAAATATACTATGGAGTGGCTTTGCACATATCAAGCGTAAAACCCTCAAATCTCATTTTAACTGACTTTCACGGGGCCATTAATGAGTGTGAGCACTCACTGTGTGCAGCTGTGGTGCCCTACTTCTTAAGCAGGGCTGTGAAGTGTGAACACTTGCGATGCTGAGCAATACAACCACAAACTTTGGATTCTGGAGCATTTGAGTGGCGTGTTTGAAGTGAACTAAATCCTATTAAATTCCTGGTACACTGTATTGTCTTGTGCTTTGTAAAGAAAATGTGCAGCTCTAAATTAGAATATCCAAGGTAGTTTACTTTGTTGTGTTAATATTTTGCCAATAAGGATCCGTGAGATTTTGCAAGGCTTTGTTCAATACATTTCTGCATTAATTTTGCCGAACTTGTATGAGCTATGAAAACTACAAAGCACACTAGAGATACTGTAGGCTTTAAAGTGAACCTGCATAATATACATTATAGTACGGTGTTACCATAGTAAAGAATTCGCCTATGTCTTAAGAGACGGAAGGAAAGAGGGAGGAAGAGTAATTCTTTATCCATTCTGCACTCTATTTTGCTATCTCCTCTTTGCAGCACCGAGCAATGCTTACCAGAGACCTGACAAGAATTGCCAATGATTTTGCCGCTTTACTGACAATTCCTCAGTGTTTGTGCAAGGCGATTTAACTCATCAAGGCTCTCTTCTGTGCTTCTGTTGTAAGGCCTTGAAAAAGGCTGTGTTTGTGCTGCAAGGCCTTGAAAGGATAGCCACTAAATCTTAGCAAATATAGTGTGTGGTAGTGCTAACATTTGATTTCGTTAAGGCTGTGTGAAAAAACACTTTGTGCCACACTTTGTCAAGGGTATCAATGCCAATTTCCACCCTAGTCGCAGTAGATGTAATATGTACAATACATGTTAGATGCAGAGTTTAGTGCAAAAACAAAAAAGTCTCTAGTGTATGTAAAAGAAAAAAATCAAGTTAGCTTGGTTTTTACACTTTAACTCAGTACACTGAATACATTATATAATTTCCATTTCTATAGGACCTCCCTGCAGTCCTACAATGAATACATTATACTGCGCTGTATTATATTATTGCCAGGTGACACAGCAAAATAAATATATGTTCATTGGAGCATTATAGTGTTCAGACTCTATTTCTCTGTCTTTTAAATGTTTTTCTGTAAAGACCCTATTTATATAGTGCATTTCATACCAAGGCAACTCCATGTGCTTTACATAAAGACAAAACATTTTTTAAAAACAGCATACAAAAAGGACCACTATTATTTTTAGATGGCATGGCATGCCATAACAACTCAACATTGCTTACTCCTTATTTGCACTTCCATTCTGCAAGGCATCTACAGTATGGCCATGGGAAGAATTTCTGTTTACCCATATAATTAGGAAGCTGACATTATCTAGACATCCAATAGTCAGAAAAAGTAAATGAGGTAAGAATGTGAATGTCCCCACATACAGTTGAAATATGTAAAATGCATAAGAATAGGTTCAACAAAGACTGTAAAATTCCCATTATCCTGTATACCGATTGGCTGCAAAGGCTGCTTTGATGGCTTGTTGTTTGTTGATTTTACTTCTCAGGATCCATTAGGATTAACAACCAAATCTGGGAATATGGTAATAATCAGATGAAAACTACTGAGGAATAAAAATCAAAAGATTTGGAAAAACGCTATTCATGTGGTGTGACTCGGTCAGAAATGGTATTGGCCTAATTATGACACTGAGGTGTGTGTTTGAATGGTAACAGTTCTGAATATAAGTAATGACATATGTTCTTATGTTCAGTATTGCCTAGTGAGCATGAACTAATGTCTCCTGCAGCCAATATACAGTATCACATCATACACAATGAAGTTCAAAGTCAACAAAAGATGACTGTGGTGCCTTGATTGCCTGATTCCCAAGAGTAAATGTGCCTACCACAGATATAAACCCATTTGAATGAAAAAAGAAATCATAGAAACACTCCTTCTCCTTTATAGTCAATAGCAGTTGCAGCATTCACATCCATAATACGTCATAAATCCTTGGTTCTCTGGTGTACAGCTCAGGAGAGAAATCATATTCACAAACAATGAAAGGTCCCAGAACACAAATGTATGTGGAAATTCAAGCTGGTTGATATCCCTCTTTAATAGGCTTTGGATAATGGAATTCATCTGCATTAAAATATTTTCAAACACAACACCAACTACTGTGCATATTGTTCATTAGAACCTGACAGCGTCTTGTTTTTTTTTGGTTTTGTTTGTTTTTTAATTCTACCGGAGAACATAGCTAGCAATACATTTATGATTTCTATTCAAAGTTGTACTGTTGACATCACTCTTCCAACTGCAGTGAAAAATAATTAGTTTCCTCACAGCATGTAGATATAAATATTAATAAGTTTCTGACGTACATTCTGTGTCCCTAACTACTTGTCATTTAAAATGTGAACCCATGAGATAGTGCTCTAAATATATCTGCTGACAGATCCAGTACAGTAATGAGCTTGAATCAAGTGTCTATCACACCATTGTTACTCCTTCATGACACTTGGAGCCACTTCAAGGTGATGGATAGGTCAGAGGTGACTAATTTTAGCAATTGTTGGTGTAGGTCAGGTTGTTTGTCATTTTTCAAAGGCACAATTTGGAAGAAAAATCTCAGACTAATTTGATCTGGACTAATAGAGTATGTCACATTTGACACTGTGGGTGCAAAAGCAATGTTCTGCTTGAGAGTGAAAAAGATAGACCCCCAGAGGGTTTACACCATTAGTTCAGTGTTAACAAGTGTGCCAAAGTTTCATACATCTAGACCAGGGGTAGCTAACCCTCCTCCTGGAGAGCTACTGCCCTGCACGGTTTAGGTTTCTCCCTGCCCCAACACACCCGATTCTAATGATTATCAAACCTTTGGCAAGTTTCACCTGCTTGATAACGAGCAGAGCATTAGAATCAGGTGTATTGGAGCGGGGAGAAACCTAAAACATGCAGGGCAGTAGTGCTCCAGGAGTGGGGTTGGCTACCCCTGATCTAGACTATGGCGTTAATGGAGTTGAGTTCCTATTCGCCAAATAGTATATTTAATGTTTTCATTCTCAAGGAGCATGTAGCATGTAGTGTTTGTTCATTCCTATAGAAGCTGATCAGGGGAAGCCAAACAGGTTCCACTGCGACATCTAAAAATACCTGGATGATCAGCACTGCTTCCACATCATGTGACCTAGAGAGAAAGTGCACTAGAGAATTTGGTTGACCAGGCCAGCTACTTCTGGTCTAGCGCTCACGCTAACTTGACTGCTTAGCTTTTACGGCATTCTAGACCTTCAAATGTTATCGGACCGAATGGATCTGATTCTGATATTAACACAACTTTCGTCACTTTCATGGTGGTTGTGATGCTCAAAAAAATGTATCCCCAGATTTACAGATGTCTCTTTCCCGTAGACTGTTTAAAAAATTGAATGTAGCCTCTCCGTCGGGGCCATTCGCTCTACTTGATCCATTCATATTCGCCTCTGGGAGCCACCATCTTGTCAGACTTTGACTCCTCCTTGTTTCCTCTTACCAAAAAAGGGCATTGAAATGACATTGGGGGGAGGGAGATCGGTCAGTCTGGGTGTCGTTTACAGAATTAGCCACATTAGCTCCACCGCCGGGGAGCTAGGCTAACAGAACACCTTACTAGATAAACGGGATTGGGTGTCCCGTGTCTAAGGCTGAGACTACACCGGCTCCGGGAGTGAAGTGCAGCCAGCATTTATGATCTATGATTGACTGATGTGGAACACAGTACCATGCCCATAGCATGTAAAACACTGACTCTCACGGCCAGTCCTCCCTGCGCTCCAGATTAGCATCTAGTGTATGTGCCATTGATAGCAGGCTGTACTGTAAGTCATGGTACAAGTGTGGCTATTTAATTAGCATAACAGAGCTAATGTTAACACGGTGTGTTCCTAAACCATCTTGTTTGTACAGTTGGTTGAAGAGCAAAGCATCGTGTCACTTATGGTAACACCACCACAGGAATGACCGCAGTCCAGGTCGAGACAACGGAGTTAGCATGCTAACCCTGACAGCTAGCCTCCGAGGCAAAATGAGGGCCAGAGGCTAGTCGTCACTCAAGAGGCCGCACCCCCAATTATTCATAAACTTTAGCCTCCAATAAAATAAAAACTAGCCTGTTACAAAAATATTCCCCCTCCTCAGTGTTGTCATGGAGATATGACCTAAACATACAGACGAGAATTTGTTTTTGTAAAGAAGTCCTAAGTAGGTTTAATTATGCTGTGAAAATGGCCTGTTTAACATTGGGGTCAATGAGAAACTGCTCTAGTGTGCAAATGGCTCCTACTGGACACTAGGAGAAGTGCAGTTTTTGGCTTTTTTGTATTGGATCAACCAGTCGCTTTGGTGGGGGCTTGCTCTTTCCCAATGTTGGTCAATGGGATAATTTTTTGGACCTGATTTTTGTAATTCCACCGATTGGCCATTCAAATTGGCTTCAAAGCCCAGTGCACTTTCTGGGGACCTGGGCTAAACTGGCAAACATAAGTGGGCTGTGTAGACAGTGGGAAGTAAAAATAAAAATAGTAAAGATTTGACCTGAAACTGCTAAAATTGGAAATACGTGGAGAAAGCCCATGTTTTCTCAGTAATGCCTAAAGACAAAAGACCCTTGGGAATACTCCTAAATTGGGAAACACATAACCGGACATTTTTTTATTTAATTTATAGCATGTTTACATTTTCAGCCACAGTCAAAAAAACTCCTAGTATTGCCAATACACTTGATGTTAGTAAAATGGGAGGCAAATATGTGTCTTAGGACTTATTAATACTCTGGAGCAGTTTTTTCCCCAGTAAAATGTATCTTTAAACAGCTATGCACAGTTGCACAAAATGGCAAGTGTGTTTTCTTGTCTTGAATCACTCAACAACAAGTTTGTGTCTGTATATTATAAATGTGTCTCTCATTTTCAGCTGCACTCCAACATGGACAAAGGTGATGGAAATGTGAAGTACGTTCTGACGGGAGACGGGGCAGGTACCCTGTTCCTGATTGATGAGAAGTCTGGGGATATTCATGCCACCAAGAGGCTGGACAGGGAAGAGAAAGCTATGTACACACTCAATGCAAAGGTCCTGGATAGAAACACTAATTCAGAGCTGGAGCCTGACACTGAATTTAACATAAAAATTCATGACATCAATGACAACGAGCCAAAGTTTGCCAAGGACATCTACTTCGCCAGTGTCCCTGAAATGTCTGAAGTTGGTAAGTTAAAATGTTTTTTGATTTTAGAGATGGATGGGTTTTCCGTTAGGTAAAGCTGCTTTTCTGTTTTATATTGTAAACTGTTGATTAGACTTTTATTTGGACAAAATATGCAATTTGAAGAAGTCATGCTGGACTGGAAAATATATTGGACATTGTTTCACTTTTTGTTCCTGTTATTTCAATTGATTAAATAATAATATAAACAGCAGCTAACCCTATCAATTAAAATATGGTTTCAGCCATACTATATTTATTTATAAAACAAATATATGAGGTTATTTAATTAATTGAATGTTGCCAGGAGCACAATTCAAGCAATATGGGAAAAACACTAAACAGAGTTGTTCATCAGTCAGTTTAACTGCCCTATTGTGACGCTGTATTCACTTATTCAGTTTTTTACTCTTTTTGTGATTGTTTTTTGTTTGTTCAGGCTCATTGGGCATTCATAACAAGTAATGTCATTTGACATTTTTAATAGGCAGTAGAAATATTGAAAGTTTAGATTGTCACAGCCTTTCCAATTAGGGATTTGCTTCATTGCATTTAACTTCATTCTATTCAAGTCATATAAATAAACCAATTGGCATAAATATAAAAAAAGCTGATGAAAGTAATGCATGCAGCTTGAAATCAACCCTAAATTATGAAACCACAAATTAATACACAGGAGCAATCAAGGGTAAATCAAAACCCAATTGTCTCCACGACAAATAGCAATGCCCTATTTGAAATTCCTAATGCACTGTGCTTAGATTTCTCAGCTGCATGGATACTGTCCAAAGGTGGTCAGGTCACCACTACTCGTCTCCGGACTGATAAACAGCCTTATAAGTTCAGACGGAACACACTGGATAATCAAGTCAGCCAGCCATGAAAAATCAGCAGCTCCCTTTTATGCTATCAGTGCTGGGACTAAGTGGGACAGATGTTCAAGGGTTCATTAGTATGCACCAAGACAGACAGACCCAAACAGGACACGGCAGAGGTCTCTTGAATGCCAAGGACAGTATTCACAATGTGGCGTTACTGCAACGCCTGGGTGGATTATCCAGGACTAAATAAGGATGTGACTCAATGACAGAATATCTGGGAGGAACTGAGCCCTTAAAGAATACCTATTTATTTAGTGCTCAAACGACACATATTCAAGCACCTATCAATTGGTTGTGGAGGCTTGTGTTTAATGTGTGTATAGGGTCTCTGTGGTTGAGTTTGGTTGATATGATAGAGTAAGTAATATTGTTTCATTTTACCAAATGACACTTTCAATACCAGGGGCTGGCTGTAATACCAGCAGAAATATGAAAGGCAAAGTCCCTGAGCACATGCATACAAATACAGTGTCCCAGAGCATAGGAATTCCATTCCAGCTCCTCAGTAGGAGCTTGTCACTACGTGTCTAATGTTACCACACCTTTGGCTCGAACAGCAGAGTTCAGAAAGAAATGCTCAGTAATATGACCTTGCTAGGCTAAAAACAGCACTGGCAGTATGAGTTTGAAAATGTTAAAATTAGCAACAGCTCTTTTTTTGTTTGTTTTACTTTTTGTACAGGATTGTGCACAGATAGATGCCTTACAACTTTAATTTCACATTTACTATTTAAAAAAAATGAGCTGATGACACACTTTTCAGCTTTGTTGTGCAACAAACATGTAATTCTTTGTTGAGAGTCTATGTTTATTTTATCTTAAAACTTTTATTTCATTTCATTTAAGTTTGATTCATAAGACTCGTCAAAGCCCTGTGATACATTATCGAAGGAGAGAGAAACCTTCATTTTGAATCTTGATGACGTAAAACCTTTCAGTCCCTCTGACATTTAAGAGGTCCATCTACGTGGACACAGGAGTTTAATGAAAGCTAAAATTTTCACTGAGGTGCAAAGACCCTGAAGACCCAGCTGTCACCATCTGCAGCAACTACTTTGCTCTTTCTATAAAAAAAAAAAGTAGGCAATGACTAACAATGTTCCTTATTTATTTTACTAAGACATCACCTTTTTGTAGTTAAATTTACTCCAGAGCCCTGTTATTTGAGATTCAATTTTGAGTATTACTGACTGACTGAGTTTAGTCAGCATTAAAATGGTGTTCTTATGAACAGAAAGTAAGTAATATGTTGTCAGTTACTTGATCATGTTGAGGAATGTTACGGATTTGGCATTAAAATTAACTTTGCATGTTCTTTTTTTGCAGGTACATCTGTTGCCACAGTAACTGCCAATGATGCTGATGATCAAACATATGGGAACAGTGCCAAGCTTGTATATAGCATTCTACAGGGACAACCATATTTCTCTGTTGATTCTGAAAATGGTAAGCCAAACCCAGCAGGAACTTTTGGATGTTGTTAATAATGTTATGCAAGTTTGTAAACAGATCTCGTGCACTGGAGGTGTGTCTGAGATTTAAAAACAGACAGAATAAGGATGAAGTTGCTCAGTAAGTGCTGCTGATTTCACTCCAATAAACTTGTAAATTACCCTTTACTGAGAAACACATTACTGAGATTACTAACTAAATACAATCAGCTGAAATGTGAAATTCTCTAAAAAAAAGTCTGGTAACATTACTAGGATTCACAGTTACTACTAGATAGGTTCAAACTAACATGGTATTACACTGGGTTGCACCAGTCAACCATAAGTGATGGCTTAGCTCGTAGAGACTTCTGTAATGTTTGAAATTAAGCATCATGTTTTAGCAAAACATCCATCTCAATACTTTTGATGATTTTTAGTTAAAGGTAAGTGTTGTCATGTTTAGCTTACACAAATAGGATACATTTATCGATAAAGTAATTCCAAAGAAATAAGGGAAGTTTGAGTGGTGAAGAAGTAAAGCAGTAACCTAAAAAGTCAGGCTACAGATGACTTCCCCTAGTAAACACACTTTCCAGCTGAAGGTAGTCCCAAACCAGAGGTGGAACCTCATCCATCATTGGTCCTGGATATGATCAGCGAGGCATCACTTGTAGTTGAGTTTCAAGTTCAAAGTGGATTGCACGCCCAGTAATCATGCTCAGAACACCTTGACCTAACCAACTGTCAGACAGTCTGTCAATCAACTAGTGTGTCTGTAATCCAGTCATATGAATAGTCAAGAGCCAGCCCACAAGATAATCCTTCTGCGGGTGAGCAGGCTTATACAAGCACCTTCACAGACCTCAAATATCTGCTGTTCCTTAGGCAGTCACATGTCTTATGAAGAGAGCAGCCTTAATAGGGGACACAGATCCTGAAGTGCAAGCTTTACAAGGCAAAGTCAGAGCAATAGCAAGTTTAACAAGAGACTCTGAAATTACAGGCTAAAAAGATAGAAATTAAGTTTGGAAAATTGAAACCCAACCTCAAAATCATGAAGATACAGAAGGAACTGAAGCCTCAAAAATATATACACTGGAGATCAAAATTAGAGAACAAATGATTGATTCTTGATTTATTCTGAAATAGTGTTATTTTTTAAAGTCCAAAATTTGATAGCCTGTCTGTTGTGGCTATACCACTGAGAGAGGTTGGGCGTTCTAAGTCTGTGAGTTCAAGAATATTGAAACTTTACAAGGACATAGATTCATTTAAGTCCCTCAAAAGGGCCGGTCATGTAAAACATGTGCACGAGAGGACAGGATTATGTAATGACTCTCAATGGGGAATCAGTTCAACACTGCGCCTGGAGTCTGTCACCAGTACAATGCTGAAACAGGCAAGGATCTGTCTCTGCACACAGTGTCTCTTCATTTAAAACAATTTACCTGAAAGCCCACTCTGCAGTGACCAAACCTCTCATCAGCAGAAAGAACAAAAATGAGAGACTTGCCTTTGCTGAGGACCATGTTGTGTGGACAAAGGAGAACTGGTCCGGAGTGACTTCCGTGATGAGAAGACCTTCAATTTATTTGGGTCTGATGGGAAACATTATGTTGGGCGTAATGACTGGGAAAAGACTGAAGCCAAAGTGTGTAAAGAAGTCAGTTAAATCTGGAGGACGTGCCATGGTTGGGGGATGTTTTCTGCAGCAGGAGTTGGGCCTCTTGTACAGCTACATGACAAGGTCAACGCAAATGTTTAAGTGAACCTCCTTCTACAACATGCAATACCTTCACTGCAACTGTCTCCCAATCAGCTGCAATTTGCATGCAAGACAATGCCCCCTGTCATACTGCAAAACAGGTGAAGCAGTTACTTGAAGCTAAGAATATTGAAACAATGAAATACCCAGAGTCCAGATCTAAATCCCAAAGAGAAAATGTCTAATGTCTAAGAAACCCATTACAGTTACTGAACTGTGGAACAAACTGCAAGAAGAACGGACCAAGATCAAATCAGAGCAGTGTGAGAAACTAATTATGTCCTGTGGGCGCAGATGTTCTGAAGTCATTCAAAGCTGTGGCCTCTACACTTCCTGTTCATTTTTGAATCAAATAGAAGAAAACATTGTTGAAATCTTCTCTTCTGACACAATGGTTACTGTTCTCTAATATTGGTCACTGTTTATTTTCCACAAAATAAAGTTTTTTTGTTGAAGTGCCTTTGTTATTTAGAAAAAACAACAATCATGCTAGTACAGCAGTGGTATAGCCACAGCTGATATTCTATCAATTTTGGAACAATAAAATCACAATATTTCAGAAACAAATCAAGTATTTATTATTTGTTCTCTAATTTTGATCTCCAGTGTATAATATTATAAATAAAAAAATATTACAACATATTTTTATTTATATTCATAATATACTGTAAATTACATGTTTTAACATTCTTTATTAATCGGTCTGATTTATTACGTCTTTCTGCTGTGTTTATATGCCTGAATTGTTGCTGCATTGAGCTACATTTGTACTCGAAAATGCATCGTAACGAATCATTTGATGTTCAAGGTCATCTGACAGGAAGTCTGTAATCCTCATTAACAGTTCACGCCAAAATCGATAACATGCATAAATATCCACATCATGAAGATCAAGTGGGTGAAAACAGCTGAAGCAGAGGTTAACGGTTGGCTAGGTGCACCTTTCACACCTATCCCCCTTTCTGAGCATGAAGTCAGGAGTGCTTTCAAGCATGTAAACACCAAGAAAGCAGCAGGACCAGACAGAATCAGTGGGTGGATCCTCAACCTATCCCTCCTCTTCACTCCCTCCCTAAAGGAACTACACGTCTTGAATATCAACGGTCCCTTGGTAGAAAGGGGGGACATATTCAAGTACGTTGGTGCCCACATCACCAAGGGCCTGACTGGGGCTCTGCAAACTGACTCGGCGGTGAGAAAGGCGAGGCAGAACTGTTTCACCTTACACACGAGGAAATTCCAGGCTCAAATACTGAGCAATTTCTACCCCTGCCCAATCAAGAGTGTCCCGACAGTGAACATCCCTGCCTGGTATGGAAACAGCATAAAACAGTACAGAGGTACTACCATATGTGGTGCTCAACCCTGCCAAAGGGTCATGTACACCAGGCTAGGAGAATCATTGAAGATCCTAACCTCCCTCTTGAGGTTGGAAAGAAGATACCGGATATACGAGGTCAGAGGAAGAGCTTCTGCCCTCAGGCCACTAGGATCCTTAATGAGGACACACTACCCGAGATTGTACCTGCACCCACATTATACATATTATACATATTATTATTATTATTATAATTATTAGTGTTATTATTAATAATAATAATAATAATTACAATATTATTACACTGTTTAAATTGATTGATTGATTATGTAGCCTGCTATATAATACTCATTTACAGTTAATATGCAGATAGTTTAACTTGCCTAGTTTCTCCAAGGAGGCCACATCAATGAAGTATTTCTGCACTCTGTAATAATAACATATGAACAAACATTTTTCTGTGTTCTTCTCATATAAGAAACCACTTACCAATTAATTATTTACTTGTCTGTGACATAAAAGCTTAAAAGGCAAAGCAAGTTAAAGCCATTATTCAGATGTATTTGCTACATGTCTAAAATAAGATGCAAGAAATGTCTGAAAAGTGTGCTTACAGTACTTACTGATGATCCGAGATGTAGATGGGATGATCATTGTCAGTTCAATCTCCATCCAGAGTACAAAGCTTGGTGACATTGTGAGCTAGAAGCCGATGGAAACTGCAAACTGTCTTATACACAGGTTTGATGTGTTGATTTAAAGCGGATAAAAGATGAAGAACAATGTCAATAAACCGCATAGGCAGTGAATCTGACTAAAAACAGCTGGGATCCATTTACATGCAGCACCATGGAAATCATCATTTACTGAAATGCCTTTGTTTTTTGACATCCTGAGTCCTGCGCTCTGTAGGCACATCCACCTTCTAATACTTGTATACTGTACATAAACTTGTGACGTTAGAAAGGTATTGCCAAGGAACATAATCCAGACAGCAATAACATTTCCCCTCAAAATGTAATTGGCAAACTAAATTAGTAGTACATAAATGCAATTTTCTAGGAACCATGGCTGGGCAAAAGGATGGAATTGATCTTAATCTTATCTCATTTTCAGTAAAGGAGCAAATACATTTTCAAAATAAAGTTTTCCATTAATTTGGCAAAAGTGATGGAAAGACTGTTATTTTTTCCAGGCACCATCAAGACAGCCTTGCCTGGCATGGACAGAGAAGTCAAGGAAAAATACCAGGTTGTGATCCAGGCTAAAGACATGGCTGGACAGATGGGTGGGCTATCAGGGACCACTACAGTCAGCATCACCCTCTCCGATGTGAATGACAGTCCGCCACGCTTTGCTAACCGTAAGAGCGAGTCCTTTTCTGCCGGTGTTTTAATGATTTGTTCTAGACCTCTAAACATCAGTGAACTTTAGTCGCAAAGCAAAGACAGATCTAGTTCACACACTAATGACACAAGCACACACAAACATACAAACTGTAATGGAAGTTAAATTCACTGTCGTGCATAGATTCCTTCCGGGTGACTGCTGTGGAGTCTACAGAGATTGGTGGTTCTATTGGACGTATTAAGGCTGATGATCCAGATGTTGGCCGTAATGCTGAGATGGAGTACAGTATTGTCGGGGGTCATGATTTATTCAACATTATCACTGACCAAACCACACAGGAGGGAGTCATCATAATCAAAAAGGTAACTCATACTGTATTTATTTCCCCTTGGATGTTCTTCATAGTCTTTTTTTATGCAGTTGCATGTTTTGTAGGGCAGCCACCCTGAGCAGTCATTACTTTTGATTGATAATCGCTGTGCAAACAGACAAAACTGTTCTTATCACAAGTGAGATTTTTATTCTGCTGCAATGAATAGCCTTTACATATGCTGAAGTGTTCAAAGGAAATTAAAGGCATTCAACTAATACATTAAGTAATATCACCTAAAAGGAACATATGCCTTTAAAACTCAAAATATAATGGACTGTAGCGCTAGTCTGAGTACTTAACAATTGGTGTTGGCATTCACCCATTCATGACACATTCATACACTGGTGGTAAACTACCACACAAAGTGCCATCTGCTAAACATTCAAACGCAACATTTACACTGATGGCTCAGCCACCGGGAGTAATATTCAATGTCTTGCAGAAGGACACTTCAGCATGTAGAGAAAGCCTTTTCTTCTTTTTTTATTAAGTTACATGCTTCTTTTAGAATCAAATACAAGTCAATGCCCCTATTTTATAAACCTACCATCATGTCTTCTTGCGAAGTTTTCTTTAACCTTTAGAAGTTCCTCTTCACTATTCCATGTGTTTTAATTTGAACTAAATTTAAGCTGTCTTTTTTATCCAGTCTCATTATATTTGTTTAACTACTATGTAAAGAATAGTACAGCTTCAGATTTAAAACCAATTCCTGTGATAAGATTAATTTATGTGAAAAAGACATGACAGAACTTATTTCTGAACTGCAGAGTAAAATCAGATACCCTAAGCCTTTGAAATGAATAATATAAAGTCGTCTTTTGCTAGAACTCTTTAGTTTCCCCCTCGAGATCTCCCAAGATCAGTATTCCTCTCTTGGATTTGTAACTTAGTATATTAGAGTATGAATAAGATAAAGGCAGACAAATGGAATGCAATAAATTGTCTATCAGAATCCTGGAGGATGAGTGTTTTACGGAAAAGTCTAGAGCTTGACTTCTGATTCTCTTTCATCTCCAGGCACTGGATTATGAAAGTAAGAGGGACTATGAGTTCAGAGTCGAGGTGAGAAACACCTACTTAGATGCAAGGTTCATCCACGGTTTGCAATTCAAAGACTACGCCACGGTCAAGGTAACCGTAGAGGATATGGATGAGCCTCCGGTCTTCACCAGGAACCCTTACATCATCGAGGTGCATGAGGACACAGCTGCTGGCAGCTTCGTTGGTGTGGTGTCGGCCAGGGACCCTGACGCTGACAACAAGCCAGTCAAGTATGCTACAAGACACAGCAAGAAATGTTTAGACTTTAAGCAGGGCCAGACTTTCAAAGCCACATGCCAAATCCCTCACCTGCCTTTTCACAACAAATGAATTCTCCTTGGAAATGTATTTTTCACTATTTAGTAAATTCAGATATCAATGACCTGTTATATTTATAATATTTCCTCACCAACTGAGTGGAGGTCCATTGAGGTAATGGGATTGTTTCAAAACTCATTGTTCCAGCTTTAATTAAACCAGTATAAAATCAATAAGAAAACAAGCAACACATGGTTGAAATACAAAGTCTCTTCTTATCAGTTTTTTTGTAGCAGGAGAAAGAAATTGTGCCCACTTGGCTAAATCTAATCCATCAGCCTAATCATGTGTCAGAGCGGAGAGGGGAGAGAAGGATATTATTCATGGGTCCCTCCTGGTTATTTCCCAGTGGAAGATGGTGGTGGCCCTGTGAAGTGAATACAGACAGTGTTTATTTCCCAGAATTATGTAAGTCTTATGTGGTGCTGCACAAAGTCAAAGTGAAAGAGCCTAATTTGCTGTATCGATTCACAGCGCAGTACCGCCATTGCACACATATGGAGCCTGCCTGTCTCCGACAAAGAGATACGCCACTCTCAGCCCCGCACCACATGGCGTATTGTGTTGCATATTCAAATTTCAGTAGGATTTGAAAGTTGACTATGACAAATGAGCAGGCATGTGGGAAGATGGATCATGTCTTGACCATGGAGAGTGTGAAATGATGCACTGTGTAAAACATTTTTATAAAGTAAAGAGGCACTTTAGTGTTTGTCTTGTTAAGACAGATCAGTACAAACAGAAAAGATTGTAATATAACAGGGATGCAAATGTGGTAGAGAAACACTGTGCTGCATATTCACCAGTCAACAAATGTTGTTTGTAGGGTATTAACAATAACATGTTTGTGTGTTATCCTTTCAGATACTCCATTGATCGGCATACAGATCTAGAGAGGCTGTTCAACATTGATTCTGTGAATGGCACCATCACGACCCTGAAAGCACTGGACAGAGAAATGTCCAAATGGCACAACATCTCTGTGGTGGCCACAGAAATAAGTAATAGTTTAAATTGTTCAAATAGTTTTGTATTTCATGCTGTAATTCCTTATATATGACCTTTACAGGCTTCTGTCAAGATTCTTTTGTTCTATTTTTTTTCAAAAGCATGCTGATGTTTCTTTTTTTAAATCTCTTTCTTTCAGATAACCCGCGTCAGACAACTCGAGTGCCCGTGTTCATCAAGGTGTTAGATGTCAATGACAACGCCCCCGAGTTTGCAATGTCCTATGACACATTTGTCTGTGAGAATGTTAAAGCAGGACAGGTGCTTAAAATGTATGATCTTATATATGACATACAGGATGTGTTTAGCTATTGATATCATCTTAGTATAGGTTCAGGTTTATTAAAAGCTGTATCAAGGTAAAACACATATTTTTATATATTTACTTACCATTTCCTATGTTAGGAAAAAGATTCAAGAGTTATTGGGCAAAGAGGCAAACAGAAGTTGGCAGTGATCATCAATCAGTCACTTCCTGACATTTACAGAGGGAGTGTCTGCATCCACAATGCTTACTCCTTGTGCATGGTGCATACTGACCTATCTCTTCACACTGCAGCCACATGTGTTTTATAGTTTGGGAGTTTCAAGAGACAGCAAATCCCTTAATTATCTAAACACTCCTGGCTAATTGCATATTTGTCTTCAATATGTGATTGGCCCCAGTTTACTCTCACTGAATGATATTTTTATAGCACAGTCTTGGCAATAAACTATAATGCATAACAATTTAAATTCTGAATGTAATCATACATTAGAGAGAGAATAAAACACTCTGAGTCACATTTTAGATGCTTTAAGATTCCCCCACTTAGAAGAAGAAATACAAGCTTTCATGGGTTTCTCATACTTTGTTCTATTCTTTGCAGCTCATTCAGACAATAAGTGCTGTTGACACAGACGAACCCCTTGTCGGACACAAGTTTGTGTTTAGCATAAGTGCCACCAATCCAAACTTCACAATTGTTGACAGGGAAGGTAAGATATACATGTTTGCATTTTTATCTAAACAAATGCTTCTCTACGTATGTTCAAATAAAACATTAACATCGTAGGTTATTATATTTCAGTCTGGGTTGATTTGTCGAACAGGGAAATGGGGTTTGATACAGTGAAAATATTAAGGGCCATAGTTTATATGGTGCAAATAATCCAAATTAGAACATAATTTATTTCCCACAAATATATACTACATTTCCATTGTGTGATTGTAGTCTTTTTCTTGGCTCCAGCATGTTGGTGCCTTTTCTTGAAAAGCTTTTAATGTCCAGAGTGGTTTGGCACAATTGAGTTTACAGAAGCATCATTGGGACAATCAGCCTTTGGACAGTCATGCATCCTGTATTGTGTCACCCACTTGGGGCATTATCACCCCATTAAATGTCTGTAATCAGTGGTTATCAGCCACCTAGATATGAATTAGAAGGTGGCTGCTACACCTACCAGTTGGTTCAGAAGTCTGTTATCTATTCACATGGAAACGGTCGCCGTTGGTTGGTTCCGTTTAGTCAATAAAACAAGGTGGTGAGGTTCAGGAGAAGATTGGGTATAGGTTAAAATACTACAGAACGTAATGTAAGAAAGCTTACTTGAAAAGTCACACATAATGCAAACTCAGGCCAAAGTATTGTGTGTGTGTCTGACCCATCCATCACCCCAACCTTCCTCCTAACACAGAATTATTGGTCTTTTAATACTTCCAGTTAAGTGGTGAGAGTGACACAGATAGGTAATCAAGTTTACCATAATAATAGATGATAATTGTCTTAAAAATACTAGGAGGTATAGTAAAGCCATAGCGCCTCATATCTATGGTAGTAATAAGCGACTGATAACGCCAATTGTGTGACAACGGTTGAATCAGCTGATTGTGCTACGGACAGATTTCAGTTTCTCTTTTGTTCAATAAAAATGTGAAAGTGTGGTAATACTCACAACCCTGCGTAGAGAGAGAGAAATGTAGAGGTTGTTTAGTAAGCTTGCAGGAACAGATTTCACAACTTCAAATGTTGGATCTGTTGATTCCCTTTCTATTTAGTATAACTGCTTCAGTGTGCCTAGTCATGGCTTTAGAATCAATTCAGAGTAAAAGAGACTGGAAAATCAACACTATTTGGAATTTTACAAACAAACTTTTTAAATTATTTTTGTAAGTGTTGCCTTGTGTAACCACTATGTGTATGCCCTTTTGGAATTAAGACTACTATAGGATTACTTATTATGATGCATTTGCTCAAAAGTGTTGTCTTTGAAAATAAATTCAAATAACACAGATTGTTACTAACATAATGGATTGGATTCATATAGCGCCTTTCTCAGTACTCAAGGCGCTTTACAGAGTCCAGGTTCCATTCATTCACACAGACATACATGGTGGTGCTAAACTACGATAGTAGTCACAGCTGCCTTTGGGCAGACTGACAGAAGCGTTGCTGCTAATCTGCACCTACGGCCCCTCCGACTACCTCTTTAAAAATACAGCAGTCTTACACATTCAAACAAGGCAAGGTGGGTGAAGTGTCTTGCCCAAGGACACAACAACCATGACACAAGTAGGGCAGGGCGGGGATCGAACCACCGACCCTTTGGATATTGGGACGTTTAGAATACTATTTAGACATCTTTACCCAAGATGCCAATAATTCTAAATGGCTGTAACATGATACAAAGAAAAGTAAAGAAAAAAGATTGCAATTATTTTGTTTACAATCCCTTAGGTAAGGGAAACATCTCATTACTGACAAGCGTTACCCATTTGCATCTTTCCATAGATAACACTGCCAATATCCTGACACGGAGGGGAGGTTTCAGTCGGCGTGAGATGAGCATGTACTTCCTGCCTGTAGTAATCTCGGACAATGACTACCCCATTCAAAGTAGCACCAGTACACTGATCGTGCGCGTGTGTGCTTGTGACAGCCGTGGAAACATGCAGTCCTGTAACCCTGAGGTCCTGCCCTTCTCTGATGGTCTCACAACTGGAGCTCTGGTGGCCATACTGCTCTGTGTCATTATTCTCCTCAGTAAGTAATTTTGTGTATAAGCATGTGTATGTGTGTGTGTGTGTGTGTGTGTGTGTGTGTGTGTGTGTGTGTGTGTGTGTGTGTGTACGTGTGTGTGTGTGCGACATGTGTATTTGAACCCTCTTGTCTGTCTTGTGATGTTTTTTCTTTTTCAGCTGTGGCTGCAATTTCTGCTTGTAGCAACAGACTGTTGCAACAGACTGTTGCTACAAGTTGTTCTATTCAAGTCAATTTCATCAATATTTCCCAGAATCAAAAATTGCAAATTGGCCTCAAAGGGCTTTGAAATCTGTACAAGATACAACTTTATCCATAGACTCTCAAATCACCAAAACTGTAGAGCACCATGTAGAAGACACGGAAATATGGAGCAGCCTTGTTCTTGTATGGTAGCTACTCATCTCTGGTATAATGTAACAATATTACAAACAAAACTATAGAAACTACACTATTTTACCTTTCAAATAAAGATTTACCAAATAGACTCGACTGGAGATTCACTGTTCAGGCAGGGGGTTTCACAGACAGTTAATTAACTCCAAAGATGATGTGGTGTCAAACATATCATTTTCTTTGTGATGTGATTTTTCTAAACATCTGCCTGACCTTGAAGTCACATTGATGTCTGTGGCATGTCAGCACTATGAAAGTATATATCTGCAGTCCATATCGACCTCTGTTGCTACAATGACTGTCCTCAGAACCAGTTGTCCTTTTAGCATCACAGCTCCTGAGCTCTTGGTAGGACAAAAGCCAGACAAATGATCTTAATAACCTTGCCACAGAAGACAGCGCTTTGCTGTTGATGTTCTTTTGTACTGCTGCTATTTTTTTGTTTTGTGTATGGCTTGCACATGTGACACACAGACAGAATGTAAAATATGCACTAAAGGCAGTCCTTACTTTCATGCTGCAACCAGTTCAGGGTGCTAAAGTCAGTAAAATGGCCCAGAGGGAGTTGCTTTGCTCAAGTACATGCTGCTGAGTGCCCACACGAGAAGAAATTGTGAATATCTCTACTATAAGAAGGTCTATCATTACAAACATCGATTGAAAGCTGTCCCAACTCACTGCAATCAATAAAATGTTACTGTAAATATGCACTTCTGCCAGCAGTCTGCACTCTGGTGTGCACCGCCTGAGCATCTTAATGTGTTAACCGTTATTGTGACATAATACTTGGCCTGGACCTGAAAATTCAACTATTTGGGTATTAGTTTGTTGGGTGGGTATTAGGTTTTCATTTTTGGTAACAGCTGTATACTACTAACCCTGTCTGGATGTGATTGCTATCATTGTTCCCAGGTCCAACCCTTTGTAGAACAAATACAGAGAATGAAAGCAAGGAAACTTTCTTTTATTATCTAGTTCGATGCAAAAAGGACATAAATAAACTACTTTAAAGTTGATATTTCTGGGGGGCTAATTTACGTTGTATTGGATCAGTGCAAAGACTCGCCAATACTGATACCAGCATTTTTGGAGATATCAGAGGCATTTCTGATATCACATATAAAGTTTTCTGATTTCTGGTATCGGAAAAACTTTAGGCGCTATAAACAACATAATAACAAACGGGCACATACACATGACACACACATACAATACTTTCCCCTTTGTTTCTAATAGAGAATATAGTATATGTATATATACATAAATGTGTTGATTAGTCAACTTGTCACTCTTAATGACGACCACAGGTCAATCAAGAAAATCCTTGGTCAGGGGCAGCCCTACTAACAACCAATGCTATTGGTGTCAGTAACAGTATCATTTTGTCACCTGCTTCAAAGAGTCACAGGAGGTTTTGTAAGGTTTAGGAACTAAAGCAGATAAAATCAAATGCATTGCATTTCTGTTATACAGGGCAGTTCTCTCTGTGAAAATAGTACTGTGTTGTTGTAAAACTCCATTCATTAGAAAATAAATCTTCATAACAAAATCGTCTATGTATTTCCCTGGTAGGTTGCATGTTACTTCCTAACATCCCAAAACACCACTTCAGCCCTCCTCATGATCAAAAACAATGTCTAACAGCACACAGGGCACAACAGCAGCATTGTTTTACCCAGCAAAAAGCAGAAATGTATGTGATAATGATCAAAGGCATATCAATAAGTAATGGGTTTCATTGAACTTTACCTGGCTAAGCGTAATGCTTAATAGGAGCATTTATGTCATTGCTGCAGAACTCATTGCATATTGGTGAACTGTTGGATAAACACGTTCTCATTAAATGTGTGCATGCATGTGTGTATTCTGTTCTGTATGTACTTCTAACCATTTCCATGTGTTGAGTTTGAACCCCCTTCCTCCTCTTTGCCATTTGATCTGCACCCTGACTAAACTAGTCATCAAGCATAATAATAAATTTAATTCTGTGCTCGGTGGGCAAATCTTCTCTCACATATCTATGAAGGTTACACCCCGTGCTCTCCTCTTGAGCAAAATATCATGACATCTGCTCATTATCTGACGCTTTTCGCGCTTGAACCCCCCTGACAGACTGTCTCATTCACCTCTGCTTGACTCTGACAGGCAGGCGCTGAGCTGTAACGGCTCTCCCTATCTGGTCCTCCTCAATTCAACCCTCTCCTTTGTCTAAAATTGTGGCACTGGTCAGTCGCAAATGTTGTTAAAGAACCTTACAAACGGTCACCTCCAACCCCCATGCAAACCATGTTGAAGGCATTGTAATTAACACCCAGGTGGGAGGCAACTACAGCACCTGGTGGTAGGACAAAAAAGAGAAAGGGTGGAGAAGGAAAGAGCACAGGTGAAGTAGGATGGGTTCTTGTCCCAAATGAGACATTGCTTCTTCTATTTTCTGAAGAAATATGGGTTTATTTAAAAACTTGCTATGACGCAGTGCCATTCTCTGGAAACATGCTCACTCTGCAATCTCTGAATGTCTTTTACTGCTGAAAAAGAATGAAGGTGATAAGATATGAGGCTGTGAGCTGGAGAGAGAAAAAAGGCTCACCTAACCCCTGTGCATTTTATACAGTGAATGTGTCGTTCTAGGGAAAAAGAAAAGAAAAAGCTTTTTCACTGAATCTTTAATAATAGGAGGTGAATGCCTGAGGCAGTTTTGGGGATTTATCACTGGTAGCAAATATGTCTCCCCTCTGCGCTCCTGCTCCCCTGTGCTCTTTAATGCATGACACATGTTAGGAGGCACACATCTTATGCTGAGCTTTCTCTCTCTGTATTTCTCACTGTTTTTGTGTAGTGATTGTGGTGCTGTTTGCTGCCCTGAGGAGACAGAGGAAGAAGGAGCCTCTGATCATCTCCAAAGAGGATGTCAGAGACAACGTTGTCAGTTACAACGATGAAGGGGGCGGAGAGGAGGACACTCAGGCCTTTGATATTGGCACACTGCGCAACCCAGAGGTGATGGATGCTAACAAGCTACGCAGGGACATCATACCTGAAATGCTGTTTCCCTTTCGGAGGACATCACCTATAAAGGATAACACGGACGTCAGAGACTTCATTAACGGGAGGCTTCAGGAGAACGATTCAGATCCAACAGCGCCCCCCTATGACTCCCTGGCCACGTATGCATATGAAGGCAGTGGGTCACTGGCAGAATCTCTCAGTTCACTGGAGTCTGCTGCCACGGAGGGGGACCACGATTATGATTACCTCGGCAACTGGGGACCACAATTCAAGAAGTTAGCAGAGATGTACATAGGGAAGAGCCCTGAAAGAGAGACCTAGACAGAGCCATGATGGTCTCTCTTTACAAACCCATTTTTTTTCTGTTTATCTAGCTAGCTGGCCAGATAGCTGTTTGTCTCGTTAGTTAGCCAGCTAGTTGACTGTCTGTCTACCTATCTATCCAGCTATCTATCTGTTTATCTGTCTAGTTTGCTAGCTAGCTCGCTGGTTAACTAGTAGTATATTTGATTCTCACACACACTCACACATGAATGAAAATTCCTGTAGTCCACTTGTGGATGCTGAAAAGGAAATTAAGACTTGAACTGAGTTGAACTTTCTCATTAATGGAGATAGAGTATAATTCTCAAAGTTTTACTGTTTTTGATCATAATCAGTAAAGATGCCTTTGAATTTTAGGATTTTTTGTGAACAATGGTGTGGACAATGTGTTTTGTAATTGAACTGAGCGATAGTAGTATTGTATACTATCAATGTTTAATGGCACTGGATTGGGTTTGGGTTGGGGTAGGGAAGGAGTCAAGTGGTTTTTCCAGCCACCTCCATTAAATACTGTAAATGTACAAAGTGTTTTTAATGATGGACATCCTATATACTATTTGCTATCTTTGTTTGACAAGCAATGTTCATGTGAGTGGTTGGTGCAGTTTATTTGTCAAACTGTGAATTCATTTCATCATATAGGTGTAATATGTAATGGAAAGTGTATGTTGTAGGAAAACTGTCGTACACTGACAATTCATGCTGTTTGAATGCTGAGTCATATTGTTTTATATTTATATTTTTATACTTATTTTCTTAATAAAATTATTTGAAAAAAGAAGCAAAAATGGTTTTGGTCCACTGCTTGCCTTTGTGGTTACTGACAGGATGTTGTTGTAGAGCCTTACAGGTTTATTAAGGGAATGCACACTGGTACTTCCCTGAAGAAATTAAAGTATCTACATGTCATGCAGTTTGCATGTTGGGTTCCAACCACTATACAAATCAATAGAGATGTGGTTCATTAAAACACCAATATAACTGTCAGCAAAGGAGCTACTACAGGCCATTTTGAGATGCATTACATCTTGTATCCCCATGTCAGTGTACTTGGTACATACTAGCACTGCTTTTCAGTTGTTTCCTTTTCAATCTTGGTTTGCATTGTTATATCAGACAAACTGTTTATTTGTATTATCTATTTCATATCAAACTGCAATAATTAATTTCACTTACACTACCACAAAACCTCAGCAATTCTTTTGAAAATCTAGCTGCCTTGTTGGCATAGCCATGCTGCTCCGAAATTCAGCAGATATGTAAGAGGTGGAAACATGGGTTGTGATAAAAGAATATCACAGACTAAGGCAAAAGTAATGTGATATTACTGTACTACGTAGTTGAACTATATATGGGGTGAAAAAGGTCCCTTATTTTAGGTTGCACAATTTCACAGGGCTGTGATTAATATCAAGGTGACAACTAATTTTATACAGTGAGCTAATATTTAAAAGAATAAATAAATAAATGAAACTTTTATTACAATGAAATGGTTACTATGGGGACTAACATGGTCACACATTAATACAACTGGGCTCATTGAATCAACAAGAATCTCACTTTCCAGTCAGACCATATAATTTATGCAATTCCAAGACTGCTTAGGGAACCCAGCCTGCATAAATATGCAAATACACCAATAGGCGACAAAAGCATTTGTACAGTGCACAAAAAAACAAAAGTGCATGGATTTATCATAATGAAGGCACGTCTGTAAATGGAACCTATTTAAGATATTAAAGGTACCCATTTGCCTGTTTTTCACTTGCCAAAATTTTGCCCGGGTTTGGAGCGTTATATAGTCTACAAGACAGCATAACATGTTTGGTACCAACGGATCCCTTAAGTTGTCTAGGTTAGTGGTTCTTAGCTTTTTTTCGTTTCATGGATCCCCAAATGATATACATAAGGTCACTGACCCATTTGAAAAGATTATGCTTCAGGGACCTCCATCTGAAAACATTTGGTTAAGATATGATTAAAACCAGGATTATTTAGTTGCCAACTACAGTTGAAGAGATAATTGTGAAGAAAGTGCAGCATATGATGAGAATAGTCACTATTATGACTCTCATATTGAGCTCACTTCTTAAATGAAAAAAAAAAAAATCCTCCACACAAGTCCTGGTTGAGAACCACTGATCAAAGTTAATAAAATATATTATATATTCACTCTAGCTTTAAAACTGAGCCTAACAGCCCTTTTAAAGACAGCAATGTTAAACATTTCTCAACTCATCTACATGAATCACGAAGGTGACCTACGCAAGACGCAAAATTGATTTTCACTGAAAGGTGACACATTTCCATGCCTGTATATGCAGATCCAGATTAATCTATTCTATATTTCTAGAAACATTTAAGGCCCAGACATGGTGCATTGTCCTCTACATTCCATTTTGACTCTGAACTAAATTATGAAGAAAAAACGAGTTGTGCTCTTAAAGGGTTTTTGATTTGGATTAAGTGTTGAGTGCAGATTATCATTTCTTCTTTTAAACTAACTTTAAGAAGAAGGGTTTCTTGTTTACTACATCCTTTCAGACATCACAAATTATTCTTCAAGAGCAAGAGCCACATGGGGGTACAGCAATGATTGAATCTCTCTTTAATTGTGTTGGGTTAAATTTGTACCAGACAACCTCGCACACCATTCAGCATATCAAACAAACCAAAGCCAAACAAAACTAGTAACTAAAAGCAGAACATCTCCCAACTGAAAGTAGGCCCTATACTGAACTCCATGTGGTTAATTACACACTTGTGTGCAAATGTTATGTTATTCAACACAGTACTTGCTGATTAGTGGGCAGCTGTGGAGATAAGAATACCTCCAATCAATGTTCTTCTCACTTGGTTTCACTTGGTTTCAAATCTTAACAGCTGCCGGCGCACCGTTGCAGTACTACACACGTAGCTGCTGTCCTCCTTTTGAATGAAGAAGTACTTCTAATACGTGTACCGTACCCAAAGGAATTGCTTGCAAAGTTAAAATGGTCTGTTGTTTAATGTCTCCTCAGAAAAGATTATTTTATTTACCGACATCATATTAACTTTCAGTTAAGCTAGTAAAGATTTTTATAGCATCATTCATCACTACGATAGTTGTCACTTTAAACAGAATAACAGAGCTCATGTTCTATTGCTGAATAAGGCATACAGAATAAACCACACTTTCTTTTTAAGATTACAAAGCAGCTCAAAGTGGTATATATATACTCTGAAAGAATGCTCAACCGACAGAGAAATGCACAGAGCTCTTATTCAGAAAGGTGAGATCACAACTATACTATAGATAGGTAGAAAGTGACGCTATAGTGTTGTTAGTCTTTCCCCGGCTGCAACAATGACAGACAGAGGGTGATTACAGGTATATTCAGGCAGTATGATATATATAATGTATTATGGGTTTTTAACTAGAAAATATTGACATGCTTTAAAGTAATTTAAAAAAAAACACAAGTATGACCGTGGGATGAGCATTATATGGCACCTTTACTATCAAGACAAAGATTGTTTTGACTTTTGCAAAACCTAATGGCATGTCTGTTTCTATAGTTTGTCCATCTCCTTCTGTGCAAGTAAAACATCATTGTTAAAAAGAAACTCTTTATTCATACATTACATACATTTATATAGTTAAGTGGTGATTAGATACGCCCATGCAATCTAATGCCAACCATTATAGAAGCCAAGCAATGAATCCCAGAGAGCTTTTGACTCTGTTGTACATTTCGGGGCCTTTGTGTTGCACTGGATTTCCCTACATGGATATGTGTTTCTATTGTTTTGTCCACCCCTGCTAGAATCACCTGTCTAAAAATGCGGTCCAGTACAATAACAGTCACTAAGGCCTAAAAAACACCTCTTTGATATGGTGTTTACAAATTATAAGACTCACAAAGATTTGTAGATTTGTATAGAAACGTAATATTGCCAGGCCTCCATTATCGAATTGTATTTAATGTGCATGCAGGAGGAGCACCATCAGGAGGGAGTGGTGGCCCTTTGCCCATGGTAGTGATTATTCTGAATGTGAGAGCCGCCAGGAAAGGCTGGATATTGACTATCCTGCTTTCTGTCACCTGCCACCGTTTGCAGATTCCACAGAGTGCACCTGCTGAACTCAGGGGGGATTATTGTGTTTGCCATATTGATCATCGTTCTGCTACTAATGAAGTAGAGTTATCAAAATATTTCAACATTCTCAGCTAGCTAGTGAATAAAAAGTTGTTTTTTTTGGTTTGGATTGTTTCCTCACATTTAGTCTATTGTTGAGCACCTGGTTAGCTAGCAAAGTTGCATCAGCATACCCTTCTTACAAATGAATAATTTAAACGTGTGTGTTGTGTATCCTGGTGTTGTTTTGGCTGATGTAACACATGCATTCCCAGCCACACAAATTAGCTGCAGATCTATTTTCTATTGTGGATAGCATCAGGTTGTTCTCATTCACTGTTCGTAGATATAACTATGAAAAGTAATGCACAGGAATTCGTATGAAGCAAAGAAGGAAATTAGGGGATGTAGTGTTAGAGCACTAAACTCCAAGTAGGTAGGCTGGTTGGGTCTCAAAACACAGGACTTTAACCGGAGGAGACGGTGTTCACGTAATGGAAGTTTTTGGTTCCTAAACCTTTTGTTGCCTAGACTTAATGGTCACAGTCCACCTCTAGTCACTGTTAAATAGAATGTCATATTTTGTGTGATATCATACAAGTACATTTCCATCATATTTCATAGGGTATTAAAAAAAACTTTTGATGAGAATACACGTGATGTGACGTTTGCGAACTAAATGGTTCTTTTGAACGGCTCTTTGGCATAACTGAGTCTGACATGAGAGTCTAAATTTCACTGCCAGCAACTCTTACACTGACAACACACCAAACACGCTTTTGACATTTTTATTCAACATGTGTGACAGGCTGGAGTGCAAAATAGCTGATCAATGTTCACAAATAAATATTAACCGCCGCCCACTTTTTGAATATCCATCTTGGGTATCCATCTTTAGTGAACAATAAATTGAAGAATGGATATTGTGACTTGTACAAAAACATGGAGATTGTGTTCAATATACTTGAATTATAATGAATCAGTTAAGATTAAAAGTGCATAGAGTTTGACCAATAAATGTGCATGATGAATTGAAGGAAATTAGGTTTTGAAACTTGCAAATATTATTCCTTTATTGCTAACTGTGTGTAAGACTCTTTTGAAAATGTATTCATGGATATGAAACAGTACTGTGAAATAATTTTGCTTGTCATAAAATACTTTGGTTTTCTGTCCAGCGGGATGAATCAAAGGAAATGTTCTAGATTTGACCTGCTGTGTGGGGACACAAAGGCCCAGCGAGAAGAGATTATTATTCCATCATTTCATTAATGGTGTATCCCCATTATGTTTCATGTCTTGCCACTAATTTGACCACAGTGACCGGCTTTGAGCACGGCCTCTGTTCTCTTTAAGGTCTCTATTGGCTTTCTAGGCAGAAAGAGTTCATTCTCTCTGTTCACCCTACTCACATGACTGCATGATAAGAGCTTATGTAGAACATATCCCGTTTGATGTAAGAAAGGCATTTGCATGTCACATGGAATAATACATGATGGATAGCCCCTGATGGTAAAGCAACTTTGGGCTACTGCAGCTTTATTAGTTCAAGTGTGGCTCATAAAAGTGCTGATATTTTTCTCTGATGGACAAACTGCAGGATGTGACTGAAGCCAAGCATATGGGGTGTATATTGCTGGTTGCTCTTTCCACTGACTTTTCTGAAAGGGCACATCCATGACAGGCAGTTCAGCTCCAGTCTACAAAAAAAGACTCACTACCACGGATTGTTTGTTCACAGCTGTTCTAATATTATCACAGACAGACTTCAGACAGAAGGTTGATGCCACAACTTCAAGACTTTCATTTTTAGGTTGTTTATGTGACCCCTGCCACGCTTGTGACAAACAGACCTCTTGTCAGGATTCATAATGCATGATGTTTTGTATGGGTCTACTGTAGCTGGGGAAGACTAAAAGATGCAAAGTATCGCAATCAATAATGCAGGTGAAATATTGGTATGCAGACAAGATGTGACAGCAAAGTCGGGCCACCTGAGGCGTTGTTTCTTGTCCGGTGCCTGGACTTTTTTAAAATACTCCTTTCTAGGACAACATTTCCCCAAAACAAGTAACAAGCTGATACCGACGATACCCAGTTTTCCAACATGCCCTGCACATCATCTTAATGTGGCTAAAATGTAGCTGAAAGACCGTTATTTTTAACACATATTGATTACATAACTGTCCATTTGGCTACTTGTAAAGCCTCAGCTACCCAGCTTGAGTGCAAAATTGATTTTTCTATTAACTGACCTTTAGAAACTGAAACCCCCATTTGCCAATGGGTAGACTTCAGAAATGTGCAGTAAAATAAAATCTGATAAAAGAAACCATGGAGAACTTTGCTATTTAAAGCTTCTACTGGAAACCTACAGCTATAGTTAAGCTATAGATGTGTGATTTTTCACATTTTTCCAGGTCATTGTTATTCCCAAAGCAATTTAAGTCAAAAGCGACTGGACTTAGTTGTTTTTCTTGGAAGACGTTTCCCCTCATCCAAGAGGCTTCATTAGTTAATCTGGTCAGTTGCGTAAATTAACTGATGAAGCCTCTTGGATGAGAGGTGAAACGCCTTCCTAGACAAACAACCAAGTCCAGTTGCTTTTGACTGAAATTGCTTTGGGGACATGCTTATATTAACCCAGTCCCATGTCCAAATGTAACATAAATATTGGCCAACAGCAGAAAACATCGGTTTCACAATATGACTCTGTGCCTCTCTTTGGAATCAAAAGTACATGTTTAATTGTTGGTTAGAAATGCAATATTTTGAGATAGATTTAGCATTAAAATGCATTTTGATAAGATTTCTAGACAGAAATGTGCATTTCATTCTTATCAGAAAATCATTCCAATACAATGGTTCTATCAAAACAAATTTTAATATTGAAACTATCTTATAATTTTGAATTTTCCACTGACAATAAAACTAAAAATATCTGCCATTCTTTTTGATAATATTTGTAGCGAGATTATTTCTGAATTAGCGAGGGCACTTTGGTGTTGCTGTATTGAGAAATGTGACCACACACACAATACAATAGTTTAAACAACACACTGGCTACACAGGGTAAGCACAGCGTCCTTAGCAACCCATTATAGAAACATCCGTGCAACGATCTTCTGCTGTTACCTGAAATAATCGACATGATAACTTACATACTAAATATCTTATACATTCACTGAACGAAAAGTATGAAAATAAATTGCACATTTCCCATTAGAAATGTTATCATTATTAGAAATGAAACTATCTTAGCATATTGCATTACCACTGACACTAAAACAAATGTCTGCCATGTTTTTTTTGTTTTACAAAAGAGACACAGGGCAGTCATGTGACGTGGATGCAGGCCTAGAAAAGAATAGGAATCACAAACAATAATATCTCACAATTTTTTGTTTTCCCTTGTGGCCCAACAGACAGTAGTTATGCTACATGTGTATATATATATATATTTTTTTATCTTTATATATATATATATATATATATATATATATATATATATATGTATATTTATTTTTTTTATTTTTTTTATCTTGTAAAATATTCTGATCATGGTGTGTCTGGGGTAAGTATGGCCCGGCCAGTTTTAGCCAGGCTGTACACCTTAGGACATATTGTCACAGGTTTGTGAGCCAGACGGGTCACAGCATGGCCAGGCAAGAACCAGTGAAGAGAACACAAGACTATGAAGCTTAGTTGAATCCCGGAGTCTTGACATGTGGTGACACCTGCTTTGTCCCACACACTTTCGATGAGTCTTGTGCTTGTGACAATAGACAAATTACAAACCATGTATTTTTCAGAATATAAACGCATTATACATGATAACAGGTATCCCCAAAGCAATTTCAGTTAAAAGCAAATGGACTTGGTTATTTGTCCAGGAAGACGTTTCACCTCTCATCCAAGAGGCTTCATCAGTTCATGTACGCATCTGACCAGGCTGGGACTGGTCCAGAACTTGCTTTGGGGATAACAATGACCTGGACAAATGAGAACATTCACATGCTCATGATAACAGGGTTCACACTCTTTTCTAGAGATCATTCTCCAGGACTTTTGTGCCAATGTGTTCCTCTCTGTGCAAGTCTAATTTTGGCTATAGTTGTTTCCGTTGAATACCAGCATTAAATATACCTCATATACTGGTTAAAAATGCTGGGGTATGCAAATGTATATACTGATCCGCTACCAAGTATTTTAGCTTGTAAAAAAAATTTACTTTACTAAAATATTTTTACTTGGATAAAATGGCTATATTCCGGAAAATCTATTATTCTCTGTCGCTCTACAACAGTAGCCTACACAGCAAATGTCATAATATAACAGCCAGACACACAAAAAAAGAAGGAGAAGGACTCAATTGACCATGTCAGTTCCTAACATTGCAACTGATGACAAACTGAAACCTTATTTATAAAACATCCTTCAAGAAGAAAAAATGTAGTAAAATGTAGCCAAAGACATGGGAGAACACTCAAAACTGAAACTATAAGTGAAACAATGATATGTTTGGCAGTTTGGGTTCACACCAGTGGTGGCTGCTGTTTTTTCAAGGAGGGGAAGCTAATTTTTCCGGCCTACATCATAAATGTGTTTGTTTATTTCTATGTAAATTCTACCCTTCGCTTAAACTGCCTTGGCCCAGCTGGAGCTGGTGCGCCAGGCTACTGGAGTGACGGGGGGAGAAGCTCCGCAGCTGCCGCTGCTCGGTGGGGAAAGAAACTGCAGAGTGACAGAACAGATTTGCCAAACACAACGCTAGTTGTTTTTAACAAAGACAAAGTTGCTGGGGATCGGTTAAGTCTCCGGATCAGTTTGGAATGAAAAACTTGGAACATGTTTTGTTGGATGTTTATTCTTCAAGATCGCTGATTCGCTCATTAAGTTGTCAATCAAAAAAGGATTCTGCCTCAGACAGCTCATCCAATCATCATGCAGAAGCCAAGCATCTGGGCCAGCCCACTGTCCCATAGACCCCCGGAGACGCTGAGCGCCCGATGGGCGGGACAAAGCCCAGCATTTATCCAATGACCGTCTAGTTTCTCTGCAATGGAACAACCCGCTCTAAGCTTCCCCATTGAAGTCAGTAGAAGCTGAGCGTCCGACTGTGTAAAGCACTGTGGGGATGAGTGAGAAGGAAGTTGCTCCGGTTACCTGTGATAAGTAGCGGTTTCTGAACAAAAGATGAAGGCTTTCTAGCGCATATTTAGTCAATGAAATGTACACACAGCAGTACATATTTCACCACTTTTATTTTTTGCTGACATTTTAGCTGAAGCTGAACTTCTCTTGCAGTCTTAGAGCAGTCGCCACTGGTTCACATCAAAATCCTACTACTCAGAAATAATCTATTTCAAAAGTCAACCTCTTGAGATTTTCCTTCATATTTTCAATTTGTACACACATATATAGAGAATTATTTTATTTAAGATTATAAAAACCCAAACATAAATCTTACCAAAATAAAGCATCTCTCAAGCAATATTTTGCAGTGCATAGACTAATGACAAAAGTGCAATACCGCATACAGTATATGTGCTCATAAAAAAGTACATGCTTGATAGGCAAGATTGTATTCAACACACAAACTGGATTTTAATACTTAAGAATGACAATTTAAAAGCAACATCTCATTTAAAATGAGTATTCTCATCATCTCTTTGATGGCGTAGCAATTTCCACCATTCCTTTACCTAAAAGACGTTCCACTTTTCACAAAATGATTACACTTCATTTGTGATGGCAATCAAAACTCCACAGGGAATTTCCTAACACAAATCCTGCTTTGACCATTTTTCATAGCAGTGGCAATTTCCGAGCCACTCTTCCAGGTTTAGAGCGATTTCAGTGCTCGACTGGCTAGTAGTTATGGACGTGGGTTGAACATTAAAAAACACAAGGCAGCTTTTTTCCCTTAGGAAAAGAAAATTGCTTCCGAGCACAAAGGGAATGCATCAGTGGCATGGCATACTGCCTAGTTTGTTATAATTACAAGCAAAAGCAGTTCTGAATAGGCATCTTAATGACCAAACAAATTGTTGCATATTTCAAACCCATCTGGATAATTTTCTTAGGGGAAATGTAATTGCTGTTCAGAAATGACGAATGCTATCTTTGTTGTGGAGAGTGTATGCACACACAAACAGCACCTGAGATGATGCATAATGCCACTTCCGTTGCTGCTGATGAATTGTTAGTATTTTATTTAAAGTTTTTTTGGGCAGTTTTCAAGCCTTATTAGATAGGACAGACTGGAAATGGGGCGAGAGAGGGCGAGACATGCAGCAAGGGGCCGCAAGTCGGAGTCAAACCCGCGGCTGCTGCCTTGAGGACCTTCAGCCTCTTTACATGGGGCGACTGCTCTAACCACTGTGCCAACGGTTGTCCCACTGAATTGTTATCCTGTCATGTTTGTTATAATACAGGTGCTCCTGTCTGTAATGTTGAAGCTAAAAATTGTTGCTGCACAATCTTTAAGTCAAGAAAATCATTGACACTAGGCGACTTATTTAAATTAACTCAACAGATGGACTCTATTGGCTTCCCAGGATCTTGCTGTCAAAAAAGCCCGGAGATCACTTTACATTCTGGCTTTATAGACCTGCACAAACATTATTTCTGTACAAAATATCATTCATCTTGGGAGGGAAATTCAAGTGAGTAGTTATCATACGACCCATTTAGCATCTCTGCCAACCCCTGGGACATTTCCTGATCTGGTTATCTTTACCCATAGTTACAATGTCACAGTGACCATGATGTGGCTACATGATCGAATAACCTGGACATCTTGTTGTGCAACATTGTGTTTCACAACCAAAACTTTAATGGTATATAATATGTTAATCAGTTCTTGGCTACTGGTGCGATTGGTGTTCTGGTACTTTCTGTGGACTTTGTAGCTTTGTCAACTGTCTACTTCCAATGTAGTACTGTCCTACTTCAACTGTGGATTTATTTACTTAGTATTTGGCTCCATCTCCTGGAAGATTAATATCACAACATGTAGATGCTGCCATACTTTTAACCCTAATCCTATGCAATCCTTCTCAAGGATCATTAAAAAACAACAACAACAATAATTAAATAACTCATTTCTGGATGATAGAAAAATAAAGAAATGGAAATAATATAGAAAGATGGACTCTTTGTTGGATTTAGTTTGACTAAAAAACTAAATGAAAAACATACGTACAGCAGTTTAATTTGCAGGAAACCCTGTTCTGGATAGTATTATAAACTACTACTTTGTTAGTAGGCATGATATAAGTATACAGTATAAAAGCGTCTATTTCACACATAGTGTTTTACATAGACACACTGTATAGTACAGTATATGGGCTGTTTGATGTCCTCGGATGGCCATCAACAGAGGGCAGCAGAGATCTTTGAACAGGTAGTTGGAAGCTGTACCAAATGTTTTTGCTGCAACACTCCCATGCCCCTCACTACAGCCCCACCAAAGATTTAAATGATGTTTTATTAGATTGCATTCGTCATCCAAATTTTGCACTCCCAAAAATGTACTGGCAGCTGATGAATCATTCACACCCTGAATCATTACCACTCAGTTGGTAATGATGTAAAATATTTTTTAATATGCAACACTTAATCATCTGGCTTTGGTTTAAAAGGTGAAAAAACATCACAGATTCTGGCTTTAAGCTTCTCCGGTGGCAGTTACATTGCACAAGCAATATTATAACATTAATTCACCTTAAAGGATTGCATACCTATCAAATATTAATTGAAAAATAAATACTCTTAATATTATTGGGGTCTTTGCCTGGAGCATTTATCTGGCATCCAGCAGTGAATTTTTACTTTTATACTTTGTTTTTTATACAGATTAAACAGATGAGGTATAACATGTTAATCAGCAAGCTTTAGATGTGGGGTTAAGCAGATTTCATTACATTTGGGCCAAGCCAGACTGCCTGATTCTCAATGTTTCTTAATGTTTCCAGTCTTTATGCTAAGGTAACTGTTTTCTGGTTAAAGCTACATGTTGATTTCATGTTGAAGTTCATATCTAAGTTGGCAAAAGTCTATTTCCTTGAGTGGATGACAGCTGTTTGTCAGCTTCAGGTACGTTATGCACACGAATACAAGTAGACCAAAAAGTGATTTTGTGTTGTTGAGAATAGGGCCATCCATATGACCATAACGTGCAGTGATCTAACCGTTCAATAAATTCAGACTCCATTAAGGGAATGCTTCAGCTACCAAACAGTGATTTAAAAGAAATCTCCATGCAACAAAAGGTGTTAAAATGACTGCCATGGTTCTGGATGCCTTTTCATTAGGTGTGATATAGGATTGCACCATCCAGTGTTTATGGTCATGATCATTCTATTTTCACCCTTTGTGCGGCTGATTACATTTGCTGATTTCGCCTTGTCCTTGCCTGGTTACAATGAAAATCCTCTGAAGACAATGAGTGCCCACTGTAATCAAAACATACAGTATGTGCATGAAACCTTTAAGATATGGTAAATCTAACCTCTCCTAATCTGCATAGAAACCAATCCTGACTGCCACATATTTAACGTCTTACAAAATAATTAAATGAGCTCACGTGGGATTCTCCCATCCTTCCCATTCCCGAAACTTGAACTAGAACAAGGCATATGAGGTATGGCCGTTGGGTTTTTTGTTGTGCCAGCTTTTGACAGATTACAAAATGTTCATACCACCCCCTTTAGATAATCTCTGTGACTGCAGCCTCTAGCATTTGTGTATGGTGTGCGTTCCAGAGGTCAGCCATGATCTCATCTTCTATTTTCCGCGTTCGTTAAGCTCCATTCTGCTAAGCGTGTCCAAATAGGGTAATTCTGTGTTCAATTAAGCAGGGCAGACACAGGACATTCAACACAATGTCAATGAGATGCCACTATGAGTGAGCTATCAATTTGATAGACAGTCAGAGAGGATGGATAATAAGCTGTTGTATGTCCCCTGATTCTGCACCACCCAAGGCCATGCCTACAATTGAATTACACCGGTGCATTGGTAAGTCACAGCTGATAGAGCCTCATGCATTGCAAAAAGCCACCTTGCAGTGACTGGCTGACTGTGTTGTATAATTGTGCGGTTGTCAGTAGCTATCATGGCACTGTCTTCCTACCAGCCATGAAGCCTGTATAAAGAGACCCACTAGGCCACACAAAGCACTGCAGTTGTCCTTAGGCAAGTGGCCAGTGAGAGAGAGTGAAAGAGAGAGAGAAGGAGAGAGAAAGAAGGGGCGAGAAGTAAAGTAGGGAATTAGGGGGATGGGGTGATTCTGCTATGCACAGCGGGCCAAATATCCCTGGGATACAAGCCAAGTAGCCAGTCACAAGGATGGCGTGCCAAGAGAATGCCATCCGGCCAGGTTGCACAGCGAGATAAAAAGCTCCGCGGGTTGCCCGTAGCTCAACACAGACATCCCATAATACAGCAGTCTCTTCTCTTTTCACTAACTAGCATCTTGTCATAGTACAGTTCACAGCAATACATATGTGCTGCAATCACTGAAAAGAAAGCCCAACTGAGAACAGAACATGGTTATGATCTAGAGATAACTCTGTCCAGGTGTGAAAACAGGAGTTTATTCCAGGGTTGGCAAAAAGAGAGACAAGACTTAAAGCTTTGATATTGTTTAGTCACAAAGCCTGCAGCCGATGCACAGACATTTCTTTTGTTGGGCTTAGCTGGTAAGCCTCTAAACAAAAGTTCCTTGGGGTGTTCGGTATCTACCTACTGTATCTCAAACGATATATTAGAGAGACTGATAAAATACTTTGGGAAAACTTCTAATAGTGCTTAAGGTTCATACTCGATGGGCTGACAGCTAACATCCAACATAATGCTAGTCAAAGTAACACGTCTTTATTTTCAGGTTTATTTTCATCATCCACTACTCCAGCAATAATTTTGTTGATTATTATCACCACCATCTCCATCTGGAAAGAGATCATGTGTTTGGCTGATAATGAATGATCAACGCCCTGTCGTGGTTGCTGTGCTTCATATTTTTTGACATTTTATACCGGCGCTGAGTGCTGACTCCTCACTCCTCTTAACCAGGAGCTGCAAGTGATCAACAAGAACAGGGCACTGTGGTAGTTTTAGCTCATCATAGACTATTTGATATACAAAGTATAAAAATAATATTAACATCTAGAACTTTACATTGGAGTCAGTTGAAAGCCCAGCCCAGTGCATGGCTAAGGGACGTAAAAAAGTGCTGAAAACATGTTTGTGGTTTGCAGAAACGTACAATGCCAAAAAAAATATTCTGGCAATCAGGCTGCCTTTGAACCCTCAGGAAATTGACATCAAAGGTCATATTGTCCTGACCCTGAAGGATCTAATCCCTGGCCCGCTGAGTACTGAGTACTCCTCACTGGCCAAGTGTGTATGCATGGCCAGGATGTTTGGCAGCGGAATTCAGAAATCCTCCGCAGGGCTCTAGGGAGGTCACGAGGAGATGAACTAAAAAAAACCTAGTTAAAAAAAGGGAACCACCTATATTTCCCTAAACACAAGGGGACATCTTCAAATTACTCGTTTTGTCCAAACGACAGTCCCAAAGTTATTAGTAAACCTATTTCTTCTTTCCAGTTAAATAATGAACTACATCCAAACTAGTAGATTGTGCAGCATTCCATAGGTCAAACTAATGCATCTAATTGGTCAATTTTTACACAGTAGTAGGAATCCATAAGTACAGAAAATAATGTGTGTATACTCAATTGAAGCTCTGTATGCAGCAGGCATCAATCTTTTAATACAATTACATTTACATTACAGAGTAAGCAATGAGACAGCAGGTTACACAGTTAAATTAATAAACTAAATACATTAAAACTAAATATAATAAGATGTAAACAAACAACTGTGAAGATGACCAGGTTTTTGTTGCATAAAAATAATTGCCAACCTCTCACATACATGTAGCAATTGGGGAGGAGAGAACACATCTCTCGTCTTTTTTACTAATTCTAAGTTAGCAAGAGCAAGTCAGTCCGTCATTGTCACCAGTAATGGTCAACAAATTGAACTTGTATCTTCTTTTAAATATCTTGGGTTCTTAATTGATGACCACTTGTCTTTTAAAGCACACATTCAGTACACTGTAAAGAAGCTGAAGCTTTTACTTGGATTTTATTTTAGAAATAAGTCTTGCTTTCCCTTTAGGGTGAAACAGAAACTGGTGGAGTCATCCTTTCTTCCGATTATTGATTACGGTGATGTGTTATATATGAATGCTTCCGTTCAATGCCTCCACATGCTGGATAGTGTGTATCATGGTGCTCTTAGGTTCATTACAAACTGTGGAGCTCTAACTCATCATTGTGTCTTATACAGTAAAGTAAATTGGCCATCGTTATATGTACGCAGGCTCGGTCATTGGTATGTGCTGATTTACAAGGCTATTCTTGAGATGATTCCATCTTATTTATCTTCACTACTAATCTTAACTAACAGGTCCGACAGTCTCCGCTCTCAGGAGTTTTATCATTTTGCTGTTCCCAAGGTGAGAACAGAAATGGGGAAGAAAGCTTTTAGATTTTCTGCTCCAAGTACATGGAACATTTTGCAGTCAGAGCTTAAACTCCAAAGTCTGGTATCTCTGAATGTATTCAAGTCCAAGATAAACTCCATTACATCCAGGCTTCAGGAGTGCAAATTTTTTATTTGAGTGCAAATGTTTAAATTAATCTTGTAAATTCTAAACTAATTTTTTCTTTTTTTGAAAATTCAATTGTTATTGTATTCTAATTGTTTTTTTTTTGTCTTTGATTAATGTGTCCTTGTGTTGAAAATTCATGTGCTGTCATTCTTGGCCAGGTCTCCCTTGCAAAAGAGATCTTGGATCTCAATGGGACAAACCTGGTTAAATAAAGGTTAATTAATTAATTAATTAATTAAATAAATAAGAAATTAATGACAGAATATAAGGGAGTGTGTTTTAGTTATTTGGTGAGAACATCACCACAGTAATTCATTAATTCATAAAAGGTTAGCAGTAAATAATTTCAATATGTATTAATAACTCATTTTACCAAAAATAAAATGGCCTAGCACTAGTATTACTCTGTATAACAGTGAATGGGTTCCTGGTTCGAATCCCAGCTAGGGCCCTTCTGTGTGGGGTTCACATGTCCTCCCATGTCTCTGTGGGTTTTCCTCCCACAGTCCAAAGACATGCAGGTGTTAGGTTATGTGCCATGTGCTCTGTGATAGACTGTTGTCCTGTACAGGGGTACCCTGCCTCACGCCCAATGTCAGCTGGGATTGTCTCCAGCCCCCTGCCACCCTGATAGGGACAAGCGGTTGAAGATGAGTGAGAGGGATCACTGATAAAAGCTATTTTGACTTTAGCCAGGATATTTGGTCGGGTATTTCCTAAAGTACATTTTCTTTGTGTTGGTTTTCTGCATCCTGAGGTTGACAGGGGGGGAGCAGGAGATATTTTGACTTTAGCCAGGATATTTTGTCAGGTATTTCCTAAAGTACATTTTCTTTTTGTTGTTTTTCTGCATTCTGAGGTTGACAGGGGAGCAGCAGGAGAGTTTAATGACAAAATTGTGAATGACAGAAAAGTGACCAAAGCGAGACAGCAGGGTGTCAGAACTGGGAAAAAACCAGAGGAACTCACATCTTTTTTTCCCCCAAAGTACAAAAGCAGTATCTAATGCTCATGAGACTTGTCTTATAGGTCATGGTACCTGTACTGTAGGAAGTGTGGGAACAACACATTGTCTCACTCGGATAGGATTATGCAAAGGAGATATGACTTAAAACAGGTTAAAGCTGGATTGAGTACCACTATGGAAAGTAAGCAGATAGATGTCTGCAGCAGCCAGTTCAATTCCTGACTCATACCTGCCGTGAATTAAATCTTTTTAATGATTCATGCAGAGTGTATAATTTTGACACTTGCAGATATCTTGTATGTCATGTGCATGTTACCTCACACAGCAGAATTATCACAACAGCACAAGATCACACAAGAACAGGTTCACGTCACACGAAAGTCCATCTTGTCATGCTCCAAGTAATGTGTTTGTATTCCAAGCAAAACAACAACTCATTCAAAACAACAATGGTGACTCCAAAAGAGGTTAGCGCTGCAATAGCATCAGTTTGATCAGAAGTGGAGGGTTTCTCCACTGAAAGAAGAGAAGAGCACTGAAGGCTTTTTCAAGTGGATAAGTTGTCACCTGACTGAGTTTGATTGACAGATGTTCCATCCAAACAATAGCCATGTATGTTTTAAAAGAGTTGGCCCTTTTTCAGTTTCGATGACGGTTCTGTGAAACAAACCATCTGACATGTCAGATTAGTATGTAGTTAACCACTCAAACCAAATACAAATGGGGTTGTCTAACTCCTTAAGCCAGCAAATACAGTAAGTATGACTGGGTAGCGTGTAGAGGAACGTGTTGCAGGCATCAAATTCAAAATGAGTGAATATTTGAAAAAAACCAAAATAATAATAAAGTTGATCAGTTTTAACATTAAATATCTTGTCTTTGTAATGTATCAATTCGATTATTGGTTGAAAAGGTTTGCAAATATTTGTATTATTTTTTTATTTATGTTTTACACTATGTTCCAACTTCATGTGAATTGGGGTTTTAGTACTTCCACTTGAAATGTCACTGGAACATGTCTAACAAAATGTGTGTTGCTGATCTTTTTCTGACATGGTGCTCTTTAAATTATTGCGTCATACATACATACTCGTCTCCAGCTAGTGACTTCTTCTCCAAGGCTGCAGTATATGCTAGTTCCGACCGAATCTGACCACAAAAAAAACCCCACACATCTGTCACTGGCAATCAACAAGGCGAATATCGGAAAAAGATGTTGCTGATAAATCGGTGGTGGTCAAAATTGTTGTGTGAAGAAATATGCCAGAAGATCCTGTAGAACCTGTTATATAATTAACTAAATGCCACTAATTTAAAATAAACAAAGTTTCTAATCCAGAAAACAAAAATGTTGTTGGTCCAAACTCAAATGTGGTGAATGCTTTTGTTTGTTGTTTAACCATTTGTCTTCTATAGCCTGATTATGTGTCAGTACCAGATTGAGAATTTCCCCTCCAACTCCACTGAAAGAGTTCAAATAGCATGCTGCCTTGGCTTGATGTTGAACTCCCTGCTCTAAAATTCCAGTCTGAGTCAAGAGGTGGATTCATTCTGGTAACCCTGGCAGTAGAAACATTAATTCCTCAATTATGTACTAAATTCAATAAGCAAATGTTGGATTCTTCAGAATTTCTTAAATAATCTAGACCCTTGTTTAAGATTATTTGTTAATCTACAACACGGAAAATGTTTGATGTCTGGCAGTTTTCTTTCAGGGGTTACATGCACTGAGCTCTGTAACTGGAGTTGGTTTGTGGACCATTAATCTGGTTTTACTTGTACCCCCATGAGTAAAGCAACTGTGACTGGTCAGGGATCATCTGGGCTGAATGAAATCATCGATCCAAGTAACAATTATCTCTTGGTGGTAGCTCAAATATAATGGCAGCACTTAAAATTAAAATAAACAACCTAACAAAATATACTTTCTCGATTAAAAAATGTTGATGAAATGTCATATTTTTTTTTCTTTTCTTATTTATGCCTAATAGTCAGGATAAGACACAAATAATAGACTACATTAGGCTGGTGCTGTTGTTTACGACATTACATTTACATATGGGTCAAATCCAGACTATCCATATATAGTATTGCTGAGGGCTATCTGCGATGGCCATTATGGAGAGAGCATATAAAGCCCATCACTCAATATGCCCAGAATATTCTGAGGTTGTTTCTTGTTTTATTTTTTGTTGAATCGAAAAGAAAGACAAATAAGCCAATCCTTTTTACAGTAATTAAAGTTTGCAAAAGCCCAAAAGCCATCAGCAGATTTCACCTTCACAAAATGTTTGTACAAATGTGACCTCCAGAGGTCAAATAAAGGGCAGAGACGGGAAAGGACACTGGAAGCTCTCCTGCTGATGACGGGTGCCAGCTTGGCTAGGCCCTGTCAATACAACTCATATGTTTCATATTTATAACCTCCTATCCTTTTTACCCTAAGAGCCCATGATGCATTATTTATGCTGCCAAGACAATATATTGGATTTTGCTCTGACACTTCAATACGATATAGTCTGTCTACCTTAAGAGGGCTATGGTGAATTGGAATATCTGATTAGGAACATAAAACCTTTGGTTTAGTTTTAATTGCAGAAAAGTGTGTTACACTAATAAACCTCCATTCTGACATTGACAAACTGACAGGTTTGTTCCGTTAAATGTCTTTATAATAGTTTCCAACACACATGGCCAAAAACTGTATTGACTCATTGTCCTTTGCCATGTTTAACATTAAAGGTCTATGAATTTTTAATCATCAACATGGTAACAGTTGGGCTTCTGTACTGGCCAAGTGCTATCTTTAGCGCTGAGTTCAGTCAGGAAGGCAGAAGGGTTGGAGGGAAGTAATATGACCTTAATGTGTCAGACCCAAAGACCTCGTCTGGCTCAGCGCCTGCCAATATTACATCAGGATCAGCACTTTTGAAACAGCATAGAGCCTCCCGACCTGAATCTCTGCAGCAGGAGGTGGAGAAATGTCCTTGTTCACAGTTTACAAGCACTTGGGTGTATTTGCCACTGATGCAGCTCATCGCAGGTGTGTCTTTCAAGAATAGTATGTGTTTCAGGTTGGACACGATAAGACATCAATGTCTATATAAGATTTATTGGAAACAGGATATAAAAAGTGGTGCAGAAAATAAGCCAGATGATGCAACTTGGCACCTGCTATACATCATGTCCCAGCCTTTGCAAGATGGCGCCGCTCGTGTGGCAGCCAGTAGCAGTAGCTCCGTTCGTCCTTCTGTGTTTTGTTGTGTTTTTGTCCGTTTTTCGTGTCTTTTTTGCCGCTAGTCTAGGTCGGAGGGGTACTCCTATGGATGTACTTCTTCTAAGACTATGCATTTTTCTTTTTATTGGTTTTGGACTGTTTAACCCGGCTTCAGCGGACCTGTACAACCAGGGCTCCATTACCATCAGCAGGGAGCAGCTGTTAGCATGGCGCTTCACGCAGGTACTCCCCGATGAAAGACCGGAGATCCCCGCGGAATTAAAGAGGAGGAGACGGGGGTGCAGAGCCGGACTGAAGCGCCGACAGAGGAAGAGACGGTACAAACCTTCTGTTCCGTCAATCATCATGGGGAACGTTAGATCTCTCCCCAACAAGATGGAGGAGCTTTCGGCGCTTACCAGGCTGCAGCGGGAGTATCGGGAGTGTAGCATCATGTGCCTAACAGAGACTTGGCTGAACGATCTCACGCCGGACACGCACGTTGCGCTGGACGGATTTCAGCTTGTGAGGGCGGACAGGAAAGCGAAGGAGACTGGTAAGAGGAAGGGAGGGGGCATTGCGATGTTTGTAAACGATAGGTGGTGTAACCCGGGTCACATCAGGGTGAAGGAGCGGTACTGCAGTAGGGACATTGAGCTGCTAGCTGTTAGCATCCGGCCATATTACCTGCCGAGGGAATTCTCACATGTTATCGCGATGACTGTGTACATTCCCCCGTCTGCCGATGCTGTAACAGCCTGTGAGCTCTTGCATACTGTAGTATCGCGGTACCAGACATCGCACCCTCAGTCCCTCTTGCTAATCTCTGGTGACTTCAACCATGCTTCCCTGTCCTCCACTCTTCCCACCTTCACACAGTATGTGAAATGTCACACCAGAGACAATAGAACATTGGACCTATTGTATGGCAACACAAAGGATGCATACAGCTCATCACCTCTCCCCCCGCTAGGTCGTTCCGACCACAACCTGGTCCACTTGTCCCCTGCATACATTCCTATGGTGAACAAACAACGACCCACCATTAGGCGTGTGAAGAACTGGTCTGAGGAGTCTAGTATGGCACTGAGGGACTGTTTTGACACCACGGACTGGGATGTGTTGTGTGAACCTCACGGGGAGGACATTGACAGTCTCACAACCTGCATCACTGACTATCTAAATTTTTGCGTGGAGAACACCGTGCCTACTAGGAGGGTACGGTGTTTTCCCAACAACAAACCCTGGGTGACCCCAGATCTGAAGGACCTACTCAACAAGAAGAAGATGGTCTTCAAATCTGGGGACAAGGACGAGCTGAGGAGAGTGCAGAAGGAGCTGAAAAAGGCGATCAGGAGAGGAAAAGACAGCTATAAGAGGAAGCTGGAGGAGCGGCTAAAGGGGAGCAACGCCAGGGAGGTCTGGAGAGGCCTGAAAACCATCTCTGGCCACTCCAAGGACAGTGGGAGGGGCCCTGTATCAGGTGATCAGGTCTGGGCGAATGAGCTGAACCAGTTCTTCACCAGATTCGATGGCGACACGTTTCCCTCCCCCTCATGCTCCCCCTCGCCCCCTTCTCCACAGCAGCTGTCCTGGTCGGCTCCCCCATTCCATCCCACTGCCTCTCCAACAGCAACAACTACACCACCCTCACTCCAAGTCTCCCACCTCCTCCCCCCTTACCCATCCCTCAGCCCCTCCCCTAGCCTCGTCATAACAACAGACCAGGTGAGGAGGGAGCTGAGGAAAACCAAGGCGAGGAAGGCTACTGGCCCTGACGGCATCAACTCCAGACTGCTTAAGGACTGTGCAGATCAGCTCAGCGGTGTGCTCCTGCACATCTTCAACCTGAGCCTCAGTCTGGAGAGAGTTCCACTCCTGTGGAAAACATCGTGCGTGGTTCCGGTTCCAAAGACTGTTCACCCCAGGGAGCCGAACCACTTCAGGCCAGTAGCCCTCACCTCCCACCTGATGAAGACCATGGAGAGGATCGTACTCTCCCACCTGCGTCACCTTGTGGACAGTGAGATGGACCCCCTGAAGTTCGCGTACCGGCCCGGCATCGGTGTGGATGACGCTGTCATCTACCTGCTGCACAGGTCCCTGACACATCTGGAGAGTGCCGGAAGCTCTGTGAGAGTCATGTTCTTCGACTTCTCCAGTGCTTTCAACACAATCCAGCCAGCGCTGCTCAGGGGGAAGCTGGAAGGGGCGGGAGTCGACCGTCACCTGGCTGCATGGACCATCGACTACCTCACCAACAGACCGCAGTACGTGAGGCTTCGAGACTGTGTGTCTGATGTGGTAGTCTGCAGCACAGGGGCTCCGCAGGGTACGGTGCTCGCTCCCTTCCTTTTCACACTGTACACCTCAGACTTCAGCCACAACACCAACAGCTGCCACCTCCAGAAGTTCTCCGACGACACAGCCATCGTTGGACGGGTGTCCGAGGGGGACGACCTGGAGTATCGAGACGTCATCGCCAACTTCGTCGCCTGGTGTGAGGCAAACCATCTGCTCATCAACGCCAGCAAGACGAAGGAGGTGGTGATAGACTTCAGCAGGAAGGCTCCCACAACAGCACCGGTGAACATCCAGGGTTTGGACATTGAGAAGGTGGAGCAGTACAAATACCTGGGTGTTCACCTCAATAATAAACTGGACTGGTCCCACAACACCGACGCCCTGTACAAGAAGGGCCAGAGTCGCCTCCATCTACTGAGGCGACTGAGGTCTTTTGGAGTGTGCAGGGCACTTCTGAGGACCTTCTATGACTCTGTGGTAGCGTCTGCTATCTTTTATGCGGTGGTCTGCTGGGGCTGTGGAAGCTCAGAGAGGGACAGGAAGAGACTAAACAGACTGATCAGAAGAGCTGGCTCAGTCCTAGACTGTTCCCTGGATTCCATTGAGGAGGTGGGTGAGAGGAGGATGTTATCCAAACTAACATCGATCATGGACAACACCTCTCACCCCCTCCATGACACTGTGGGAGCCTTAAGCAGCTCCTTCAGCCACAGACTGCTGCATCCGAGATGCAAAAAAGAACGCTTCCGCAGGTCGTTCATCCCGACCGCAGTCAGACTGCACAATAATAATTTGTAATGATTGTTATGTTTATTTTGTCAATTCACCCATGTACAATTCACTTCCACATCATCACAAGTCACTTTTGTAATGCATATTTGTAACATCTGTACTTAGTACTTTCCATCCACTGTAGTTTTTCCACTTCATATTTATGACACATAGTGTAAATTGCTGTATATTGTATATAGTATATTTTCTATTCTTATTCTTTATTTTTATCTTCTATTTTATTTTTAATTATCTTTGTTTACCTTATGTAAACTAAGGGTCTGTGTTGTCTGTGTCTGTGTTGTAAGCTACTGCTCACGTGAATTTCCCCGCTGTGGGATCAATAAAGTCTATTCTATTCTATTCTATTATCTTTAACCATGTCCCATTGCTTGTTTGATATTAAACTGCAAGTTCACATATTGGACCTGTTTTGTGGTACATATTTAAGGTGTGACCTTGGTTAAATTTCAGGTTTGTTCCTTTAATGCATATGTTATCTCCTAAAGTAATCAGAACAGGAGTGATCTGGTCACCTTTACATGTGAGAATATGAGATGTACCCTGGGACAGTGTATTCATTTGAACACAAAGTGACACACATGGACAGATTATGAATGCTAATGGATTTATAGCCATGGCCTCAGTAATGTACTATGTGTTCTTGTGCTCCTATCAAACTAATAATATCTTGTTTTTAGGATGCACAGAATGCCCGAGATGAAAATCTAATCTAAGAATATTGATGTGCACCCAACATGTTTAAAGATGTATACAGAATCTACTACAATACTGAAAGATAAAGATACTCTTGGTTTTAGTGCTCCTTGACTAACTGAAAAGACAAAAATTTCGAAACTCCTAAAAAATATATATCTAAAGACATGTTGCATGTGTTCCTAACATGAGAATTGAATATATACATAAATAAAATATATATTAATTATGTCACACACACCTAGATACATTGTGGACTGGCTCACATTTAACTTATTGTGCCGTGTTCAGACCAGACGAGAAGCGACTATTAGGCTTGCTTTATTCATGCAAGTTTGATCAGGGGATCATATAGGATCAAGTTTTCACTTGCATAATTTGTACTGATACAGAGCTGTGGGTACTAACAGTGTTTCTCTCATCAACCATGGCCAAGATTACCACTATAGCTGCCTGGTATCTGTTGTGGAATTCCAAAATATGTTATATCTCTGCCTTCTCCAGGAAGTAATTTATTGATGACTACCAGTTCTAGTGTTGAGGTACAGATTCTGTTGTGATTTAATAGCGATTAATGGATAAAAAATGATGAAGAAATCATTTAGAAAAAGTCTTTCCCCAACAAAACAAGCAAACAACTTGTTCGATTTCCTAATGTAATTTGGATCGATCAGTGCTTTGCTAACATTGTAGCTGTTGACACATTGTTTTCGGAACCCACCAGGTAGTCTAACTTCTTGCTTATTTCTCTCCAAGAAAGTATTTTCACACAAGTAAGGTACTATAAAGCTCTTGACTTTGTATGTGTGCAACTCGCACAAAAGAACAAAGTGTTGTGTGCTACGTGCCATTCAGAATAAAATATAGTGACTATCGCCTCAGAGGAGGTTAATTCAATAAATATGTGTTTACTTATGTATTGCAAACCAATCCAAACAATTTAAAACAGAGTATGTGACCTATAAGAGACTTGTCCATGTAAAAAAATACTGTATTTCAACACTGTACCTCAGAAACTTATTTGTTTATCAAGAAGGTTTATTAATAGAGATATAAAGGTTGTGCTGGAGTAAAAAGAGCCTGATGCAAAGATGCCTGCAGCAGCAACACCCCCCTCCCCACTAAGTATTAAAACAAATAACAGCTGCTTCAGTTAACACCACCTCCACTGCAGCTGTGTTGATTCCTCATAATCCCCAAAGAATATTAAACCCACTACGGTAATGCCTCCTCAACTGTCAGAACGGTTTCATCAACACAAAGAGCATTTATTTACCCTCAGCCATTTTGTTTTTATTACAAATGGCATCAGACAGGCTTTATAGTCTGCAATGTGGCAACAGGTTACATGCCATTTACCAATCGTGCAATGTTGTGAAAATATTTTCCGTGCTGCTGTTTTCCAAGACAACTAACGGTCATGAGAATGGCAGACTAAAGTCTAGTTTGTACTGAAACTGTAGACACTGAAGCATTTACGTCCTGATACATGCTGGAGAGACGTTGTTGCTGATGTCAAGCAAACACATGTGTGTCAGTTTTTGATAGTTTATAAAGCATAACTGATCAAATTTGTCGAACATATATGAAAGAATACTGGAATATGCAATGTAAAAAGTTACTTTTCAAAAATAGCAAGGTGCTCTGAGAGTGATATGTGACTCATATACTGATGGCCAAGAATATTAATAGAATAAACAAAAGTAACATACACATTTATGTCGATTCAATGAGCATTATATAGGGAGAGAATGACAATAAATCATACCTGAAATTGCAAGCAACCAGCAGTACATTTAGTAATGAACAAAAAAGCATGCGATCGGAGTAGGGGTAAATATTATTAAATATACTTTTGAATGTATGAATCAAGCGTAAACTACTGCTGAGATAAGGAGAATGTTGCTTGCATTGTTTAATATCTGAGGATGGGAATCTTCGATAGAAATAACTTTCATTGTTATTCTAAAGACAATAAAGTGTGAACGGCATTTGACACAATAAAGACTAGACCTTCTGTTTTCATGGCAGTAACATCACGAACAATTACACAGTCACACATAATTGTGCTGAAATTTACAAACTAAAGAAGTAATTTTTTGTATTGTTCATGTCTTTAGGAGACCAACATCTGATTTAGAAGCAATTATATTGAAACCATACAGCAGGTTTGCATGTATTTCATGCTTATCTTGAAAGGTCAAATTGTACCAACTGTAATGTGTGACAGTATACATTTGGTGTCTACTGCTGTAAGTAGATCACACAAAGGAAGTACACACAGTACAAATGTTATCAGACTGCATCAGGACAAGCTCAGTCGTTTTTAAACCAAATCCTGGTTCAGTTACCTCATCCGCCAAGGTTACATGACTCTGACCTCCATTTCTACAATCTCTAAATCTTTTGCCACTGCCACCAGCTGGCCAAAACAGGTTTCTTTGGAATCCACTGTCATCCATGCTCAAGCCTGAAATAATTTAATGTGCAGCAATCCCAGCAAAACTAATCTCTGGCAAACTCACCTTTTCCATTCTGCCCTGTTAAGTGTAAAATATACTGAACATCAGATATGATATCATGTACCGGCATTCTGCAACATCCAACCTCAGAATACCATGAAGCCATATTTAAAAGAGCAGGGTCGAAATATCACTGTGTGCTGTTATACTCATTGCTGACTGCACCTCACTGATTATTCACCTCATATTTGTGATGCACTTCTGTGCAACAAGCAGTGAGATCCCAGAGCACTCTGTAAATTGGACAATCAGTAATGGTATTTGATGGCATTAAGAGTGGAGATGAAAGGAAGGACACTTCAGTTATCAACAGGATAATGGGGCTGCTGCCTTGCACTGTGTGCCCAATGAAATGGGACTCAGTTAATTATCCTTGCCATTAATTAGGCCATCCTATCAAGGAGAAAGGGGTAACTCTTCATTGACAATATGCCATATTATATTGAATTATTCGCCTCAAGAAATAGGCTTGTTTTTTCATTTAAATATGAGTGCAGGGACCAAAGGAGTGGCCACACAAATAAAACCAAATAATTACCTGTTTCTAAAGTGTTTATGTATGTCAGCTGATACAACTTTCTGCAATACTAGGACAGCAACTGATTAGATTTTATTGATAAAAATATTGCTATTACTTGTACTTGTTGGTCTGAATCTCCATCGATTCCCTTTGATTCCTGACTGATTTTCAGTGTAGAAAAAACTTGAAATACACATGTTTTCATGACCAATGCAGCCGTTTTATTATCTCTGAGTCAGAACACAGTGTAGGTCTAGAATAAATGAGAGCATATTGGTCCAGCATTTGTTTTCATTTAGGTTTTCATAGTCAAATAAAATATCTGCTTAGCCTGCCTGTGTGGCACTCATGTTGGAATATAGGTATTTACCATCGCTAACGGATGTGCTGCTCGGTTGGAAAGAATGTCAAATACATGACATTCCTGGAATATATGCACATGTTACAGAGAAAGATGTTATAGGATACAGGATATTGCAGGTCTTCCCATCCTTACTTAATATGATCATTTTACAGACATTTATTCATGAAATGAAGCCAAGAATTGGACCATTTCTTCCACTTTGCCATGACTCCTTCTCGAAGATTCCAGCACATGGGCTTCATGTAGTTGTTTTGAAATGCGCAACTATCTGTAAAAACGTGTCAGCACTGATTAAAAAATGTATATATATATATGGTTGGAGGCATATGTATTCCAATGAATGAAACAATTTGGGACCAGTTCTCAGTACTGAAACTGGTTCTTGAGTCCCATTCCTATGTACCACTGAAAAAAATGTTCTGTGGTTGGCATGTGGTGCACTAAAGGTGGGCACAGTGGATTGCCGATAGCCAATTTGCAATAAAAAAAACTTTTTTTGCCTTAACAAACAGCCTTGCAATGGCTCTCTTGCTCCTCTTGACAGTCATACTCAGATCACAGAACTTACAACACTAAAACAACATTAAAAATGCCATTAAACCTTTCAACATCTTATCAGGACATCATGTTGATTTGGAATAGGCCCTAATATGAAGGGAATTACATATGCATCTGTGTCCTCAAGACTTTTTCACACATATTGTCACAAGTTGTCACCTAGGTTTAATAATGTGCTGTAGATCTAGGCTGTAAGTGCATCAGGGTATTACAAGTAAAGTCACAAGTACATTAACTTAAAGAAATAATAATAAAATATGAATTACAAATTATCTGCTGTCTTCAGTTAAACCAACATGTGCTACACTATAGCTGGAAGTTACATTTAAGTTGAGTGAATTTACAGCACAATGCAACATGCACTTCAACTTGAAACGTGTATATTTCCCATGTTCAGCCTCATTTAGTTGTACAAGAGATAATGTTCATGTGGGAGTGCCTATGTGATAGACAGACATGGAAATTATAATAATGAATGGCTCTTAGAGGACTTCCACTCCGCCATTCAGTGTCAACTGACTTGCAGATACGTAGTCCCAAGTGAGCTGCCAAACATGGGAGAATAATTCGTTTTTATTATCAGCTACCAAAGGGGGGTACTAAAGGTGTGTGCTTCAAAGACTCCCTTTATGTCTTTATTTTATGAGATAACACCACTGGCACACTGGCATACAGCTTAATGAAGAAAAATGCCAATGAAATGAAAGATAAGTACTGAAGTAACTTTAGTCCATGCATTGCAGAATGATGCAAAGGAGTTATTCTAAATTAACACCACAGTTCCTTCAAAGTGTTTCAAATTTAACAGCACTAGGAGTATGCCTATTTAAATAGATGCTTATACCTGCCTCAGGAAACATCCCAGATTGTTTTTTTTAATCTGTTCTGCAACAAGCCATTCTGCCAACCCCAGGTCACATGATATCTTAATTTGGCAGAATCATGGGGAAGATGGGAACAGCTACAGGCAACAACAGGAGACAGATTTGAGATTTCCTATATATGTCAAGTGTATTATCTATTTTGTTAGCTAACAGGATGCCTCACAGGCCATAACATATTCCATCCATGATTGCATTGTATACTTTTTCTTTTCTTTTTACAGCCTACAGTGATGTAATGGTAATGAATGTGGCACTTCTGAAGTACTACAATTAACAAATCATGTGGTCTTTGTCATCAAATGAAAAATGATGACTTAATAAAGATTTATACCTTTATACTTTGACTCCCATATAGTATATACCCTTAGAACCTAAGGATGTGCAAATAATGAAAGTTTGGGAGGAAGTGTTAAAAATGCCGTACAGTATAAATTACCCACTGGATTAGAGAAAGCTATGTATACATCCAAATACAATACTGTAATTGTATATAACAATTAAATTGCACAGATACTATGCACCAATTTGTTTTATGTTAATGTAATTTGTAAAATTTCAGAGCACTTGCCATTAAATAAACACAGGCCCTGTTTTCAGAAAATCGGATCTCTAAAAAAAGGGTCTTTCAAGACATTTTAGAATGTTTACTATGTGTAACATATGGCTCTTAGCCTCGTCAGACCACCCTGACCTCACAAACTCCATTTTACTTGCAGATCAGTCTGATAATGGGCGAGAGAAAACATTTGGAGCCGTTTGTCAAGTGAACGTCCAATCAGCGGATTTGAGAAGTATCTAACTGTGATGCAAAGAGAAGCGACTGTTCAGTGTAAATAACATGGCGGGTTCCGTGGATGAGATGAGTGCAGTTATAGAGCAAGCCGCTCACTAACGCTTTTTTCTCTTGGATCCTTCTGTTGAAATATGGACCGGGCACCTGAAATTTTGCCTTTTATCCATAAATTTGCGTAACACAAACTGCATGTTGTTTACTTTCTGAGCTTTGTCTCGACGCTGTTAGTACGTCATACGCTTTGTTGATCTGATTGGTTGAGTTGGTGATAGACGGATGGTTTATCCAATCAGTAACCAGTATTCGCCCATTCCCAAAAGATCTCCAAACAAGAGTTCCAACATGGATATGCAGAGCAAATAGAAATCATGCATATCAATCCATCTGGTGGAGTCAGGTTATATGGCTCTTGCATGTTACATACATTGAGCTAGTCTATGTATGTCTAGCAAAATCTTGAGTTTGTCACTGCTTTTACCTTTATTTTATATCTGTAAGGTCTACATTATTCTTGTGTTTTTATATTATACGGTCACTAGGTAACAGTATCTAGGGTGACGATGTAGCTATTAAGCCCATCGCTGGAAGTTAAATTCAGTGAGTGTGTATCTGATAAGTGAAAATCTATATTAATGTTTCCTTTGATTGAATTTTTTTTAGAACGGACGTGTATCCTCCAGATCCCAAAGTACTTTTGTTACTTTGTTTAATCCAGCTTCAACTGCCCAAAATAACTGGCATAACACCAAGATAACAATTCCCAGCATTTACTGATTTAGAATTAAATTAACCCATGAAGTCAACGCTTTTCTAACTTTTGGAACTGACAACAAGCAATGAGCATTGCTTGAAACACAGCTATTACCATTCCTCATGATAATAATTAATTAGCCATTTATTTGAAGGTGATCACAGCTCTCAGGCTCCCTAGTTGATCAGCTGCCTTAATTTGTTCCATTGAGAATGCAGTGATATTGGACGATGTGATTTGCCAGTTAATATCACCCACAAAAATAACTTTCTATAAAAATTCCAAATATGTTTTGTCCTGTGGATCTCAATCTTCGATTCCCAGTTTGTCCAAGGGCAAGACAATGAACCCCAAATTGCTCCTGACAGTGCATAGTAGCCTGATACCATCTTTCTTAGTATTAGCAGATTCTTTTTTTTTAAAGTTTTTTTTTTCTGCCGTTTTCAAGCTTTTTATTAGATAAGACAGACACAAAATGGGACGAGAGGGGGGCATGCACGCTGCCTCGAGGACCTTCAGCCTCTTTACATGGGGCTCAAAGCACTGTGCCACTGTCCGCCTCAGTATTAGCAGATTCTTAATGTTAAACAACATGGTCCAAGAATATAAAATCTGATATAACTACACGTTGAAAGGTCAAAGGTCTTAGTCTTCAAACAGGCATACAGAGACAGCACTTGTTCTCTGAATGCCTGTTTGAAGACTAAGACCTTTGACCCCTTCATTTTAAAACAATTTCTCTAATGATTAAACCTTGCAACTGCACAAACCCATATAGCATGGGTCCCTACTGCTGATTTCACCCAGATGCATGAGTGAAGCAAGGAGGAACGGAATTCGAAATAACACCGCAAATACCTTTACCTATGATGGCACATGATGCTCAGGGTCTCTGCAATCTACTGTTTTTTTTGTTTTGTCTCCTTAAGCTACTATGGTGTGCGTGTGTGTGTTGGTGTGTATGGTTATCTCTTTAAATGTGTCTTTTAAAGGTCTAGCCTATCCTTTTTGATGCTTTTACTGTTAAATTATGTATGCACTTTAAGGGATTGTACTGTAAATTTCATTGTACTGGTACAATGACAATAAAGACAATTCTATTCTATTCTTTTCTAAATTCAAATGGCTAGAGTCAGGTTACAGTATTACCTCCTTTTGTGGAATTTTAAAATGTGCTACTAGTGCATGAAAGCATGCAGCTGAAATTCATAGCAAATACATCTAATGCTTCCATTTGTCAGAATAATTTATGTCCCACTCCAGACATGAGAAATTCTCAGCCCGTCCATTACATCTACTCGCACTATGGTTGAGACTCGTTCAGTAACTACACTTTACTTCCAGAGGCTGACCGGTGAAAGTGCAGTAAACATCATGATGGCTAGACACATTGAACAGAGATAGCCATAGACCTACATGTTTGAGCTAGCTTCAGATAAGAGGTGGTAGGGCCTGTTTCTGTATGTGTGTGTATTTTGGGCCTGTGTGTGTGTGTGTAACATGAATAATAATAGAGTAAAAAAAAAATCGAATTTCCTGTTGCAGGATTAATAATGTAATTATTCTTCTTCTTCTCTTTTGCCTCAGTGTTATTTACACATAATGGATGTGGGAAAATAAAGCAACTTAGAACCCAATAGGCTGTACACACACCTGCACTTACCTTAGCACAGACGACCAGAATGCACCGGCTAGACTGACAAGACTTCAAAATTTCTCTGAAGGTCATCAAATAAATCCAAACATTTGCCTTTCCTTCCCCAGAGGTCTCTTTATGTCAACATCAACTTTGTCTCGCTTGTCCTCCAGTGCCATTGATTGAGGAGAACATTTGAGGGAAGGGCATCTTTAATTGTACACAAAATAAAGCTCCCTGGACTGTTTTTCCCCCCGCCTGTTGTTGGATGGGAAGGGATTAATTAAGTACATCTTCAACAGGCAGAGTTGGCTGTGCAAGCAGTCAGTGATTATCTGTGATCATTTTACAGCATATAGTTTGGAGGATTTGTGTATATGTCTTATCAACTCCATGCCCCCAAACTAGGTACAGTTTCAACTCTCAAGTAGAATTGACCTGATTAAAGTTATAAGGGATGTGTTGTTTTTTTTTCTTTAGACTCAATTTCTTGAATTATCTACATTCCTCTAATCAATGGTGCATTCCGTGGCAACATTTAATGATTATTTAAGAGTGTTTTTTTATCAAAATTGCAATAGTTGTTTCTTCTGTGGCCACTCCGGGGCATAATGACACAAAAACATGCACACTATAAAATACAATTTGTTATCATTACTTAAAAAAAGCATGCAAACCGATTGCACTTAAATAAACAAGTAAAGAGAACTAAGTGTTTTAAGTTGTACAAACTAGTGCTTCCTTCGTAGAGTACACTAATAAATGAGTTAAAGCAACTAAAACAATCAAGTAGAGTGTACTTGATAACTTACTTTAGATGTACTCACAACTTAGTAAAGACTACTCAGAATTTCTATTTTAATCTACTAAATCATTGCTAGTGAAATTTATTCCGTGTTTAGTCAATATAACACACTTATCTAAGTTGGACCAACTAAGTTATATTTACTTGAACAGCAATGTGACTTACTTGCTAAAACAATGCAAACCAATTGCAGTAAAAAAGAGCAAGTAAGCTTTACTTCAGGAATCTAAGTGCCTCAAATATCTATACAGGAATGAAAAACAGGTTCCAATCCCCTAATCTGAAAAACAATTTAACGTGATGAATCAAGTTCATGACACAGTTGAACGTTCAATTATATCAATTATTTATTCTTCTTCCTTTTCAATTTTTTTTTTAAAGATTGCCATCAAAACACAGCTGTTATGTGAATAATACAATAAACACATCTTAAAAACTGTAATAACAGTTTACAGACCACCCTGGCTAAAGAACCAACATGATCATTTTTTATCCCTGACTAATTAATGTAACTCAAAAACGAAATAAAAAGTGTACATATATACAGCATATATATATATAGTGTTTTAAATCAGTCAATTGTGTTTCTCCTAGTTGAATTATGGAACAAACCCAGGCATGCAATGCAGTACACTAATTTTAATATGGCTTCAGTAAGCGTAACAACCTGAGAGGGTAATGACTGGCAATTGATCTCACATATGTGTGAATGAATATAAATACATCTACAGCCTCTAATAACTTGCTGATGGACCCATGTGCTGACAATTTGAGTGTCTTAATTAAGTGAACAATAAAAAAAAAAACTGAACCCACTCATGAACAAGTGAGATTTGCCAAATGTCACCACTCGTACATTTGCATTTTAATTTAACAAGAGATTTTTAAGACTTTGCAGTTTTGGTGGGAGTTTGGTCTCTCCGAAGCCAAGCATCACTCTAAATAAAGCCGAAGGTGTTTTTCATGGCTTTAGGGTAGTCCAGATGTAAAGCATATGACAGTTCAAACAAGACGCAAAGTGCCTTGGGTAGGTTCTGGAGATCATCCATTACAATACCTCCCTCAACAATGATGGCAGTAGACACTGGGTGAAGGTGGAGCTGATTTGGAATGAGTTGCCCATCTTCACAGACAACAGTCAGCACCCCGACAGATACTTGTGCCCAGGTCTCATCAGTGTCACAATCCTGTGATGAAACCAAACAAAGTGGAAATGTAAATGTTGGAGTTGAGTCCTTCTCTATCATTTTCATAGTGAGACAACATGATCAAAATCTTTTTTGTGTCTGTACGTCCAGTAGCTGGCTTTTCAGCTCTTAGCCCAACAATGCAGTGGATGGAGTCAGTGGCATACTCGGTGAAAAGTGAACAAAATATTCAATGCCATGATTTGCACTGAGTTATGATGCTAATACCTGGAAGCCAGCTAATGAACTATATCAATCTAGAAATCATTATTTTTTAGACATCTCTGCTTTATCTGATAGTGACAGTAGAGAGACAGAAAAAAGCGGGGGTGGTGGAGGAAACAACAATGCAACAAAGCGCTCCTTCCAAATCAAACCACAGATGCTGCGGTCTGGACTCAGCCTTGATATGTGGTACATCTCTACCAGGTGAACTACCAGACAGACCAAATGCACCTGCATTTAAAACATAATAATTTCACATTTTATTTTCTAAAACTGAGGTCATATAGGCAAGGTCGGGAGGGCTCTGGCAGCTCACCCGGTAGAGCATGTATCACATACTCAGGCTGTGTCCTTACCCACTCTCATTTATACAATGGTAAATACAAATAAAATGTCCCCATAACTATGTGCTACTTTAAAATGCTCCTCTGAGAACTTACGAAGCAGGTGTTGTAGAAGTCACTGGGGTCATCACCAAGTAGTACAGGTAGGCCTCGGAGTACAATGGTGCGCATAGCCGTCACATCTGGTTTCTAGAAGTGGATGATGAATATATTAAGCTCTAGTGCATATTTCTTGGGAGAATCCACCTGAGTTTATCAGTGGAGGAGAGTGCTGTGATCATCATCATGAGACAGCATATATCAGTTTTTCCATCAGGAAGACAAGTTCTTCCAGGTCAAGCTTCATAACATCAGAATGCACCCCCACTATGCTCCTGGCAACTAGCCATGTCCTCCCATCTTCTACCCCCTAACCATTGTTGTTGCAAAAGCAACAATCACTATTTTAAGTCAATTTACCATGAGAAATAAAGACAGAAGAAGCGTTTCATTGACTTACCCCTGCATCAATTTGTTGCACCAACTCTGTCAGGGTCTTTCCCACACTTCCTTTATTTGTCTTGAAGATCTTGACAAGCGTTGTGTGTGGGGGTCCAGGGCCTCAAAGAAGTCCACCTGTAGGTTCTTGGTGGCTACCCTATTGAACTCTGCAAACACCTGCAACACACAGCAAAAAGCATGGTGATTAAATGGGGTTGGGCCAGTGTGGAAAAATACATTAAACGTTAATATTTTACATTTATTATAACAGTGATTGGCAGACTGACATTTAGTATTTAGTCACGAGGCAGAATGACAGCTCTATGGAAGATGAGAAGAGTATTAGGGCCACTGAAAAAAAGAACAATAATACAGGGGTAAAAAAAAAATGTATCTGTTTCAGAAAAAAATCTGAACAGACGGGATGGAGTACGACAAAAAAAAAAGCTCACAAAGGATAAACTAATTTATTGTATTGTTATTTTATTATGATTATCATTATAATTTCAGTACTTACTTGTCTCTCCGTAAAAAGAGCTGACTCAGAGGACTAAAAAACTATTCCTTTAAGTGGAAATGTCCTCCAGAATATAAGCTACTGGCATCTCACCTCCAGTGCACTGGGCCCACGTTGACAAAGCAGCTCTTCAGTTGCTCTGAGCAGTTGTTCTGAAAAAGACAAAGAATTTTGTAGTTAAAATGAAGTTCCACTGATATCATGGTTTGTACATTACTGACACGATCATTAATATGTGCATGCTTCAAACAGGTCTTACAAGAACGTGTTTTTAATAATAAGGTACAATTTAAGGTAAAATTCAACCTGGGGCTAGTTTCCTAGTATTCCCCCCGCTCCTATTATGCAGTAGTTCTCTCCGTCTCTGTATGGGAGGGGATGGAAAAATGTGAAATATAACATTTTGATTTCATCAGACCTTAGGTCGTCATGTAATTAATCTATCTTATAGCACATTACTACACCCAATGTGCTGCACATGATGGAAAGACACTGCAACAAAAACAAATAGCACAGATGAGCATAAAAAACTAAGATAGCAATATTTAATCAACTAATAAAGGAGGCACCAATTTAAAGATTTCTATTTAAAACTTAAAGGTGGAGGTCATGATTTTAAAATACTTTTGACAGTAAAATTGCATCTGGAAAAACAACTTAGACCCTAAACATTGACCAAAGTCCGACTGTAGTACTAGACCAGTACCAACCACAGCTCCTCTGCAGACTCACTACTGTGGTTAAATGAACACAGAGCAAACAACTCCCTTAGTCCATGTAAATATAAATATGGCTTTGTGTTACTGCAGCCGTGATCAGACCCTTCACATGATCAGCTTTCTGCGCTGCGCTCACCACGATGTTGGGCGCAGAGGCCCAGTACATGTCTAAATCAATGTTAGTATTACAACCATTAGCTCGAAAACGGAGTATTCACAAACCTGGTGTGATGCTTATAAACCTCCAAGCATTACGTCTTCTTCTAACGTTAAATAGTCCGGGAAACTCCAACGTTTGTCTTCCATCTTTTTAGCCGACTTGATGGCGCTCTCTGGTTGCCTAGGAAACGTAAACGTCACACTAAAAGCTTCAATCTCATTGGTTGACTTTCGAAAAGTCAGCGGCAACGAGACAGCAGCAGAGAGTCAAACCTGAGCGGTGCGCAGCGCTACATTGGGCGCTGCCGCCTCTTCCATAGGAAATGAATGGAACGGCCAAACGTTTTTTACCACATATCATGTGTAGAGGCTTAGGTTTAATGTACACGCCTCAACTGCTTTCACTCACGTGACGTCTTTTTCCTTAACCCGCACTGTATTAACGTTAAAAAAAAATATACTACTGGCTAACGTTTAACGTTACATGATGCAACATGTAAATGAGACAAATTCACAGCCAATGTTAGCTAACAAACGCTAACGAACGCTAACTGTCTAGCAGTAATTAAGAACGTATTAACAGACAAACTTGCTCGATAACTTACCTTATTATTCTTCAGAAGAAAAAAAGGACGGCGCAAAAGTCTACTCAGCAGGACGTCCTCAGTGCCCCATCCTGTGTGCTAGACTGGTGCGTTGCTGACGGTTACTGAGCGGGAGATTCTGATACTGCTGCTACTGCGCATGCTTACTTCTTCTGCTGTGCAGTGGGAGTGAGACTGTGTTGACTACTTATTGTTGTGAGTGAGCTCAACACTAAATAAAGTAATGTTCACTCTAAACTCTAAGTATTTTGCGTTTTTCACCATGCAAGTAACTGTTACTTCATAAATACCAATCATAAGTACATATTTTTGATAACCTAGTAAAGATAACTAATGTTCGTATGTCAGGGTAGCTATTACATTTTACAGTGCAGACAAACTCATCATATCTATGACATATTAATCATCTTGTTAAGTTAGTGTTAGCCAAAAAAATGCCTTGTTTGCCTAACAGAGCTCTGTCTGCAGTGCATCACCACCATTTAACCACACCTGCCAAAGAATCATGAATAAAACAAATGCAAATCTATTGCATGATTTAAGACAGACTGTATGCACTGTAAGCGAGGGTTAGAAAGTTACAGTGGTGTGCCAACAGTCTATTTCATTCAATTCAGTTGCTTGACTGTGTTGATAATCAAATTGTGTAACTGTATAATTTCATTTAGACAGAAAAAGAAACTAGCTATAATTTTGAGTAATGCTAGTTTTGCTAAAATATATGGATAGCATGGACTACACTGCTTACTCAAAGTTAAATGAAAGTGTTCATTTTAACATTCATTCTGTCCTGTTTTCGTCTCTATGTGAATCCCGTTAGGCTGAATGGACACAAAATTAACTTTTTTCCCATCTGGTTGTATTTCTATCCATCCTTCACTGATGATTGCTCTAAGACTGCAGGAGAAGCTGAGATTCCCCTAAAATGTCACCAAGAAGAAAAAAAAAAATGAAAGTGGTGAAACATATACGGCTGTGTGTACATTTCATTGACTAAATATGCGCTAGAAAGCCTTCATCTTTTGTTCAGAATCAGCTACTTATCACAGGTAACCGAAGCAACGTCCTTCTCATTCATCCCCACAGCTCCCCAGCTCTTTACACAGTCGGACGCTCAGCTTCTACTGACTTCAATGGGGAAGCGTAGAGCGGGTTGTTCCACTGCAGTGAAACTAGTCGGTCATTGGATAAATGCTGGGCTGTCTGAGGCGGAATCCTTTTTTGATTGACAACTAAATGAGGGAATCAGCGATCAGCTTGAAGAATAAACGTCCAGCGGAGCATTTTTCAAGTTTTTAATTTCATTGTTCTGAACTGATCCGGAGACTTTACCGATCCCCAGTGACTCTGTCTTTGTTAAAAAGATATTTATGCAACAGAGGAAATAACTAACAAACTCAATAATTAATAATTATTTTGCAAATATTGGTTCCAATTTATTGCAACACATCCCAGATGAAACCATTGATGGTGGAATTATTCCTGATTCACACAGCATTTTCCTCGAGAGTGTCCAAGTAAGTGAAATTTTGTCAATTGTGAATAAATTGGCAAATAAAAAGTCAAATAATTATGCAGATATGAACATGTCACTGATAAAACAAATTATAGATGTTATCGCTGAGCCTTTCACATATATCCGCAATCTATCCTTTACAACAGGAACATTTTCAGACCACATGAAAATAGCCAAACTGGTTCCACTTTTTAAAAAGGAAATAAAAATGATGTCTCCAATTACAGACCCATATCCCTACTACCTCAGTTATCTATTATCTATCTATTTGTGTTGAGACTGAAAAATGTTATGGACAGAAATAAAGCATTAAACAGTAGTCAGTATGGTTTCCGCACTGGTCATTCAACTGCAACAGCAATTTTGGAAATGGTAGAAGAAATAACCAATGCTATGGATAAAAAACAAGTTTTTGTTAGTATTTTTGTTGACCTGCAAATTATTATTGAAACTATATAAATATGGTATAAGAGGAGTGGCTCATCAGTGGATCACAAGCTATTTAAATGAAAGAAAGCAGTTTGTTGAAATCAATAATACAAAATCTAAAAGTTGTCAAATAACTTGTGGTACTAGATCCAGTACTTTTCCTTCTACTAAAATATATTTTGTTTATTTTATGCCGGCGAAAATATAAAAGAGGTGTTACACGTGGTAGAGCATGAGTTTGGGAATATTATGAGATGGTTCAATGGAAATAGACTGTCCTTAAATATTAGTAAGACTAAATTTTTGATTTTAAGTAGGACATCAAAGTCCTATATCAAGGACTTTGATGCAGCATTGTCAGTAAAAGGTGTGGAGATTCAAAGGACCCATGTATTTAAGTTTTGAGGTGTTTTGATTGATGAACAGTTGACATGGAGATCCCATATCGACCATGTTAAATCAAAGCGATCCCAAACCATAGCTGTGCTGCACAAGGTTAAATAATTGGTTAATAAGTGTGCCTTGTTTTTGCTGTATAATTCACTGATTGTTCCACATCTGACCTATTGCATTGAAGCATGGGGGAGTGCGTATAAGACGCATATTGATCCAGTCTTCAAACTACAAAAACGGGCCATTCGTGTCGTAAATTGAAGTGGATACAGGGATCATACAAATCCAATATTTATACAATTAAAAATTCTCAAATTCAATGAATTACGAGAATTTAGCCTTCTCAAAACAATGTACAAAGCTCACCAATATACATTACCGGAAAATTTGCAAAAGAGATTTGTTAAGAGAGAAAGTTACACATTAAGAGGAACTGAAGTCTTTCTGAAACCAGAGTTTAGAATAAAACCAAAGGAAAGATGCACCTCAATTCAAGGTGTCAGTCTGTGGAACAATTTAAATAGTGACATTAAAACTTCTCAATCACTTTTTATTTTCAAGAAACGTGTAAAAGCGCTATTATTAGAAACATATGATGATGCTTTTTAGCAGAAAAAGTGACTTTTTATCTTGTATTCGTTCTGCAAAGTTGACATATGTAAGCGCACCAAATTGGATTTTTTTTTTTTTATCATTATTTATGAAATGCTGACAAGGGGCAGACATTATAAGTTTATCTTCTTTCTGCTCCCTCTGATTTCTTTTCTAAAGAATAAAATAAAAATGAAAATGAATGAATGAAATGAAAACAACTAGCATTGTGTTTGGCGACTCGGTTCTGTCAATCAGCCTAGCTCTGCTGTCATTGAGAGGACACTGGTCAAGTCCCTGGAAAAGACGCCTAGTTGGTACAACAAGGTCACGGATCATTTTCTTGAAAAGGAATGAAGGGTAGAATTTACATAAAAAATAAACAAACACATTTACGATGTAGGCTGGAAAAATGAGCTTCCCCTCCTTGAAAGACCAGCAGCCGCCACTGCCTCCATAAATAGATGAATTTCCTTAAGGGGCATGCTCCAAATGTTTTACCCAGTTGCAGACAAAAAACAAAAAGTGGAAGCAAGGTGTAAATGGTTGCTATCCAACATTTTCTTTTGTATCACAGAAAGTGCACACTGAGTATTAAGACATTTCAGTTGTTGAATTTCATCATTTCAACAACAGAAATGTTGAAATACTATTAAATACAGTTAGAAGGAATCTATAGAGTGTCTTCGGGGATTTTATTGGTTGACCACTCACAGGAAATCAAATGTTCCAAAGGGAATTGGAAAGATTGAAGAAGCAATGTTGAAATCACCCATGCTCATTTAAAAAAAAAAAAAGAGTTGTAATCATGGGATGAAACAAACACACAAGCGGCATAACACTTACCTGCATTAGAGTATCCAAGTTCTAGTTGAACATACTTATTCAATAACTGGATTAATTATTATGATAATGACATCGTCTACTATTTTTCAATTATGTGGCAAATTCTCATCGGTTTTACTTTTCATTTTATTTACATGCATGTTGTAAAATGTATCCGTCCTTTGATATGATTTTAATGTCACCACAGTCTGTCCTAATAAAACAGAAAGAAACCAGACAGTACCCCTGAGCGCTGGTGTTAAAGCCAGCCCTGCATGATTCATAACAAATCATTGTATTCCAACAGCTTTGATTCTCTAGGTGCATGTCAATCTGCATTTCCTCAAAAATATTTCATTCCTCTCCTGGCGCCAGAATTATATGGCCTTCAAACTGTTACCCTGCAGTAATTCAAATCTCTGCAAAAACTAATGTTGTTTGACAAGCCATATGATAAGATTCACTTTATTTCATTTTCCTACTTTTTCCCTCTTTTTTAATCTCAGACATTATGCCTGTGGCAGTATCACAATATTTCACCTTGAGAGGAGCATTCGGAAAAAGACAAAAATGAAATTTTACAGGATGGACGATTTTGGCCTGCAAACCACCTCAAAGTCACATACCTGAACATAAAAAAAATGAGGATGGTACCCCATCAGTGGAGGATGACTTATTGCTGCAAGGCAGCCTATAGACAATCTGTCCCGTGGTATAATATGTGTGTAAATGATAATGTTAAAGGTTATTGTCATGCTTCGCTGGTGACTCAAAATACATTGCCTCTCTGGAAGCTGGCTGATCATTAACTCAAGGTGTCAGGAGACACACATTTGCTCAGTGGCACCCTCCAAAGCCAAAAAAGGCATTCGTTTTCTCCAGAGAAAGACAGAGAAAGGGTGCTCTAGTTCTGAATATCTCAAAACCAACCACATGGATAGCTTAAGAACCTTGAGAAGAGTGTTTTCTCTTGACATTTATTTAACTAATTCTGACTTCCAGTAACACTCATTCTTCAGCACAGGGTTCAATGTGATGTTTCACAATATGCAGCTTACCATAATGGATCTAGTGGCAACTCAATTCTCCATGGAAACGTTGCTAACTAGTTAATGGTTTTTGAACTCAGGTCTATAATGTATGATTGTATAGGAACGCTACTCGACATTCAAATATGGGACGCAGACAAAAATGCATTTGTCAAAATCAAAGGCAATAAGAGGACATGGCAGTAAGCAGCAGCAACTTATAATTACAGAACACAATGTAGCTTTGAGCTTGACCTTACAGAGGTGATGAATGGTGCAAGTCCTAACTATGACATACAAGCAAAGAGTCATCAATGTTTGTGGGCAACTACAAGGTATGAGTAATTAATCATGCAACATTGGCCCAGGCCTGATTTTAATTAATGGTGAACACATGTTCTTGCCTGTCTTTAGGGACAAGGGAAAGGACTGGTCTGAGCTGAACTGTCACGGCATTTGCAATATTTATGATCTGGTCGTTGCAGCTTTTTGAATTCGTAATCTGTTATACCTGACTAAGAGCTGTCTACACGTTATGACACGGAAATCACTAAGGTCCTTTCAGTTTCCACTCTTTCAAATAGAATAATCAGTGAATTGTATGTTGGTAGGCAATAATTTCAAATAAAGGTATAAAAAAGGTCAACAACTCGGGTAACTAGTTAGTTTCATGCTAAATGTAACACTTTTTAAAAGTCTCTTCTTACACTAAGATTAAGTCAACTGAAACGAAAGTATTGCCACAGAGTTATGTTTCACCTAGTCGGTTATTTGAGTATAAGTAACATGCCTTGTTGGGTTGGTAAATCTTGCAACTCAAAGAATTAAACATACACTAAAGAGTGAGCCATCTTGCTTTCTTCTCATCTATCTTAAGAGTTGCAAATGTACAGTACAAATCAGGATTCATTTATTAATAAAGATTAAGCATGTCAATTCAATGTGGTCTTGTTATTTGATAACCGCTAATAAGCATTTGTACAGGGGGAAGTAAAAACTGACTTTTCAAATTCAATTTTCAATTTCTGACCCACTGTGAAAACAACAAAAAACAAAACATTAACGTTGGAGCGGAAGCAACTACTGACTTGTGATCTAATTAAGAGACCTACAAAGACTGCATTATTAAATACAGTAAGTACTCTCACTACTTTCATGTCAGTGCTGGTGAAATTCCTGGATGCAAAAATTAACATTCTGGTATATGCAGAAATAAATGTACTTGCTCATTTGCATTTCTTTAAACCTATTACAATCATCTTGGGCTGTGCTAAGCCCTAAATGCAGTGATGGTGCCCTTGACAATAGATAGGCATAATAGACGGGGAGGAGAAAAAGAGTAATAGGGGTCAAATGGCAGACTTTACAGACTCACAGTCTACATCTGGTAAGTCAGGCTATTAAGAAAAAAAGAAAGTAATGTGCGTGGTCACTTGTGAACTGCTAGCATGTAATACACTGCGTTTTGGTCCATTACCAAATTAATAATTCATGATTTTCTATATTTTAACTAGGAACAGTTGCATTACACAATAATCAACAATTCTCCACTGCTACTTCTATTGCAGCCAAAAATTCTGCCAACAGTCACACTTTTGTTACAACAAACCAAGATGTACCGACGGTGATTCCCACTTCAAGTAAATGTAGCATTAAATTACACTTGTGCCCTTAACTAATCTAATCTGTAGTCTGTTACAGGCAATGGTCCAAATAGGTTTTGTTTTTTGTTTTTTTTGTATAAAGTTATAAAGGCATAAAGGCTTCAAACTAAACTATGAAGTTGCACACAGCTGGTGGAACAGCCTGCAGATCCTTGGCAGTCATTTTGTACTACTGAACAATGAAAAAAATAAACATTAATGACTAAACAAACAGCTAAATATTTTGTACCATACATTTTGTAAATGAATGTTTGTTTTGAGATTCAGCCGCTCTGATTGCACATGATCTATCCTCCAGCAAATGCCTTTCTTCAGAAAGATAGAGGCCTGTTTAACACATTGATTTATCACTATGAAGCTCCGGTCGACGGTGCACTTTTCAAAGAGACCTACATTACGGTGGGTCCACACATCACATCTACGGTATATAATAATTCATGTCATAGTATTCCCGCACAGACAGTGGGTATTCCTGGAAGCACTGGGATGCCTCCCAGCCAAGTTGTAGGTTAAGTTACAGAGTCAGGGGGGTAATTGTATCAAGAATGAAGGTGTTTCACATAATACGATGGCACCTGTCTTAACTACAGGCAGCGTGGCATCTGGACGAACAGAAGGCCTTGATATGAAGAGAAAGTAGATGCTCCTCGGTTGGCTGACCCCAAAGCTTGAGCCAAATTATTTACAATCAAAGCTGCATGTCATATCTGTTTAACATTCAGGATAGGAGTTATTTGCTGCAATGGTGCTGAATATCAATTGGTAAGACATTATGTTCTGACTGTGAGGGCGACAAGTAAAATGCTGGCAAAAGTTGTGAGAAATATGAAAAGTAATAGAAGGCGGCAGATGTAGAACTTTCATGGGGTACAAAGATGCCAGAATGAAATCCCTTGACTTTTGTTGTCAAGATGCACCAAATGTTATTTTATCAAATCCTCTGGCATTGATGTCACATGTGAACTAATCAACCTTGAAGAGGTTTCATTATCATACATTCCAACGAATAATTGTGTACATGGGCAAAAAGATATGAAAAAAACCCTTTGGCATTAAGTTATTTGCTTTATTCACTCAACTATCACATTCATGATTCATGCATATTCATATCCGCCTGATATACTGTAAACAGGGGAAAGAGAGAGAGAGAGAGAGAGAGAGAGAGAGAGAGAGAGAGAGAGAGGGAGAGAGAGAGAGAGAGAGAGAGAGAGAGAGAGAGAGAGAGAGATGATGATGATGTTCCCCTAGCCAGACAAGTCAAGCAGCATGGAAGAAAGTCCCACTAAGGACACTAAGCGTGACGACCTCAGGGCTTTGAGCTAGATCAATGCCCCCATGACTTAAATCAGACAAAGACAGCAAGTACAGGAACCATATCAAAATGATTTTACTCATTTATGGATATAAAAGATATTCAAAAAAACTAATGGAACATTCTGAACATGTTTCTATTTGCCACTATTTGGAATAACCTTAATGCCTTGCCATTGTCTGTTTGCAAATATATTTTATACATTTCCTTGTGAATATTTCCTGAAAGTACTTCTTCCATAAAACACTGGTAACAGTAAGTTATTTTGAGATGTAATGCCATTCTGTGTGTCCAGGAAACCTATGCAGATAGCATAATTTTAAATTAAGCGCAAGGATTTAATGAAGCCCTTCTAGAGTTAAAATATCACCTTACTTTTTTTGCCTCACTTTTGAGCTGGTTCGCATTAGTTTCACTAACTTATTTGACAAAACAACGTCTTGAGTACTCGTTTTGTTGTTTTATATAAAACATTCCTGGGGATTAATCGCAATTGAAACTTTTTTGGTATTTAAAAGGTATAGCAGCATGGGTAACTACTGAACATCATATTACTTTCCCCTTCTACAACTATGGTAGCCACCCACACTCCATTCTAATGCCATTTTTAGACTAGAACTCGAACCCTGGGAGCTCATGTTTCACTTATCTATATTTGAACGTTTTTAACTGTCAGCTACATATACTGTACAACAGGCATTATTGAGTGGGTTTTCAAGTGACATACCATTCAGGGTTGGGTGGTATCAAGGCATTATGGGGTACCAGGGTATTTAGAAATCCCATAGCTATGATCTTCAATACTGTAATATTTTCAATACTGTCTTTCTATTAATCCGATACAGAGATGCTGTATCGAGGTGATGTATTGTAGTGCATAGTATGTGCCACCAGATGTCTTTCTGCACAAAGAAAGATGGTGACTATTTTTTTCAACTGCCAGTCTGCCACCACCACCTGCACATGATCTCTTTTTATCGCACACCACAAGAGCTATCAGGTCAAGAACTATGAATGAAATTAATAATCAATGAAAGAAGGGCATTTAATTCCTATCAAGTCATTATCAAATGGGCCATGATTATGTTAGCCCAGCAATACCTGTCTAAGTAGGCTAACAGAATATTAGACTCACAGAATTGTAGGCTAGACAATGTCATACGCTAAAATGACAAAAGTACTGTAAACCTCTGTGAAATGTCAGGAAGGTATCAACAAATAGATGCTGCCCCATCCTTATCTGATTGCAGTAGCAGCAGCAGCCTCCACCTACTTATTGGCATTATTCTAAAGGTTTAGGGCACCCCGTAGGGTTTTTGACCAATCATGTACTATAGAACAATGTTTTGTTAAGTATTAATTGTATCTCATACTCAACTAGCAGGTATATAAGAATGTATGTGAATGATACAAACATATGATACACATTTCTACCAATTACAGGGGAGTATAACATTCTTGTCTTAAGAAAAACTGGTCCACACCTTTGTCTCCTCAAGGCTGGACTACAGCAACACACTCCTCATTGGGACTCCTAGAAAGAGCCTTCCAAAACTGCAATACATCCAGAACAGGACCGCTAGGATCCTGATGAGGCTACAAAAATACAACCATATCACACCCATCCTTCACTTGCTCCACTGGCTTCCTGTCTCATTTAGGATCAAGTAGAACATCTCCCTACTAACCCATCAGTGCATCCATTGAAATGCCCCTCCCTACCTCAAAAAACTACTCACACCACAAACCTCACGTAACCTCCGCTCTGGACACAGAGCCATCCTTCAGCCCTCGAGGACCAAGCTCCACACCATGGGGGATCGGGATTTCGCCTGTGGAATTCCTTCCCAGACCACCTGAGGGCTTCAAAAACCACTGGTTCCTTTAAGAAGGCCCTGGAAATCTAAAGTATATTTTTAGTGCTCTTGTTCTTAATTTTGTTGTACTCTGTAGCACTTTTGGATTGCTTTTATTCATTATTATTATTATTATTATTATTATTATGGCCCGCTAGGGAAGGACACATGGGTAAGCTATGGGACAAAAAAACAACCTTTAACCTTTGTTAGGCAGATACATAGGCCTATATTATTGCTGATGTTCATCAAACTGAGCTGTCGCGACAGAATAATTCCATTAATTCTCTACTCATTTTGCTGTTGTAGCCCAGAAGTAATTATTAATTGGGGCTGCCGGTGGCAGAGTGGTTAGAGCAGTCGCCCCATGTAAAGAGCCTGAAGGTCCTCAAGGCAGCGGCTGCAGGTAGAAAAAATAAAAGGCTTGATAACTGCCAAAACAATCATCTTAAAAAAAAAAAAAAAAAGATTAAATAGAAGCCTAATCAATTAATTATCTTACCTTAATGAAGCAACAGTTGTCGCGGGCCCTTTGTTTCGTATTTGTCAATAATTTCCTCAGGTTTAATCCTCTTAGTTATGTCACTCTCGAAGCCTGGTCCCTAACACGGCAAAAAAACTGTCTGCATGGTAAACAGAATATGGCATCAACCTGCTTGCTATACTCAAGCCATGAATAAGTCTTGAAATATTCAGAGCTAAAAGCTCTGGTCTGTGTACTGAACTCACTTTTGGGATATTCTGGTAAAATTGGCTGTGCAGGACCGCCATCCTTTCTCCCCAGAGCTGACGGGCAACAGGTGTCTAGAAGGCGGACGGAGTCTACAGAGAGGCGGTGGGTGTCTTGACCAAGGCCAGTGTCTTGAAAGAGGCGGTAGGTGTCTGAACCGAGGCCGGTGTCGTGGGAGCGGTGGCCCTGTCGGAGCGTGGAAGGCAGGAAGTGGTGGGAGCCTGGTCAGCTGAAGTGCTGCTGCAGTTCTCAACGTTGCTTCCTAAGCTTCCCCTAGCATCTTAATAGCACCACCTATGTTATTTCTCAAGTACAAAAGTGCCAGGGGCCAAAACGAGGAAACCTATCAGGCCAATGCCTTTTTAAGGGACTAGGGAGTAGAGAAGGCTCACACAAATTGGCACACAGCTCAAAAGTGCAGAAAATTGCAAAGTTCAAAAGTCATTGGGGTCAGGCCTTGCCGGTGGGTTCCATAGCGCCCGGAAACTGGCAATGTTTGAGTCAAAGTTCCTTTGATCATGAAATTTCTTGGGATCATTGCTCTCATCTTAAAGAGCACATGTGCATTTTCTGAATTTTTTTTTCACCGGCGAGGAAGTGCTAAAAAAATGCCTATTGGAGCCATACCCTAAGTCCAACAGGTAGTCGGCCATTTTGGATTTACAGTGGCATTTTTTTGCAAAGTGAAGCAAGGTGGACATGTTGTACTTTAACAAACTGCTCCTAGAGAATTAACCCGAGTTACTTCAAATGTGGTAGGTTGCAACTAAAGACCGTTTGGAGCCGATCCCAGCTGACATTGGGCGTGAGGCGGGTTACACCCCGGACAGGACGCCAGTCTATCACAGGACACATAGAGACAAACAGAGACAGACAACCATTCACACTCACATTCACACCTATGGGCAATTTAGAGTCATCAATTAACCTAACACCTGCATGTCTTTGGACTGTGGGAGGAAGCCGGAGTGTCAATCACTGGCAGCCAACCAATTGAGGGCACTAGGGCACCGCCCCACCACACATTACCTCGAATAAGACATTTTAAAAAATGTATAAAAATTAAATAATAAAATAAAAATATTTTGAAAAATATCTATATTATTTTAATGTGCAAGATAAATATTTTATAGTTATTAATTAAGAGTAAAGTTGTTTTCGTTCATGGATGTTGTCTGATTGGTGACGTATTTCCGCACCAGGGCGCACTTCTCCTGTGCCCTGAGCTGTCCCAGAGCTAAACGCAGCTGCTCCCGTCATGAGGACAACGTTACGTGACGTGAGGCGTCTGACGTTCGGGGCTGACGAGTGATTGAAAGGTCGAGCCGCGGGATTAGGAGATGTTGTGGAAATGGATTTTTTCAATAACGATCACCAAACAGGATTAGCTTTCTCTCTGTGGTTTATTTTGACAAAGTATTTTCTTCTGTGGACAAAAATACGTTCACCCCTGCTTCTCCTTCCTCACAAAGCACAGAGTTTAGCAGGGATGACCCAGAGCCCGGTGATGCTCAGCCTTTAAGAGGAGGAGACACCCCATCCAGACAGACAGGGTCACAAGGTAATAGAAAACAAAACATGCCTTAGACGTTACAATCCCCCTCTGAACTTCTCTCATCACAAGGTCTCTAAAACAGTGTCTACATAGGCCATAAAAACAGTCATGAGTTATCTGCAAGAAACAGGATGTACAGAAGCACAGATATTCCATTATACCGTCATGAGGCAGTTATTAACGTTATCCATTAAGCACAAACAAGCTATGCACTAGTCATATGATAAAGTTAAACAGAGGAGACACTGAACTGCGTCTTACCTGACAAAACTATGATTATGAATTACAAATATCCAAAATTCCCACAACAGAGACGATCAGACAGAGAAGCAAAATGGAGACAGAAACTAAATAATTAAGAAGAGTCACTGAAAATGGTATCTTTTGAGAGGAGAACATATCAGGAGACATGAAAGAACTCGGACCTGATTGACCGAACATCACAAATGTTCAGAAGTCCAAAGACAGAGGGAGACAGTACAATAACTGTCTTTTTCCAGGACCTGGTTAAGCAACAAGGCTTGGCTAACAGCATTTAGTGAGGCTAATGCTTTATTCTGCTTTCCCTGCCCCTTTTCCAAACGCCAGGATCTGACCCAGCATGGATTAGTACAGGTATGACTGATTTAAAGCATTTTTCAGAAAAGGCAAATAAGCGTGAGCAAACTGGGATCCACACGTGAAATGCACTGTGACTAGCCATGTTCGGGAAAATTAACATTTCATCTCAGCTTGATGAAGGTTACAGGGAAGGGATCCGTAAACACAATGAGGAGGTTGACAAAGCAGGCACATCCTCCACATCCTACATCAAGAATGTGTCAAGTTCTGTGGTGCATTTGAACTTGCCTTAGAAAATACTGGTGTTTTTAGGGGATTGGTGGATTTTGTAGCATTACTGAATGCAGTTCTACATGAGCACCTGCAGACTGCCACTGTGATTAAGGGTACATCTAAAACTTTGCAGAATGAACTCCTTGACTGCATGCTGTCAGTTTTGAGAGATTGCATCATAGGAGAAATCAGGGGTGCAGACTTTCCATCCAGGCTGATGAGACAATGGACATTTCCACTCAGTGTCAGCTGGTGCTTGTGATCCGCTACATTGACAAAACCCATCATATCCAAGAGAGGTTTTTTGAGTTCACACCTCTCCAAAGTGCCACAGCTGATTCCATCGCCACAGTACTTCTGGATAGGTTTAGCTCCATTCTCCCTGATGACCAGAAAAGCAAGCTCATCTCTCAAGCATATGATGGTGCAAGTGTCATGAGAGGAGCCACACGTTGTGTGCAGAAGACAGTCCAGGATGTCTATGTTCAGGCACACTATGTCCACTGTTATGTTCACCAACTTAACCTCATCACGCAGCAGGTGACTTCCCATATCCCAAAATGAGTAATTTATTCTTAGACCTCGCTGGATTCTCTGGCTTTTTTTCAAGATATCCAAAGAGAACCAGCGTGCTTGTTAGAGTGGTGGCAGACTCCCATGAGCAAGCACAGCGAGGTGGAACTTCCACAACCGAGCTGTGAACACTAATTTTGAGCACAAAGAAGACCTGCTCCAGTGAAACCATCAGGGACTCAAGAGAGTTTGATCCTGTCACTGTGAGAGAAGCTGGAGGGTTTGTGACACTGCTGGAGGATGATACTTTCAGCTTCTCCCTGAAACTGTTCAATCTCATCATGCCTTATGTGGACATTCTCTACAGCCAGCTCCAGAAGCGGACCATCAACTAAATCTTTGTTCAGGGAATCATGCAGCAGTTCACAAACAGCATACAAAGATCAGGTAAATTAATGTTCTGTTTAACATTACTGATATTGTGTATAAGTGCTTTTATACTTGAACCAGTTACCTTTTCTTGTTATTTTATCTGGTTACTAAAGATGAACCTCTCTTCTGGTTCTGTTCAGAAATGTCCTCCCTACTCTCTAGTATACTGGCAGTGTATCTCAGCCGGCAAAGAAACGCCGCACACTGGGCCCAGTTGAACTTCAGAGGGTAGCCACAGAGGTAAGATTGAAGCTTAATGTGCGATACTGTTTAGGTATTTTACAATGTTTTTAATCACAGTAGTGCTATAGTGTGAGAAAGTGGGGAACAAACTTTAGAATAGGCCCTACATAATATAACCATCTACTTTTATAGAGGTAAAATGTTAATTTGCATTGTTGCTATTAAATCAACACATATATTGTAAAATTAATTGGCTTTATATATCAAATAATTACAAAGCTGACTAATAGCCATCTCCATATTGTCTTAAACCGATGGATTCATTTTTTTGGTTTGTGACACTATCTTGGGCCATGCATAACATAGATTTGCCTTCACAAAGCATCTGATCAGTGCTCCACTGCTGCAGGCAGACGTATTCCAGCAGTACCACACAGCACCACCATGGTGGCTTATCCACTGCTGAACAAGAGCAAGCTGAAAAGTGAACTGGCTTTCATCTACAGCAATGATGAGTTCAAGAGCTGCAGTGGTGCTGTGGCTCTGTACCAGCTCTTCATGGGGAACAATTGTCAGGACACCTCAGAGACTGTGGCTCTGCTGATGGTCCTCATCACAACTCCAATGACTACAGCTGAATCAGAGAGGTGCTTTTCAACACTGAAGAGCATCAAGACCTTCCTCAGAAACACAATGTCACAGGATTGTCTCAATGCGTTGGCCATGATCTCTATGGAAAAGAATCTTGTCAAAACCATTCATGACCTTAACCACAGAGTCATTGAGAAAAGACAGAAGGGCAAAATTTATGTACAAAAAAGAGAACACTACATGACATTATAATGTTGCTTGTTGTTTTCATTTATGTAAATACACTGGTGTGATACCTTAGTACATGTTCGCTGGCTTTTTGGTATAAGGTATGTCTATTTTAGAGTTACAGCCCCCCCTGGAGAAAAATCCACCAGCCACCCCTGGTGTCAATGTAAGTTAGTAAGTATCACTGTGTGATATACCGTATGTGTTAAATATTCACTACTAAATATTTACGCATCAATATGCAGCATGTTACTGGTGTTGATTTTGAAGGCCCCAGTCATAATGGTAAGCCAGAAGCAGCTAATGCTAACTTCAGACAACAATCAGAATCAATAATAGCTTCAATCAATAAGCATAACTAAAATAAGAATCAGTAAAATGCAAACATGCCCCCTGCCCTAGCCACTTACCTATCCCACCTCACAACAGCAAAGTGACTGTAAATGTGAGGATAAAAACCACGGCTCTGCTTATGCAGTTTGAAACTGGGATGTAATGGTAGAGAGTGCATGACCCAGCATACTGATTAAACTAAACAGACTATAAGCATGAGTGAGATATTGACACAGTTACAGATAAAAACAATATTGAAAAGGAGGAGGCTGTGTCCAGCAGCAATCTACATCAAGGCATACAGTTTAACCGCCCTGACTTTATTTTACATTATTTGATTATCTAGATTAAATTTGTTAATCTCTGTCTGCAGTCTCATACCATATCGGTTACATTCATATCACATCTGGCCCTGCACTAGCATCAGGGCTTTGTGAGAGACACCATCATCACAGATGAAATTCAATAATGCTGTTTTAGGGCTTGAGTAGGATCTAATTTCATGCTAGGTCACTTATAAAATTGTTGTATAAGCGATTGTAATTTCAAAAGTACCATTAGCCTTTTTTTATATAGCTTGCAGAAACATTCTCTGTGAACACCCTGTAAGACTCACATCCTGATTCGATATAATTTCCAAGCAGGCCTTTCCTTTTATTTACTGTGTTTGCAAATAGTCTTATTGTATGTTTAGTTCTGTTTGTTGTAACCTGGGGCCTTCCAACAGATAGATATAGTCCTCCTGAAATCTGGTTGCTATTGTGCTGCTGATGTGAAAGGTGCATGTCAGCAACACAACAAAAGTAGCAATCCTCTGTCAGAGTCTACACTGCATCAGTTCAGCCATGGATCTATAGATTTGTTGTTAAAGAGTATGTAGAATTTTCTTCTTTTTTCAAGATTTTCTTTGGGGAATTGATTTTTAGATGCATTGGGATGCGGATGTGGAAGATTCTGAATTTATTCACAAAGAAAAAAATTGGTTATCTAAATGTTAATTGATTAAGTATTGTTCAGGGAACGCAAAAGGCGGAACTCGGAATTTAGGAAGTGGAGCGCCTATACATTCTTGGGCGTTGCGTTCGGATTATCTCTTTTTTTTATTAACTGGTGACAAAGAGACAAACATATAAACATACAATCATAAAGACAGCTAATATTCCCATGTGTTTCTGCTGAGAGAACAATAACTGTTGTGTACCGTTTCTATCTCAAAGTTTCAGAAGATTCCGACAATTAATTAGGTAGAGAGGGCAACGTTTTTATTTCCTGGTTGACACATCTCTCTCACTGTCACCATGTTAATTTGAAAAAACAGTTAATCTGACACAAAGACACTCTACGCATTGAAAGCTAGCTATTGCAACTTTAATTAACAAGGATTTGCGTCCACACTGCAATGTCCCGTCTCAAAGATATTTTACTGACACACTCTACAATGAGATGAACACCAAAGTCATGGAATCCCTATAGAAAGCGTAACAGGGCATTTTATCACTGATGAGTGGCGGCTAGTGTTTCATGTGGTCCCAATCAGAGCAGTGAATGAGAGCCACACGGGTGCACATATGGCTGAACTGCTTTGGATTTTCTATTATTTATTTGTCAATAAGGACATATTTTATGTTGTTCAGAATATGCTGAAGTCTGTATTAATTAAAAGTGTGATGCTACAGGCAGACTTTACTTTTTCTGTACATTATTTGCAATGCAGAGATAAAAAAAAATGATGCATCAAGATTAATCGTTTTATAACTGCATCGCAGCCCTCTGAATCGTAATCAAATCGGAATTGTGACTTGCCTAGAGATTCCCACCCATATTGCACATATCCACCTTGTGTGGTAAGAGGAGGCCCCCGGAAGACTAACACATCCCTGATTTGACAGTCACAACGTTCTTAATAGAGTTAAATAGCTAAATAGGTAAGTATAGAGTATATTCATTATTATTATTATTATTATTATTATTATTATTATTTTAACCAAACAAGAACATGACTGATTCTTTGTGAAAACAGTCCTTTACTAATCAAACTGAAACACAAATCTGCACCAAAATGCATTCATGAATAAATCTGAATGATGTATGTGCACTGACAGAGTTCTCTATGGTGGTAGAGTGGTGACAATCCTTGCCTCTAGAGCCACATGTGCCCCCTCTGTCCTTGGGCCGGATCCTGACAGAAACTTTCCGGTTGTGTGATCTGCTCTGCTTTGCCATTGCTGAAGCTATGAAAAAATGCAGGAGGATAGTGGTTGGCCTCGTATTTTAAAATGGCTACGGCCCAGAGGTGTTCAAAATTTACTGCACTTGATTGGAAATCTCTGCTTTGATAAGCACGATAAGCCCCTTTAGTAAGGGGCTGTCAATTGATATTTCACATTCAAAAATATTCAAATTGCAAAATAAATAAGGTTTTAGGAATAGATGAAATGATCCCCTGTTACAAAAAACAAACAAACAAAAAAAAAAAACCTGAGATAGGAGTGGTGGCCATAAGCGCGGACGATAAGCGATGTTCTGGGCTCTAATAGCGCTCTGGGTGCTGTCACTACAGGTTTCAAAGATAAATAGATCATTTAGAAATGAATTAGCAAAAAACAAAACTCCACTGACGCATTTACTAAAACGAAACTAGAAAGACTGATCATGTAGGTGACGTTATGTTTAACAGTCATGAAAAACTAAGCATAGAGGCATTCACAAGGACAGCTAACGTTACCCATTCTATTCATGTTTCTCCGTCACTAGGGCAACCACTCTCCTTAAACCTTGGTGAAGTCGTGTTAACAACGGGCTGTTATGGGCCCCAACGCTGAATCATTGATGTCATGCTGTTGTGGTATAACAGTTCTAGTTAACAGGGGACACATTGGACCGTTTTGGCTTCTTTTTTAAGTACGAAATAGTCCTCTGCCTTTTTTCGGATGTAGTGATGGCATCTGCAAAAACGGTCCGTGTGGAACAATGATACCTGCGCTGAACAGGCCGCATAACACACGAGATAGGAATTAAACGAATCATTGACGCAGAGGTTCTACCTCGATGCATTTTTTTAATCGAGTAACTCGAGCCCCTCCAAGCTGGCTGATGTCCGATGTTGTACGGACTTTGGCTGGCTTTGCACCTTCTTGGATGAACTCCCTTGCGGATGTAGGCTGGAATGATGGAGGAGGCAGTACATTTACCTTTACCCGTCTGGTCTACAAAGTAGCTGCTAGGCACTTCAGGATGTGGTTGTGCCGCCAGTTGTAATGGCCTTGTGACATGCTCGTCTTGCAGCCAACCAAAATTGAAGATTTAAATTTGAAAATTTATATTAAATGATGGAGAAAAAAAGCACATTATCGTGTGTGCCTGGTCTGCTGCTCCCTAATAGAATAGAATAGAATAGAATAGAATTACTTTAATGATCCCAGACTGGGAAATTATTTAGTAACAGCAGTAGGAGTGGGTCAGCAAATAAACACTTTATAATAAACACTTTATAATTATCTACTGCAGTGCAGTGTTGCACACTAAACCAGCAGTGTTGCACAGTAAACCGATACAAGAAAGGTCCTGTACCCTGCCGTCAAAAACAATACTATTTCATGACTTATTACTATCGGTACTACATGAACTTTGTGCAACAGTGGGGCACTATGTCTGTGTGCAGCTCCTCTCTGCTTCATCCCTGCCTTCAGAGTGGGCGTGGTTCCGTGGTAACAGACATTCAGAAAGCAAGACACACATGGCTAAATGGGCATGAGTGCTTCTGTTGACTGTCCTAGGCTTGTTGTAAAAGCAGACGCGCAGAGGCTGAGTACTTACGTAGCCGACAGTATGGGCAAGCCCAGGGACACATTAGAGCCTGTTTGTAAACGATGCTTTAAATCGATACAGACCAGGGGAGCAAACACTTCCAACCTAGAGAAACATCGAGCTGACAGACATGCTGACTTGTTCAAATAGTTCAGAGAGCTGCAGGTTAGAGATAAAATAAATATCCCCAAGATGTAACGTTAAGTCAAGGGAGTGTTTATTTTGTGACAAGTGAACATCAGAGTTGCACGAGGCAGTCAGAGGTAAAGCTAACTGTTTAACTTCCATTGTATCTCTGTTCTCTACTGGTTCCTAGAAACACCAGAACCTGCACCACCCGGTCTAGCAGCCTTATCATGCACATGTTCCTCAAACCAACTCTGTGTTTGGTGAAAGTGCTTATAAATTTTTAGCACCTTTATCTTGGAATAAACTACAGGATCATTTCAAACTGGAATCATTCACCAGCATGGAGCATTTCAAAAGCAGGATTAAGGACCTCCCTCCTCTCCATCCTGTGGGCCCACCACTTGCAGGAGGAACCACTTGGGTCGGGTGCGCTGCTGGCTCTTGGGACGTGGAATGTCACCTCTCTGTTGGGGAAGGAGCCCGAGCTTGTGCGGGAGGTGGAGCGCTACCAGTTAGATCTGGGGGGGCTTACCCCCACACACAGTCTCGGCTCTGGAACCGTACTCCTGGATAGGGGTTGGACCCTATTCTTCTCTGGAGTTGCCCAGGGTGTGAGGCGCCGGGCGGGTGTGGGGATACTCACTAACCCCCGGCTGAGCACCGCGGTGTCGGACGAGAGGGTCTCCTCCTTACGCCTGCGGGTGGTAGAGGGGAAAACTCTGACTGTTGTTTGTGCATATGCACCGAACAGCAGAGACCCTGAATGGAGTCCTGCATGGGGCTCCGGTAGTGGACTCCATAGTTCTGCTGGGAGACTTCAACACCCACGTGGGCAATGATGGAGACACCTGGAGAGGCGTGATTGGGAGGAACGGCCTCCCTGATCTAAATCCGAGTGGTCGTCAGTTATTGGACTTCTGTGCTAGTCACGGATTATCTATAACTAACACCATGTTCGAACATAAGGATGCTCATAAGTGTACGTAGTACCAGAGCGCCCTAGGCCAAAGGTCGATGATCGATTTTGTGATTGTATCATCTGATCTGAGGCCGTATGTTTTGGACACTCGAGTGAAGAGAGGGGCAGAGCTGTCAACTGATCACCATCTGGTGATAAGTTGGATCAGAGGATGGGGGAAGATTCTGGAAAGACCAGGTAAACCCAAACGAGTAGTGCGGGTGAACTGGGAACGTCTGGAGGAGGCCCCTGTCCGAGAGATCTTCAACTCACACCTCCGGGGGAGCTTTTCTGGCATCCCTGTGGAGGTTGGGGGCATTGAACCAGAGTGGGCAATGTTCAAAGCTTCCATTGCTGAAGCTGCAGTGGTGAGCTGTGGCCTCAAGGTCTTAGGTGCCTCAAGGGGCGGTAACCCTCGAACACCGTGCCGGACAACGGTGGTCAGGGAAGCTGTCCGACTGAAGAAGGAGGCCTCCAGAATATGCTATCCCAGAAGACTCCGGAGGCAGTTGCAAGGTACCGACAGGCCAGAAGGGCTGCAGCCTCTGCTGTGTCAGAGGCAAAGCAGCGGGTGTGGGAGGAGTTCGGAGAAGTCATGGAGAAGGACTTTCGGGCGGCACCAAGGTGCTTCTGGAAAACCATTCGACATCTCAGGAGGGGGAAACGGGGAACCGTCCAAGCTGTTTACAGTAAGGACGGGACGCTGGTGACCTCAGCCGATGAGGTAATCGGGTGGTGGAAGGAGCACTTTGAGGAACTCCTTAATCCGACTAACACGCCCTCTTTTGTAGAGGCAGAGCTGGAGGCTGATGGGGAATCATTGTCAATATCCTTGGCGGAAGTCACTGAGGTAGTCAAACAACTCCACAGTGGCAAAGCCCCAGGGGTTGATGAGATTCGTCCAGAAATGCTGAAAGCTTTGGGTTTGGAGGGGCTGTCTTGGTTGACACGCCTCTTCAACATTGCGTGGAAGTCTGGGACAGTGCCAAAGGAGTGGCAGACCAGGGTGGTTTTTCCTCTTTTTAAAAAGGGGGACCAGAGGGTGTGTGCCAATTACAGGGGGTATCACACTACTCAGCCTCCCTGGTAAAGTCTACTCCAAGGTGCTGGAAAGGAGGGTTCGTCCTATAGTTGAACCTCAGATTGAAGAGGAACAATGTGGATTCCGTCCTGGGCGTGGAACAACGGACCAGCTCTTCATTCTCGCAAGGATCCTGGAGGGGGCCTGGGAGTATGCTCATCCAGTCTACATGTGTTTTGTTGATCTGGAGAGGGCTTATGACCGGGTTCCTCGGGAGATACTGTGGGATGTGCTGCGGGAGTATGGGGTGAGGGGGTCACGTCTGTGGGCCATCCAATCTCTGTACACCCAAAGCGAGAGCTGTGTCCGGATCCTTGGCAGTAAGTCAGATTCGTTCCCGGTGGGGGTTGGCCGCCGCCAGGGGTGCGCTTTGTCACCAATCCTGTTCGTGATTTTCATGGACAGGATATCGAGGCGTAGTCGTGGTGGGGAGGGGTTGCAATTCGCTGGGCTGAGGATCTCGTCTCTGCTTTTCGCAGATGACGTGTTCCTGATGGGATCGTCGGTCAGTGACCTTCAGCACTCACTGGATCGGTTCGCAGCCGAGTGTGAAACGGCTGGGATGAGGATCAGCACCTCTAAATCTGAGGCCATGGCTCTCAGCAGGAAACCGGTGGATTGCCTACTCCAGGTAGGGAATGAGTCCTTACCCCAAGTGAATGAGTTCAAGTACCTCGGGATCATGTTCACGAGTGAGGGGACAATGGAGCGTGAGTTTGGCCGGAGAATCGGAGCAGCGGGGGCGGTGTTGCAGTCGCTCTACCGCACCGTTGTGACGAAAAGAGAGCTGAGCCGGAAGGCAAAGCTCTCGATCTATCGGTCAATCTTCGTTCCTACCCTCACCTATGGTCATGAAAGCTAGGTCATGACCGAAAGAACGAGGTCGCGGGTACAAGCGGTCGAAATGGGTTTTCTCAGGAGGGTAGCTGGAGTCTCCCTTAGAGATAGGGTGAGAAGTTCAGCGATCCGTGAGGAAATCGGAGTAGAGCCGCTGCTCCTTTGTGTTGAAAGGAGCCAGTTGAGGTGGTTCGGGCATCTAGTAAGGATGCACCCTGGGCGCCTCCCTAGGGAGGTGTTCCAGGCACGTCCAGCTGGGAGGAGGCATCAAGGAAGACCCAGGACTAGGTCGAGAGAGCGGATGAAGATGAGATGAGATGAGATGAGATGATTAAGGACTTTTTGAATACAGTTTGAACATGTACCATTTCTGAGCGCTGATCTGTTCATTTATTTATTTTTAATCTTATTTTATCATGTTTAGTTGTGTGTTGTTTTCATTTTTAAATGTGAAACTTACGTACGTTTTATGCTGCTGTCGTGGTCAGCACTCCCTTGGAAAAGATATTTTAAATCTCAATGGGAATATCCTTGTTAAATAAAGGGTAATAATAATAATAATAATAATAATAATAAATAACTATCCAATGTGGTTCACACATCTCTGTATGCAAATGCACATTCACACATTAACTTAACCATAACATTTGCTGGTGTTCACAAATATGATGATCAACACGAGTTACAAATGATCGATTTTAAGTCAATCAGTGCTGTTAATATAAGTGTTTTAATTAATAGATATGAATAAATAATTTTAAATTCCATGTCTGTCATTGAATATTTTATTCCATTACATTTGATCATGTTTTAGTTTTCAGTCGCGGTATCATTTCAGTATCTGTATCGAGATATTTTAGGCATGTATTGTACTGAAGTCATCATTTTGGTATTGTGGTAACAGCCTACCTCATAGTATGCTCTAGTGTAGTGTTGCGTGGTATACTGATACTAGAAAGGTACCGAGTACCCAGCCGTTAAGAACAATACTTTTTCACGTTTTATTAGTATCTGTACCTTATGAACTTCGTACGTTTTATGCTGCTGTCGTGGTCAGGACTCCCTTGGAAAAGATATTTTAAATCTCAATGGGAATATCCTTGTTAAATAAAGGGTAATAATAATAATAATAATAATAATAATAATAAATAACTATCCAATGTGGTTCACACATCTCTGTATGCAAATGCACATTCACACATTAACTTAACCATAACATTTGCTGGTGTTCACAAATATGATGATCAACACGAGTTACAAATGATCGATTTTAAGTCAATCAGTGCTGTTAATATAAGTGTTTTAATTAATAGATATGAATAAATAATTTTAAATTCCATGTCTGTCATTGAATATTTTATTCCATTACATTTGATCATGTTTTAGTTTTCAGTCACGGTATCATTTCAGTATCTGTATCGAGATATTTTAGGCATGTATTGTACTGAAGTCATCATTTTGGTAATGTGGTAACAGCCTACCTCATAGTATGCTCTAGTGTAGTGTTGCGTGGTATACTGATACTAGAAAGGTACCGCGGTACCCAGCCGTTAAGAACAATACTTTTTCACGTTTTATTAGTATCTGTACCTTATGAACTTTGTGCGGCATCATGTCTGTGTGCAGCCCCTCTCTGCTTCCTAACTGCCTGCAGCCAGAGTGGGCGTGGATTCATGGTGACATGTCACTCACAGAGCGAGACAGACATGGCTGACAGTGGCACGGTTGCTCCTGTGGACCACTCTCGGCTTGTTTTTAAACAAAGGCATTTCATTGTTGTTATAACAAGTTAAGTAGCCATAAAGCTCAGTAGCTTTAACAAATATATATATATTGACTTTTAAGTTCAAGTGAATTTATAAATAAATAAATAAATAATAAATTCACTACTTTTGATGATATTTTATTTTTACGCTGTGGTATCGTTTCAGAGTCTGTTTTTTAAATTAAGTTTTATGATACAGAACCTTATTTCATTTTAGTCTATTTTGTATGTATATCTTTTAAAACACATTGTTATGTTGAATTAAATATAACTAGACAAGTATTTATGTCTCCTGTTGTATGGGTTTGCCCTCTTGTGGACATAATGCACAAGAAGAAATCCGATATATTCAGACGAGTGTTTTACAGAGGAAATATTCGTACTTAATTTTTTAAGAAATTAAACAGCCCAATTTGACAGATTCAGATTATTTCCCAGTGTGCTCTGATTGGTCGGCTGGTCTGCTCCGCTGTGATTGGTCAACTGATTATGCTGCATACAGGGAAATGTTATGCCCATAACAATATACGGAATCAGCAACTGAAAACACTGTCTATGTATAGAAGCTAGCCACATTAGCTGCACAACATGCTACCGTTAGCTTTAACAGGTTAACCTACAAAATAAACACAAAAACATCATAAAAGTGGCTGAACTTACAGCTTACAGTTTGAGCCTGTTTGTAGCAGCGTGACCAATAGGGAAGTCAGGATTATTCTACGGAGACAAATCCCGGAAATTCTAGCGACCGACACCCTAGCGTTCAGAGCTGAGCACAGCTGACCCAAACGGTCGGCAGGGCTCACGTCTAAATACAAGTACTTCATTATTTGACACTTTAGTATTATTTAACATGACTATAAAACATTATAACTATAGGTCAGGGAAGACTGAAAAGCATAATAGGTCCTCTGTAAAGAGATGTTTTATCCATTTTATCTGTGGACATTGTGTTTCATCATCCCTCTCTACCGAAATGCTTCAGGCCTCAGGTACTTTCACCACTGAAACAGTCCACAGAAAGTCAATCTGAACACAATGCCATGACACAGACCTGGACTAAAAGTTGGATTAGCTGAATACTAAGGAATGATTCAGTTTTTGTTCAAATAAACAACAAGTCAGTGGAAAACTAAACAGTCTTTAAAGTTGATGGTTTGGTTTGGAGACTGATTTCTGGTCAGTGCTGTCTATAATATATTCCAAGGCAGCACTTTGTCATGAATCATGTTACCTGTAAGAAGGAGAGTGTCCATTCACATCAGCAAGTCATAATGAAGTATAATAAGCAAGAAACCAAGCCATTTTTTGCTAACTCATTTTTGACACGCTAGGTAAGGACATCAGAGAAGAGCACTCATTAGGCCAAGTAAAGAAAGTTTATTTATGAAGTATCAACAAAAAGGAAATTCAAAGAGCTGAAATATTGCACAAACAGCACAAAACTTATTAGGAATACAACCTAAGACATTAATTCAAGGAGCTGGCTATTGCGCATAATTTTCAGCAGTTTAAACTTCATACACTCTTGTTCACTTTAGACTTATTTTTGTTGTTGTGAATTGCAGGTCAGCTTGAATCTGAAGTTTTAATCATGAAAGTGCTGCCAGTCTGTACAATGAAGTACTCAACCAGATCAAAGCGAATTCAAGACCCGCCTACACACTCATTTCAGATAAGTGAGAGTAAAATTGCTGGAGTAAGCTGTTCCTTTGTTCCAGAATGTGTTTAAGGAAATGTTCTGGCTGCCTCTAAACATCAACTTTAGAAATTGTAATATAACACCTAGGGCACAACCGATATGGGATTTTTCAGACCAACACAGATACTGATTTTAGAGGGGACATTTATTACATTTATTATAACTACCAACATGGCAGCTTATATAGTGAATCTTTGAGAATCAACCGATTATCTCAATGAAGACTGAGAAAATAAAGGTAGAATAAAAAATAAGAAAAGACAATAGCAACATAAACATCGTGTTCAGTATCAGTACATTTTTGACCATTAAAATAAAGAATAAATAAAAAAATAAAAAATAGCTATATGTCACCATTTCTAAATCACACCATCAAATCATCTTAAAAATGTTTTCATATTGGTGCATATCAGAAAACATATGAACTGATAACAGAAGATACTGATAGATACCATTATGTCTGTGATAGGCTGATAATATCGCCCAACTGATATAACGGTCTGACTCTAGTCACAACATATTTTCATTGAACACTTTTCCCAAAACATGATGTAATCAAAGATTTTCTTTTTTTTTAGTTTTAACAGATGGAATTTCTGGCTCTCAAAATATGCCACACCGTGATCATCTCTTGAAGTAGAGGCTGCATGAGTAAAAACACCGCCCACCACATACAAGCTCAGTTGTGGCATACTAATTGTAACCATAATTAGGAAATTGAAACTCATGATAAGTTGACTGCTATGTGGAGGGACTGGCTATTGGCGAGTCACTTAGCAGTTCGTTAGCGTGACCTTAGGTTGGCGGTATAATGAGGAGCCTAAAAATAACAGGCAAGAAAATTCCTAGAAGATTAATTATCAAAACAACAAAAATACCTAGTGTTTTACACATTAGACACATCTTCCCTGCATGGTCCGTCCATCCAATTAATTTCCTGTAAGCTGCTGTATCATCTCTGAGGCCAGCAATCTGCACACAATACTGCAGTAACAGTGTTTTGTTTGGAACCATAATTGCTCTATACATAGCCCAGAACAGAATGTAATTACACCCTAAAGAGCTGCGTTCACCTGCTAACACTGTACAGTATGTGCTATCCTTTGAATTAGGAGATGTGGCACATCTGGGCTTTTTTTTTTAGCATAGAGATTACTCCACCCATGATGCCTCTGCAAGGCCAGCATTTGCGGAGGTAGCAGGGGTGAGCCCTTTCTAGCTGCTGTGAGGGTCGGCCTCTGAGGCGTGCAGTTGGGGGATATCTATCCCATATCTGCCCTATCAGCACATTGCAAAAAGACAGCAATACCAGTGTGACAATTGCAGCTGGAAAATGAAAAGTGCTGTGAGGCAAACAAACTCCATTAATACATATAGCGGCATGGAGCACTCTATGGACACAGATGTCAGAAAACATTGATTTGGATGGTTGTTTTTTTCCCCATGGCTAGGGGCCTTGAGATTGCCTGTTTTAGAAAAATAAGTCTCTCCTCGGGCTAATTGAGTGTGAAAGATAATGGCTTCACCAAATTGAATCATTTTCTTGATTATTGCCTACTGACCACACTGAAGCCAATAGAAAAAAAATCCATAGCTGGTATGGTGTCCTAAAGAAGATCTAGAGAAAGGATAACTTCAGTCCAATCCAATTAGATTCTTCTATTAGGGTATTTCATCATCAACAGGAAGCCATTAAAATGCTCCGCCCCCTTCCTTCATTTGACTTACTTCGAATCAATTGGGAAATTTCTTCTTGGGATATATGTACCTAAATATATATATACAGTGTATACAAAATAAAAAAATACCTGATGTATTCTGAAATCCTGTTATTCTTATTGTTGAGAATTTATGCAAGAAGAATGGATCAAGATCAAACCAGAGCATTGTCAGAAACATGTGATGTCCTGTGGGTCTCTACACTTCCTATTAGTTTTTTAATCCTATAAACCGATAAAAAAACAGCATTTCAGATTAAATCAAGTATTAAGGAAAAGTCCTCTCATGTTCAGTATGATGTTCAGGCTATTATGAAACTTGTGTTACAGGTGTTGTTCAGGTTTTTGGTAATTTATGTTGTCCATACAAAGTACTTTCCAGTTTTATAAAGTCAATATATACACAAAACCTGGATCATTTACTTGTCTTTTTTATTATAAAACACTTCAAGAAACTAATGATGAATCTGGAATTAATATGTAAAAAAATCACAATAAACCCTGCAGGTAAAATTAACACATTTTATTTGGGAGGTGCATTTTTCTCTGTAGTTGCAGTTGCTTTTTTGGCCAGGGAATACATTTGACACATAGTGTCCTTCTGCCTCAGCTGGCTGGCTGCCCAGAGGGCCACTGTGTCTCCTATGATTAGTCCAAAGTGAGAAATGCAATTAAAATGGCAGGTAGCTGCTTCTTCTTGTTACGACAACTGAACAGAGATGTGTGGTGTCACAAGCTCTGGCTCATCCACCTCTGCACAGTTTCGGTCTCCTGGGGGGACGAGCAGTACGAGCAAGACTTAACTGTGTTTACCCCCATTTGGGGATGTGATTTCCTTGTTATTTAATCTGCAAGTCAACGGAAAAGTTTAAGCAGAAACAATGAAGTTTTCTAGAGTTCATGGAGTATAGATGTAGAACAATTAGAGCATGATAAGATGTTGTCACAAATTAGCCCGATGCTCATACTGTATTGGTAATCACTGGAGATTTCTGCCAAACTATTGTAGCCCACTTCTCACCCCAAGAGACATTTGGCCACATTAACGCATCATCTTCCTCACGTCAACATTATTCATCATCTTTCAACCATCAAATAAAATCGTCATATTTCAAGCAATGCAGTTTTAAAGAATAGTTTGGCATTTTGCAAAATAGGCCGATTCACTTTATTGCCAAAAGTTAGCATTTTCATATCTTCCGGTTAAATTTGAGGCTACAAAGTGGAGGGAGAGAAAGAAAATAGCGAGGGGTAAAGAGAAGAGACAGGCCTGGGAAAAGGACATAAAGTCTCTAAAGTTTAGGATTATTTCAAGCTGAAACTAAAGTAAAATATATACAGCCTTTCTATTGTAAATGGTATCCAGTCTACGCAACCGATCTCCATGGACCAGATCCGAACCAAATCAAGTTACATGATGATGATACAAGGCACCCATGGATCTCTGCTTACCAAAAGTCTGATGCGGTGGACTTGCAGGGGAGATCAGGGACTGTTCTAACACCTTGAATAGCTCCAATCATAAATAAGCTTGAGTGATTCAAATCACCTCTCCGGGAACCACCACCTTATCATGGTGGAGAGGTTTGAGTGTTCCTGTGAACCTGAGGGCTGTGTTGTCTGGAGCCTAGTGCTCCTGGTAGGGTCTCCCATGGCAGACTGGTCTCAGGCAAGGGGCCGGACTAAGAATGGTTCACAAAGACTCTATGCACAAACGAGGAAGAGGAGGGGAGACCCTGCCCGGAAGAAGTCCTGGAGCCAGGCCCAGACAGAGGGCTTGCCGGCAAGCGACTGGTGGCCCGGTTTACCACGGAGCCCGGCCGGGCACAGCCGCACGGGTAGCAGTGAAGGTGAGGGGATACTCACAAACCCCCGGCTGAGCGCCGCGGCGTTGGAGTTCACCCCGGTGGACGAGAGGGTCGCCTCCTTACGCCTGCGGGTGGTAGGGGGGGTAACTCTGACTGTTGTTTGTGCATATGCACCGAACAGCAGTTCAGAGACTTCTGCCTTCTTGAAGACCCTGAATGGAGTCCTGCATGGGGCTCCAGTAGGGGACTCCATAGTTCTGCTGGGAGAATTCAACGCCCATGTGGGCAATGATGGAGACACCTGGAGAGGCGTGATTGGGAGGAACGGCCTCCCTGATCTAAATCCGAGCAGTCATCTGTCATTAGACTTCTATGCTAGTCACGGATTGTCTATAACTAACACCAAGTTGGAACATAAGGATGCTCATAAGTGTACGTGGTACCAGAGCACCCTAGGCCAAAGGTCGATGATCGATTTTGTGATCGTATCATCTGATCTGAGGCCGTATGTTTTGTACACTCCAGTGATGAGACGGGCAGAGCTGTCAACTGATCACCATCTGGTAATGAGTTGGGTCAGGGGATGGGGGAAGATTCTTGACAGACCAGGTAAGCCCAAACGAGTAGTGCGGGTGAACTGGGAACGTCTGGAGGAGGCCCCTGTTTGAGAGATTTTCAACTCACACCTCCGGCGGAGCTTTTCTGGCTTCCCTGTGGAGGTTGGGGGCATTGACCTGGAGTGGACAATGTTCAAAGCTTACATTGCTGAAGCTGCAGCGGTGAGCTGTGGCCTCAAGGGGCGGTAACCCTCAAACACCGTGGTGGACACTGGTGGTCAGGGAAGCTGTCCGACTGAAGAAGGAGGCCTTCCGGGATATGTTGTCCCAGAAGACTGCAGAGGCAGTTGCAAGATAGGTGGGAGGTGCTATGGGAGTATGAGGTGAGGGGGTCACACTAGCCTGGGAACGCCTCGGGATCCCCCAGTTAGAGCTGGTTAATGTGGCAAGTTTGGGAAGGGAAGTTTGGGGTCCCCTGCTAAAGCTGCTGCTCCCGTGACCCGACCCCGGATAAGCGGTTGAAGATGAGATGAGATGAGATGAGATTCAAATCACTCTACACAAAATCAGTTAGGTTGTCGTCAAAAAGTGTTTTGTCTTGTTTTTTCTGGTAAAAATTTAACATTTCTAATAAGTGTATTTTTTTATACCGTCCTGATATCAAATGTCAATATGTTGTGTTCTGTTCTATCAGCGAAAACCAGTGTCACACAGTCAGGTTAATTGACATGAAAACATGGCCAGTGATACAGAAACGATTGTAACGCCTTGTTACAACCTGTACATATTTCATTAAAACCACTGAAATACATCTTTCATAATTAAGTTTGTAATAAAGCAAATTGGCAATTGCAGAGTAAATGGTTTTTCATATATCGGGGGAAGTTTTACAACTGTCCCTACGGCTCTATTCCTTGAATATGGCACATGCATTTAATGGGTTTAGTTTTATGGCTGATATTATTGTTAGCAATTTAAGCATGTGGATTTTTTGAAAAGGTTGTTGTTCTTCAATTAAGCAAAAGCCGTTGTTACTTAAGAAAATTATGTGTAAAAAGGATGATTTTTGGTCATTTTACTTGAGGCAAGAAAGCAATATTTAGATTTCCAATAAAATGTAGAACTAGTCCTTTGAAGTAAGAACTTTGAGATTTCTGAAACCATTTAAAGTTGTTAAAAGCTGTCTCTAGAGCGGCTAACACAGACTCATCAACATCAGGGGCCGAACTTGCATGAGATGAACTCCATGTCTTGTTAATTAAACAAGACATCATCATAACCTCTTATCAAATCCCAATTGACAGGGCGGGAAGCTTTACCATGTTGTGTGAATGCGTAGTCACCGGCTAGCTGAATCAAAGCACACACTCTTCAGTCAGGGTCAACAGTGTTCTGGTTGACAAGAGATGCACTTGGGGGTCTGATGTTTATAAGCAGGCGAGGCTGTCATTTCTTATCAGGATGCTATTGTCATCTTTTAAATATCTCAATCTTTATCAAATGTTTGCCAAAAGAGAGAGTGCATTAGTAAGAAAAAGCATCTCTGGAGCTTTAATCACTGTTTCACGCTCACATGCTGTATCCGTCTCGTGCGGACTGCTTCTTTCTCTTGCAATCATGGAGGATGTCCCTGTAGACCATTTATTGGGCTAATTCACAGAGTGCTTTCTACTGGGGAAGCTGTTATGACAGTGCAGAGATAGACCGGCCTCTGTATCCTGTAAGCCCCATTGAATGCACTGGTTTTAAAAGGCTTGCCAGCAAACAATGGCACACTTTACAGTGCCCATGCTCTTTTGGCTGCCCTGCTCCTCCTCATGTGAAAAGATCTTAGGAAGCATTGGATTCTAGCCATAAATGAACGTTCAATCTTTTATTTAATTCAGTAATGACCTTTCTCTCTTCCCCATTCCCATTCACTTTAGCTTTTAAGATTGTTCCCAAATCTAAACCACTTGTCTTTGCTTCTGCAATGGCCCAATGTTTCCACAAAGATCAATAGTTCATTGCATCTTCCCTTATCTCAAGTAGCATTTAAGACCATGGCAAACTAAATTGGATGACCATGTCCCTCTCTAAACTATAATACATTTCCAACATGCTTTTCATTTTCAGAGCAAATGCCAAACAAAAGCACATAAATTGCTTTGGAGCTCATTGCATTTTGTAACCTTTAAAAGGTCAGTTTTGTACAGTGATTTGAAACGCTTTACAGTAATTGTAATTTGGAATAATCAAAAAGTTTTCAATCTTTTGTTTTTACTCGGGAAATCAAACCAATAAGTCAAACAATAAGCCACACCATTTTGCTTTCATTTCTACCATTAAAAAAATGTTGCTGTTCATATTCTTCAACCAATTAGCTACATATTGTAGAGCAGACTGCACATATGGACACACAGCATAATGTACATAATATCCCGATGTCCGTGATGTCTGCTACCCCCTCTGTAGCTAATTCAAGGATGCACTGATAATTACAGCCTTTGACACACTATTCAAAAGACAACAATGCAAACAGGTAAACAAAAACTGAACTATGAAATGAGGAATATTGAAAAAAAAACATAGAACATAGAAAATGCAGCTTAAAAAAACAACAGTAAATACAATGAAATGTATTGTCCTGACTAGTGCTAGAGGCATAAAGTTGGGAGGGGGACAGAGATACATATGGACACCTAGCAAAAACTATAAAAAAACCCTACTCTGTACGTCCCTCCACAGTAGGTGTCTCCAGGACATATAGCTATGATGACACACACAAAAGGCGTGTTTCCATTAGCCCTGTAGAGTGGCCTCATGGAAAGTTTCAGGGCACTCACTCTCCAATTGCCGTTCACTCGCCCTGTTTCCATTACAAAATAAGGCCCCAGAGGGATTTACAAGACTCCGGAGGTGAAGTATCACTCTGAATGAGTTTGGATTGCAGGTGATCAGCTGATCAGTGATACAGCGGCGCGCAGCGCTTCCTCTAAGTGAGAAATACAGTATAGTTGAAGTTTGATTTAAGTTTGCCCGTATGACTCACAACGTCAATTTATGTACAAGTAATATGAAAGAAACACTCCACCTTAAAGATCTGAGGCGCTGTAAAAGTGTTTGTTGACAAACAGGCTTTCACCCTGCTGCAGTACGGTGTGTGTGTGTGTTGTTGTGGCGTCTGTACTACCACACGTCACGTCCTGCTGAGAGCTACATCCAATCAGCAACCTGGTAAATCTCAGGGGACAAAAGAGGCCCTGCTCTCTGATAGGGCCTCTTTCTACTAGGTGAAACGGCCTCCTGAGCGACTCATATGCAAATTAGGGACGTTTTTGGCGAGATAGACCCATTTCAGGGTCTTCAACGACTCACTGGACTGGCCATATAGGCATTATTACGACTTCTGCTACGTTTCATGGAAAACAAAACAAGTGTTTCATGGAAAACAAACTAGAGTGGAGATTAGAGGACAGCTCATAATAACTGAAATAATTTTTTTTTATTGTTCAGAATTCAATGGAATATCAATATATCACTGCTGTACTAGCATGTTTTTTTAAATAACCAAGGTACTTCAAGAAAAACCTTTATTTTGTGAAAAAAAACTGTGAGCAAAATTAGAGAACACTTTCAGATCCCTTCAGTTATTGGTGTTAATCTGCACCTGGTGACAATTGACTTCATTGTTGGACACACCCTATTTATCTGGCCGCTCTCCTGATTACTTTACAAGATAGCAAGCTGCTCTAAGGTGACTGAGGGCGCACTCACACTGTCCGCCCGTACTGCGCCCCGGGCTTTAGGGTACTTGTCCCCCCTCCCTTTCCCCCGGCTGACAAGCCTGTTTGTACTCACACTGCCTGGGCCTCGGGCAAATGCTTCTTGCCTGTCCATACGTCATCACGCCGCATTGATTGACGTCATCGCGATGCGTCGCTTTGTTGACATATCTTTCCATAGACCTCAGAGTTTTTGTGCGTCTTGTCCGACTGTTTTTGAATATTTTCATCCGCCAAAATCTGCAGTAAACACTCCACCTCCGCATCACACCAACGGGAACCTTTCACCACCATTGTTGTTGTTGTTAAATGTCCGCGCATGGTCCGTCTTTTTTTTTCTTCTATGTCCGAACAGGTGCACATAAAATGACGTGAGAGCCGCCGTAGGCGTGGTGCTCATGCTTGTACACGTGCGCACGCTCGTGCTCGTACATGTGCAAACACGCTTTACAAAAGCCCACCTCTCTCAAACGGGCCGTGGATGTCCAGCTGGCCACAGCTAGGCGCGGAGCGGTGGCACTCACACTGGTCAAACGAGCTAGGCTTTACCCGTAAAACCTGTTTTGGCCCAGTGCGGAAGGACAGTGTGAGTGCGCCCTGAAACCCTGAGACAGCAGGTTGTCCAGGTGAAAGCCAAAGGGATGACGCTCTCAGCCGTATGTCAGGTTTGTGATTTCAAGAATATTGAAACTTTGGAAGGACACGGATTCACTTACGTCCCTCAAAAAGGCTGGTCTTCCACATAAAACAAGTGCATGAGAGGAGAGGATTATGAAGACTCTCAATGGGGAAACGGTTCAACACTGCAGCTGGAGTTTCTCATCAGTTCAGTGCTGAACAGGGCAAGGATCTTTCTCTGCACACAGTGTCCCTTCATTTAAGACAATTTGGACTGAAAGCCCACTCTGCAGTGACCAAACCTCTCATCAGCAAAAAGAATAAAAAGTCTAGCCTTGCCTTTGCTGAGGAGCATGTTGTGTGGACAGAGGAGAACTGGTCTAGCGTGACTTCAGTGATGAGAGGACGTTCAGTTTATTTGGGTCTGATGGGAAACATTATGTTGGGCGTAGGACTGGGGAAAGACTGAACCCAAAGTGTGTAAAGAAGTCAGTTGAATTATAAGGAGGAAGTGTCATGGTTTGGGGGAATTTTTCTGCAGCAGGAGTTGGGCCTCTTGTACAGCTACATGGCATGCAAATGTTTATGTGAAACCTCCTTCAGCAAAATGCAATACCTTCACTGCAATTGTCTCCCAATCAGCTGCAATTTTCATGCCAGACAATGCCCCCTGTCACACTGTAAAACAGGTTAAATAGTTCATTGAATATTGAAACAATGAAATGGCCAGCCCAGAGTCCAGATGTAAACCCAATAGAGAATCTCTGGAAAATCCTTGTTGACAAAGTAATGTCTAAGAAACCCACTACGGTTACTGAACTGTGGAAGAGACTGCAAGAAGAATGGACCAAAATCAAACCAGAGCAGTGTGAGAAACTAGTGATGTCATGTGGGCACAGATGTGCTGAAGTCATTCAAAGCAAGGGCCTCTAGACTTCCAATTCATTTTGTATCATATAGCCCTAATAAAACATTGTTCAAATCTTCTCTACTTACACAATGGTTACTGTTCTCTAATTTTGCTCACTGCTTTTTTCACATAATTAAGGTTTTTGTTGAAGTGCCTTGATTATTTAAAAAAAACAACATTTTAGTACAGCAGAGGTATAGCCACAGTGGATATTCTATCAAATTCTGGACAATAAAAAAATAACAGTATTGTCAAGTATGTATGACTCTTATTTTGATCTCCACTGTGCCCACATCAGCTAAAGTACCTTAACACAAATGAACACATGCCAACTGTGTCTGTTCCAGCACCATAATGGATTCCCTTTTAAAATGATAGATTGGGCTGCTGTGATCTATTTAGTATTTATCTCATTACTGCATGAATATGAATCACTTCTGAGTGACCCACCAACCATCCAATTTAAACTTATGATCTGGCCTCTTTCAAATGAGCTTAGCTGCAACTGATCTGAACTTTTCCCCTGCCTTTTGAATCATGCACAAATCCCCTGCCCTTAGTCGCAAAAAAATATGGTTCACTTTGTTGTTCTTTAACTAACCCTACCATGTGACTGCATTTATATCAGTGGAGTCTTCACTCTACTGTATTGCCATGTGACCAAACTGTAATTTCACTTCTACATTTAATTAGCATTTCAAACGCATAACAATCCCCTCTGCCAATCCATGTCTCATTAGTGGTCTCTATTGGAAATACTCTGAAGGAGCTTCATTACCATAGGTATGTTCCTCTGAGTTCCCATTTATCTTGTTGTTGCTGTTTCTTTTCTGGTGTTAAACAGAATTAGAATACCATGAGTAGCTGGATGAGGTTAGAAAGATGAAATTCTGTGTTTTTATTGCAGCTTTTCCCTGAGGGACACTAAGTAAGTGGGAGCCATAGTTGTCTTTGACTGCTTAAATACTATGCCGCTGCCTTAGATATCTACAAGACCTTTTGTCTCTTGACATTTCAGCAAGGGGTTATTGTCACATTTAAGCAATAATAGTTTATTTGGAAGTAGAGACAGTTCAATTTTTTTTGTCTTGATCAATGTTTAATGGATTTAAGAAACAATAACACCCAGTGCTTTCCAATGAAAAAAAATCAACTGGCATGCAAAAAGTGATGTGTTACTAGAAGGTATAGCGCTTTGTTTGGCTAAAAACTAAAGCCACAGAGGGAGAAAAGCAAATAAAAAGCTATTATTTGTTACTGACTTAAAAGAGCCCTCGACTCCAGTTACTTAAAGACAATATCACAGTGCATGTGTGTTTGCAAAGTGAAATTGGCAGTATATTAGGAGTAGTAAAACATTGGATTTAGCAAACACTAAAAGGGGGAAGATGGGTAGCAATTTAGCAAAAGAGTCCCAAAAGTAATTTCAGTCAAAAGCAACTGGACTTGGTTATTTGTCTAGGAAGATGATTCACCTCTCATCCAAGAGGCTTCATCAGCTCATGTGTTAGCAAGGTTGTCCCAAGCTAAGGTCCCCCCATCCAACCGCACTATTGAGGAGAGAAAAGCAGTAACAGCACTGTGCAAAGACCACAACATCACATCCTTCCAGCAGACAAGGGTAGATGCAAAGTTGTTCTCAATACAACTGATTACCAGGCAAAGATCTCTGCACTACTCAGTGACTCTAACACTTATGAAACTCTGAAACAAGACCCTACCAGCAGTTTTTGCTCACACAGAACAACTCCTTACACAACCGAACAAATCTCAAACCAGACCACATTTGCTAACTTCTGGATTTGTGCCTGAACACCACATATTCCCAGTTTAGTGGCACTTTTTACAGCTAAAAACACAGCTGTGCTATGGGTTCACCAGTATCCCCTATAGTGGCAAAACTATACATGGAGGAGTTAGAGGACAAGACTTTGAACTCCTTCTAAGGAATAAAACCAAGCCATTGGCTCAGATATGTGGCAACACATGGGTTAAAATCAAATCCAAAGAGGTATGGACTTTTACCGAACATATAAACTCAGTGGACAGAAACATCAAGTTCACCAGAGAAGAAGTCAAGGACAACAGTTTGCCTTTCTTAGAATGTGACGTCCATATGGAGAATAACAGGAGCCTCCACATTGGGGTATACAGAAAACCCACTCACACAGATCAATATCTACTGTTTGACTCCCACCACCCCCTGGAACACAAGCTTGGAGTTATCAGAACCCTGCAACATAGAGCTGATAACGTACCCACCAGCTCACAGGCCCAAGGGGAAGAACGCAAGCATCTGAGAGGCGCCCTCACAACTTGTGGTTACCCCAGCTAGACCTCTGTGAAGACGGCAGCTGCTTCCAGAAAGAAAAACCAAAGTGGTTGAAAAAGAAAAAGAAAACAAGAGAAACAACATAGTCATCCCGTATGTGCATGGGGTTTCAGAGAAACTCAGGAGGATCTTCAACAAACACTGCATCCCTGTGTATTTCAAACCCAGTAACACACTCAGATACAGACTAGTACATCCCAAGGACAGAGAACCACACACACACAACAGTAATTTGGTTAATGCTGTCCAATGCAACTGGGAATGCAAAGATCTCTACATTGGAGAAACAAAACAACCACTGCATAAACGCATGGCCCAACACAGGAGAGCTAACTCCTCAGGCCTGGACTCTGCTGTCCACTTACATCTCAAGGAGAAAGCCCACTCCTTTGATGACAACAATGTTCACATCCTGTACAGAGAGGACAGATGGTTTGAAAGTGTAAAAGAAGAAATCTATGTAAAAGTAGAGAAACCATCGCTAAACAGAGGAGGAGGTCTGAGACACCCCTTATCTCCAATTTACAATGCTGTCCTTTCATCCCTTCAGGAGATTCAACAATCTAACCTCAAAGAACAACTGTTCACAAATGGCCTCCTGTGACTCCAACAACTGTCGTTAAGACTCAATAGAGCACTAACGAGGTCAAAACCTACTTCTCACTAACAACTGTCACTCTAACGGCGGTCGTTGGACATCATCTGCCTTGTGAAAGCTTAAGTACCTGGATGAGAGGTGAAACGTCTTCCAAGACGAATAACCAAGTCCAGTTGCTTTTGACTAGTATGACGTAATTAGCTGATTTAGTCACAGATTACATTGGGGTGGCACGAGGGAACCCAATTTCTGCAATAAATATTGTGGAAAAGACTTTCCATGAAGTATTTCACTCGTGCAATGATGCTCGTAAGTGCACATGGAAGACTTTTAAAGTTATGACAGTGGTTGATGGACTTGATAGAGGAATGAATGTGTCATTTGTCTTGTGATTGTATTTGTCGTGTGATTTAAAGGTATTTAAGAGCAGACTACATGATGATTGTGTATGGTGGTCACTCTCTAATCTCTAAAGAACATTATGACATGAGAAATCCTAAATAAATAACCTAAATCATCTACATTGCAAAACCGCTCTATTTATAACAAGCCAACCACAGGGGATGGCAAGCAACCGTGACAACCACGTTTTTTTAGGCTAGACCCTTCTCATTTTACACTTAAATGCATGTGTATTAAATGTTAAATACATAATAGTAATGAAAACAAGTAAAGAGTGTAAATTTAAAAACCAGCAGGTAAAGGGGGAATTTTACAAATAAATGAAATGCTCCATAAAAAGGCTGCTTGAAAGCAGCGGGGATAAGGTGTCTGCTGACCCCGTTGGATCTGCATTAGCATGTTGTTGTTTCCATTTACATCCCCTTCAGCGGTGGAGTAACACCGAACTTCTATACAACCATGCAGCTGCGCCGTTTCATTTGCGCTCACCGTAGTGTGACACAATTAGCTTGTTCTTCTAATCCAGCACCTGTGGCTAACAGCTAACATCTAAAGGTTTCCGGGCGGAACTCGTACTTGTGTAATTCGGTTCCTCACATAAATTTACATATGTAGATTGTGTTTACCATATCTAGAAACAGAAATACCGTGCTTTTGAGCCCTACTGTCCTGTTACTTTTGTGAATGTAAGATATTCGGACTATAATGAAAACAGTTAATCATAACTCAAGTTGAAATCTTAAAGTGCAAGCTACAAAAATATGTTTTAGTAATTATCCTTCAGAGTGCTTTCAGATTCTTTTTTGTTAAGTCCACTAAAGGTTTGCCAATATATTAAATGCACTATATTTAAGTTGGATCCAAAAATAAGTATTTAAATGATGTACCTTGGAGACACAGTGATCTGTGCAGCTGTCATTACTTATTTAAAACTTCAGCAACTTAAACTGAAAAGAAGTGTGATAAATTGCTAATGTTCCATTTAAATGCTTTTCTGCTTCCACGCTTGTATCTACTTCAAGTGTGAGTAAAGTTCTGACATAAAAGAGACGAGGATTTAAGAAGTTGTATTCCCAGTTCCCCAGCTTCTTCCAGTAGTGCCACTCCAGCACTGGCTGGCTCATTGCTCTTAAACCTAAGCTCATTATCCCAAAGACTTAAAACTGAAATGTAATATTACCACTGGACCTCTTCTTCTACCGGCAGATTTATAATTCATCTAATTTTCTCCAGAGAAACCAGTGCCTATGCTGGACTTGTAGTAGAAGGTAATTCAATTAAAATCAGTTCACTTAATGGCAAGACTGAATGGTGTTCTTGATGAAAGTTGTCCAGTTAATGACATGAAAGTCAGAATACAGCTGATCCCTCTGCAGGCAAAAATTATTCTATACATGGATGGTAGGTTCATTGCCATCGTGCCTGTATTTACAGCATTTCCGAAAAAAAAGCAAATATCACAAAGCTGTAGGCATGGATTACGTCACAATACCAGGGACTTTAAAACACATAATGTTTTATTTTTTTTTATTTTTATTTAATAAGCACAGGCGAATAACAACTCTACCGCACCGTTGTGACAAAAAGACAGCTGAGCTGGAAGGGTGAGAAGTTCAGCCATCCGTGAGGAACTCGGAGTAGAGCCTCTACTCCTTTGCGTTGACAGGAGCCAGTTGAGGTGGTTCGGGCATCTAGTAAGGATGCTCCCTGGGTGCCTCCCTAGGGAAGTGTTCCAGGCACGTCCAGCTGGGAGGAGGCCTCGGGGAAGACCCAGGACAAGGTGGAGAGATTATCTCCACACTGGCCTGGGAACGCCTCAGGATCCCCCAGTTAGAGCTGGTTAATGTGGCCCGGGAAAGGGAAGTTTGGGGTCCCCTGCTAGAGCTGCTGCCCCCGCGACCCAACCCCGTATAAGTGGTTGAAGATGAGATGAGATTATGAGATGAGGTGAATAACAGAAGTAAAACCCATAATACTGACAACTCCTAGTATTATGATCATAATGAAGTTCAAAATTTAACATGTTTGTATTGGCAGGGGAAATGCATAATAGGATTGTTCTAGTACTGATACTAGATCAGAAATGCCTCCAATACTGCCTAAATGCTGATATTGGTACTGGCGAGTTTGCAAGACTGTATCAATCTGATACCATGTTATTTATCCCCCCAAAAAATATACTTTAAAGTAGTTATGTATGTTCTTGTAGTTTAGGTTCTACAGAGGGCTCATAGCACATCCATAACACCAAAATAAATAAAACTTGGTTTTGGCCATCACGGGTCCGGGTATCAGAAAGGAAAAAAAAAATCAATAAATAAATACATTTTGAAAAGACAAAAAAAAAGAAAATGTTTAAATTGGGAGACCTCTAATGCTTACAGTTACTAATAAGTTTAAGGAAGTTGATGTCAACATTCAGCCGTACAAACATCAACTTCATCATTAGTAAAAAATTAACGCAAATGGAAGCCCCATTTACTACATAAATTTACTTTTTATTTTATTCCAGTTGAATTACAGACAAAGAAAGTAAACCAGGCATTATTGATTTTGCCTGCACTGGGTTGTACATCTCAACAGTTGGAAATCATGGTCACTCTGGTGCAGCATCTTCCCAGTGTGAGGCAGATGAGCCCTCCATTTAACAAACACAACTAACTCCACCTACGGTTCAGCATTAAACTAGGACGTATATTTATATATATATATATATATATATATCTAAAGAGCTATAATGTTTGATTTGCCTTTCTTATGACAAAACTGAATATACTACATGTAAACATGACTGATGGTGTTTGAAAGGAGTCATTATTAAAATAGCTTTATGATTGATGGCCCCTTTTAAAATGTCAAGAGCATATTACAACACTTGATGGCAGTAAACGGTTATCATAGCAATTCAGTCCTTATTTGGCTTAGAAATCACATTATGTACATATTTTTTTGCCAAATAGTATGCTGCCACTGTACACTGAAGCAATTATTTCCCACATGTCTCTATCTCAAGATGACTGAGCTGATTTTTCTTTAATATTCTTAGTCACAGTTTCAGCTTGAGTAAGGGCACTGATTTGGTTGGGGAAGACTCATATGTTCAGGTCTAACTGGAGAATATGACAAATTCTGCCTCCCAGGCAAAACAGTGTGCCAGGCCTGTTAGCATTTTGACAGTTTTGTGTATTAGTCCACATGCTCTTGCCAAGATTTTCTTTGTGTTCTCTGACAGCGGGGTTGCATTAGATTGAGAGCAAGTCACAAGCTGCATCTAACACCCTCCTGCTCCCTACTGGCTATAATACATTATAGTGCAAGCAGCTTTGGACTTTGGCATCATGTCAGTGGCAGCTGATATGCGGTATATGTGTTATGATTTGGGTCTGTGCTTGTACTGTGGGGGAACAAACAAAAAACATTACAAAGAGATAATTGAGCCACATGTTATCGGTCGACATATGCAGATCATTTAATATTGAACTAGGGTTGGGGAATATGAAAGTAGACTACTGTCAAAACAATATAAAAATGTCAGTCACACTATGAAGACCACATCTATAGTGTATTATGAGGGCATTCACTTATACAACATATGATGATTTATTATGCACCAAACCGTCATAAATCAGTAGATGGAACTTAGAATTAATTATAAGTGTCTTGTGGATGATCTTGACTTGTTATGAACTAGAGGTAGACTGATGGGACCTATAATGACTACCTATAAACACTACAGCAATCAGTTGTGGTGAGGACTACTACTAGTATGCTATGATGCTATACTTGTGGTTCTCTACATTTTAGCAACAACATAATAATCACAAAAGAATCCAGAAGACACTTAGACTTGTAATTCCTTAAAAGTAGCTTTTATAATGTTTCATAAATGTTGATACGATGCATCAGAAAACAGTATGTGTGTTTATGAGTTTAGTAGTTACAAATGCATTATGATTCACTATAAATGCCCTCTTAATGCACTTTATGGTCTTGCAATTTAAAAAAAAAACATTCCCCAAACTGCTTACAGCAATTTTTATTTCTTTTTTCATCATTATGTTCTCACCCTTGCACACTATGTCCATTTTGGACTAAAATCCCTAATAAAATGGGAATATTATTGTAATTTGTCAAGCATTTAATTCATACAGGAGTGTATAAAATAGGCTTTGCCTTATTGTTATATCATATAGACTATTGAATTACCAGAAAATATGCTTTATCCAGATAGTGTTATTGAGATATGAATTCGGAACATTGTTCCACTTGTTGAAATTCAGATTGCAGTATTTACTTGAATGACAAACAAAACAGCTTCACACAGCAAAGCTTCCCCTTTGTTTGCATGGTAAGTGGAACAAGCGTAAATTGTCATTTCCTTTCATTTTGGTGTTATTTCAAATCAGGAAAAGCTTAGGGAATCCTTTAATCTGTTTGTCTCGGTGTCTAAACAGCAATTACAATCTATTAGATCTTTTAAAAAAAAACATTCTATCCGTGTATGTTGTTTAATTATCTGACTTAAGAGTTTAATGCTGTCCGTTTGTTTCAAATCTTGTTCCTTTCACTTATTAGAGTATAGTGGGCTTAACATAAAAACACACAATATTAGATTTGCTTTGAATTGGAATTAATCAGTCAAGTTATCTCCTTAGCCTAAGCCTATATCCTGAAATCACACATTATTTACTCGATTCTACTAGGTTTACATACACACCCTGAAGTGCTGTTATTTTCCATCTTTGGTATGTTATTATTTCTCTCTTTCTTCTCTCTCATACATTGTATTTTTCTTAATTCAGCTCACCCAACACGGGAGGGGGTAGCCTAATTGGATACAGAGAAATAACATAGGCCTATCAATTAATACATAAAAGCTTTTGGGGGTATTGGTAGTTTTGGCATTCACTCATTAACTGAAATTAGATGCATTTTAATGCTGTGATAATGACTTATGGTGATCAGCTTTTCTGCTTTCACTTGGTTCAGGTTTGGTTCTGGTTTATTTGCTTGAACATTTAGAGTCATGCAGAGCTTGGCATGAAGCAAAATGGCATCACCAATAGCTGTTGCTTTTAGTTTAAACTCTAGTGGAATACATAACCACCATCAAATGCAGTGTCTAATGACAAATCCATACCAGGACTTAAGTACTTGATTTTGGTCTCTGTAAGTCATTTATGACGTCTCAGTCAATGTATTGTGTGCATTTTGGATTCAGATTTATTGATTGACATTAAACATGATGTTCAAAATGATGCTCAAAAGCACAATAGGACAATGGAATCTTTCAAAGATGATTTTTGGGCAGTTTTTCAAGTCTTTATTAGATAGGACTGACAGGAACTGGGGTGAGAGAGAGGGGGGAGACATGCAGCAAAGGGCCGCAGGTCCAGATCTGACCTTGAATCGCTGCCTTGATGATCTTCAGCCTCTTTACATGGGGCAACTGCTCTAACCACTGTGCCAGCAGCCACCCCAGACAATGGGTTAATAACCGGGCTGAGGGCATACCTCGGTTTCTTAAACACCATGTAAACACTGTACCCCGGGTAAAATTGGGCTCTCATACCCTGGTTAGCCGACCTAGAGAACATCTTCAGCTACCCGATTTTTCATGCATGTAAACAGCAGCTCTGATTATTATCGGGTTTCTTGTCCGTGCATGCTCAGCACTCCGGTGATTTGGGATCACATGTACGTTGTTTGTTGTTCATGTGGATGTTGGTTTTAGGCCAATTTGACTCATTTTGCTCTGGCCAAAGTCATTATCTCTCTCCGAGCACTCTGTGGGAAAGAAGTACTGGGACTGGTGTTTTTGCGATGCCCATGCATGATATATATTTTTTTATTTTGACCCAAACCCTTGAAAAATTAATTGGAGTGGTAAGGAGTGAGGGAGTGATAGGACATATAAATAAAGCAGTCATCTTCATCATTAAATCAGATTGAATTCACCACATTGGAAATGGACAGGGAACGTGAAACATGACATTCTTCAATATGGGACTAGATTATAAACGGGCGCAACCTAATTATGTTTTGCTGTCATTTTCTGTGTTACAAAGCTCAGTTGTTATTTATTTGAACGCAACAATATTCCACCAGTTGAGTGATCAAAGCAGTCATATTTTAATACATTTTTGGAAATACTTGCTTATCTTTTCTGGAAAAATAATATGATCTAGTGCAAGCATGCTACAACCCAAAATCTGGCAGCAATTACTTATATTTCATAATTTCTTTTCAAAATTTAAGATATTTATCCTTCCACCTGTCCACCATCTATATTATTCTACTGATCCATTATTAAGTGGCTTTCTTGCAATGCAAAATTAACACATTTTTGTACGTGTGCAAGGCTTAGATGAGGATACTCATCATTTTCTGATACTTCAGAGAACAGAAAAAAAAGTCTGCAATTTGACCTACAATGAAAAGAGTAATTTGTTGCAACCCGAATGACAAAATTTTACTTTCCCAGGTGGAACACTTCACCACTACGTTCCTACTTCTACAGCATCCTAGGTTTAATCCCTCGTTGCGGTGTCTCTGGCTTGGCCAGGTGCCCCATCAAACACAGCTGAAAGTGATTGCTGGGCAATGTCAAAGAGGGACCATGTTCTTGTCACTCCCACTGGTAAGATATGTGAGGATAGCGTAAAGCCCCATGTGTGACGTCCTGTGAAGATCCTCACTGTCAGGTGAGAACAAGCATCTGACGAACCTGTATGCACTGGAAACATATGTGTACAGTCCTGAGGTCAACAGAGGGTGTCCACCTGGGACACTGGCCATGAATTCTGACAAGGTAAATGCCCAAAAGGACATAACCATCCTCATGTGTTAAAACACTCAGAGAAATTATAGAGTAGCCTTCAGAAATATCAAGCCTTACAACCCTCCACTTTGGGTGACATACCATTGAATGATGTGGCCCACTTCCCTTAAATGTTGCTGGGCACTTCATATTTAAAAGGCCTCTCTCAACAAATCATTTTGTGACAGCTTTAGTGTGTATGCCCTGGGAGCAACATCGGAAAACCATGACATGTCTATGGCAAGGCAAAGACTTGACAGGACACGACTTTGGTGACAGGATAATTCTCCATTAATGGAGTGGGTCACTCAAATACCCTTTATTCCTCAAGGCCTCAGATGACAATCAATGTAGATTTTAGATATAAAACAGCAGCAGCTCACGAACAAAAAGATCTATGGACATGGGAAATGGTTTTATTTCGTAGGATTTATATTCAAAGCTTATTTCACAACTTCTGAAGAAGACAAAGGGGGCTCTTAAGCTTATCAAATATTTATAAAATAATGCATCTACCCTAAATCACTCTGTTACAACACTGCCAAGTACACAAAGACTCTTGAATTACTGAAATTCAAACTGCAGGGCATCTAAAACTGAGTTTGCATGAATCAGTGCCAAAGGTCTCTCCTACAATCCATGGCTTAACCAGGATGACTGCTGGGGTCTTCAACTGCAAAGCCAGCATACATTATGCAGACGACACACTATACATATTTTATTCAAGCCCATAACCAATTTTATATATGAAGTGTCTTTGTTATTAAATAATTATCAGGGTTTTTTCTGTAGTATTAATATTGAGGCAGGCGCCTCGCTGTATTTGTCCGCTGCCTTTTGGAGATTTCCATCACAATGGAGATTGGAGGAGAAGTGTATTAAAAATATTTTGCCCAATTTATTAATTTCGTATGAATATTTTGGGAAAGTTTCAGATTTCCTGCACAGCGTTGTGGTAATGAAACATTCTCACGTTCTGTGGCACCGACTTGGTACTTGGAACCAGGGGCGGAGTCAGACACAAAAATCCACCGGGACAATTCTGACTGCACCGGCCCACAACGGGCCCAACCCATCCCCTCCACCAGAACAGGGGGTGTCTCTCTGTATGTGTGTGTGTGTGTGTGTGTGTGTGTGTGCGTGTAAAACTCTGAAACTAGGAGGAACTATGAAGAACTCAGCTCAAATGTTTTGCTAATTCGCATCAATGTCAAAGCTTGAGCTAACCGTTTTCCTGTCCACTCACCTGCATCACTAGTTCAGGCCTGGTTGTTTCGGAATAAATCCGGGATTTTCCACCATTTTGATGCACTCTCCTCCAGCATCTGCTTCTTCTTTATCCTGGCCCTTTCAGCCGCTCCTTTCTCCTTTCTCTTCTTGCCCTCCATCAGGTGCAAACACGCAAATCCGATTCCTTTTCCACTGTAAGAAAATCTACTACTCTAACCTTGCCCTCTTTCTCTCTGTCTGACAGCCGCTCATTCATCCCCATTCGTTTATTGGATAAACGCGGAGCGATCATTGGAGTGAGACGCGGTTCCCATTTCCCATGAGGCTTTGCTCCGACCATTTTACATTAATTTATGAACCAAAAAACAAATTAAATCGTTGGCCATTTTATATTTGTGGTCATGAAAGTTATGTAACGTCTGAATCAAAATAATTAGATTAAGATAGGAGGCTAAACAAAAATCAGTAGGCTGGATTAATGGAGTGTGACACTGTAGCAACCACGAGTGAGATGTAGAGACATAACAAGTGTTATATAAAGTAATTGGACGCCACGTGTCTACGGTTTATAGAGTTTTCTGAGATTTTCACAGGAACGTGCTTGATTCTGAAGAGATTTAACTCAATGTGTCGGTCATAAACATCACACGGCTGCGCAAGGCAGTCTGCTGGCCGATTGCCAATAAGCTCAAGTGAACTGGTCGGCAGACTGCCCGGGAAATCTCACGCTCCATCCACAAACAAGAGCCATGTTTTCAGAGGGAAAAAAATGATCGATTTCTGTCTGTGCCTTCCCGTCTCCGTGGCCTCATCCGAGTGCATTTTCTCCACCTTGCGTCTTTTGGGTAAGCAGCACAATGACCAAGAATAGACACACAATTTTTTGCTGATGAATGCCCACACACATTCTCAACTCCCTGGACCTTCTTCCCCTCATGAGAGACTTTCTCCACGACCCCAGAGCGCACCTCAACATTCGTTCACCTGTAACCATGGTGCCCAGCCTTTAGCTCAAAGTAAATGTATGGTGCCGCCGTGCACTTTATTACTATATCTATTCATGCACTTTAACGTCACACTATAGTATTTTTGCAAGGTGATGGAGAGTGTTATTTAGTGCGTGTGTTTTTGCGTAATGGATGTGAATAACTGTTAAATAACTTAAATAGTCAGAGATTATTTCCTTGTGGTTTGCGTAAAAAGGTTGGAGGTGGAGACACAAAGTGTTATTTTGTGTGTGTGCTCTTTGCGTAATGGATATGGAGAAGTGTTCAATAAAGTGCTTAGTCAGAGATTATTTCCTTGTGATGTGCGTAAAAGGAATTTTGAGCTGATAGAGTCCCGTATGACATAAACATAGATGGTGCAGTGACTCAGGTTCATGCCAGCTGACCAAATCTATTTCATTGCTATAGCAGTTTTGTGAAGTTTAATTGATAGCTCATATTCATCTGAGAATTGATGACATCAGTGTGTTACAGACCCTGGCTGTGTGCACTGAAGTGTATATGACAAAGTAGTGAATCTCAATGTGAGAATGACCACAATTACAGCTGGATGATACAGCAAAAAAATGATCCACAGGCAAGGTTTGAAGTGGGTCACCAAGGCGGTTCTTTTACTCATCTCTCTTGGCAAACAGTACAGGCACATCAGTGTCACCAACCAAAAAAACCCCAGGCTGTCAAAATGGCGCCTATTTATAGGGTGTCAACCCATTAACTTGGAAGAATCCATTCCCCGGGATCCCCTGCCTAAAACATGTTAAACCCACCATTGTTTTTATTTCTGTATATACACACCACATTATCTGTGACCTTTATACATCCTATTCTACGTCCACTAACAGAAAATACACCAATACACTTCATATTACCTCCACTAAAATACAATGCACACATTTACCATCCCCACACCAATTTACACTTGGCTGCCCCCGGAACTATATAAGCGGTGTCCATTTCCTGGGGAAGCCTTTTGCCTGCACCCCCTGAAGACAACCGACTGGTGAGTACACAACACTCTTGATTTATTCCCCACACACTTATGGAGCAACACAATACCCATTCTTAGCTTCTCAATTAAGCAACTAACACATTTCCTCTGCACATTTAACCCCATGTCCCTCTGCTCCAGGTTGAACTGCGCGGCCCACACAGCCAACCCCAAGACCCAACAAAGGACAACAAACATGGCGACAAACATTCAATACATATGGTAAACATTTCAATACAAATGTACAAAAAGCAATGTTAAAGTGTATTGTGCAAATCTCCAATAAAGTGCTGTTGCTCTTAAAGTGTCTGTGCAATTATTAGTGCATCTGTAATCAAACTCAGTCTAAAGTGCGTGGTGCCATGTGTGCAAAACTGGTGAAGATGTGCTCTTCGTCACACTCAATCTATTTATTTTTAAAATGTTTTTTTGAATGGGCCTTTAGGCTCATCGGTTTATCCCCCAAAAAACCTAAACAAAACATTTTTCACATCACCCCCTGTACAAAATTACTTCCTGCCGGTGTGTGGAGATTGACTGACCAAAATTTGTAAGTTTCATAAATGTTAGTCACATATTTTCTGACATAATCCAATTTGGATTATGCAAACCCGTGTGATGCTTAGCCTCCCGGTTTTGACATCAGCCCTGGCACAGTTACTGCTCCCAAATAAGGGTAGAAATAATAATGTAAACATTGAGTGATATTTTGTAGGGAACTGTTTTGGTTCTTGGCCTGTGGGTAGGGTTTCCAACCGTCCCTTGAAAAATGGAATTGTCCCGTATTGAGCTGAAGAGGGACGCACTTTGTCCCGCATTACCGTGAGAATCAAATAGTATGTAAATTGTCAACTGAATGAATAAATGGCGCCTTGTAAGAATGTTCAGTAAACTTATTCTCAGCATCTCCTGTTCTGGGACCAATGAGCTGACAGCATACTCACACACTTATGATGAATCAGAATCCTCATCTTATTGGTCGAAGTATTGCTGCTTGCGAAGATACAGGAAGACAACATAGCAGCATGGACGGCAGTGAGGCTGACAGTACTTTACAGAAGTCTGTTTCACAAAGCAGGTTCAACAAACTGAGTCTAACCCTGAACTCTGAGTTGATCTACTCTGAGATAGGAAGCTAAGTTTTCGGTTCCAGAAGAGCTGATTTGAGTTTTATCAACTCAGTAGTTTGACATGGAGTTAAGTGCGTGCACCAAGTATAAAGACAGCATCAATGGAGCCCTGATTCGGCGGGTCACCATGGCAACGGGGAAGAGGGCTACGCTACCATCACAATATCACAGGGGAAACTGCTTGAGTGGTAGCCTATTAATTTATTTCATTTAGGTGCATTCCTGTGGGGGAGAAGCGCACTTGGCAGCAGCTTAAGATGAAACATAAAAACACTGTTCAAACAGGTGAAACCTCATTTTGAGCAGGTTTTACATTATAAAGTGAATATTACCGTAAGTGGCTGTTTTATACGTTGTATAAAAAACTCCCATTTGCAAAAAAAAGCAGGGCAACACTATCTGCTGGGATAGAGCATGACTTTAGTTAGTAATGTTGGAAATGTAAGGATGGATGAGGTTGTGTATGTAAATGGACTGTCATGTGAAACAGCACTGCTCAAAAAGAAAATAGTCTGAAAATGCAAGAACCTCTATGCGCGGTCTGATAATCATCTGACGAATATTTAATTCTATGTGCAGTATTGCTGCACCTTCATCCACAGGATCATTATCATAAAGACATGCCATGGAAGTGGAAATAGTCGCCACCTAATATAACTTCTGTCGGCCTACTGACTGATTTTTGCAATGGTATTTTCAGAAAACAGACGGAACTATAGCAGAACTATACTACGGCAAAATTCGCCTGCTGATTGAGTGAATGAAGACCCACCATGGTACCATGACCGAGAGGTTAACTTACCTCTCTCTGTGATACAGGCTAGAGTTTTTTTTCTCTGGTTTGAGTTACCTCCCTTTGTGAAACGGAAAACTCAGTTTCCCTCATTTCAGGGTTAACAGACTTTTCACTAAATCTGCTTAGTGAAACGGACCCCAGGTCTCGGGCGGCACATCTTCTAGCAGCAATGCAACTACTCCTCCGAGAAAAACAAAACAAAAGAATGGTTAGAAGGAAAAACATGGGTGGAAAAAGTGCATGATAACATCTATAAAGCACACTGCGCTGTGTGCCGTCCATAGCCCATGGTGGACTGACTGACCTAAAGCAACAGGCTTCCAGAGGGGGGCAGTGGGCACACAAAAAACATAAGGGATACCAAAACTAGGGGAACCCCAGACCAATTTATTGTCCACAAGGCAACGCCAGAGGCAGATATGGTATGTAAACAATTATTTTAACACTCTGGTTAAGGTTAATATGGGAAAGTACAGTAAATATCTGAATTGTATGGAGTGTCTTGCTCAGAGTTTTACTCTATGGCACTGAAAGACAAACAGCTTGTGGCTGCAGCAAGAGCTCAGAAGAAGCACAGATGGAAAAAACTAACAGATTGACTACAACTGTAGGCTACAGTCATGGCCTTTGAGGCACAAGTGTTTTTTGTTTTCAAGTTTTACTCAGACTTTATGTTTGCACTTTTCTTGTTGCATTAATTGTGTACTATGCTGCTTTGTGTTGTTTTATATTAATTTATACAGTTTTAAGTTAAGCCGGAAAGATATTCATTTTATTCTGTCAATTTTTATTTTGTATAAAAAAATGCTGATAATTATTTATTTTCTATGTGTTTATATCACTCAAATATGCATCTGATTCAATTCAGGTTTGAGTCAAATGGTAAAAAAAAAAAAATGCTTCACATATACACAAAACGACTAAAAAGCTTCACTACGCCAGGAAAAATTAAGGCAGCCGGGCCAGCCGGCCCTGCCAATAACGTGTCGTGTCCCTTATTTTTTTTTCAGGGAGTTGGCAACCCTAGCTGTGGGTGACACAGTTGTATGAATGAGAAAGGTGGACTTGGTTTTGTGCACATAACGTTAGTTCAGTATTCAGTGGCTGGGCACTTCATGCACGTTATGGGCATGTACTGCAAAATGTCGCGCCCCTGCCCGCCTTAGCCCAAATTTTGTTCAGAAAAAACCCTGATTATAATAATGTTGTAAATACAGTTAGCAGGCATGGAGCCATTGACAATCAAATGTGTGTATTAAATATTTAATGCATTCTTTAGCATGGATAGCACATCAAACACAAAAAATCGAACAACATTGTTGAACACAAGGTTATCTAATTTAGCTGGTGGGACCACTGTTTTCTGCTAAACCCCTATTTGCAAGCAATGTCCGGTTATTGTAAGATACCAACAAAAACAAAGGTTAGGTTTTATTTTTATATTCAATTTTAATCACTCTTCATTTTTTAACATGAATAAATAGTAATCTTTAGATGGTTACATGGTGTCATTTAACATTAATAAATAGTAATCTTTAGATGGTTACATGGTGTCATTTTTTTCTTCATGAAGATAGCTAAAACTAACTTTTTTGGGTCGTATTGGAGCTTTATTTCAACCACACTTTGTAAACTTTGAGGTTTTCTGGTGGATCTTGTAAAATAACCACTAGTTAGGGGGCTGGAAATCTCTTAAAAATATGGAAATAATATGGAAAATAGCTGTCAACCACTATATAGTAAGCAGACTGTTACTCAGAAAAGGTAAACAAAGGGGAAATTATACGGGACTGAGTTCTAATTGAGAAAGATTTCCTTTTGATGTAACTTGGGAGATCTGAGAAGTGCTTTTTTGAGCTAATTACTGAGTCATGGCAGAGATCTAATTAGTGTGATGCTAATGAGTCTTGTTTATCCTTATCTGATGTCAAAGGGAAATTGGTTGAAATCCAAATAAAGGTACCAGCATTAGTATTTTGCCAAGGGGGATAAGACATTTCAGTTATTTCATTGTTTGCAAGTGGTTGAATTGTGAAGTTATTGTTTCACTATTTAAATCAGAATTTAGATAGGTGTGTGTGTGTGTGTGTGTGCATTTGTGTGCCTACGCGTGAATGTGACGGTGGTGGTTTAGTTTTAGAGGGTTTGATTAAATACCTTGAGCAATCTGGAAGATGACTGCTGCAGGTTCTCAAGGGGTTCACAGATACGGCAGAGCACCAACTCCATGCTCCGGCCCCAGTCAATTTAAACATGACTTCAAAAGGAAAGTGGATATGCTCAATGACCTTGAGCAAATACGTGCCCACATTGTGTATAATGAAGGCCCAAATTTCATTAAGAAAGAATATATATTAGAGATTTATGGCTGACATGTTCAACTTTAAACTGAGGCTTTGCAACCGAAGACATTCCATCATTTTACATGTGGTTTAGAAATAAGTCCTAACTACAAGGGAAGCAGAGCAAATATATCCATACATACATTAAATATATGTGGTGGGTAAGCTTAATTCAATAAATGAATTCAATAAATAGTCAATATGAATTAACTACAAGGTAAATCCTATTTTGTATGGTATATTTGTACGTGAATTAAATACGTACAAAACTAAAAAAAAAAAATAGAACTTCAGTGCAAAATATAAACTAAATATTCACTTTTGATTTTCTGAAAGACTTAAGTTAGTGGGTGCTGGTTATTATCAAGAGAGATGGTGTAATTGAGTATAACAATATCTGGATATATGGTTTCATCATCATTTGATTCCATTGAAAGATGATAAACTATTATATTGAATTAATGCCCAGCCCTAAGAGGATGTTATTCTTGAAGAAGTTGCAGCCATTAAGGGTGTGAAAGTGAGTCCACTGTGTACCCATCCAAAAAAAAAGGCCTGAGGCAGCTTGTGCTCAGGACAAAGATACTGCATCATGAAAAGGGCATTTTGCCAACTAAATGTGAATAAAAGAAAATAAATACTGGGGATTAGTGTAGCCCTCCATCTTTGACACAGCATATTCTAAAACAAAATTAAAATGCTGCTTGTTAAAAGATTTATTTCGTGTTAACATCCTACATTGTTGTCTTAAGGAGCCTGTAGAGTTTCTCAGTGAAGATAACCTTACAACCCAGGCTGGTGTAAAGAAGCAGAATGATTAATGGTTTGCATAGAGCTGAGGAGTTGAAAATTCTTACTATCTATGTGTTGGAAATAAGATGTGAACTACAGTGATTTATACAACGGTTACTCATGGGCACCAATAAATCAGGACATCTAATTTGTACAGGAGTGAAATACGTACAGTACACTCCACGCCATTTTCTGTAAAGGAGCCATGTGGCTACTATGGCTATAAAGAGATTGCAATGACATCCTTTACACTTTGCTGACAGCTAACCCGGACATAGCCTTGATGCTCCTCTAAGAGGGTGTCAATGTCGACATAAGAAATACTTTATGAAGGTGAAATCATTATTTGACACCTATTGAAAAAAGAAAAAAAAAGATTCATTGCAACAGGACAATCACACCAGCTTGCTGAATGGTGGTTTGCATGCAAGGTTTTGGGGAAACGGCAGCGCTCATATATCACCGTCAGGGATTACTGGCAATAAACATTCATCTTCTTACCCTCTTAGAGTGTTTTTTTAAGTCAATGGATTAGGGCAGAGCATGCTTGTAATCACGAGTAGGAGATAAAAAAGAGTCACATATACCAAATACCTTCAATTAGAGGAGATATACTACCTGTCAGGCATTTAGCTGCGCTTTTCACATGGTTTATATTCAAGAGTTAAGAAATCAAGTGTATGGTGCAACTTTAAGGAAAGCTATCCCCATCCCTGGAGAGTTTTAAGCTAAACAGAATTTTGAATAGATGGCATGTAAGTAAAACAAAAAACCTCTGGTGATCAATCAGTGTATAATTCATGAACACATAGTGTGTACTTTATTCAGTATAGCTTGACAAAGAAAAACAAGAGCCAATGTTGCATAATGAATACATGCTGAAGTATCTGATGGATATCGCACTCTGAGATAAAATCCCTCCCTGTTATCTAGCAAAACCCCTGTGGTGCAGTACTTACTCAGGGGACAGCAGTTCTTATTCCTAACAACATCGACTCAAAGCCATTAAAGATAACCACCAAGGTCCAAAGCACACATTTTCATTTTTCTCTGATGTGATTTAAATACACAGTTTGACATAAAATGCCGGCTGGTGTCCTTGAATGTGAAAAATAAAAAATGAAAAAAAGGTATAGTTTATCTCAACAATAGTTTAATAAAAAGTCCCTCTTGTTATTTTTTATTTTTTTTAAATATTTGACTTATAGTGAAAGTGTTTTGATACAAAAAATAGTGGAGCTTAATTTTATGATGCATAGTCGTCAAAAATCCTGACATCTCATCTCATCTTCATCCGCTTATCCGGGACCCCAAACTTCCCTTTCCCGGGCCACATTAACCAGCTCTAACTGGGGGATCCCGAGGCGTTCCCAGGCCAGTGTGGAGATATAATCTCTCCACCTAGTCCTGGGTCTTCCCCGAGGCCTCCTCCCAGCTGGACGTGCCTGGAACACCTCCCTAGGGAGGCGCACAGGGGGCATCCTTACTAGATGCCCGAACCACCTCAACTGGCTCCTTTCAACACAAAGGAGCAGCGGCTCTACTCCGAGTTCCTCACAGATGGCTGAACTTCTCACCCTATCTCTAAGGGAGACTCCAGCCACCCTCCTGAGAAAACCCATTTCGGCCGCTTGTTTCCGCGACCTCGTTCTTTCGGTCATGACCCAGCTTTCATGACCATAGGTGAGGGTAGGAACGAAGATTGACCGGTAGATCCAGAGCTTTGCCTTCCGGCTCAGCTCTCTTTTCGTCACAACGGTGCAGTAGAGCGACTGCAACACCGCCCCCGCTGCTCCGATTCTCCGGCCAAACTCACGCTCCATCGTCCCCTCACTTGTAAACATGATCCCAAGGTACTTGAACTCCTTCCTTGGGGTAAGGACTCATTCCCTACCTGGAGTAAGCAATCCATCGGTTTCCTGCTGAGAGCCATGGCCTCAGATTTAGAGGTGCTGATCCTCATCCCAGCCGTTTCACACTCGGCTGCGAACCGATCCAGTGAGTGCTGAAGGTCACTGACCGACGATGCCATCAGGACCATATCATCTGCAAAAAGCAGAGACAAGATCCTCAGCCCACCGAACTGCAACCCCTCCCCATCACGACTGAGCCTTGATATCCTGTCCATGAAAATCATGAACAGGGTTGGTGACAAGGCGCATCCCTGGCGGAGGCCAACCCCCACCGGGAACGAATCCGACTTACTGCCGAGGATCCGGACACAGCTCTCACTTTGGATGTACAGAGATTGGATGGCCCACAGACGTGACCCCCTCACCCCATACTCCCGCAGCACCTCCCACAGTATCTCCCGAGGGACCCGGTCATGTGCCTTCTCCAGATCCACAAAACACATGTAGACTGGATTGGCATACTCCCAGGCCCCCTCCAGGATCCTTGCAAGAGTGAAGAGCTGGTCCGTTGTTCCACGTCCAGGACGGAATCCACATTGTTCCTCTTCAATCTGAGGTTCGACTATAGGACGAACCCTCCTTTCCAGCACCTTGGAGTAGACTTTACCAGGGAGGCTGAGTAGTGTGATACCCCTGTAATTGGCACACACCCTCTGGTCCCCCTTTTTAAACAGAGGAACCACCTCCCCAGTCTTCCACTCCCTTGGCACTGTCCCAGACTTCCACGCAATGTTGAAGAGACGTGTCAACCAAGACAGCCCCTCTAAACCCAAAGCTTTTAGCATTTCTGGACGAATCTCATCAACCCCTGGGGCTTTGCCACTGTAGAGTTGTTTGACTACCTCAGTGACTTCCGCCAGAGATATTGACAATGATTCCCCATCAGCCTCCAGCTCTGCCTCTACAAAAGAGGGCATGTTAGTAGGATTAAGGAGTTCCTCAAAGTGCTCCTTCCACCGCCCGACTACCTCATCAGCTGAGGTCACCAGCGTCCCGTCCTTACTGTAAACAGCTTAGACGGTTCCTCGTTTCCCCCTCCTGAAATTTCGAATCCTGACAATGACATTTAAATATTAATGATTTATTTAGGTTGGTTGATTCTATTCATGTACAGCTCTTTTTAAGTTAAGTTTTTTTTCAATTGTGCTTTATGTTTTATTCATTTCCATGAATCGTAATAATCCTTTATAGCACACTAGGAAAAAACATGCCTAAATCAGACTTGCACTTCTGCCATTTTCACTGTGGATTTGTGCTGCACACATGAAACCCTTTTTTGAGAGTGCATAGGAGTCTGATGGAAGATTGTTTTTTATCCAAACAAATCGTTGAACAGGTGGAGTAGTGGTTATGCAATAAAGCCTGCATCTGTATGTTAACCAAACTGCCAGAGTTTCTGTACAGATGGAAGTAATGAGGTGAAAGAAGCGTTTCTACTGACAGCACAATTGATTTCTGGCATGAGGGCAGTAGTGGTATGATGCTGTATGCAATAAATATAGTAAACAGACACATCTACTATGCTCTGTTAAAAACAAAAAACAAAAACTATTGATTGATCTTAATTTTCCAGGTATTATGTATGTTTAATTTGAAATGTTTTATAACATCAAGCATATGATTATGGTAGAATTGTCAATATTTTACAGTCAATAGCTAATGGATCATGAGAAAAGCATTCATCTCAATGACAATGGATGGATAATTCAATTTGGGTCTCGAAGGGTGAATTGGCATAACAGGATCAGAGATCCAAGTGTTTAATGATTTATCTATAGACTTTCTGACATGCTGATCCAAAACAGCCCCTACATACGACACCATATTATTTTATTATTATGGTATGTTAGACTAAGCCTCAGAGCAGAGCAGAACATAACATTTATATTTTATTTATCTTATTTGCTTTGATAATCGTCTTTATTGTTGTTAGCATAGATGCAATAAAACTATTGTAAGCAGAAAATCACCAGTTATGTGGATTGGATGCCCAGACAGGCTGTGGAATTCATCGTCTATTCCACTGAGCTGTCAGTCAAATAAGCTCTGTTTTCAGTTTTGAATCACTAATATGCAATGCAGCTTTTAAAAGCAGAAAAAGACACACATTTCAGCCTTTATACAATAATATGATTTGAGTTTTTCTACCCACTGCTGACAAACCGCTACACATGGCCCCCCATGTGGTGATCACCATTAGTTATGCAAGTCGTTCATGTTTGTGCGTACATCTTCTCACACGCAAGTGTAATAGACTATTTTGTAATTTATAGCTTTGTTAGTGAAGCTATTTAGTACATACAGATGCACATTGTCACACTCAGGCCTAGAGTGAGGGTTGTCTGCCGGAAGGCTGACTGAAAAGGGGGTGTTTAGCCTTAAAATGTTGACAAAAAAGGTCACAAGACAGAGTCCACTTGAAGAACAAAAATGAAATGTTTTATTGTTCTTTTACATTGTCCCTTGACAGCAGCGCTTCAACCAGAAAGCCCCCCCAAAAAAAAAAAAAAAAAAAAAATATATATATATATATATATATGCACAGTACTTTGGTCCACACAGCTACACAGCCCTTTACCAACTGACTAGGCAGTGTCAAACGCCTCAATTTAAAGGCCTAGCCCCTCCCATGGACCATACCATCTTTAATTGAAATCAATTAAGTCCTCAATCACTCTTTACAAGTTATTTTCCAGATCCCAAATCACTGTCATATATACCTACCAACGATGACCTGGACAAATGAGAACATTCCCAAGCAATAGTAGGAGATTTGAGGTGAGCACGTGTCAGGTAAAACAACTAAGCAAAAAAACATAAAAAAAAGTAAAAAATGCATACCAAAAAAAAAGCTTGGGTCTTAGAAGGATTTACACAAGCAGCCGCTCCCAATTTGATAACATGACATCACCCAACCCTGGTTATAAGAATTGTTTTGACCAGTGTTCCGATTGGTGAATTCAAGTGCTGGCAGAAATGTGTTAAATCAGACATGAGTATGAGTAATAGTACATCATGGATATAAGATGCATCCCTTTACTGCACCAACCCCAGGTAATTCAAACATGGTTTATGGATTTGGCTACATCACTCAGCGCCAATAATGCAACTTAGACTACAATAATAGGATGGCTACATTTCTTTTGTGACAGACTACTAACTAGCAGTGTAAGTTTCTAAAATAAATATACAATGCCAAAGGTGAGTTCTTTAACACAAGTTAAGATTGAAGGCCACAAATGCAACACGCCATCATAATCTCTTCAATTTCCAATCATTACTCACTCAAAGAAAACACAATACCTCAGGCAGTTCACAGCATCCCCAATATACCATCCCAGTCTTAATGTGTTCACTTATGAACAAACACATTAGTGGACCAGTAGACAGGCCATTCATATTTGATGTGTTGTCGCTGGCTCTGTCCTTTTGGTGAATATTTACACACATTTCTCTTTTATTATAGCAGGCGCTTCTCCTCTGGGAGATTGTTTTACGTGGCCGTGACAGAAAGGCGGCCAACAGAGCCATTAGTGGAGCAGTAAGGAGTCTGGACGTTGGCCACCAGCTGTCTTACCCACACTTTCAGCTGTTCCTGCAGGGCCCTACCACAGCAGGGACTCTCAAGTGTCCCTAATACAATTCAAGCAAACCTTTAAGGCTAATGGACTTGAGATACCATTGCAATTGTTAGAGGATCCATGTAAAAGGTAAACAATATATAGCTATGGCTGCTTTTTCAGGCAAAAGAAAAAGTTTGCAGAAGACTATGCGGGTGAATGCAAGTCAAAGCAGGGATGCTGTGAGAACATTTTTAGGTAGAAAACTAAATAAAGTATAATAGGTTAAGTGCTCTTATTGAGATGTACACATTATAGTGGGGTCAATTCTATTCAAAGTAACTCGCAATGGCCTGTAAATTGGGACAACACTTTATTGGATAATGCTAAAAGGTGTTCTAGTATTTAGTATCTAAATTATGATAGTGCCCATATGTTATTAAATCCATTACTACTTGCTAACTAATTCCAGCTCCATCAAAGGGCAGTATGCAATTTAGATTACTCAAAACCAATTTAACGGGTATGGGTTGATCTAATCAAAAAATCTAAAAAGGTAGCTCCTGACAGGATATTACATTTTGCGTTGAACAGTTTTTTTTTTCATCCCAGACCTGAGCTTTTTGGAATTTTGAAACCTAGACAGACGGTTTATTTAGATCCAGGTTATAGTTGAGTTTGACAAAAAGGCAATACACAAGGAGGTATACCCATTCATCACTGAAACGTCCTTCGGCACTTTCCTATTAGAACCTGTCAGGTGGGCTTGGCTCATTATTACATCATCATAATGGTGTCATCCTTGAACTTCATCAGAGTAATTGCTGCAATTTGTCACATTGAGAGAGATGTGCCTGTGGACAGGTATCGCTGTATATTCATACAAGGTTCGGAAAGTTAAGACAATGCATCCCTGACAAAGGAAAACAAGAAAAGACATATATTATTATATATATCACCCTGCAATATATTACATATATTGCAGGGTGATGAGAGCTCTTCCTTCCTTTCTGTTTCATATTGTCTACTTTTCTTTGTTGTTTGTAGAAATATGAACATGTGAATGTGAATTGCAATCAGTTAGGCCTAGGAGTCACCACAAGCTCTTAACAGAACAGAGGGTTATCAATGTTTTTGCTTCTTCCTCACCAATTAAAGCTTGCTCACTTGCAATTTTTTTGACTACTTATAACAAGCAGTCATGGAGCCACAATAGCATTATTTTGAAGTGTATCTCTGGCCACCTGGTAAGTCCAGTACTGAGCAGAGATGTTCTGATATAATTCTTTCCTTTCTGTTACTGTTTCTGATACCTAAACTTGGGCATCAGCCAATACCAAGTAATGATCCGATACCTGTGTGCTAAGAAGTATATATTATAATTATTAGATATTTTGTTATTATGGATGTGATAGGGTTGCAGAGAATGAATGCTACATAACTTTCTTTCCTTGTATTATCTAGTTTGACAATCTGCCTTAATGGAAAACAAACATAAATAAAAGATTTCTTTCCGGTATGGATTATTTGATATTGAATCTTGTGGACTTGCCAGTATCGATGCCAGCACTTTAGTATCAGAGGCATTTTCAGTATTGGTATAGAAAAACTAATACTGAGTCCTCTTTTGGTTCTGTTTTGGTCTCCATCCCCACCGGAGAAGATATCACTGTCTTTAGCTGCTACATGCTCCTATATGATTACCAGCTCATTGCTAACCGTGTCTGTCTCATTCTGGGCAGTTCAGCAGGTTTACAGCCCTTTCTTACTATAAACGGCTGCCTGTGGTTTGCAGATAATCTCTGTGGGTTTGTCACTATCTGTGACACCTCTCACAAAGGCCTGTCATTTAACTTTAAGACAGAAGTATAGATTGTACAGCATGTATGTTCCCTTTGAGTTGCAGTATGTATAGGTTAGATACATGTGTGCCATAACAAATTAATGTATCCACGATGTTAAACAATGTTACTATGACATGTGAAGTGATCCCTAGGTTTCAAATGAACAAAAGGAACCTTTGAAAACAATCAGTTGCTAAGGTTAAGATAGCACTGTGGTCAGTGATCCTAATAGACTAACGAAGGGTAAATGGAGGAAGCTATAATTGTCACAAAGGGAACAATGTGCCTCTTTCAACAAATCTACAGTGACAGGATGCCCTGAAGTGTAGAAAGGGGGAACATGGGTTAGATGCACTTAAAGAACCCATTTTTATATTGCCCCATGCCACCAAAAACACTTTTGTGCTCTCAAAGTAGACTAAATAATAAATGGGGTTGGACATAGACGGATGCTAAGTCTTGCCCCTTAAAAGGCTGCACAGGATTAAATGCACACACCTAATACAGTTAATGCATTTCAACCCCCTAACTCCAAAAACATGCCAAAGCAATGTATTTCAAAACGAAAATGAAATGTGAAGTAGAGGGTAAAACTAATGCAATAAACTGGGCATAACAGCAATTGTGTGTGCACCAACCAAACACAATAAAGATATTATAGATATATTTTAATATAAACTCATCATTATTAAATATTCTTTAAATAATAATAATAATAAGAAGAATAATATTGGTTTGTGATTTGCAAATACTGTGTACTTGAAATGGGTTGTTTTATTTAACAAATTGTTAACTTTACATTTATTGTTATACCTAAAATAGAAGATCCACTGGGGGACAATGGCAACATTTTCCAGATCAGTAAATTTTACGCTACGGCAAGTTGATGTGAATTAATCTGACAGTGAGGAGTAACCAAACTGGAGCAGTGTGTTTAAAGTTGCCATCACGCCATTGAGATGTGCATTTGAAGGGTGTTAGGTTGTCTATCACTCATGCCCAAAGGTGTAACTGCTGGTCTTGTTTAAAGCAGAGAGGCCAAAAATCTTCAATGAGTAAACTCTTTTGAATTTGCTCCTATCTCAGTTAATACTTGGTAAATTAAACAATGTGATGATTAAATGGTTTTCGATGTCAAAAAGTTTACACAACATTTTTTATCAATTTTCCCTCCCCTCTTCAACCCTCAAAAGCATATATCTTGTATGTTAAGCAAGGCATCATACTATTTCTATCAGCCCTAAGTGAAGATGAAAAACCAAGTGAGACAAAAGTTTAAATTGCTTCACTCGAATCTTTGAGATGTGTAGGAGAGGAGACAGGCAGCAAAGCACCGATTGGCTTGGCTCACTCAAGCAGCCCATATTGTAAGCACGCTAGCACATTTACTGCATTAGTCACGTCAATGCTCTTGTGTCTGCCTGGCGGAGAACCTGCAGTGAAGAATGCACCGACCTATTTTTTTCTTCTCTCTACCCACTGTCTCTCTCACTTGCTATAGCTCTCACCCTTTATAATAAGGTCAGTGGGGATGCAATCATACCAGCATCCATTCAAAGAAAAAAGTAAGTACAAGTTTGAGTTACAGGTTAATGAAACCCCCCCAGATCCCCCAAGTCGCATGTATTGAGGAGTTGAACAGGCGCAGAGAGTCTCCATGGAGTCTGTGGGTGGTGGGGTTGAGAGGTGGGGGAACTTTGATGTCTTTGTATTCGGTACAGTCGTAAAATCTGATTTTAACTTTGGCTAGTATAACAGTCATTGTCCTCTAAAACCTCAATTTCAGACCAATTTATTGAAATTATTTTAAAAATGATTTTTTATTCTTGGCTCAATATGTAGGCATGTCATAGCAGAATGCACACCCCTAGTGGTATATCACATTTATTTTATCTTTATTCCTGACTAACCAATCACAATTTAGTGGTCAATCATACATTGTCAGATGAAGTGGCATGCTTCATAATTAATGCCAAGATGTAGGAAGCTGTGTTTGTGTGTAAGGTCTCAGGGTGTCCACAGATGAATATCCATAATAGTAACGCAAGTGTTGACAGCACCACACTGAATTTCCCCCCCGTTTCATGTACAAAGTCCAATGTGCAATTCCCGTGGATAAAACCTTTATTAAACACCTCTGGCATGCAGAAGTAGATGAGCAACAAACAATAGAGAGACAATGACTGTTGAAGTTGATTGCAATGAATGGTTCATACACAAGTTCTAGTTTTTCTTTAGTTCTCCGATTGTACTACGCTGATGAACAGGAGATCCAGAAAACAAATCAAGCACACTTAATTAAATCTTTGCTCTCTGGGAATTATCTCATGAAAACATTTGCGTTGACGGATTTAGACTTCAAACAGTCAAGAATTTGGCAGAAGGGAAATCTGCTTGTTCAGCAAGTGCCTCAAGCAGAAGAACAAAACATGGAAAACAATAGACGAGGAAGAAGACAAACATGGGCATATGATTTACAGTTTGTCGCTAGCTACATTCACTGCAGCTCAAAGTTTCTCAAATCCATGTGCAGAGGTCTGATGTTTTCCGATAAGAGTGAACTGTTTGAAAGAGAGGTACCACTGTATATTTTTAACTTGGATGTGGAGAGAGCCCAAGACAAGATTTCCAGATAGTAAAACCCAAATTAAAAATAACAAACTATGTTTTACAAATGTCTTACAACTGTCAACAAGGGGTACATTGGTGCTATTTCTGAAGTTGCCAGGGGCTCCGTGTAGGGCTAGGTATCTTTAAAAAAAAAAAAAAATACCCATATCACTTTCCTAAAGTGATACTGATACCAGCAGACTTCTTCATTTGAAATAATCCTTTTGCATTTCTTGAATATATTTTTATCAGAGCCACAAATGTATATTCACCTGTAGACTGTGTGGGTTGTAGCTGCTACACTAGTGGGTCAATCACACATCAAATAATATTTAAAAAAAACCTTGCGGTGATTGGTTGGTAGCAGAAGCATACAAATTCTTTTTTTTCTAGACTCGGGTAGAAAAAAGATCAAATGCAGGTATCTTTTGAATGGAGAAGTTTAGATATTACTTGGCACTGGGTTATTTTGGACGATAGCTCAACCTTGAACAAATTGGCAGGGGGAAAAAAAACAGGGGCAGCCGGTGGGTGGGTTTCGACTCAGACCTGCGGCCCCTTGCTGCATGTCTCCCCCTCCCTCTCTCACCCAATTTCCTGTCTGTCCTAGATTTATAAAAGGCTTTACAAACTGCCAAAAGAATAATCTTAATAATCTTTTTCTTTTAATAAAAACGGGTTGATTTATGTTTTTCTATCTGAGCATAGTGTCGGCTTCAGTGAATATGATCAAACAAATGTTGGTGACTGCACATTTAATAGTGTTCAGTGTTTCCCCCACCATTATATTAGGGGGGCGCCCCGTCCCCCCAGGGCAACCCCCGCCCCCCTTGAAAGTCAAGTTAATTTTATTTAATTGTATTTTCTGAATAGCGTCAGATCCCAACAGGAGTCATGAAAGGACCCCTTTTCAAAAAACAGCTCTAGACCTTGTCCTTTTAGTAAACAAACTAAATAGCCTTATTTTATTTATCTTATTTGCACGACAGAATGTTCTGTCTCTACACGGTCGGTTTACAATTCTCAGAAAACTCAGAGAGTGTTGGAGATTCACTTGTTCGATCGTTTGCGTAGAGGCTCCACTCCTAACGGGAAAAATGAAACTTATCAGAGAGCCTTGATTATTTTGCTTGAGAAGATGATTCACTCCTACAACTCCTTGGCTCAGAGGTAGAGCAGTACTCCATTCGGAAGATCAGCTATCCTCCAGTTTCAGTGGGCAAGACACTGAATCCCAAATTGCATGGGTTTTTGAATATGGTTTGATTGATTAGATTAGATAATGGGCATACTGGTGATGATGATGAAGAAGTAGTTGAGCCCATCTGATATTGGTGTGGGAGTGCTTAAGACAAAAAAGGTTTTATGTTTTTTTTCAGTATAAACCTAAGGCATCTGCTATATTTATGGTTAAACATTTGGAAAGAGACAGTGAGACAGAAAGGGAAACCTGTGGGAATATACTGCACTTATAACAGTTACTATATACAGCACTCATGTACAGCATACAACAAAAAAAGGACATTAAATAAACATCAAAACCTAAAATCTGATAACTGTGCTGCACAAACAAAGAACCATTAATGGAAGAAGAGAGAAACACCTTATTTGACTGTCTGTCTTCAGTCCTCATCGTGATGTGCAAGAGCACTTAACCTACCAGCAGGATGCTCGGCAGGGTTTCCCCCTGAACACAGGGCCTGTCACGAGAGGAGGGTCCAAGGGGACTCAAAACAAAAGGCCATGTGCACGCAAGGCCAGGCACAATCTGTCCACCTCTGCACTTACACAAGAAGACAACTGTGACAGGCAAAGAAGGGTTTACGTTCTTTAAGAGTGCTGAGCTACACAAGAGATATGTCAGTGGCACATATACATCTGACCATGGCATTGGCTGGTGTACACAAACACCTATTTTTGTGTGCGTTGTCAGTGAAAATAGAAAGGTTGAAGTCAGTGCCTCTCGACAGTTGATATATGAATCGTTCTTGTGACCCTTGTAAATATGCTAGAGGAATATTCAGAGTGTGAGAAAGCAAAATGTAGAAACTATTTTTTAAAAAGATAAAAACGGAGGCAAATCATGCATGCCTGAGGTGATGGTACTCACAGTGAGACTGTCCTAGAAAGACTTTAATCTTAATATGAATGACTAATATAATAGAAAGAACATAATAGTCTTTTTTAGATTTCATCTTTGTGAGAGATGTTACATGTAGTATTAGAAAGTAAACTTAGTTGACATTTATTTTTAGTATAATAAAAACAAGTACATTTCAATTCAGTGCTAATCAACAAAACAATGGACACATTGAACAATATGGTACATCACACCTACCCAGAACAGACCACTATGTCATCCAAATTCTGAGAAAATGAAAGGCCTATAAGGTAAAACAGCAGGGATGACAATGTTCTAACACTGACCTAACCATTTTGGCCCTAGTAAGTGTTCCAACAAATCAAACCGTCTCCTCAGAAATCAATCAACACAATACAGAACAGGCTGCCAGTATTTCCGAGAGAAGGGCAGAAATAGGCAAGTCAACTGTCCCCCTCCTGCCAAGACGGCTCGAGCAGGAGACTCTGGGGAGACTTGACGAGGCTATTCAATTGCCAAGGCCAACAACTGACAATGAGGATCATGTCCAGAGGATAGAAATAGAAATAAGAACAAAGGAAAATAATGCAGAGCACAGCAGGCTGTCTGTGATACGCCATAAGCCAGGATTGTTAAAAAGGCATACCACCTCTGAAATTATAGCATCCTTATGATTCATCGCACAGTGAAGATTATTGATACAGTTCCTGGAGAGTTCTCTCTCTCTCTCTCTCTCTCTCTCTCTCTCTCATATGGTAAATGAAGTGCTGTAGCTGCCAGTAAGGGATAATGGTTGGCCACGTTAAAGGTCCTATTCATACAAGTGTAAGTATGCAGTAATTTCAACAAAATCAGCAAAATATTTCTCCCCCGACACATATCTCTGGTCCCATCCTGTCCCCTTGAGCTACGGTAAAGTGACACACACAAAACAACACTTTTTTCCCACAAAAAGGATGAGTAAGATAGCTCATTAGACACAAGATCTAACAAACATGTATAATGACAAAGTATCATATCATGACGCAAAGTGCTGTAATAATAATTTTGCCTTGTGAAGTAGCTTTCTTGTCTTAAAAAGCATTGTTGTATAAGCCTTATGTGACACCTTTTGCTCCCTTATTGTGCTATTCTCTTTTACAAATGCAAAATCAACTCAAATGAAAGGAAGGCAGCACAGTATGGTACAGATGGCCACTAATATATTTAGTACAAGGACAACTGATACAACTAGCATTGTGATAAACTGCAGACTTACTGAGCTGCTGTATTGGAGTCCAGTGGGGCAGTTTCAATAGAGGTATTTGCATGTTGCATCTTCTGCTTGACGTTCATAAAACAAAATATGCATATTTTGTCGTAAAGCCATTTAGAACTATTATAAATATATTTGTGAGCAAGCAGGAAAACAAGCTGAAGAATATTGTATGTACAGTTGTTCAATCTAAGTTCAGTGAAATAATTTTGATTCAACATGAATAAGGGATGCTAATTTGGACTAGCTGACCATCATTTATGGATAATTAACTGTTAACCATAAACAGCCAAGCAACTGAGTCCCAGTCACCCAGTTCCAGGAACGCGGCATGCATGTGTCCAGAACAATGTATGCCGCATTGGTGGTGGAAACAGTTTTGCAGGTCCAAAACTGCTTTCACCACATCCACCTGTGAGGTTGTTGTTTGTGCTGAAGCTCTTCATTAAGCTATCCCTTTAAAAGGCATGGGTGGTTGCATGCATCGTCCCCATGGGTTGTATTTACTTTTTTTTCTCCTTATTGGTTAAATCTTTAACATCAATCGCATGAGTATAAGGTGTCATACCTAGTATGCATGTAGGCATTGTGGGCCAGGTAATGTTTCATAAAAGTTTTATACCTTCCAGAGATGGTACAGTCTCTTCGCCCCAGAGAGCCTTGAGGAATCCCAACATTCATAGTTATGTGAATTTTCTGAAGCAAATGTATTGAATCTGGCTGGAAAGGGCATATAGTTTGAAACACAGCCAAGTGATTCAGCACACTTAACATCTCCTAATTAATTTGCAGCTCTTAAGGTGTGCTGAATTTTCCCTCTGAGGACACTTCACATTGCTCATTCATCTTTCTAGTGTAGGTAACCTGAAAATAAATGGCAGATAGTGAAAACAATCTTTAGCTGTAGCCCTCATTTTATTATAAAACAATTACTCCAACTGATGTGTTGAGGTAAATACAACAAATCCTAATTGTTCCTCTGAGTATATACACTTGCTTGCATATCCAACCATTATGAACATAGTCTAATGCAGCTAATGTAAACACAACACAACTGACAATCTGTGCAATTCACATGGATAGAATCGATCTGTCCATGCACATTTTGAAGGTTCCCATATTGGAGGGCACTGCTGTAATTAGATGGATGAGGCCCACAAATCTTGGCCAAGCAACAGACAAAGAAGAGCAGGCTAGAAGGGTCGTAAGTGTGCAGCCAAGTCTGATTCATCAACTTTTACTGTTCAAATAAAAACGAGTGCAGCTTGCCAGCTTGATTATCAGATGGCTCCTACTGCATTAGAGAAGATGACATGCTAATTTTTTTTTTCTGATGTCTCTGCACTGCCTGGGAACCGCTGTTTTTTTTAAGGGAGCTACCGGAATTATAGTGTCTGTCACTGCTTGCAAATTTGCTGTAAACCCTAAATCAAATCAAATCAAATCAACCTTTATTTATATGGCGCTTTTCATACAGAAAAGTATCGCAAAGTGCCTTACAGAGATGTACAGAAGAAGAGAAACATCAAATAAAATCAGGAGAAGAAAGTTCAAAGAACCCAACCCTCCCACAGTCATGCAGAGACATACACAAATGTATATACGTTCATTCACACATTCTCATAAACACACACAGCCATGCAGGCACACAGATACACAGACTCACACCTACACCAACGCTAGCTGTCACTACAGAGACATGGCCGGGCAGCGAGACCTGAGGTACAGAGGAGTCTAGAGGAAGCTACCTTTTGGGGGGCCAACCACACCGGGAGAGATCCCAGTCCAAGGTCACAGGGAGCACCGCCACAGAGACCACCCCATCCCGAGCAGACAGGAGCCTCCGCACCAAGGTGCAGAGCCCTCTAGCCGCCCGGGCCGGAACCATCCATGGGACAGCACCCCCCGCGGCCAAGATCAGAGACAACTCCCAAACTGGCAGGCCCCCTGAGGAAACACTGGAGATTAAAAACTGTTGCCTAGAACAGTAAAGGGTTAAAATACGGAGGCTAAATACGAGGGACTAAAACATAAAAGCATAAAAGCATAGAGGCTAAAACATGAAATAGAAAATAAAAGCATTAGAGCATAAGACATGAGGACATAAAAATAAATAAAAGCATGAAGGCTAAAACACAGAGATTAAAACAGTAAAAAAGGATAAAAAGTGCTCTGATTAGCAGTGCCTAAAAGAAATCAATTAACTAAAAGCCTGGTTAAAAAGATGGGTCTTAAGCCTCTTTTTAAAAACCTCAGCAGTCACCGCGACCCCGAGGCTTTCCGGCAGGCAGTTCCACAGTCGGGGCCCATAATAACTGAAAGCCGCCTCCCTGTGCTTTTTTGAACTAACCTGTGGTATGGTTAAAAGGCCGGTGCCGGAGGACCTCAGGGTCCGCGTCGGTCGATAAGGTAAAAGCAAATCAGATAGGTAAGAGGGCCCAAGACTGTTAAGACACTTAAAAACTAGTAGAAGAACTTTAAAATCAATCCTGAAACGCACGGGGAGCCAATGCTGCGACTTTAAATCTGGTGTCATGTGCTCCCGCCCTCTGGTCCTTGTCAGCACTCGTGCAGCTGAGTTTTGTAATAATTGTAGATTCGAAATGCTCTTTTTGGGAAGGCCAGAGAGCAGGGCATTACAGTAGTCTATACGACAAGAGATAAAAGCATGCATCAGTACCTCCCTGCTGGCCTGAGAGAGAAACGGGCGGACTCTGGCTATGTTCTTAAGATGGTAAAAACCTATTTTTGTTATATTTTTGATGTGTGGAATAAAACTGAGCTCAGAGTCAAAAATCACACCCAGATTTTTTACAGATTGTGATAGCTTATACATATATAGCTTAAATTTCTGTAACTTTGGTAAAAGTTTCTCTTTCTGGCCCTCAGGACCAATGAGTAAAATCTCTGTTTTGTCCTGGTTGAGCTGTAGGAAATTTCTTGCCATCCATGTCTTGATATCTAAAATGCAGTTAAAAAGGACATCAATAGGTCCTGTGTCACCGGGAGACACGGCGATATACAGTTGCGTATCGTCAGCATAACTATGAAAGCTGATGCCGTGCCTCCTGATGACGTCCCCAAGGGGAAGCATGTAAAGATTAAAAAGAGTTGGACCTAAAATTGACCCTTGGGGAACACCACACTTTATTTTGTGGGTTTCTGAGGAACATGTATCCATACTTACAAAGAAGTGTTGATCTGTGAGGTAAGAAATGAACCAGTTAAGAACAGTACCAGAGAGGCCGACCAGGTTCTTCAGTCTATCTAATAAAATGTGATGGTCTACTGAAGGCGGCGGTTAGATCCAGTAGTACCAAGACTGTGAGTTCATTGTTATCCATTTGCACCTGATGTCGTTTAAAATCTTTAAAAGGGCTGTCTCTGTACTGTGGTTCGCCCTGAAACCAGACTGACACTTCTCAAAAATGTTGTTTGCAATTAAAAAGTCATTTACTTGATTGAAAACAATTTTTTTCCCAAAATTTTACTTAAAAACGGTAAGTTGGATACAGGCCAATAATTATTAAAGATGTTGGGATCTAAATTGCTCTTCTTCAAAAGGGGCTTCCCCACCGCCGTTTTAAAGGAGGTGGGGAAGACCCCCGTCTGAAGAGAGCAATTCACCATGTATAAAAGCTGATCCTCAAAGAATCCACAAAGTGTTTTGAAAAACGGTGTGGGAATCGGATGGTAGGTTGTGGACTTTACTTGGGAGAGGAGTCGACCAAGTGTCCCCGCATCAACCAGGGCAAAACTCTCCAGTGTTTCCTCGGGTAAAATCAATGATCCAGGTGTGTCAACATTGGAAATCTGTTGTGGTAAAAGACTCGATCTGATGTCATTGATTTTATTTCTGAAGTGGTCTGCAAAGTCCTCACAAAGGGCGTCAGTTGGTGTTTTGGAGGATCTATTAAAATTTTTGTTTGTTAAAAGGTCAATTGTGGAGAAGAGGAATTTGTGGTTGTTTTTATGTTCGTTGATTAGTTTATGGAAATGGGAGATTCTTGACTGTTTGATTGCGTTATTGTATGTTTTGAGATGTTCACGTAAAATTTCATAGTGAACTGTCAGTTTTGTTTTTCTCCATCTCCTCTCAGCACTCCTGCAGTCTCCCTTTAGTTTTTTAGTTTCTGCATTTCTCCACGGGGGTGTCGGTCTTATCATATTTCTTTTTATTGAGAGTGGAGCCACCAAGTCCAGCGTTGATTTTATTTTATGGTTAAAATTGTCAACAATAAAATCACATGGTGCTGGTAAAATTTCTGCAGGAGTGCTCTGTAAAATCTGGATAAAATTTGCAGCCACTTCAGAAGTTAGGTAGCGTTTCCTCACTGTTCTCACTGGGGCCTCCTGCTGGTTAAAACTGATGATTGTAAAAAACACACAAAAATGGTCAGACACAGCCAGGTCCACAACAGAGGGCGCACCAATGGACAGGCCATAGGTTATGACCAGGTCCAAGGTGCGCCCCCTGCTGTGGGTCGGCTGCGTGACATGTTGATTAAAATCAAGGCAATGGAGAAGGTTTAAAAATTCTCTCGACATAGGATCTGAGGAATTATCTATGTGTTAATTAAAATCACCGGTTATTAGTATTCTGTTATAAGTGCTATGTGTTATTGACAGTAGCTCTGAAAATAGCGGGGTGGTCTGTAGACTTTCATACAGAGGATGGGGGGCTGCTAAAAACAAAGGCATGATACTCAAATGATAAATATTTGTTAAAAAACACTTCATTTGACAACATGGTGTCTTTGGTGATTGACGCAGTTCCGCCTCCTCTTTGTCCCCCTCTAATAGAAAATAAAAAGTTACAATTTGGTGGGGAAGCCTCAGTGAGAACAACAGGTGCATCAGTGCCAAGCCATGTCTCTGTAAGGAGAATGCTGTCTAGGTTGTTATCTAAAATTACATCGTTAATGATAAAGGATTTGTTTAAAAGAGTGAAGTGAAGTGCAATTTAACAAAGGCTCCTGGTTTGACCTGAGTTGCTTTTTTAAGCACTTCCAGTGTTTGAAAAGAACCTTTCTTTTAGGCCGACTGTCAAATAACTGTCAATCATTAGGTCACTGCTGGTATGTTGAGGTATTCAAGTATTCGAGTAAATCAAGTATTCAAAAATAATATCTGCATGAGATTTTATGAGACTTGTTTAAAAAATATTGACTTAAAGCCCATGCTAATCTAATAATGAATGACATGTGTGCTTTAAATTCAGAGCAGTAATTACCAGCAGTGACAATGATGATGGGATTGAGTATTTTTCTAGGTGTCTGTTGACCGATTTTATAACCACGATAGTGCTGCAACCAACCATGCAAAGTACAGCCAAGAAACTTTACAGCTGTGCAGTTGAGATCAAAATGACGGCTAAGTTGGAAAAATTAGGGGGTCTGAAAGTAGGAAAGGGGCCATTGCCCCACCCCCATCTGCTTAAACTGTTGTGAGGGGGTCTACAAACTGATGCACATCTTTGTAAGCGTACCAGAACATATTCCAACCACAAGATGAATGTGATCTACAGGACATGAGGTAAACATGAGACTTTCAAATGCGGCTTTTTGCAGTGATGGCTTTTACTTAGACATAAAGACATGACATGACACATTACATGACCCTTAAGCACAGCACTTTCACATGGTTCACTACCATATATTGGCTATTGTGAACAGACATTAACTGGGTATATTGACTTTGTAAATGACTGTTCATGCATGAGTAAAAGGCCCTAGAGGCAGTTAGAGCAATACCCAGGACTGAAGGTATGAAGACAAATAATGCACTTACTCACATTGACAAAGATGGTGGTCTCTTCTTTAGTTAACTTATCTCAATGTTAACTCCAGCTTTTTTTCTTCATAAAAAACAACTTGAAAATGCCTATAGACTGAAGGTTGAACAGGAGATCATTCTTAGCACCTGCTCAGGGTTTTATATTAAAGCTCTGCACTATGGATTGTATTAGTGTCTCCACAGGCATCCACACCAAACACAGTAGGGACCTTAAAATCACAGTCCTGAAACCGATGCTTGTCCAGTGAAGGTCATGGAGCGGAGAGTGTATCTGCTCCAAAGGCAGGCTTACTTGAATAGATGAATCACAAATGACCAGAGCAGAGATGTTTTTTTCCCCCGTTGTTTTCTCACATTAACTTTTTGTCCTAAAAAAATACTGTTACAGAGTTAGGAATGACTCTTTTAGAAGACTAATAAAGAACAAAGAAGAACAAAAAGTTCTTAAAGATGTTTCCATCGACGTGGCCATGTTCTTAACCATCAACAGTACAGGCTCTGTACACAGTGGGCATGCTGCAGTATCTAATTTCAGAAGAAAGTATATATGTACTGGAGGCATGACACATAGCAATATCCTTGTATTTCAATGGCTCTGGATTCAGATATAATCTCACTGTCTGATATTATGGTAACATGGAGTTAAACACATTTGTCCAAATATACTGTAAATGTATATGTTCTGAAAGGACATCTGAAAATGTCTAGTTCATATCATATTCAAGGCAACTCAACTTAAATATGCATAACAGCAGATGTTCTCTTTGAATGTAGCCAGAACTGCCACTTCTGTTAAAAAGTGAAGCATGTTACTGTCAGAAAGTCATGCATTTTGGATTGTCTTAAGCCTTAAAGTTGCTTGTAAGTATGGCCCGACCAATATGGAATTCACTGATTTCACTGACTGATTTGTGCTGGAATGAAAAGACCTTTTCTATGTGTTTGTGTACCAATATAACGATAAGGCTGCTCAAACAAATAACTTTTAAAAAGAATATTTAACATTATCATACATTACAAAGTACTACATTGTCAACCAATTTTTAATGAAGATAAAAAAGTAAATAGCTAAATAAAAGTCCTGTTTAGTATCAGTCAATTGCTGACCATTTAAAAAGAGGATTAATAAAAATAAAATAAATAGCTATGTAACACCATTCCTTAATCACCAAGGCGTATACACCAATATGTATTTGATAGGTCAATATCATCCGATAATACTGGTTGACCAATACATAGGCCTATCACAATAAGCAATAAATCAATTAATCAACTAAGATAACTTTTAATGAGCTCGATGACTTTGCCAGCCACGATAATTTCCATTTTTTCCTGCTTTCCTGGTGTCCCTCTATCAAAGAGACTGTAGGGGCAGAGTTTTCACTCCGGTGCATCTGTTGCCACTGACCCTTCTGTCTTCCTCGGCGTCATGAGGAGTTAACCCTCATCTTGTGTTGTGTCAGTCACTTGTCAGCAGCATGGTCTCTATGTGGGGGGCAGGACCCCTGGCATTACCCAGAGTGCAGCAGGAGAGCCCTATGAGGAGCAAGTTAGAGGACACGCTAGTTGAGATTTGGAGGTATAAAAACAAAGATGGAATTGGTTTCAAAGCCGAACCCCACAGCTGCCATGGGACGCTTTGGCCGCCGAGGGAGCACTTCGGGTTTAAACCAAATGACCGCAGTGAACAACTTCACCTGAGTGAGCCGCTGTGTCACATTTGTTGTAAAACAGTAGCAACTAAACGCACCAATGTGTTAAAATAGACCGAGAGTCCATTATATTCATTGTTTTTGCTTGTTTTGTTTATTTAAACGGGGTATTTAAAATGTCTTCCAGTTCTCGTGTTTAATATTCTTTAGAAATAATTGTTTATTGATCTTTGAAAAGGTGTACTTGCATCATTATGCCATTATCATTAGTTCAGTTGAAAGTGGTCTCAGCAATATTATGGCTCATCGCAATAATTCCTGAGACAATTTATTGGGGTCCCCTGCTAGAGCTGCTGCCCCCGGGACCCAACCCCGGATAAGCGGTTGAAGATGAGTGTGTCAGGATCTCTATCCTTTCAGGCTCTTTTCTTTTCCTTTTGTGTGAGTTTGTCTCTCTCTGTCTGTTTCTCCCTGCTTGTGTCTTTCCCTTTGTGTTTGTCTGTCGGAGCTGGTAGGCGTGGTTCCCCCCAGCTGTGGCTCATCCCCTCATCAGCACCTACAAACTTTGTTTGTTTCTTGTTTTTTCATTAAATATTTGTTTAAACCTTTCTCGGTGTCCTTGTCTGCATTTTTGCACCGCTCCTTGGAGTTTTTCCCTGTTCATGACTGAGTGAGTGATGAGCAATAATTCCTGAGACAATTTATTGCCCAGCAAAATTTGTTATGGTGAAAGGCCTACCGATACATTCATAAAGTCTGATTCTATTAGTGAGTTTCAACACATCTATTTACAGTCAGTAAAAAGCATTTAAAAAACCTTCATTATTTGTCAGCTACAGTAATACAGTGTTTGGAGATGTTATTTAAGACATATAAAAATATCTCATATATTACCCAACATATTTACTGCAGAAATAGAATGCATAACATTATCACTTATATGCAAAACATATAAACAACCTCTACTAGTGTTGATATAGAGGCTGATACCACAAGTTCATACTAATTATCTTTGCGATAAACTGGAAATAGACACACCTATTTACTGTAGCTCAGAATGCTTGTTAACTATATGATTCTTAATGATGGCATTGACCTTACTCTACTGTATTGAATGTAATAAAAACATTGCTTACATCCTGCTGGGAGCGCTGTCACCTCCCTTTACAAGGTACCTTGGGATTTATTCCCTCTCCATCCACAACATTGGTGACAATTTCTTCAGTCTCAATTAAAGAGGACGATGAATAAGGCTCTGCACTTCCCAGGTTCCCACTTTCCTACTCAAGCTTGTAAACATCATGTAAAAAGCTCCCGCATTTTATTTGTGTAGGGGAGATTATCCCATTAAATTAATATACTCCATATAAACCAAATCATTTGACAATTACACAAATATTTATTACTACTAGTCCAAGCAACTACACATGAGGTGTACCAATCATAAAAAAACAACATGAACAACAAACAGCATGAATATTCTCGCTCCGACTGTACAGGAGTATATGGGCCGCTTGTCACCTTAATAATTGCAGGACAAACACAATTGGAGCCAACACACCAATGGTCCCCAGCAGCTCGTTATTAGAAAGAAGCCCAGTGGAGCTCGTTAGGCGATGAGGGGAGACATGGTAAATAAGGTTAATTGGCTGATCTGTCAGACCCAGGAAGATGCTCACACTGACACGAAACAACCGGAACATGATTTCACCCTTGCGCCCATCCCTTGTTTGCTCTCATTAGCATTTGGGGTGGGACACGGTCGCTGTCGTGGTGGGGATTGTAGTCAAGGTGTGCTGTGTTTAAACCATATGATAAGAGATCAACTTGAAAGTTTAAACGTTTTGTGAACAGTCAACTGTGTCACAACTAAAAAAGTATGGTTTGTTTAGAATAAACAGAATATATCTGCACTTTTGGAGTGGTTAATATTATAATAACAATATAGCTGTATTTTCTGTATCACCAATGTTTCCAATACTAATTTAGCACCTAAATGTAAGCTGTTTTAATTTGTACCCATTGAGACCCAGTATATCAATGTACCACTAAGACTGTTGTTGTCTTGAACAATAAATAATATATGAGTTTTCCTACCTGCTTTAGAGCAAGGATGGAGAAAAAACAGTTCAGTGGGCAAAAGCACTTGAAAGAAATAGCCTCAGTGTTAATGAGACCAATGTGACAATTACTTCCAAGGGTAACTCATTAGCCCAGAGTGAGAGGAGAGGACAGGATAGCTGGGCTGGATGGTTTAATATGCATGACATCAGCATGCTCTGCTTTCATTCTTCATGCTCTCATTTGTTTTTACATTCACTATCGTATTGCTATGGTATTGCAATGGCTAATGCAAGCTATAGTTTTGGGTGTCCCCATAGGCCATCATGATTTTTGGCTGTTCCCGTTAATGACAATAGACAGTTAATTAAAGGTCTTGTCTTGAGGGAAATGTATCCATCATCACTTTTGCTGAACTAATCACAGCCCTGTAAGGAAAAAGGAATTCCATAAAGAATGCTGAAGCTCATATGTCTCGATTAGCTGAAAATTGCTGCACCAAGATGGTTATTGCACAGGAAAACTTTGAGAAAATCATCCATCATGGATTGTTGCCGATGGATCACTTGAGATTATCTTCTCTGATACTGGGCATGAAACACTCGAATAAAAGTGTCCTCTGAGCATTTCTGGATAAAGTCAAAAAAGCATGTAAATGCACTGTTTCTTTGAAACTTGAATAATTTGAACATAAAACATAAAGTTATGATTTAACTGTTTCAAGATTCATGAAGCACAATAGCGTGATTATTTTATGCTGTTATGTTGTGTTACTGAAGTGTTTACAGTGGGTCAAATCTGACATTTCAGTAGTTAGACTGATCCCAAACTAGTTGCACTAAGCGATAAGCTAACCGGCTAGCTCCTATAGCTGCCTTGTATTCCAGTGAATGTTCAGGTAATGTGGGTCAATGTGATTTTATACATTATAAGAGGGGACATTAAGATTTCTGTGAATAATGATGATGCTTTCCTATAGAACAGGTATATATCTTGTCCTTTTATAAAAAAACAACAACTAAAAAGCCTTATGTTATTTATCTTTTTTACATGATTGCATGTAATTTCTGTCTATATGGTTACGCATTTACAATTTTGCCCCGATGCGCACACAGACTTTTGCACGCACACACACGAGTGAGCACACTCCCACCAGCGTATACGACAGAAAATATGTCACGGCAACTATCTGAAAAGCAGACGAAAATATCTGCTATTTTGAAGGAAATGTTCCGATGTTTAGATCAACCCCCACCCCAAAGCTGTAAACCTATGGGATACACTGAACAGATTTTTGGTGGACTGGTGAACTGGTTTTCCTCAGTACTATCGCCTCATAGCAAGAGGGTTCCTGGTTTGATTTCCGGGCTGGGGCCCTTCTGTTTTGAGTTTTGCATGTTCTCCGTGTGTCTGCGTGGGTTCTCTCCGGGTTCTCCGGCTTCCTCCCACAGTCCAAAGACATGCAGGTGTTAGGTTCATTGGTGACTGAATTGTCTGTGGGTGTGAATGTGAGTGTGAATGGTTGTCTGTCTCTATTTGTCTCTATGTGCCCTTTGACTGCCGTCCTGTCCAGGGTGTACCCCGCCTCACGCCCGATGTCAGCTGGGATCGGTTCCAGCCCCCCGTGACCCCTCCGGTCAAGCAGTTGAAGATGGATGGATGGAATTAAAGTCCATCCTGCCCCCTAAAATCCACTGCAGTGACACTGGAGCTGTTCTTTTTGTGAATTAAAAAACTAAATCAATAACCAACCAAAGATCTTGGTCAAAATTTTAGCTACTCTTCGATTTTTAAGACATGAAGGAGAGGTGAACATTTTCAGAGCATAAACTGAAAAGGGATAGTTTAGATTTTTATATATATATATATACTGGGTCATTTGCCTAGTTTTGATAGAATTGTGTTATGATACTGGCATAGACAAATACTATAAAATGAGATATTTAAATGGTTTTATCATCTTCCTGTTTCTGTTTATCGCTGTTGTGGAATCCGCTTGGCGCTGGTCAAAGGGTGCAGCTGAATGCACCATGAAGTCCCGTCAGCGCACTACCTTCTTCTCCCGGAGAAGGTAGACGTGTTTCCACACTGGTGACTTTAAAGAAGCAGGAGGATTTAAAAGTTCTGTTGTTTCTCCATCATCTCTGACCACGGCGTTGGCCATGATGTCTGAAAAAGCGCAGATTCAGGCTAATGGTAAGCTAACATTACGCTCAAGCTTAATGCTACCGCTGGTAACAGTGTAAAAATCCCACACTGAATACACACTGACTCACTGACTGCGACCATAGACCTGGACTGACGCTGCGGGTCTGCTTCAAAATAAAAGTCAACTCATGTTTGGCCAGTTAAAAGCTTTTAATGTGAAGCTGCATCTGTATGATGTTCTGTTTGCAGAAACTTAACTGTGCAACAAACATAGTTAGTTCAATAAAAGGACAAGGTATACCCTGTTCTTTGGAAAAATTACTTATATTGTGGTCTGCGTAATATAGAAAATTAAAATAAATTAAATGAACTTGACCTTCAACGGGGGTGGGGGCGCCCCCCTATAAAATGGAAGGGGAAACACTGCATAATATATATCATTTACTTGTACTCTGTTTTCTGTAAAGATTAATTAAAACAATGCCAAAACTAAATTATTCAAAAGAATAGAAACATTACAATTTCTGAATTTTAACATTAGCTTCAAGCCACGTTCTTGAGTCTTATAGAATAATTAAAAGTGGTAGGTACTGGTACAGTCATTCATTTACTTACTATTGGTATAGGGTAGACCTTACCCCATTAGCTGATCTGCCTTTGATGTTAATTTATACTGCTGGATCTCGTCGTCTCCACTGAGCCAAAGTAATGGATTTTGAACTAGCGATCAAAGCACCCTCAAGAGTTCCCTCTCTCGTCTTCTAGCGTGTAATCCTTCTGCATTTAAGCAGTCCATGTTAAACAAACCACTTGGTGGAATTATAAACTGTGCTTAAGTTATGACCTCCAGAAACTTGAAACTTGGAGCAAATATAATTCTTATATCAAGTGTCAAACTGCTGATATAATATGCTTCTATTTATTTAATGTCAAAAAGATATTGGGTGACTTAGAGAAGGATACATGTTGTAATGTTGAAAATGTAAAATGGCATTCCTGTATTAAATAAAAACAGTCCTTCTACCTCAGTGGAAATCTTCATCAGAAGTCTTATTGCAGATCAGTATACGTTGAGATGTCATATTCTCAATACACTGACTCCAAAATGATGAATCTAATTGATGAAAACAAATTAAGTAAGCATGAGGGTTTAAGCTATGTAGTCAATGTATGTCACCAAGGCATGTACAGTAAGTCAGGAAAAATGCATTCACCTCCAATAGGACCTTAATGTTTTAATACCTCCTATTATGTTGTATAGAAATAATGAACCAAGCTAAATGACCCTCATTTCAGAACCAAATCTAAATCATTTTTTAATCAAGTGAGTACCCTCCCTAATAAACACTTGTTCTGCGAAGTGGTAGTTTGTGTGTGACCTTGGGTGGTGATGTATCCATCAATGATTTTTATTTATGCATCCAGCTTATATGCACGCACCAATAAATCCTAGGTTAAACTTTAGAGGTCCTCATGTTCAAAAGACTACACTGTCACCTAATGGGATAGGAGGACTTTATGAGCATGAGGAACAAAACCATATAAAATACCCTGTCATTTAATCTCTAGTGGACCAAAGGGGATTCATCAATAGGGCTATTATGGCTCCCCCAAGGCAAAACTTGTAAGACTGATAATAAATCAATAGTTTGCCAAACATTAGCTTTACTAAATACGTGGGTGTCAGAACTGTGCTCATAACAGTTTGAATGTTTGGCTTCAAGTGCTTGGAGAGAAAGAAAACAAGATATGCTGCGTTTGGGATTACTTTGGGAAATGTCAAGCATAGACAAATTGCAGCTAATACCAGGATAGGTTTTCATGTTGTATGTCCTAAGGCGCCTAATACTCAAAGCCACACATTTCATGGAAATAAACCCCACTTAGGTTATACTGCAGGGAGCTGCAGGTGCTCCGACAGCAATATCTAATATCTGACTGGGGTGAAAGAGCTTAGAATCCAAAATACTACATTTGAATTATCAAAGCATGAACTGATATTCATAATTCACTGCTAAAATATGACTTGACATGACTGAAAGTGGAGTAGCTCCATGCAAACACCCTTGTGTTGAATAACACACAAAAATAACGTACTGTAAGTGATAATCCATCACCATGCTGCATCATTGTTTTGACATGGTCTTCTATTTAAAAGGTCACAGTAAAAAGTGTAAAAGGTCCAATCTTAAAATACTGGAAGGCAGACATGGTCAGATGTATAAAATTCTGGTATATAAGTAGACAGATCTCACTCATTCTTCTGAAGTTATTATTATTTACTCACATTCAATTTGACAAACATCATTGCATCGCACACCTACCCAACTTTAGTATTAAGGTTCCTATTTGGAAGCAATCTGTTGAAGTCGATGTTAAACAAGCAAAGAGGAAAAAAGTTAACAGATAAGTGTACACAAATGACAAATGTAAATGCAGCAGCACAAATTCTCATGATCCAGCAGATATTCAGGCTGGTCTGGGGTCAGCACACTTTCTTTAAATCCTAACTCCCTGCTACTGAAACAAAATTCTCTAGGAACAGAGGTACAGACTCTGTACAACAATGGACGGCTTGAAGCCAAACATCATGTTCACCCCCTGGTGGCTGGCTGCAGTATAGGTCATAAGTCCCTCTCCCTTCATGGTAATGCATGGGATATGGGCCAAACTAAAACATACACCTCAAATAATGTTTCTCCAAATATGGTTTGTATCAAAGAGGGTCGTTTTTATGAAGCTGGAGCTTATTCAAGTTTTTGTTTTTCTTGTACGTTTGCTTTAAATTAGTTACTTGATGCTATAAAAATGGGATGAAATATCATGATTGACAGCTGTGATTGACTTGTTCGGGCGGGTGTATGGACGTCACTTCAATCATGTTACTCTACCACCCAATCACTACTGCGCAGACTCTGGTTTCAAAATTACAATATATAGTGGGTATATGTACAGTGGGAGGAAGTGGACCCGTTATATATCCAGTCTGGAATCACTGACGTGTCATAAGAGAGAGGCTCACTGAATAATTTTAACAAATATAAACCAGAAAAAATCCTGACAGAGCAACCGACTTGTGATTTCCAACAGAACAGTCAATCACAGCCTTAGCAATATTTAAATTCCAACCTATTTAGTTACAATTATCAGAGATTTCAATATATGTGTAAATATTTAGCAATAACAGATTAATTATTGAACCAACGCCCCTCTACTACATCCATAGCCACTGTGAATATAATAGTGTGTAATTTAATGAAATCTCAATAATTTCATGAATAAAAATATAAAACAACACATTGGATTCACACAAACACAAAACTGGACAACACTCAGTATCTATGTGACACTGAAGTGCAAATGGTAAAAGTGTCATATCACTATAAATGCATACTCGTCTAGCTCCCACATTTTTGCAAATGGTCTTCTGCATTGAGATATATGGAGCTTGATAGCTGGAAGAAAGCATTGGCTCATTGCAGATCCTGCCAGTGTTTTGCAGACAGCCTGAAATGGAACACCCTAGTGCTATTCATCATATGCTACTCAATTATGAATGTCTGAAAACTTGAACGTGCTGCAGTAATATATTTGCTGGGGATACGAAGAGAAAGAGCTGTGCTCAGAAAACCAGAGCGAGCCATGACGCTATTAGAATGCAGAAATTATTCTTTTGCAACTAGACTTTGAAATAAACCCTTTCTCATCTTGAAAATATGGCTGCATTCACAATAAATTCAAATCACACACTCATCTGCACAATCTTATGTTATTGATTTTAAAACCTATAAAATGTATGCAAGAATACAATGAAATACTGCTTAGCTGGTATGTGTGACTAATAATTCATTTGAAAGTTGATTCATTATGGTGCGTGATTCCTCTGGTTCATTTTCTTTTTGACAGTATAAAATATGGCTAAAAAAAAGTCAGGGCAGACTTATTATTCCAGTCATTGTCCTCTTGCAGGCTTAACTAATAACAGTGAATCAGCCAGAGCCATTGGGGTTCCCAGCCTTAATTACCCAAGCTCTCTTTGTCTAAGAAAGCTCAATAGAAGATCTAAAGCAGCCTTAGATGTGTCCGATCTGATCTCCGTGATGAGATTTCACTTTCTTTATGGCTCTAATTACTGAAATTAGATCTCCAGGAGATGGGTCTACTGTATAGAACTGCAATAGAAAGGCTATTTAGCTCTCTTACTGTAGCCAAGGCTCTTTGTTCTGGGTTAGAATCATCAGTAGTAAGTATGAATGGCTAGTCTTTGGTTGTAACACAATATGTCACACCATGAATCACATTTAAGAAATGTGTTTTTTAAATTTTATATTCTAGTTTTGATACTGTACCAGTAATTCATTTTTTGCTCTCAACTGCCTCTACTTTGGCCCACTTTACAATATGAATAATAAGGAGAAGGACTGGCCTTTGGATGTGTATGGCCGTACTTGTCCTTGACCTGGAGTGGCAAAACCTTGCCATGAGCTCAATCATATGGTCTCGTTATCTATAACATACATAATTAAAACCCAAAAACCCCTGCTTCAGAATAGGTTCATCCTTGGAGGTTTAATATTTCAATAAGATACTCCAAAGGCCAATCAGATGCTTGCTCCCTGCTGACTTATATTCAAGTGTGACACAATTTTTCATGCCAACATTTCGTTTTAAAAAGGTATTTACTTGACATTTTAACTGTTTAACAGCCTCTAATTTGTGTTTTGATAATAATCTGGAGTTATTCAACAGTCAAATATCCTACTAAAGTGAGAGGAGAAAATGTAACATATTATGACACATATGAGGAAGAGTTCTGGAGATATGATCTGATACCTCATCTGAAACATTTATTGACAGCTCTTGTCCTCCTGAAGGAGTTCTTAAGTACATGCTGGACATACAAGTGGTTGATGTGCTTCTCTGGGATTCATTCCCCGAAAATGGTCAAGGCAGATGGCCACCCACCACTGCTGTTACGACTTGCAGTATACTTACAGGGGGGTAGATGGGTCTCTGTAAATCAAAAATATGGTCTAGACCTATTCTATATGGAAAAGTATCCTCAGATAACTTTTGTTGTGATTTGAAAATATAAATTAAATGGTAGGGAATTGAAACTATTAGCCATACAATGTATAGTATGGTATGGTATTAGTATGGTATGGTATGGTATGGTATGGCATGGTATGGTATTACACAAAAATGTATAATGTGTGAAAAATATATCACCTCTAGCGGTGATCAGACATTATGAATTAAAGTGTTGGATAAAGTCCAGAATAAACCAGCTGTGTGGAAAGGTCCTTCTTCCAGCTCGTTTTGCTCTGGCAGGATAAAGAGCTGCCTCTAATTTATTGGAATTTCAAATAGAATTAACCACAGGCATTCGAGAAAGCAGCCACCAGCCTTGCCATCAGCCAACACTGCAATTTGTGAAAAGACTTTGGTAAAGCTGTCACAAAGATTTTCGCTTTCTTAGAGGACAGTCCCTAATCACAGAATGGCACATGGGTAACAGCTGCACACTAAGAATAGTAAAATACATATTCCAAAGTCCATCTTCAATTGTGATCCATCTTTAAAAATATCAACCTGTTACCAAAATCATCCAAAGAACAATTTCATTCCTTGGTAATTGATTAAATGCCGCTTTCAGTGGCCCATAGATTCTCTGAGCTGCTCTATAAAGTTCATTATTCACAGACACACTTGATTTAGCTGTTGTGATGCTTTGATGGGAGTCAGTAAAAAACACTCATCATAGATTTAATTTTATAATGGAAAGGCATGTTTGGTGCAAGCATTTTTATTCCAACTATGGAATGTTTACTCCTTTAGTCTGGTTACTTTCCGCAAGACAATGTCTACTTCTGCTTGGATTAACTCAATAGAACAAGATGAACACATATTATAGTCACAAAAGGATGTCCAGGATTTCAGGAATTCTTATTATACGCTTTTTTCAACTAATCGGTTGGTTGGTTGATTCAATCAACAAATATTTAAAACTGCGTTTATCCACAAGTATCTGGAAATAAGCCATTCAACATGAATAAAAGCATAAAAAAAGTAACTGGCAAGATAAATCTTAATCAACTAAACCCAAAATTACCAATTAATAGACTGAGGCAGCAGCCCTAATGTTAACCTTCCGCTATTTATTTGTGTCCATTACTTGCTTCAACACCAGCGGAAATAGATTGAAGAGTGAAAATGGATTTGGCTCTGTCGAGCTTCAAAAAAAGGTGAGTGGTGATAACAGTTGGGAAATCACATAAACACATATTTCATTTTTGTTTGGAGTAGAACAATTTAAATATGATCACAGACACCAGACAGAAGAGCCAAGATAGAACTGGAAAATATACATGAGATTATTTTAATCAATCCTGAAGCTTTTCTTCTGGGGGTTCTTGTGTTTTCTGTTAGCATAATAAATAAAACAACCAACTGCAGCATTTCTTTATTTATCTATTTATTACTATGCAGGATAAGAATATTTGCAATAAAAAAGTGTCATTGATATATGTTTACTGCAGGATATGTAGAACGGATTTGGAATTTTATGGTATCAATATTAGACGACTTTTTTCTTTCCTCTGGGACTGAGTAGTACTATTCTCTCTTGAGCAAACGTGATAGATATATAATGAAAGCACCCCTGTTGAAGAGGTATCAGGGAATAACGTGTCTTACTCTAAATGGAGAGAGGTGCCTCAGTGCTGAGTCTTACTTCAGCTCTATTCACTAGCATGACTAAACATCCGTGACCTCCATGACACCATCTTGCCGAGATCTCGGTTTGATAGCAGTTGGTTGACATTCAGGGTTAAAAAATTTGTTTCTGTTTTTCTGTTTATATGTTCAAAGGATTAATGCTGCCAACGGTCAACAGGCTCTTAAACACAGGCCAACCAAGACTCCACCTGTGGATCGGCATGTGTTGGATTACCATCACTCACTGTGCTAATCAGGACACATTCGTCGTGTGGCACAAGATACTGATTACAAGTAATGTGCATATAACATAGCATGACTGTTTTTAATTCAGTTAAGTTAAAAAAAATCCAAAACTGCTCAGGCCTTCTTTTAGAATAAAAGATTAGGCTCCAAACCTGAATGCAGATATATTTACAAGTTAGACCTGCTAATACTTGGTTAGACCCCCTTTGGCCATTAGAGCGGACTTTATTATTTGTGGCAGAGATTTTACACGGTGCTGCAAACATTCCTTTACAGATTTTGGTTCATATTGGCTTGATAGCATCATGAAATGGAAGCAGCTATAAATTGGTTAGCTGCACATCCATGATGCGAAATTCCTATTCCACCACATCCCAAAGGTGCTCTTTTGGATTGAGATTTTCACGTTATATGATCTGTTATCCTGCTGAAAGTAATCATTAGAAGATGTGGCCACTGTTGTTTTAAAAGGATGGACATGGTCAGCCAAAATATGTAGGTAGCCTTAAATGCTCAATTGGTGCGAAATGGCTAATAGTGTGCCAATAAATTATTCCCAATGTTCCCCCTACCATTATATTAGGTAGTTTATTTTGTTGAATTGTATTTTCTGATTAGTGTCAGATCCCAACAGGAGTCATTTAAGGAGCCCTTTCCTATAAAACAGCTCTTTTACCTTTACCTCTTTGTCCTTTTAGTAAACAAACTAAACATTATTATGTTATTTGTCTTATTTGAACAACAGCATGTCAATTTTACAATTCTAAGAAAACTCTGAAAGTGTTGGAGATTCACTTGTTCAAAGATCGTTTGTTAAATAGTTTGGGAAGAGGCTCCACTCCTAACAGGGAAAAAAAATGAAACTGGAACTAGTTTATTTTGAATATGTGATAAAACAAAAGTATCAAATTATTAATGGGCAGTCATAAAGAAAAGGAAGAACAGAGAGAAAAATAAATGTACAGTAACAAAGTAAACTGGAAAAAAATATAAATTCTGTTTACATATCCGAAAAGGAGTGGGGAGAAGTGTAAACTTATTTAATTCAACCCCTTTTTAATAAATATTACTGAAAAAACACTTACTGAAATATTTTGCCTTCTATCTATAAAGTAATATTAACAATAATAATAACTTCCATTTGTCATTCTTCAATTATCCTTGTTCTATATCTAACAAAGCATCATTCTATTACAAATATATTTATCTTAATAAAATATTATATTATTCTTTATATTATTATAATATATATCATACACTCACATACTGAAGATGACACAGAGTACAATATAGCTACCTATATAAACATACATACACACGGACGTACACACACATATATATATATATATATATATACATACACACATATACATACAGACATACATACATATTACATACAAACACACATATTGAAGATAACACATAGATACATAAATGACAAAGTAAATAAACAATACACACACAGTAATAATCATACACCCTCCTCATTTCTGTACCTTGTAAAAATCATCTCCTTATATATATTTTTTAACTGGTTTATGTTTGGACATTCCCTAAGCGTCCCCTCCAGACTGTTCCATAATTTAACCCCACATATTGAAATACAAAAAGTTTTTCTTGTTTTGCGTGCCTTCAGTGTTTTGAATTTAAATGTCCCCCTTAGGTTATAACCCCCTTCCCTTACAGTGAATAGTGTCTAAATGTTTTCTGGTAGTAGATTATTTTTTGCTTTAAATAGTATTTGGGCTGTATAAAAATCCACCATATCTTTGAATTTTATTAGTTTTGACTGTAAGAATAGTGAGTTTGTGTGATCCTTGTATCCAACCCCATGAATGATCTATATTGCTTTCTTTTGTAAAATTAAAAGTGGATCTATTGTAGTCATATACTTGTTTTGCTAATGTTTAATGATAATTTATTTATTATTTTGCTTGAGAAGATGATTCACTCCTACAAAAGAAATACAACTAAAACAGAATGTGTAGCTCATTGTGCAATACACTGATTTCAACTGAGTTTGCATTGTGGCTCTGATTATTGCTGTATAATTGTGATCCTTCTGTCTGGTGATTTTTAACGCCTTTTAACACTGATTAATTTATCCTTGTGGGGATTGACCTTTCAATACAAACCTAAACATTAAATTGTCTGATTAAACACCGACTGGCAAGCTAAAAAAAAGAACATTAGGCAATCCGCTACAGTGCGTTGGAAACACAGGAAAACCATGATTCCTTTAATTTGTTTTGTCATTGTGCATTTTCACTCCCCCCAACCCCCCTAACGTTGTAAACCTGGGGGAAACACTCACCCCCTCACCATTACACCAACCCCCCCCCCCCCCCCCACTAACCTGGGCTGTTGATACAATGCAGGATGCTTGAATGTTGTTAACTAACTTAGTGAACATTTGTTATTATTAAGCCTGTTTCGTTCAAGGCTATGATTTGAAGTATCATTTTGAAAACACACCACATGTCATTTTCAAAAATATTACATTGCCATGTGGACAGCCTCTCAAAGGCTTTACAGGTACACAGTCATCCCAGATTACAAATATGATAAATGTTTTACACGCCGGGAGTAGGACTGGGTGTTGGGGACGCATATACAATAGTTTTTGGAGCCCTTGAGCTAGTTTAGCTGATTGAAGGCTTGCTACCATGAAGCTGATGTCCATAGAATGACCAAACTGACACAAGGGGAAGCATGGCAATTATCTCAAAATGGCCAACTGATTAAATTAGTCTATCACTAATAGATTTCTCATTATAGTAATACAAATGTGGTTCCAATACATATTGCACTGATCTTTAATTTACTCTATGTACCACCCTCATACACATTCATGTAGGGCTTTGGATATAAAACATGATTGTATCACCATATATTCAAATAATCGGAACAAGTGTAGCAACGGTTACTTTTCAGTTATATGTGTGTTCTCTTAGAATTAATTGAAAAGAGAAAAAACATTGTGGTACTCTTCTTGTTAGCCAGGTCTTCTGTCTTCTGGTAATTTTAGAGCTAAAATGCACCCATTAGAGTCAAAGAAGGGTGTGAAAAGTGAGGAATGAAAAACACTCTTACTTGGCCAAGTAAGAAGCAATCATAAACACTGTGTAAGGCAACCAGTGCCCTCTGAAGCAGTGCCAGCACCAAACACTAGCATGCTTGTCTCATACTCCAACTGCAAATAAGCGTAAAGGAGAAGCAGGAGGCAAAGTGACAGCCTGGGTACAATACCATTTATAGAGGGGAAAACCAGACAGGCTTACAACAAAATAAGCAGGCTAGAGCATTAGAGTACCTAAGCTGTGTTTATTTGGTAGTGCAAAAAAGTATTGTTTTAGCATGAATGCATTCACACATGCATACACATGTCATACAAAGGTATTAAAGTGAAAATGTGATTGTGTGATATCAAATGACTGATTATGATGATTATGACATTAGTCTTGCAGCTAACCATATCCAGTCATTTGTCCATTGTGGTCATAGAGTGCTTCCCATGGGTTTTAAACTTTCTTCGAAGCATTATGTGACTTCTGAGTGTCAGTGACACAACAGGGCCACAGATAATGCCCCGTTCTCTCAAACTCTCCTCTCCAAATGTAACTTCACTTTGAAGTCCAGTCAAGGGATCAAGCAGAACATTTTAAGTAGTTAATCCCTCATTTTTAGTCAAATGCACAGTATCCGCTTAACATTTACCACAGAGAGGTTTCTAATTGTCCTGCTTACCCGTTAAATCTGTAAGTATATTTTATGTGACCACTAGAGAGATAGGCTGCATGTTGAGAAATTGAGGAACGGGTGGAAAATGCTTTCAAATGATAAAATTAGCATACCTTTGAAAGGAAAAAAACAGCAATTCTTCTTTTAGTAACTGCAAGGTCATGGTGTTCCTGTATGGTAGTTTAATTAAATTTGCTGTCCATAAAGTTTTTGAGTAACATTATGCAAATACAAGTTTAATTATTGCCCATACCAAATGTCATCAAAGTGCTTGTCTGAAAAGAGATAGAATGCTTTCACCAGTCCTCTGTGATTTCCCCTATCCGCATTCCCACCAATAAAATAGGGGGGAAAATAATAATGAATACGTCAGAAACTTTTTCCCAGATATTACTGTCTTGTCTACTGAAAATAATTCTAAATCACTTTAACACCCACTGTAAAGTGGGTTGACACTAAACTGTAAAGACAACCATCAATTTTGCTTTCTTCATTAACACTATGGCCATGAGTTTTCTGACTGTTAAAAATATGGACAGGAGTTATGTAATGTAAGAGAGACCATTTAACACTTTAACAAGAAAGGTTTGTTCCTTAAATCAATTTTGTAGCTAAAATGCAGCTATTGCTCCCACTTTTTTGGCCTTGTCAGAACTCTTGCTGAAACATTTTGTACTAGTTGGAGATGGGATAAAGAAGATTGTGTGATAACAGAATATAACAAGTTGCAGTAATCAAGCCAGGAGGATATGAAGGCATGGATGACTTTCTTCAGGGCAGAACAACAGATAATTTATCTGCATGAAGCTCCATTTTATTTCCTGATTGATTTGTTTGGAAAACTTGAATCCTGATTCGAATATGACTGTCGAATATGAAGCAACTAGATGGAGAAAAAGTTAACTGTTTAACATTATGTAATCAATGTAATACTCAAGCAATACCTCTGATCCTCTTCATATGGCATGTGTGGGCAGACACCTTGAATGCATTTATACACCACAATCTTTGGTCAATTCAAGGTACTTTAGAGCTACTCATGTCTGAGTTCAAAAGGGCGCTGATTGTGGTTGCACACTTAGCAAATCAAATATTGGCTAAAGCTGCCATCCCAGTTGAAAGGAATGACACATCTGTGTAGGGAATTAAAAGTTAAAATAGAGATGCATAGGCCCTGAAGCCTGGGGCCTTGATCAAATATTGATTGTGTACAGTAGGGGGGCGGGGTAACTGCAGAGAGATCGTAATCCATACTGTGGAATTTGCAAGACGTGGGCCTCCATTATTTAATTATCATTTCCTGGAATGAGACCAGCTCTCCAGTAAAGGCCTGACAGCTCCTCTCGAAACAGTGTGCATGAGGAAGCAAGGACTTTAATTTGAAGCTTTTTGCCTTTCTTTCATTTCTAGTTCGTCCTCAAATACACACAATCATTCTACAGTGATGAACACAGACCTATTCTAGCATGAGTAATAGGCAATGTAGGATCAGCAGACACATTTTAAGTGTGAGAAAATACCTACCTCTGAAATGTAGGCAACCATTACAGAAATTTGATCTTTATGGCTGGTAGGAAATGTTGATACACTTCATCATATTATTACCATATTGTATGAGGGAATAATTTTTGATGTGTAAAAAAAAAAAAAAAAATCAACAATGTATTTTAGTACAGTCATTTAATGTGTTTTTTCGTATGTTGTTACATTTCAGAAATGAAGGTTTTGGGAGAAACCAAACTTAGATTTACTTTTTTATTGTTGGGTGTAAATGAGGAAAATGTTTGTATTTTCAATGCGTGTGTATACAGTATATCTATGAAGCCATGCATGACTATGCCAGACAAATATATTAACAAAAGTAAGCCTTCAGCTTTGTTCTCACGAGACCTTCCATATGTAGAGACCTGAGGTAATCAAACTCTGTAGTTTGTGAATTATATGATTTGGTGCTGGATAGTATGACATAGACACTACTGGAAACATTTTCACTTGGCACTGTATATTTCCACAACAAAATATCACATTTGTCCTGCAAGTATATTCACATCACAATCAGTATTTAGACAGTGAGTAAGAAGTCAGCAGTAACATTATAGCTGTAATCTGAAGTGCAGTGTGTGTATAATGTCAATGTCTTTGAATAAATGCTACAATTTCTCAAGACCTAAGCCAAGCTCCTGTGTCTTGCCACCTGCTGATTAGTGTAAAGGGTATTGGCCCATGGATGTATTATTAGAACTGGATACTGGATTGGAATTGGCACCTATTCTATTCAATCCAGTGAGAAAAAGGTTTCTGGATTTACTTCTGTGATGTGGCGCACTCATAGACTGTATAATGGGCACACTAAAAATACACAGTAGTATTTTTCCTGCTGGCCTCTAATAGGTTAAAAAATATATATATAATATAATATAGAATACAGCCATAACGTGGTTTGTTGTTTGTTTGAGGTGTCCTGTCAACAGTTTTACAGATATGTCTCTTTTACAATGGTGGTGTATGGAGAAAGTATTTTCTGGGCCACAAAGGGATTTTTCAATTCGCTGCAAGCCTGAGCAGCGGCTCTGTATCCCCTTCTAATAATACATCCATGGGTTAGCCCCAAAGTTAGCAGCAACTTCGGCCCATGCACAATAACTTTAGTTGGACTGACCTTTAAGGTGTACCCCCTTTTCTCATATGAGTTAGAAGACACTCCTCTGAATTTTGCTATTATACTGATTTTGTGGAAATAGAGTTGAGTGACCAATACCATAAAAAGGCTAATATACATATTATTTTTTTTAATTTTTGTGGGGGATGAAATCTTAAGGGGTCATAAGTCTCAAAGCTTTTGGTTGTTTGAAGATTGAAGAACAACTTCAAGAAGAGATAAGTTAACTTACTCTCACTATTTATATACTTTTCTACGTCAGTATCCTTGTATTGTGGGATATATTTCAGAAAGGATGTCACTTCAGTTATTTCTTCTTTAGTAATATAAACCTGAAAACAGCTGCCAATCCAATTCCAATAGGGCAGAAAAAGTAGCACGATACTCCCAAAGGAATTTTGAATCATCATTCAAAGAAAGAGAACTTACCGCTGGCGCACAACACTTATTGCAGTTTATAAAATATCCTTACCCAAAAGGCTCAGATGTCCACCCTGCACTTTATGTGAACTGAGCCCTAAAAGACTAAATACATGAAACAGATAAATAAGTAAACACACACTCATCTTTATATTCTCGGTCTGTATATACTCACCTCCTTTCATATGGTTGGGACCAGCTTCAAACAAGGTGAAAAGATATACCCTTCAAGACTTCAAAAGTGCATTTGATATCTCAAGCTGGACATTTGGAGCATTAATAATAGATTGTCTGTTTTTCCGTTATTTAAAAATGAATAGATGTCTCTTCTTCTTTGCTTTTCATCATATTTATGTGCAAGCAGGTTGAACAACAAGCTGGCAACATGTGGTGTAGTAAAAGGTAAACTGTCAAAACAGCACAAACTTGTCTTCTTTATTTTTCCAAAGCCCTCCTCCGCTATGTGCTATAAGGAGAGTAATGCATTTCTTCACTTCCACTATGGAAAGGGGGGGGGGGGGGGCGGGGGGGTCTGAAGGTGATGGTGAATTACTCACAAAGCAATCCTCCCCTTCCTCTGCACAAATAACACACAGTTCACCTGCGTCACCAATAACATTGGCCGCATTGAATAAAGGCCCTGGTGCCTATAGTCTACCATTTTTCATTCAATTTCATCTTATTCATCTGCCTCTTCAAAAAAGCAATGATAAACAACCTGCGTTCCAATGAGAAGACAAGTCGATCCCTACCGTTTACAGGTAACAACGAGTGGCCATGAGTAGAACAATGTACAAGTACTATACTAGACCACCTGAGGTGCAAATGGATGTAACTGTATGTGAAACAGAACATTCCTGCAAAACAAAATAAACCTCTGAAATCCTGTGCTGTAAGATTGTTTAAATTATGTATTAGACTTATGTTCTGAATCTACTGCAGAAGGGCTATCATTTATATTACAGTGTGCCTGAGCATACTTGTTTAGGCAGTGTTGTTTTGTTTGGCCTACAGCCCTGTTAAAGTAACATAAAGAAAATATTATGTCATATGTGTGTAGTACATGAATCATTTCCATAGGCAGGTTCTCATTTTCTTGCCTCCTTTCACCTAGACTATTGTATTATTGATTTATTTTTATCTGATGTCTCCCTGTGTGCTTAAGGGGGGAGTTGATTGCCCAGTTTGCCGTTTCCACTCAAAAGCACCTCAGAAATGAACAATGAGTGGATTTGTCCTGATTAGAGGAGCAACACAATCAGCCAAGAAAAAGAAGAAAATAAAAGAAAAATCAGCTGCGCAAAAGTCAACAGAGATAACCAAACCAAAAACGCTGAACTACAGGTGCCATTGTTAGCGGAGCAAGGTGGATTACAAATGAAGTGAAGTGCTCAAGTTCAGACAAAAGGCTCTGGGAACCTCTTTTCCCCACTAGAACAGAAGACAATAACCCATTATCATGTCAAGCTTTCCAGAAAAGAAACACACATCAGCTGCATGTGCATGCTTTGTAATTGCTTTGTCTATTTTTAGGCCATATTTTTCTTTTTGTTTTTTTTTATTAATTTTTTATTTAGAAATGACAAAAAACAAATCGTAAGACCTCTCAAATGTAGAAATTGATGCTAGTCATTTAAGTGATCAATCACTCAAATCAATATCCTTTATTCAACCAGGTAAATAACTCATTGAGATTAAATCCTCTTTTCCAAGAGTGACCTGGCCAAGCTGGCATCACAAAAGCAGAATGTCTACACAAAAGACACACATAAAATATGATCAGTCTCTAGTCCTCTAGTCCAACAAGGGTAAAAAAGTTGTGGTGATCCAATGTTTTCTGACTTGCATGATTTATTTCTAAAAAAAAATAAACCCAGTCTCAATTTCAGTTTACAAACGAGTTTCTCGATGTACAAATTGAAGGACAGGTTCTCATCAATTAAAATGCCTAAGTATTTCTAAGATGTGACGATTTCAATTTCAACCACATGAACTGTTGGCAACCAAGGAAGACAGGATGGAGGCTGCTTTCCATTTGAAAATAGCATGGTCTTTGATTTATTTGCATTCATTACTATCTTGAGCTGAGTCAAACAGAACTGAACGCTGTCAAAGGCTGACTGCAACAACTCAAGTGATTTTGAAGTTGAAGAAGATGAACAATAAAGAACTATCTCATCAGCAAAAAAATGGGACACAGCATCAGACAATGTATCTCAAAGATTATTCAAGTAAATTGTGAACAATGGTGGCCCTAATATGGAACCCTGAGGCATGCCCTTTGGGACAGGGAGGGAAGAGGAAAAAGACACACTGTGTTCTATCTGATAAGTACTGTAGTTAGAAAACCAGTTTACAGACTGGTTAGATAAGTCAATCTTGTGGAGTCTATCGGCCAGGATGACATGGTCATGGTGGACTGTGTCAAATGCCATGACAAGTCTATAAAAAGAGCTGCACAATATTTTTGGCCACCTTGTGCTCTATGATGTATTTTACAACTGTAACTGCGGCAGTTATTGTTGCTGTTTACACATGATATATCAAAGTAAATTATTTGTGTTTGGACAATGGTTAAAAAAAAGGGAAAAAAAAGCTAACAAGAAATTGTCAACGTTCATTTTGAAAAATTGTAATTTTTGCTTTCTTATGACATGTTATAGACGAAAAGATAAGCTAATCAACCAAGGAAATAATGAGCTGATTTATGGATAACACAACTAGAATTACCACCATCAAGGTGCAGTTTACATCCAAACTGTTCGAAATTACATTTACTTATATGTAGTGACTGAAAGAATTTAATAAAAAGGCAGCTTAGAAGATCTCTACAACCATATTTTTAAGCTCATGTGTTACCAATTCAGTATCCAACCAATTGTCTCACCTTCCATTCCTGAGTAATGGTGCTGAACATTTGCTAAGAGAAGATATAACATAAATAAAATGAATTTGTTGCCATAAACTAAAAAAAAAAATTCATTCATATTCTGTTTTGCATCTCTCCACTGCTGACACTTCTTTCCTCCTTTCCAAATGTAATCCAGCTATTTTCTATTTTTCAATTTGTTTCATTACTTGAGTTTCTCACTGAGCCTTGAACACTGTTGAACTGACACATTCTGATCGTCCTGACAGAGACCAATTAGTGAGCGTAAGGTTGAACAGCTTGAGGTCTAAGGCTGCCAAGACTACTCTTTAGTGCCTGTTGGAAGAAAACCATTTGATAATGATTCAACACTCAGCACCACAAAAAACTAAACGCAATAACAACCAGGGGCCTTATTTCTAACCTTTGCTTAAGCACGAAACAGGGCCCCAAAGAGGTGTACGAAAATTCCCACACAAAAGTTGTGATCGAAAAAAAAAATTGACAGTAGAACGTGTGCACCTGTAGGTAAACTCTGACCCATGCATATAAGTATTATATATTTAATATTAAGTATCCCACACATTAATTTCACTTCCTAGCACACTTTACCTAGAGATCCACTTTATCATAGACATTCAAACCTTGCAGTAAGCCAGAACTATTTCATAAACACCTTTCTATTTGAAAAGATAAGTCAAATCTCAAATCAAAGTCCGCTCAGATTTCCATCAGCCCTTCTCTCCCCGTCACATTCTCTGTTCTCGAACCCCAGAGTGCAGAGAAGATGGTCAGACTCAAGTCATCAGTTGTAGAAATCCATAATAAAACATAAGCATTAAAGAATTGCTGATCAGAGTGCCAGCAGTTGTTAATGGTGTAACGATACACGTATTGGTAATGAACCACTACGGTACAGGCACTTCTGGTATTGGCTAATGCGGGCTGCTGCATTCGCTGATCGGTCGATCTCTAATGGACATAGAAAAAAGAGTGCGCAGTAGCAGCCAGCAAGTGAGAGTATCAGGCGGCGGTAGTGGCAGGCAGGCATAGCTGCAGCAAAGGACGCCCCGCACCCCTGCAAGCGCGGCTGTGTGGATCAATGGCTAGCAAACAGAGAGAACTGCGTGCCGCACGACAACATGAAACGGGAGCTTTCAGACGTCCCCCCGTCATTCAAATCCCAAGTGTGGGATAACTTCAGATTCCAGGCTTATTATGAACATTCATACATATTTCGTCTCTATTTCCTGAGGAGGCTTCGGTCATTCAATGTATGTAACACCATGCTGAGGATGTTCTACCAGTCGGTGGTAGCTAGTGCCATCTTCCTTGCTGTTGTGTGCTTGGGCAGCAGACTGAGGGCAGCAGCCACCAAGAGAATCAGTAAGATCATCGTGAAGGCAAACTGGACTCTTTGGTGGTGGTGTCTGAGAGGAGGATGCTGTCTAAACTGCACAGCATCCTGGACAACAACTCTCACCCTCTCCACCAGCTGCTGACCTCCAGCAGAAGCACCTTCAGCCACAGACTCATTCTCCCACGGTGTAATACTGGACGCCGGAGGAAGTCTTTTCTTCCGGTGGCCATCAAACTCTACTATAATTCATCTCCCCCCGGTCAGGTAAGGAACAGTGGAGACACTGTGTCCTGAGAAAAATGTCACTCGTCACTTTATATCACTTTATATCATCACTACATCACTTTATTAGTTGTACTGTAACTTATTTCAGTAAGAAATGCTGCTACACTTTACTGTACTTTACTGTAACTTACTTCAGTAAGAAAGGCTGCTACACTTCACTGTGCCATACTGTCACTTAGTTCTGTAGGAAATGCTGCTACATTTTTAACACTGTTTTCACTTATCGCTCCTCATCACTTATTTAGTTTGTACTTATTTTATTTCAATATGCTGCTAAACTGCATGCTGCGTATTGTTGTATATTGTATATACCTACGCTTAACCACAATGTCTGTTGCACTCTGTCACACTTAGTTAATTGTTTGATTTATTTTACGTTAGCATTATTTTGATTTGATTATGTTAGCTTATTGTCACTCTGATCCTTTCCCACCTTTGTATTGAAACTGTTCCCTCGGGATAAATAAAGCTTCTTGAATCTTGAATCTTAACCTCTTAGCAGTAACCAAGGCAAGAAGTTAGGGTGGTGGGAGCAGGGAATCTTCAGGGGGAGAAAGTTTCATGAGGTTGTGATCATCCTCAAAGTCACAACAGCCTATTTAATACAGTGAGCTTGATTTAGATATATTGTGGTCAGAGGTCAAGGGACCAGTTTGAAAATTGGCATGCCAGTTTTTCCTTTTCCCAAATTTAGCTAACTTTTGTAGCATTATTTAACACATTATAGCTTTAAAATTGAGTCCACTACAGCCTCAGAGAAATAGGCCATCCGACCATTAGGACGTTAAACACGGCAGCAACATGTTGCCACTCGCTGCATCTTCTTTTGTTGGTGAACAAACTATAAGTGCTTTGTGACCTCCAGCTCACCCATAAGCACCCCTGTGTCTGTGTCAGAATCATTCATTTCCTTGGTCTTCCTCTTATTGTTGTTACAATTCACTGTAAATAACCATTGATTTATATGCATCAATATGTGATGCTTTACATTGGCCATTTACAATTGAATGTGGCCTGCAGAGGGCAGGATATGAGGCTGATCTATGCAAGCACATTTCCAGATGGACTGTGATCTATAAAGGGTAGAATCCCTGTAGGTGTGCATACGAACAGTTTTATAAATCAAATTTTTTCTTTTTTTGTCGCATGCCATTTTCAGCTTTTGTGAACACATACACTCTGAGTATGGATGCTATGCACTGTTTTATATATGAGAACCCAGGTGCCTTACCGAGCAGGGTGGTCCTGTTCATGACGGGTCATAGAAAAGTCTGTGCTGTACAATAACAACCATTCTTTAAACCCATATGAAGGGGTTGTGCAATGCCACATAATAAGCCTCAAGCAGAGGCTGCAAACATTCACAGCAGCAGAACCAATTTATTGTGCCCCCTTCAGATACAGTGAATGCATGTTGTTGTTTTTTTCAGATTTATCTGAATGGGAAAAACACATGCAGATTCAAATTTCCTAGTCACTAAGAGCACTCAAGCAGGAGCAGCATTATTTGTCCTGCACAAGCCTTTTGATGTTACTGAATAATGCCTGTGATTTCCCTTGCCAACAAATGCATAAAATGCCAAACATCTAAAAAGTTGATTTCCTTTGGTAAAAAAGAGAAAATTGAAAACGCCCTTGCATGTAAGAAGATCACACACTATTTTTTCAAAGAGCCTGATTCTGCTGAATATCCAAAGCTTGTTTCCTTCTTACTATCATACACAAATGTGTGTCAGTAAAAGAAAGTACTATGAATTATGTTCACAGCCAAGGACCATATCAAATGATATTCCGCTATTAGCTTGCACATTCAGAGGCAACAGCAAGTCCCAGTAGCCTCTGGTGGAGATTACAGAAAGAAATGGGGTGACATTTTTAGAAAGCACCCACTCCATCTGTGGCCTTTTTTTATTTTCAGTTTTCCATGCAGAAAATATATAAATGAAGAATATCCCTGCTTTTCTCCCTCACACATGTTGACCACTGATAACTGATGCATGCCTAATGAATTGGACAACTCATTTAGACTCCTAAATGACACAGTAAGAAATGCACCACATTCTACCATGCTTCTTAATGAATTTGTTGGAAAATGTGTTTTGGGACATAACAACCACAAGGTTTTTATGGTCAGACAGATGTGTCTCAGTAAAAAAACGCAAAAACAGCTGGTAGATTCAGTCAGTAAAATAAGTAGCTGCTTGTTCTCTGATGTGTTTATGAGTTGTAATAATGAAATACAGCAGGTGGTATGAGTTTATGAAGCTCAGTATTTACTCCCAAAACTTTAGGGTCTCTTATTATTCATGGTGAAAACGGCTCCTGAGGGAGAAGGTGAAGGTGGTCATTTGCTTGTACTGGAATCATAATTTTTAAATAATCTGCCTCCCACTCTCTTTATCTGCCTCTCCCTGTGTGTGTGTGTGTGTGTGTGTGTGTGTGTGTGTGTGTCTGTGTGTGTATGTGTGAGTGTGTGTGTGTGTGTGTGTGTGTGTGTATGTGTGTGTGTTTGTGTGTGTGTGTGTGTGTGTGTGTGTGTGTGTGTGTGTGTGTGTGTGTGTGTGTGTGTGTGTGTGTTCATGCAAACACATCCAGCTGAATATTAATTTAAACCTTGCTTGCCAAGAATGGCGGATGCAGCGGTGCTACAACAGCATCATTCTGGCTTTAATGTGCCAAATAAATTAGAATGACAGCAATTTATTGACCCAATTTCGAAACAGAATTTCTGGAATCATCTTCAGTAACGAATTGGGCTCTGGATGGTAACTGCTACCTTATATGTCAGTAATACCCAATGCTGCTCATGAATCATGTGTAGTACACATTATTTTCTGTGTTATTTTGTTATTATTTAAAAATAAATAAATAAGGAGCTGTCCTAGCTGTCTAAGAGGCATACAATGTGGCAACAGCACCGTTGGTTGAAAACTGTGATCTTTCTGAGAAAGATTCACAGAAATGAAACCAAAAAATTAATAAAAAATCTATATAAAAATATTGCATTGATCTTCATACTGAGAAAATACTTGAACTAAAATTATGATATCTGCATTCTGTTTTAATCATTTTTGTTTACTCTTCAGGGACTTGTTGCACATAAACAGCATTGGTTTTGCTCTATTAAGTTTGCCAGAAGAGGACCTTATTGACATGTCAAAGTGTCCTTGGGCAAGACACTGAACCCCAAATTGCTCCACGTGCTGCGCATGGGTGTGTAAATGTGGTGTGAATGGTTAGATTAGATGGTATGTAGATGTCCACTGCCATCTGTGTGAATTTCTGTGTGAATGGGTGAATGCGACAAACACTGTGAAAGTGCCTTGAGTAGTCAGAAGACTAGAACGGTCCTATATAAGTACAAGTCCATTTACTTGTTGATTTATTGCCTCATTAGAACACAGTGACTTTTGTATGTATATGGACTGAAAACTCTGTTCAAACCATTGTTCTCCTTTCAAAATATTCAGGTACATCTTAGGACCCAGATACAATAACCACTGGTCATATGAGCTCTATGTAATGTTAAAAAATGTACTGTATGCTAGGTTACCACATTAAGAGCTTGGTTTACTGTAGTTGTGTCCAAGAAGACGTTGTCCAACTCATGGTGCTTGCAACTCGCATTTAGTGGCATATACTTTAATTACAATCAACATGGCAAATGTGTTTTTGCTTCTCCAATGTGCTTTTGCTGCTCCAATGCATTTTGAATGCCTTGAGAGTAATATTTTGATATTTTCTATTCAGAATATGTTTGATATGCTACCAAAATGTTGCAAAATGATTTGCATTTTTTCTTTATATCATAAGGAAGATAGCATATTATGTTACGTATAGACCTTTTCAAATTTGTAAATATAAACATTCTAAATGTGTCCAAGTTTGATTCCTGTTGCATATTCTTGAATCACAATCAACATGGCAAATGTGTTTTTGCTTCAGAACTTGAAAGAACTGCTCCAATGCATTTTGAATGTTTCTATAGATGCAAGACATGATTTCCTGTTTTAGATTGTTTTACTAATCAGCTCATCGGATGAGCGAAAATATTTCAAATGGAGTGCTTAACTGATTTTTAGTTGTCTGTCTGGTGACACCTGACTGCAGATAAGTCAATGTTATCTGATGCTTAAGTAGTTGCATATTACTATCAAATGTTTTAAAGTGTAGACTATAAGCTATCTTAAGATAAGATTCACTTTTATCGCTCCCCAGTGGGGAAATTTGATTATTGAGGCCGTGCAGTAGGAACAACAGAAATAAATACAGATAATAATAAATCTTAAATATAATTTTGTTAAAAAAAATCGTAGGAAAATTATATTGTGTATCCTTACATCTATATAATATAGTATAAAATGGTACATTATAGGGATGATAATTACAATAGGGGCGACACGTGCAACCACAAATATATTTAACTGGAGAGCTTAAGCACTTGTAACTAGCATTTTAGCTGTGTGTTAGCAGTGTCTGCCTGGCATACTTTGTACTGCTCCGTTGCTCCACTGCTTTCTGCTGTGAGTGCTGTCCAGCACACAGAGAATGTCAGTCAGACACACAGCAGACAAGCTGCTGTGGAGACAGGCTTAGACATACACTCAACGGACAGCCACGGGCATGTACCGGTCGTATTGACACACAAGCAGTTCGAGGAAAGTGTCTGTCTTCCTGTGTCCAAGACAATACCTGATAGCTGTCTGAGGAGTAAGAAAAGTATGTCCGATTTGGTCCCAAATGGCTCAGTTGCCTGCTTGTCTATTAACGGTTAATGAACAGTTAACGAGGGTCAGTCAGTTAAGGTCTATGAGCATCCCTAATACATTATGATATAGTGAGGCAAATTAAATATATTATAAGGTGCAGTAGTGTAGTAATAATAGAATATAACGTATAGTAAAGTACAACAACATACTGGTATGAGATTGGAAGTGTAGTATAGTGCAGCAAATTAACATAGAAGTACTGGTATAGTGTAGCTATATGACAGTTTATACTGTAGTAGACTTGGGCACTATCAAAGTATTATGGTATATCAGGGTATTTAGAAATCCTGATGGTATAATTTTCAGTACCGGCTTCAAAAATACAAATGCTCCTCTTTTCTAATAAGCTTATTCACAAATGCTGCATTAGGTGATTTAGCATTTTTTATACCATCAAATCCCCCTATCAGCCGCCCCACCAACCGCACCCCTCGGCCCCATTGAAAGTCATGTTGATTGTATTTAATTGTAGTTCCTGAATAGTGCCATATAAGAATACCTTTCCTATAGAACAACTTATACCTTGTCCTTTTAGTAGACAAACTAAACAGCCTTATTTTATTTATCTTATTTGCACGACAGCATGTATATTCTGTCTCCAACGGTTGCACATTTACAATTCTCAGAAAACTCTGAAAGTGTTGGAGATTCACTTGTTCAAAGAATATTTGTTAAATTTTTTGGGAAGAGGCTCAACTCCTAACAGGAAAAACGAAACTGAAACTTAGGGATTCGCTCCTACAAAAAACAACTAAAACAGAATTTAACAAACTGAAATTCTTTATTTATTTTGTTGTTCGTGAAACCGAAAAGGGATTTTTGATTTAACTTTGGACTGTTTCTGTTGGGGAACATTATTTAGGTGGATTAATTTACATTTTTTTGGCTTTAAATAAATATGATATGGATTATTTTGGATTTAGTTCCGATAATGAAGGTGAGCCAACCAACACGAAGGAAGCTGCGTGTAATATTTGCCTCAAAAAAATTTCAGCTTGACGGCTTTGACCCGCAGTTGAAGCTCTGGTGGAAGGCAAAGAACGCCCTGCCAACAACAGCAGCAAGGTGCAGGGCTTTGGCTTGCCGCTCTGCCAATCCCAGCTGATGATGGTCCATGGGGGAACCAGGGTTTGTCTGCTGCGCTGTCCCATCAAGAACCAATAAAAACGGATGCTTATTTCAAATCTATTCATTATTCTATAGGCCAAGTATTTAAACCTAAGACTTTTGTAAGTGGGCTAATTGCATATGAAACTTTTAGCGGAGCTTTTTTTTCCCACAAATATCATCATATAACATAAACCTCAGGTACAAAAGTATGAAAATATAGATGCATATGTATATAGTACAACTGTGTGTAAGACATAATGTAAAATGTCATATAATATAGCAATATAACATAGAATAACATATCAATATAATATGGTATCATATTGTAAAGCGTAAAACAGTATAACAAAAAAATATATCAGCATGGTAGGAGAGTGGAGAGGTGAGGTGAGGTGAGTGTTTCAAGTGGATATATTGCTGTGTGTGTTGGTAAAGTCTGTGATTCACCCTGCAGTTGTACAATCTGATAGCAGCAGGTACAAATGAGCACCTGCAGCGCTCAGTTCTGAACCTGGGTGGGATGATCAATTGGCATATACATGGTTGATAGTTGTCTTTAATTTTAGAATTGACAAGATGTCCCTCAGCAATGTTTCTGTGCAAACACCCACTTGCTGTAATTTCATACTGAAAGATTAACAATATTTAACAAATCAAAACCTTTCTCCTAAACTTTCAGGGGCCTATATGAATTGACATTTCTAAAATCTCAAACAATTTAATCTTCTTAAAATGTTAATTTTCGTTACTTCCATCACCCACCACCACGATGTCCAGTTACTGCAAAGTAAATATTTAAATGTATTCATTATAGTGTGAAACTGTAATATGCACTATACAAAAACATCACTCTCTACATGTACAATAATAACCTAGCCTTGAGCTAAATGTTCTGGTTTAATATTTTAGCTAAATTGCGAAGCATTTGCTAAACGTCAGCTGCACACAAGCACATTTGCAAACAATACCTTGGCATTCATGAAGAATTTGCCATGTTTTGTTAAATGATAGAATATCACTGGCTGTGGGGGAGGCTTGTTGGGAGGGAAGACAAATTCAGTTTAAACACATCTGTTGATTGGCCACACCGTGGGAATTTAGAGAATAATAACCCTGTAAAGGCGGTGGGAGAGAGCCGGGATGAAGGGATCTAAATCCGCGCTGTGGACAAACAGGAAAGCCGTTTCCCTGGCATCACTCTTCCCTCAGAGATTACATGTCTCTCATTTTCATCATAACATCCAAGTTGGCTTGCCACCATTAATAGGACAGACCTCAGTACTTATCCAATCACATTGCAGTGGCCAGAAAAAAATAGACCACAGTTGAGCTACTGTCTCATCTATGCCCCCAAAATGCATTACATATCACAAAACAGTACAAAGAAATTTGAATATGTTCAAAAAGCAATGACATAGAATCCTCTATTACAACAGCAGGCTGGAGGTACAATTATGCAGCCTGAGTGAAATACTAAAATACCCTCAACAGGTTCAAGTGTGAGGCTGTGGGCTGCAGTCAGGTGGACAGCATGAAAAGGTAATATACTGTAACTGCAGAGCACAATTCAGGGCCTGTGGTGAGTTGAGGCACTTTCTGCACCACAGCCCTCCCGGCTGTTCAGCCCGTCCTCATGCACTCATCCAATATACCTCCACCTCTGCAGGCTAAAGCCCATATACTGGCCGCTTCATCTCTCCACAGTATTTAATGTGTTTCTTCCTTCCCACTCCCATTCCAAAGCTTTGCCAAATGCTTGCTTGACAACACATCTCTCAGCCTTTGCAGCAGGCAAGTAATATGGGCTCATTTTGCAGCAGCCCGTGGCACTGACAGGAGTGGGCTTGTGTCTGCCAGGACTGATTACTTGCAAAGATTGCTGATCAAATTGTCAAATCATCCCCAACTTTGAGACAGTTTTCACTCCTACCTGCAGAAGATGTGACCCCTGTTCAATTTCTGTGACATCCACTTTTTTGTAGACGAAGTTTGATGTGACTCGAAATTAAATTGCTTGTGAATTCTTCTCCTGTACAACCAACATTTTTCAGCCATAAAAATGAATTCCGTGTTCAATATCTTAACTCCTGGTCCAGAACAAAACAATCAAAATGTTATAAAACATCATCAGGGAAACACGCGCCGGCCTCTCTCAAATAAGCGTATTTAATCTCTTTCATTAGGTTGGCATTACAGCTTTGAGAAACTGATTAGATGTCTTATTCCTAGTGCCTGCACTGATTGTTGTTCATGGCAACCTGTATTGCAGGGGCATTGTGTTTGGATCGCTCCCTTCAAGTAACTCTCTCTGAAACACGTTTCTGTTTTAATTACTGCTCCATTCAGATCAATGCAGCATCGGTACTGTGATCAGTATTCAGTATGTGAGTTTTCTTTAAAAAACACTCACTCATTGTGCCTCAGGTCTTGATTGTGAAGAGCCTGTTTATGTGAGCAGGCTTAATCAAATGTAATGTTGCTCTGATTAAACACTTTTGATGTGTTTGATGCGACTATATTCACAAGGCATTTCTCCATATGTTGTTACTATTTTCCAACTAGTGTCCTGAAATAAAGCCTTTTTTCAAGTGTTGTAATAATTTATGAAACATTACTATTGAAAATCCCTATTGTAACATAGAATGTATTAATACCATTAATAGCTTTATAATGCAACACCAGTACATTATACATCTACTGGTTATTATGTCTTCATTAGGGGGGGAATATGGGAAGATATACTGGAAATACCAACAGTCTAATATCTTATAGGGTACCTATTATACTAATTTCAGGTTCATACATGTATTTTGTGCATCTACTAGAACATATTTACGTACTTCAATGTTAAAAAAACACTATTTTTCTCATACTGCTCATGACTGATACAACCTCTGAGACGCTCTGTTGCTGCCTGTCTATTTTAAGCCCCCCTCCGGAAAAGCCCAGTCTGCTCTGATTGGTCAGGTACTTCCTGGTCTCCTCCCCGCTGTTCCTTATTACTATGTAGCTACATGTAGTAAACCATGGACTGATGGGGAAAATAGCAGCAATTTCTATTGTCAGACATCACAAATAACGCTTTGTAAATCAAAACAACACACAGACATGTTGTAGGAGGCATATGCTCTCAATTTAGGGAATAGTAAGCAATGCAAGCAATAACTATTACAGCTTTCTCTGCCACTAGCATGTAGCTACATGTTGTAAACAGCAGCACGTTCCATTAGGAGAGGTGCATAAAATCCATTCAAGTCGATTACCAAAAGTCAATCCAAAATGAAGGAGCCCATTGATGCTTTGGTTAATATGTAAGGACTCTTTTTTAATGCTACTGCAGAGGTGTGGGGTTATCATGAGCAGTATTAGTGGTTAAAAAAGACGTTTTAATGCCTTCACCGTGCTGCCCCGAGCTAATCAGTGTTAGCCACTGTTGTGGAAATAGATTCTTCAATAAAGATCAACAAACAGGATCAGCTTTTGCTCCGTGGTTTATTTTGCCAAACCATTTCCTCTGCAGACAAAAATACGTTCATCCCTACATCCTCACAAAGTTAGAGTCTAGTAGAAATGACGATGTGCCAAATCTCGCACAGTCTTTTAGGGAGAGGGACAGGATGCGAATAGCCTTGGTTGGGTGACGTCTTTAGACCAAAGAAAAACATGCCTTAGACATTACAATTCTGAACATTCTGAACCTCTCTCATCACAAGGTCTCTAACACAGGGTACAGATGCACAAATATGCCAATATATCATCATGAGTTAGTTATTTGCATTATCCATTAAGAAGGTGGACAGAGGAGACACTGAACTGCGTCTGACCTGACAAAACTATGATTATGAATTACAAATATCCCAAATTCCCACAACACCACATTCGGCTGTCAGCGACTGTTAGCGACTCTCCGGGATATCTCCGTTAATAGTTGTTACGGAAAAAAAATTCTGTGTAGTGTATTTGCCGAAAAAAAGACCCTGCGATGATTATACACCGGAATTTCACTTTAATGTCAGACCACTGAGAAAGAAGAAAAAATTGTCTGAAAGAAGGCGTTGACAGCAGTCTGTATCCTGAGCTCATGGGTGGGGGGTTAGACTGGTTACCAATCAACACATTTACCTCTTCTTTTGAAGATCTGACATGCATCACAATATATGACAGCAACTAAGGAAAAGGATGATGGGTACACTTTAAAAGTGATAAATAGCTATGATATTCTTTTGGCCACTAAATATGAAAATGTGAAATAAATCATACTAGGTCAGGAGCAACACTCATAATAAACCATATTTAAAATACAAATCCAGTAGTTTAGGTGAAATCTGACACCACAACCAGAAGCCATGATCCACACATTTGTGGTATATGTTACAGGATAATGCCTGTGTCCCTCCTGCTGGTAATTGCAGTAAGTCAGAGAGGAGGAAACAGGCTGGGGCTCCAGATGCACTCTTCTGGGCCAGACCTACCTCAGGACAGGCTGGTCTTGTCTTGGGCTGCATCAGCCAGAGAGAGGCGGACTGGTGATTCCATTAACTTAACCGCTTAAGAATGACACCTGGGTCCTTGTTGTCCTGCAACACATCCCCATCCATCTGCTCCCCACCCCCCTTTATCCCTAGTCATGCTCCAGAAAAATAATGTGGTGGAAAGGAAAACTAAATAAATAAATGAATAAAGTAAGACGTGAATATTTCAGCTACATAAACTTCTCTTCTCAATCAGCCCCCCGATTTAACACACATTTTAATACTAGAAAATTACACAAAAAAGAATAGCTAATCATTGATATACAATTTAAAAAAATATATCAACATCTAAAATGTGTGCACATCTTAACAGCATGCCTAAAACTTTCACAATTCATGTATAACATTTAATCTACACCAGTATCAATCGAGACATTTACAAAACTCTTGTCGGAAACACCACAGCAGGTTTAAATAAAGGCTGAAAATTCTCTTGAGGGATAGGTATGGGAATAAAAAACTGGTTCCTATTGAAAAGTGGTTCCAAATATGCCAAGCTTTTGGAATTGTATTCTTTCAAGCCTATGGATTTCAGCAAAACAATGACATACAAACTTGAAACTTGCAACTTGAAAGTGGAAGAAACAAACAAAAATGTATCTTCATTTCAAGAAGAAAAGAGATACCAGTGAAGATAGTCATGTCTGTAAAATGATCCATTCAGATTTTTCTACACCACCTGGACTTAAATTATAGGAATGAAGAATTTAAAATGCAAAGCTTCATCCATAAACTCTTGTCAAGGCACATAAATCACATTGCTATCACCAAACAAGAAACAAATGACAGCTTTATTGGGCTCATTTTCTGTAGCGTAGCATGCAATGCTTAGCTAGCTAAATTGCAAATGCTACCATTAGATGAGTCGAGTAACAATCCATAAGCCTAGTGTGGCTATGTTATATGGGGAAATCTATTATCCTTAGTCAAAACAATCATTATAACACTTGAGTGTATTGAACATTGTTGTGCTGTACGATGTCCATGCCACCGTAGAAGGAGGCCAATTATAAACTCAGCCAGTAGCACCAATGTAAACGATACAACCCTAATATTAACTGTAACTAATAATAAAAATAGTAATAATAGAAATAAAGTTTAATGTTAAACAGATCACAGCGTATAACATAATATTATAATAATATTATTGCTAACAAGCTCAACATATTTTGTGGAAGAGTTTTACATATAACATATTATTGTCATAACATAATTATATCAAAATGTATAACTATTACAGTTGTATTTTTTTTTACCTTCATTGCATTTAACTTAATTAATAAACGATGACACATATTGTTTTCTCCTGATATAAATAATTTCCGTGTGCCATATCCCAACGTGGTCTCATGGGAGGGCGTATAAATAGCACGCCACTTTTCATGACTTGCATGACTTTTAGCATGCATGTCTACGCATATTAAGCTTTTCGCGTGTCATTTAACGCCCGTTGTTCCCCAGGGTTAGGGTTAGGGTTGGGGTCTGGGTTAGGGTTAGGGTAAGGGTTAGGGTTAGGGTTAGGGCATTTCACGCCCGTTATTTCAGCCATCCTTCACATGAAATATTGATTTAAAAACAACCCTCTGACAGAAAGCTCCACCACTTCGTATTTCTCCGGAAAGTAGCGGAGAAATACGAACACGTGGGTTTTCCCTCAATGACATTTGTGCGTGAAATGACAACGCCATCTCTGCACTATACAAGTCAATTGAGACTACATGGCGTGAAATGACACGCAAAAAACAGGACATGCGTTGTTATTATACGCGAGATGGCTTAAGAGAAATAGCGTGTCATTCACACGCCTTTTAGTGAGACCAGGCTGCATATCCAAGCTGGGGACCCAAGGGGTTCGACGGAGGAGGTGAGTCGGAGCCTGGAGCTCTGCAGCTAGACCCTTCTCACGAAGGCAGGCTTAGCAGGACTAAGAAAACCTAAATGAAAATAAATGCTGTACAAATATTCTCTCATTTCATCTATACTGTGTTCAGACTCAGAGATATAAAAAACAAAAACAAAAAAAGAACAGCTGCATGGCGCTGAAAGCTTAGGTAGGCAGACTTATTTTTCACAAATAAATATGTGAGGAATCATTCAGGGAATTGATCATTAATTGAAGTATCAAGCAGAATGGATGACGGCATTATTATCAATAATCCTTACCAATGACATAAAGATATAATTCTGAGCATATTTTAGCCTCTTGGTAGCCTACAATATTCAGATGAGCAGGATACACACATTCCCTCCCTTTGCCATTTATTTTTCTTTTTGATTTGATGTACTTTGCACTCTAATAGCTAGTGTAGTTGCCAAATGAAATTTTCAAGAACAGAAAATGAGCAATCGCACTCCCCTGGTGGCCAATTAAAGTTAACTGATAAAGCAGCTTCAATTAATTCTAAATTATTATTGTGCATTCATTTTACACTGTAAAATCTCCCTTAGCTTATTAACAATCCACAGACATTATAATTCACTGCTGTGTCTTTTGCTATTGGTAAGCAATATTTCAATGTTTTAATCAAATACGTGGTTATGGCTCTGTCCTGTGAAGCCCAGTATGTTGCAGTTAAGTCAATGAGTCATTAAGTTAATCTCTTTTTTTTTAAATTTTGTGTCTGTGTCTTCATAATTTCTCTATGAACAAATATCCAAAGTCTCTGTTTTTAAACTCATCTGTAACTATGAGGAGTCTCAAAACATGAACAGTCAGATTGGAGTAAATTCTGACATTTGGTAATACTTTTTTGGGGAGTTTTGTCAGTGTTTAAGTGTCATTTTGACAACTGTATTTGCATGAAATGCTACTCTTACCAGCCTGACTTTAAAACCTTTATCAGCTATGCAATGTTTCTGCCAGTTTGGCCAAATGTGCTCTGTGCTACTCAGCATTTTACTATTTGAGCAAATGAGTTGTTGAGGCCTGAAGCCGGAATTTTCTGTTTGTGTTCCAGAAGGTTATGTTTTCACAGCTGGAACCCTCCTATCAGCAGTGTGCCTACAGGACTGCCCTGTAACATATCTTGACCTTCAATTAAATGTCAATCCTTTGTATGGATTGATGCCAATGCATTATTGTCTCTCGGTATCCTGTATGCATTCTTGTGTGGGACACTTCTGTGTCACACAGCAGTTGGCCGGTTTGAAATGCTCTGATTGACGCCTGACTCCGAGCATCCGTTCCACCTCTTGCTTAGCTGAGCCTGTGCCAAGAGGATTAAAAATGGAGTTCTCTAGGGCCACGCCATGCCATCTGGACAGGGCTGATCTGGGAGCAGGGTTGTCAGCCAGGACTGCTGAGTGTATAAAATGCTGCATAGCTACATTCAAATACAGCTTTCAGCTTTTGAGAGTAATTTTTTTTTCAAAAGCATCATTTACACGCATTCAGTGTTCCTTTTTCTCCACATTGCTTCCTCTTTATATTACTTTCTCTGAGTAGCAGAGACATTTTTGGTATTCATTGGATTTTTCTTTTTTAACTTTCTGCTGACAACGGAAATGGGAGACTGGTAAATTGGGAGTAAAAGTGGGAGACTTCCGTGTAAAATTCCACCATGATTTTGAATGTGTTCTTGCTATCAAGCACTCTTATTCTGCACTCTGATTGCATAATGCATTTTTTTACAGGTAATTGAAGAAAAGAGCCATTTTGATTTTAGTACAATCAAGACTGAGACTTTAACAGAGGGGATAAAAAGAGTTGTTTTAAGCAAAAGGAAAGAAGAGAAAGGATTTTTTCCCCCCATTTTGAGCCCTGCCCATCTTCCAGACATCCAAAGTGAAATATAGAGAGGACTATATGCTAATCCCTCAATAACCTTTTGCATAGAGTGATGCATGCCACCTTTGATTCCCCCATCATATCAAGGTCTAATTTTAAAGGTTAAAGCTGGTGGTTGCTCCTCAATATGCCAGGGAAACGCACATGTCATCTGTGTTTTCCATGACCAAGTAAAGCAAGTAACAGTGCACAGAATCATGCAAAACATGAAAATAAGGGAATTTAGGTCACCATCAGCGACAACTGCCAGACTTCAGAGAAAACCCGTAAAGTTTTGATGTTTGGATGATGTAATTCTTTCTCTGTAGTGATCTCTGTTGGGAATAGCGGGGGAGGTGTTGGGTTTCTTTATTGGTTCTTTCTCTTTGAGAGGTTATGGGTATTAGCATGAGCCAGCTGATGCCTCCTGTTCCAACTGGATTCTCCCAAACCCCACCCCAACCCCAGATTATGTCCCTCAAAAGCGTATATTATAGCCAGCACTCATGAAGACACATACCCAACAACATACACCTGCACACACAGATGTGTATCACTGCACTCAAAAATCCAGCTGGTAACCTTGTGTTTACCTTCAGCTGATCTTAGCCTGATACTAACTTCAAACCCAACCTCAAAACCATGGCTGCCCCGTACCCAAACACAAGTCCATATTAACGCCGAGTCAAACTGTAACTTTTTTTAACTAGCGCATGGGTGGATGTCTTCAAAAAAATGTTTTTTTGCCACTTGAATATGCTGTGTGTCAATGTCTTGTGGTCTACCTTAAAGAACAAAACAAAGGAAATAAGATTGGTACCCAAAAACGACAAATTAAAAATGTTTTGTTGTGTGATGGCCTGTGTTAATTTACCAGCAGGGTACCCATGTAAATGGAGACCAATTTGCATAAACAGTGGCCAATCAAACAATTTATTTTAAATAATATTAGCATAGAACAGTAATTGTCAGTGGCCTATTTCAGTGTGACACCCACAATTTGGCTTGCAAGTCACGGTTAATGCCCCCTTTCTCTTGCTGGCTCAGCTGTCAGTCAAAAAAGAATAATGGACCCCACCTTTCACTCCAACACCTAGCACCCCAAACCTTCCAGAAGTTATTAAGGATATATCAACTGAAAAAAAATCATCCTCATCCTTTCCAAGAAAAGATTAACTGCCTTCTTACTGAGGAGCGAAAAGTTTTCTAATTTCAGATGGGACCTCAAACGATGTGCACATGAGTTCTGGACAAAAGAAGCATCTCTGAGTGTCTCTCCGATTAAACTGTCCCCGTTGACCACAGCACACACCACTGGCTGTGTGTGTGTGTCTTTGGGGGTTTTGGCAGTGGGGTGCTTGCTGGTTGCCTCTAATCTGCTTGATGATGAAGATCCCCCAGTGCTCAGGGGACCTGACGCGAGAGGGAGAGGGAGAGGGGGGTACTGCCTTACACCAATGCAATCACGACTGTCGCCCGACACTGAGCCAGCAAGCGCTCGCAAACCCTCTCACAGTCCCTCTCCCTCGCATGTCTCTCTATTTCTCTCCTTCACACACACACACCTCCCCTCTCACTCTCTGACGTGCGCGCACACACACCTCCCCTCTCACTCTCTGACGCGCGCGCACACACGCACACGCACACACACACACACACACACACACACACACACACACACACACACACACACACAGACACTTCACCGTTTACTCACTCACTCTCTCTCTCAGTCGTCGTTCTGTAACCACACGGACACACTCCACGCTCCTCCACGCTCTACTCTGGTACGGCTCCTGTGTATTTTCCAGCTATTCCGAAGCTGCTGTCTCTAACTGTGCAGCGCATCCGCTCGGAAGCATCCGTTTCGTTCCAGCGTGGGCTCGAACTGTACACAGAGAGCGGGATAATGAAAGAAAGGCACCAAAGAAGAAAGCAGGGTGAGAGAGGGAATTGAAAGAGGAGTAAAAGCAGCATAGGAGAGAGTCTGCTCTTGCAAGAGAAAGGTGGAAGGACAGTTTGATTCACTGATTCTTTGGATTAAACTGGCTACGTCTCCGCTCCAAAGTGCCCCACTAAAGGTAAGTGCCTCCTCTTTCTGCCTGTAGGCATTTCACATGTAGCCTAGTTTCCCCCTTCGTAGAAATTAAACAGTTTTATCCATCAACTCCACTGTTACTTGGTTTGTGCAGTTGATACACATTTTAGAGCTTGTTGACAAAAGGTGCTTTAGTCAAATTATGTTTTTGGGGTTGTTCTGTCTGCAAACACTGTTGATGCTTCTTTCGAACAGCTGTTGAAACGTGCTTCAGCTGTGCCCTTGACAGTGTTTCAACTAGATGGAGTTGTGAGAAACAAGACTGCTCAAGTCCTCGGTGCGCAGATACTCAGGCAGCTGTGTGTGCTCTCTGTCATGGCTTGGAGAATGAAATGAGAAGTGTCAATTAAAGCAGATTGCTTCACATGTCAGGCAACACTTCACTCTGAATGTGCTGACCTCATTTATAGGTCTGAGTTCTTTTAGTTCATTTACATATGAAAGGCTGTGTAGCTTTACAAATCTGTGTTGGAGTGTTCAACACTGATTATCACACCATGGCATGTCAATTGGTTGTAGCAAGTTGATCTAAGCTGAGTGTAAATAAGCCACCAAACTAGACATTGTTTCAACCTTATTTCATTTTGTGTTCAAATATGATTATAATAAAAATGTGGATTAGATCAATGAATAGTCTATTCTACAAGGAAATGACAGCCTACGGTATTTAAGTCAGTTCAGATGTTAGAGGGTTTACACAGTGCAGTGTTAATAAAACTGCTTTCGACTGAGAGCAAGAGCACACGGGGTCTGAGGGTTCAATCACAGGCTTGAGATTATTCACTTTGTTTGCACACAGTGTATATCCGTAATATTATTAGTGGGTAAGACCATTCTAGTGGTGTGGAGGGGGATTAGAGAGAACAATCTGAGAGGATATCAAAAGGGCTTGGCAGAATCTGATTTAACAGAAACATGGGATCACAGATTCGACCATGCCCCCATTCCGCAGCAGCAGATGCTCATTCGAATGAGCCACGGAGGACATGTAATGACACAAAATATAGAAATGTGCCCTGGGGCGATGCTTAGCTAAATCTGCTGCAAAGTAAAACATTTGATTGTTGCAACAGGAATCCCACTGGAAGTCGTTATAACATCAACTCTCAAATATTTCACGGTACAGTCATCTCAAGTTGTTGCATCAAATGCATCTAGAGTCAAATGGCAGCCACATGACATGTCCATTGACCACTGTCACTTTAAAGACTTTTGAATTGCCATCGCTGCACCATAAATCATGATGATTGCTCACTAACCATTCTCAGTATGAGAGTAAAATTATTTATTTTATTGTCTGACTTTAGAGATGCTGTACACATGCTTGCACAGGTTTTCAAAGTCAATCTAATTTTCACTTACAGATTAGATCAAAAATAAGCTCTTGCCTTCCACTACTTTAAGCACATCTAATGTAACTCATTTTAGTGTCAGAGGCACTGATTCTTCTTATCAGCATTCAGCTGAAAACACCTGCTTTGGAATAATCAAATTACGCTCCAAGGAGTCCACTTTCAGAGGAAAAAGAGGACCGTTTTGAGTACACAGAGGCTACTGTGCAGAAAATGAGCATTCAGGGCATGCAGCCACCAACCACTCAGGTATTATAACTGCATTAGAGGGATAAATGAAGGGACACACAATATACTTGTGGTATATTAAGTGCTGATAGTGACATTACCAGGCTCAGGTGCACATTTGGACAAAAAAAAATGTAGTTACATGGTGAAGTGAAAGAATACGTTTCTCACATAATATTCTAGTTAACCTGTTGGAGAATGACGTGATTGGGAATATGTCAGGGTTCTGTGATTTGCCCATGGTTACGAATGTTGCACACTTTCAGTGCTGCCCTTGAAAGGGGAATCTTTGAAGTAAGAAAAGGATGCAGCATCCTATCATTACATTACATTATCTGTTAGATCAGATCGCCTTGTTTCACTCTGTGCCACACTTGCCTTCTCTTTACACAGATTTAATCAAGTCTCAATTCTTGCTGGCCAATGAAATTATTTAACACATTCAGATCCCCTGACAATTCCAATGGAAATAACTTTTTCTAAGATGTCTAGATATTTTATCACTGTCTTGTGACTACACCCAAATACACAAACGTATTTGACTAGATGTTTATAGTGGAGCAAAAACTTATCATATCACTCGTCCACGACGAACATGACCTCCCACCTCAAACATTTATATAAGGTTAGCCTAGCTACCTGCCAATGGTCCGACAGTCTCCTCGCTGATTTTTTCTGACACATTCAGAATTAGAATCTGAAATACTGTAATTTTCCGGTGTTATTAACAGGAGGCAGACATATAGTGCGGCTGTGCGCACTTGCAAAATGGTTATTAATTATTTTGGATTATGTTATTCAGTTGCTGAGGTTGGTGGGGGGGATTTGAGCTGGAATGAAGATCTTCCTTTTCTATGTGGATTGTGCACCAAGTTTGACAATGCAACAGTACTCAGAAGACATAATTTTCTGAATTATATGTTGTGTAAAAATAAGAAGGTTTTTATAAGGGCACATATCGGAAAACATATATATGTCTGTAATAGGCCAATAACATGGGGCAACCGATATATCGGTCTGGCTCTACTCTATAGGTCAATCACAGTGTTTGATTTAATATAAAGAGGACTGCAGTAGAGCCGCACCTCCTCTTTCAGCAAGCATCATCACAACATGTTCATCTTATAATTATTACTTAAATTAAATATTGATTATGTACACATCAATGACTTATAACACAATATATATATATGCAATGTGTTAAAGGATACCCTTATTTATTGATATGAGTTAACCATACATTGATGGTTTCTCACATTAAGATTCTACGTCCATTGGAATGGACAAAACAATATACTTTTGTGTTTGGAATTGGGGTCTGAACAGGTTCGGGTTATGCAATTTTTAACCAACACATTCGTTTATATCAATCTGAAATCAAGTTTAATTAGTTTTTGGGATTTATGATTAATTTTACGGAGGGCACCTTGTGCTGAAAATTATGTTTATCCTTTGGTACAACAGATAATAATGCCAGAATTGTTTTGCACAAGCTCAAACATTTTTTTGTATTTAGCGATGCTGTATGGTTCACAATCTTATATTAGTTGAATGTTGTGTTTTAAATGCTGATGTAGGACCAGAAGAAACCCGAGACCAAAGCAAAAATGTGTTGTTACCAATTACCTGACAGATATACATCTGCCACAGCAGGACTCATGAGGGTCAATGTAAATTCTCCCTATACCTTTCTCTACTCTCATAGTGTCCATGTTAATTTAATAGGTAGACTGAGTGCTTTGCTGTATATTAAAGCATGCGTCCACTAAGCTGTCATCATATCTTCGCATCCACTGCACTGTTTGATAAAGGTGAGCTGTTATTTATGGCTGATCTGCAGCCTTTAGCGTAAGCAGAACTACGGTGATCAGTCATCTGGATATGCCACCTATCGCTGCATTTTGAAGCAATTGTCCATCAAGGGCCTTGGGCTTTAATAGAATCAATACTTGAGATTATTTGGAGTCTCCACTCTTTTTACGCCGGGCTCTTCAATCTCCGCCCCCCACTCAATGGACTCATTTTAACATCATTCCGCTTCAAATCAGGTGTGTCTGAGTGTGCATATGTGAATCTGTGTGTGTGTGTGTGTGTGAGAGAGAGCATGAAACACTGTCTGTCTGGGTGCATTTCTGCAGCACCATAAGATGTAATAAGCTAACTGTCAGAAACCTGCTTGCGCAGTTTAAAGTTTCTGAATGCTAATCAGAAAGTGGATTTGGTTGTTCTGTCTGTGGTCTTGAGACCAATTTCTGATGAAACTATTGTACTTGAATGAACATGCTTTGTGTGAGGCTGCCTTTTCTCTCACAGTGAGACCCCTGCAGAGGTCTAAGACAGGGCTCTTGCCGGCTCTCAAGACAATCATCAGTAAGAGTCCTAAACATCTCAAATTAAAGTCTTGAAGTGATGGATGACTCTCAATCTCCAGGAGATATTGGGCACACTTCTCCTCTGAATGATGGGCAACTCCTCTTCACTTCACTTAGCAATTATTTATATAGATTTGTCTCTCTTCATTTGTCAGCTCTTTGGACGTGTTTCTTCCTTTATACTAGGAACACTCTGCTGAGGTGAAATCTCAGTTTCTGCAGCCTACTAATGCTAAGCCTTCTTTTGGATAGCAAACAAATAAACAGTACCCTTCCCTGTGGTATAGATGTGTTGTTTGAAATAGTGGTAAAAAAAAGGTGAAAAGTAGGAAGGATGCAGTTACGTGAAGATACCAATATATATAGAGGACACAGCTCTTTTGTCCTATAATCATACGAAAAAAGTGGGATCAGTATGGTGTGCTTTGTGAGATAAAAGGTGAGGCGACTGTGCAGAGTTTTAACATTGATTACTACTCATATCCGAGCACTGCTGTGCCTTATCTTACAATGGCCACAGTTGTGGTAGTCAAGGAAAATGACAACAGTTTTTTTAAGATTTCATTGATATTATTAAGCTGCTTTTCCTCGTTTTTTACAACCCACTCCGCATTTCAATACACAGATATTGCCTTTGAAGATATTTTGAGGTCAGTTCATTGTCTCACCTTGTTTTAGAATACTTTATTGATGAAGCTTTTCTTCATACATGTTTTAAAAACTGCAGAGCAATGTCTTAAAATAGCCCAAAGAAACTATGGGTCATTTGGGCCTTTGAATACATTTGTGCCATCCCTTTGTGAAATCACCCCACAGTTTCTCAGCCAAAAGTGGGCAGGAAGGATTGTGGTCATAAAATCACTGGAGGCCATACATAGGAATAAGTACAAGTGGATGATGGAAGGTGTTTCCTTGCCAATGCCTTTACTTTACTCTTCATAAAGTTTTTCTTTGTTGTGTCTCCATATTCAGCCAACACAGAATAGAAGGTGGTCATTGCTTGCCAGTATCAGAAAAACAGGCAATAAGCAGGTTATACATATAATTCCCACCCGCTGTGTTTGTGATGAAATGCTTCCTTACCGACACATTCACTTTTTAGGAACCATCTAAACAATAAACAGTCATCTCTGACTGGTCTCGGCTTTATAACCTTAAACACAACCTCAGCGGCCCCCACTGGCAACTTGGGAAAGATTTCCTGTCAAACAGGTGAATGACTATTAGTTTACTGACCCTAGAGGTAGAGGGAGATTGTAATGATTTCTGGAGAGGCTAGGGGGCCTTCCATTATAGGGACTGAGTAGTCCTGTAGCACTCCTGCAGTAAAGTGTCAGGTAGAAATAGGTATGGAATACTGCATTGTGGTGAATTGATTAAATCTTGCAAATGACTCAAGGCTATCAGCATATCCTTTTTTTTAAAAAGATAATGACTTTGAGGCATGAATCAAATTCATGCATGTTTATTGTGACTTGAATCAGGATATGAAAAAAGCAGTGGGGATCCTTTGTGCAGTGTCAATCTGTCACTTTTCCTCTTGTTATGGTAAGATAACGACTAAGATGCAGTATTATTTATGACCGTGCATTAGCGCTGTAACTACCTATTATTTAGATACGGTAATACATTACACCACTCTTCATCTCTAAGAAACCAATTTTTACATTGCTGGTTTTTCCCAAACAGCAGCCCAAACCCAAAGTTACTCATGTTTACATTGAATGAAAAAGTTAGAATCAAGAAATTCACATATTTGAGAATCTGCAACCAGTGATATTTTACATGTTTTGCTTGGTATATTACTTCAACAATGAATAGTATTCTTGATAGTTTTTAGTGTCTTTAACACTGCATTAAGGTGAACACGCCAAGTTATTATTTACAAAAATAAATAAATATAAATATATAAATATATTACTGCTCCAAACGGAGTATTAATTGATCAGTTGTTTGGTCTATAAAATGTCCATCAGTGTTTCCCAAAGCCCAAGAGCACATACTCAGATGTCAGTTACTGTCATAGAGGGGTAAATAAACCAGATTACTTTCACATTAAAGAAGATATAATCAGATATTTGGGGATACAAAATAAACTGGGCCAAGTCTGAGGTGATGCCAAATGCTGTTTCAGAAGTCACTTTCAAAATTGAATCGGTACCAAAAAAATCTTAAATATTTCGGGGACACTTCTCAACCCAGGCCAAATTATTTCGACCCTGTCCTGAATAAGATAGAACTTCTTCTTAAGGGGCGGGACAAATTGCAAATTGTATTATAGGGAGGAATATAAACTATAAAAATGGCCATAGCACCCAAACTGAACTACCTTCTCGGTATGTTGCCTCTTGGTGTTCCAGGAACCACATACCAGAGTATAGATAAAATTCTTAGCCAATTTATCTGGGCAGGGGAAGGCCTATGGTGAATCTAACAGGACGACAGGCTAAAACAGCATATGGAGGACTGCAATTCCTAATATGAGACTTTACCAGGAAGTGTTCACAGGGGCTCAGATAACCTCCCTTCTCCTTAGCAGGGAGAACAAACCCTTGTCTGTATATTTAGAGGAGCAATTGAAAACTCCATTTAGGGCAGCAGACTACATGAGTCAGTGTCCAACAAATGATATCAAGAATCAAATATTTTTTTCACACTGGAGATTCATGGCTTTATATGCATACGAAATAGGGATTGTCCCCCTTCTTGGTAGCATCAGCCTCAATTCAGAATAATCCAGAATTGAAAATAGGAAGGAGGGTGTTCTTCTGGAGAGACTGGTACACTAAGGCGGTTAGCCATATTGGATGTCTCTATCATCACAATACTCTGAGAACATTTGATGAACTTAGAGAATATTACAATTTGCAGAGAAACTATTTCTGGAAATATCTTCAGCTCAGAGAGGGGTTGTCTAAGTTTAACTCAACCGGCGTGGAGTTATCTACACTAGAAAATAGTTTCCTTCCAGGTCAAGGGTTTACCATATATGTTACACACGTATGTTTACAGAGGGTCTGTGTATGTACATGCATGTATGAATACATGTATTTATTTATTTATATGTGTAGTGTACCAATATCAGTATGATCACCATTTTTTTTACTTGTACTTTGTACCATTTCTTTATACACACACTGGTGTTGTGTGTTTAGGCTGAGGTTTTCATTTTTTTGTGAATACAAAAATGTAATTTAAAGTTGGATCATTTCTTGTTGCCTGTGAAAGAAATAATGAGTTACAAACGTGATGAATAAAGCTTTCAATTAAATTCAAACCAATGAATCAATTATCAAAATAGTTGACAGTAAATTTAATAGTAGATCGATTCGTTTTTGCAGTTCTTATACCAAACATACGTCACAGGCTGCATTCTAAAAACATCTATAGTAATAAGCAATGACAACATGTAGGAACTCTCAAGCTAGTATATGTAGCAACAGGTTCCCTTGCCCCTTTTGCCTCTGTGATTAATTCTGTCCTATACTACATGCCACATAAAATTTTCACTTTTATTCATCTACGTCAAAACTCATCTTCATTTCATTAAAGGAAAATGTGCTCCCTAAATCACATCATTCCCCAATGCAGCAGATACCACCTTCCTGTGAAGTACCTCTCACAAGGTATAACATTTCACATTTTGCTTAACACACTTGAGCAAGTTACCTTCCCCAGTATATAGACTACTTTAAATGCAACAGTGCAGTGTAAATGTTTTAGTCTATTTCCCATCTGTTCAATAATCAATCATTCAATCAATCAAATCCATATATCATCCATTTATGTCTTGAATAATGATGTGCATATTGTAGACGGAGAAGCAATTCTATTGAGACATTTTAAGAGGAAGAAAACTAAAAAAAAAGAAATTTGTGACCACAAACTGACGATTAACAACAGGGAAAAATGATATACAGTTAAGGATACTGCTTTTGATTTACAATATCTGAGGAGTGAGTCCTACCATGTGTGCATAGAATGGCTAGCTGAAGATTAATTTAAAATATTTACCCATGGAAGTAGCTCCTTCGGGTATCTCTTCCTTTAATCGTTATCTTGGCAGAGAGGGAAATTACATCATAACTTACTGGAGTAGAAGAGAGGCTGAGCTAGCTCAGCATCAGGAAACAGTTTGATATGGGAGGATGGAAGCCAAGTGCAAACCTTGGTTGCACTTATCCATGAAATATCAACCTGCTGATTTATATTCTTATAATCTTGTTTTGAGCATAAACTAGGGTTATGCTGCCAGTTATGTTATCCACTACTGATATGATGGAGGTTCCACTCTGTGAATTCAGCTACATTTAAGTCTGGACATGCCATCTTTGCTCTTTTTTTCCCGGTTCATTCAACCATACTGAATTAAAAAAAAAGATTTTCCTGTAATAAAAGCCAAAATGTCATACAAACATCAGAGAGTTTACTGATGATGTTATTGGGACCAACTGGTTCTAAATGATGGAAGAGATGGGTGGATTTCCTTTTTCATGCTTACACACCAGTGACAGACTGCAGCTAAATGTTGTTAGACTTGGCACAAAATGACATATATTGGCACAGCACACCCAGGGACGTGTGATGAACACTAATCTGCAACATGGATGGAGACATTTGAAACCAATCAAAATCCTCCATTAGAGCAAAACAATCTGAACTGTGACTCTGAACTGTGGTCTTAGATGAGAGCATAAGGACAAAGAAACACTTGCCTCCGTATCCATTCATGCTTATCTTTCAACAAATGCCTTAGTGGAAAATGTCATTGCGGAGACACTGTCAACAGTTTCTTAGTTTATCATTCAGAAGATAACTGATTTAACATAAATTCCCCCCCACCTAAATCATTGTGACTCTAAAGGACATTTTTTTTTCTTTGTATACAGGGTTTTGTGTACAGGGTTTTTTACTTAACAGCTTACCATTTTAAACAGGGCCAGCCCTTGTGCCTTATATAAACCGTGAACCTGGGGAGTGATAAAGCATTGCACTTCCTCCATTAAATAGAATAAGAAATCATCTTGACAGACCCTAGATCTTGGCCTGTGTGAGTCTTCTTATGAATGAGACGTCCTCAAGGTCGGCATGATCGTACTTTCCTCACTGTGTGCACTTCCTGTGATGAATAGGAGACAGTGTAAAGGGGGAGAGGGCCGTGCGAGGGGATGGGGCGTGGTGAAGATTTGCGGGGTTAATGTATTGCATTTACCTGCAAAGAGAGACAACTAGAGAGTTGTGCGTTTCTCAGTTCTAAGATTGAAGAGACAACAAGTGCCTTTTTTAATTAAAAATTTCTAAGGAAAACTTTGGCAATCACATTAAAATTCAAAATGTCACTCGATTTAATGAAAAATGCCCAGGAAATATGCCTATTGGTAGTGGCTTTGAATGATGGCTTCAAATAACTTTAGCAGTTAAGGACTTTGACAGCAAATTTTAAACACAAAAACAATTCATTTTACAACTTTATTTAAGCATAGGTAGGTTTAGGATCCACTATTAAAAAAAATATGAATTAACTTTGAAATCAAAACTGTTACACTGAGGTGACCTAATGTGAAAGTGTAGACTGGAAAACTTGATAGGTTGACACAATAAGGATAGTTAAAAAATGAACATACCATGCCAATGACTAGTCTACTGAGTTTGTTATGGTCATATGGTGTAAAATGCAATCAACAGATAGACTACTGAGCATAGCATAATGGGCAGATGAAGGTCATTGGTAACTTGTGCATCTTAGATTCTTGTCGTGAGAGAACTCCCAGACACTGGTTATTTTTATTTATTACTTATTTATTTTTTACAGATTTTGCAGAGAAATACACAGGAAAAGGTATAACAGTTGTACAGTGTATCTGCTTTAAAGTGAAACAAAAGAGACATTAAAAAAAAACTTGAATCCTGCCACCCCTTCCAACAACCCATGTCAGACACGGTCACAACAACCAACCAAGAAACCGAACAACATATAACATAAGGCACTAGGAAGCGTCTTCAGCATCATCAGGAGTAACAGTAAGATAAGAGCCAGCAGTGCGTCCCAAGTGTTGTGGAATGGTGTCAAAGATCCCCTCTGTGAAAACCTTAACTTCTCTAACCTTAGGCATTGTAAAATTTCACGTATCCAACTATTATGAGTCGGTGGATAAATATGTTTCCATTTAAGGAGAATGCTACGTATGGTGAGCAGGGTGTTAAAGGCCACAACACGTTGCGTAGTAATGGGCAGAATTTTAGACAGAAGAAGCCCACAAAAAACAGTCAGGGGATTGGGTTCCAAACCTGTGTTAAGAGCCTGTTTAAGGAGTTTGGAATATATCGGACCAAAATTCAGCAAGCTTCAGGCACGTCCAGAACATGTGTGTGTGGTCGGCTGGGGACTGCTTACAACGGTTACAAGCATCACTGTGACTAGGGTATATCTTAGCCAATTTAGTATCGGTATTGGTATTATAAATGACAAATATCAGTCGTTTTTGTTGTACGTTAAGAGCTAGGAATCGGTCCATCTCAGCTTCAGGGGGGCAGTTCGGGAAATGTGGGAATTGCTTTTGGATAAAATATGTCATTTGAAGGTACCGAAAAAAGTGGCCATTAGACAGGCTGTATTTGTCCGACGTAGATGCAAAGGACACAAAAACACCTTCGTCATACAGGTCATTAAGCGTTTTGAGGCCCTTATCTGACCTGTGTGAGTGTGAGAATATGATGTTGAGCAGCCTTCTGGTATTGAAGAATGGATGTCTCCCTAATGTGAAGCCTGTCTGGTCTAGTAAAATTATCGATGATATCACACTTGGGAGGCGGAAGGTGAGGACCTTTACTAGGATCTTACAATCTACGTTTAAAAGTGAGACCGGTCTGTAGCTGCCACATGAAGTAGGATCCCTTTCTTTCTTCAGGACCAATGAAATAGATGCCTCATACAAAGTCGCTGGCAGTCTGCCTTCAGTTACTATCCGACAGTAAGTGTGAGCTGAACCTCCATGGCGAATGTGGCATTGTATCGCGTGGAAGATTAATGTCAACTGTGGTAGGATCATGGTCAGAAGTGACTATTGTGATATTCACATGCATTCACACAGTCGAGATTGTTACCGAGTAAAAATCTACAGATTCCTGATTTCAGCCAGCAGCTTAGCGTTGCTCTCTGTTAGCGTTGCATGGGAGGCCTTCAGCGTAAGAAGAATTACTTTATTTATCCTGCAATGGGGAAATTGAATTTTTTCACTCTTATTATTAATCATGTTACACACACAGGCCCGAAATACACACACATGCACAGACAGGACCTATACATGCAATTGAGGAGAGATGTTAGAGCGAGGGGGCTGCCAGTGACCGGTGCCCCGAGCAGTTGGGGGTTTGGTGCCTTGCTCAACAGCACCTCGGCAGTGCCCAGGAGATGAACTGGCCCCTCTCCAGCCACCAGTCCACACAGAGACTTGAACCAGCGACCCTACGGTTCCCAGCCAAGTCACCTATGGACTGAGCTACTGCCGCCCCCTAAGCGGGCGCTCATCTTGTAAAGTGAGCCTATCTTCTGAGCGTGGTCGGACACTGTGGCGTGGACGTGGTCAGCTTTGCTCCGAGCATTGAAATGGAGGCTTTCAGATCGACGGAGAGGGCTTTTAACTCGGTGGAGAGGGCTGTGCGGTGCTCTGCCCAGAGGTTAGCAATAGCCGCCATGCTAATCTCCCCACCTGGCCCCCCCCCCCCCCCCCCCCGGTCGCATACATCAAGATATTTCAGTGGTGTATCTGTCAAACAAGACGAAATGTGAAATTATCACAAGCTGCAGGAGCAAGACTCGACACGTGTCTACTTCATCTCAGCCAAACCACTGGTTATTTCTTAGTTAACTTTTTAGGGTTACCATCAGTCAGTCTATTTTTCTCACCTGAGAGAGAGTGAGTGGATTACCAAACACTGGACAACTTGAATAAAGCATTGCCAAACTACACTACGAGAGGGCAGTCTTACTATGGATGGCAGAAATGTGTTTTAAGTGTGCTTCAAATAAGATATAAAGGAGAGAACAGTATTTGAAAAGGAGAGGATTGAAATTGAGTGAATCTGGATTTTGACTATGAAGTGCTTTGGTCAGAGCAACAGATGAAAAGTTGGCAACAGCATCAAACAGTCTCTCTCTCCCCATTTACAAAAAGAAAATGGGTTGTTGTAACTGGTTCTGCTACAAATCTGTTTAATTCATGTTTTTTTTTTTCTGTACAGTGTGTGTGAAATCATCATCACCTCAGTAGGTGACCACAAAATCAGAATAGGCTATTTCACTTAATGCAGTATCATATGGTCTTAGCATTTGGGCTCAAAGTTAAATACATGAAAGGGATGGAGGATACAGTATATTAATTCTTAGAAATGCCTTAAACTTAGTTGAATCCAGCACTGCCTGGAAAAATAACTACCATTGACAAGTTGTGTATATGATGGATGGCTGCTTATGTCCATTTTTGACTTATTTAATAGCACTATGTGTGCCGCTTTGTAAGTCTCAATCCACATGATATGGGGGCTGGATGTTGTTGTCACTTTACAGATTACTTGGTTTTCCTCAGTTCTAAATACTATGACTGTGGACAAAGGATCACAGGAGTGGCTGTGCATTGTTCTTGTAAACTTTCACAGGTTCAATTTTACTGCCCTTAGTGTGAGCAGAACCATGAGTCAGAGGAAGCAAGATTCAAGACAAAACCCCAAAGGCTTGGGGCTCTGTATTTGACAGCTGTGACCCAGCCTGCTCAGTTTTACTGATGAGTAAGGGCCCTGTGACTTCATTGTGTAGAACATAAACAACAATGTACCCAGTCACCCTTGTGCAAGCAAGGCCTGCGCCAGCCCCATATCTGATTGTCTACACAATTCACTGTACTGACAGATCTATCATCTTTCTTACATTCAGCCATAAATCACTCTGGTTATGTTTTGCCAAACATCTTATCCTTAAATTAGATATGTTTTGGATTAAATAACTTTCAGTTAGATAAGCTGTGTAGTGTTATTAAAAAATGTATAAAGGGGACATTCCTTACCCTTTAATGAAACTTTGCTGATTTGCAACAAGCTTTGTGTCACTGCAGTGTGGATATTATATGAGGGTAAGCCAGCCAACTTTTGACTGCAAGCAGAGCAGGTGGCACTTGCAAATTGATCTTTTATTTCATGTGAAATTAGAAGACCTAAGTAATCCATTGTTACCAACCATGTCATGCTAGCTTGTAGGAAGGGGAGCTTAATAGCTCTCAATCAAAAATCAACATGTATTGAGGATATGTATCATATCCTCTGTATTGTTATATGCATCATGTTGTGAGGTCATAGGAAATACCCAGCCCTAATCCACAATGCAATTCCACAAAGCCAGTTGCAAATCTGAAAAGTTAACAGTTTAAACAGCAGTATCTGTTGGAGGTTTGATCCACTAAGAACCTGCAGTATCCAGCACCTTAGTAAACACTAGCAAAGTTAATGTGTCAAATGTTAAATCTAATCTTGGAACCAAATTCTAATTTTGGTTAAAACCTTTGTTACAATTCTCCCATGTTTAGCACTCACTTGCTGAGGTACACATGTAGAAATGTAGTAGTTGTACGTTTAAGGAGTTTGGAGGCAATCTGTTGTAGCAATTTTGGATGAACTGTATTGAATAGATTCCAAAGAAGTAGTATACTTTCACCCCAAAGAAATGTAATTGACAGATGTTTTGGGGGAAGTAATTATTATGTCTTCACATGGTAATGCATGCAATAACGTGACATTTGTACATTCAGATATACAAATCATGCGTGAAAACTGTAAAGAGGAAAAAAAAGTCAAATAATTAGGACATGTGACACATTCAAACACATGGATGATCTGGTATCTTATATGAACATGAATTACATAATTAACAGTTTCTCCCGGGAAATCATGATTTGAGGCTTGAAGCTGCTGGAAAAAAAGAAGCAGCGTGTTGTCACATACAGATGATGCCTCACAGTAGCTGCTCATCAAGCCTTAATCAATTTTTTTCTCCCCTCACTTTAGAAAAACCGTACATAGATACATTTTTCACTTCTACAGCAGACTGAGATGGGATGGTCGTTTATACTATACTTGATTTATTTCCCAGTATTTTATGGATGCAATTTCTCTTCACACAACATACCAGCCTTTTGCATATTCCAGTCATCTATTAATGCTCTCTACAACATTGAATACAACGGAATGTGATTAAAATCTCAAAGACATTACAGCATTAAGGATAATGTTTAAATAGAACAAAACAAAACAAAGGCAATTTAACACAACCCTGTTATATTATGTATTTAAGTTTAAAAATCAATCTTTTTGTGAACATATGGTACAAACAGTAGGCTTTATTCTATCACAGTCCCTCCATTTTTCTTTTTCACACCTTGCCCCCCGTGTCTCATACACACTTCCCATCCCTTTCTCCCATAACTTTTCCTGGTCTTTTCTTAAACAATAAAGCACATTATACAATTAACATTGAAATAACAATACGTTTTAAGGTGATTAAACTTCCACAGAAAGGAGTAGATGTGTTTTTTTCTTTTAACTAGCTAACACCCATTAGGAAAGACAGATTGATCGATTAAGCCAGAAAAAGGAGCTCACAACACACAAGCACTAGTTTGTTTTGACTTGGTAAAAACAAAGCTTTATAGTTGACCTGCAACTGTGTATAATGGATGAAGTTTGACTGCACCTCACCACTCATAAATGGATTATATACTACAACAGTGGGCCACCTTCTGGGGATATTTGGTGGTAGGGTAGATGCTTAATGTCGAACACTGGGAATGATTTTTTTCCCTATTTCATCACAGCATCAGATTGCCTATGCAAGTTTTACAACCTACAATAGGAGAAATGCTTTGAGAAAACACTTCATAGAAGAGTTTTTGTATTCACTCACAGAATTATGGATAAACAAGTTCAATTTCTGGGAAAATAATTTCCTATTTTTAAGAAATTCACATAAATCTGCTCCAGTTTAAGTACATGGCAATAGCTTTTCAAAGTTTACTCGCAAACTGGAACTGAATAATGTAGAGGGGGAAAAAATGCACTACGTGAAGTTATTCATAAGCCTTTTATAGCCATTGTCAGCATTAGACTCCATCTATTCAATATTTCAATACAGCTTGCAAAGTATAAAGTACAAATGGAGAGAGAGAGTGAGAGCTTCTCCCTATGGGCCTTTTAAGCCCAGTATTGTTGCCACACAGACCAAAGATATTGCATACTATCTGGAATAAAGAATCACTCAGTCAAAAACCCATGGAGTAAGAGAGAGGTGTTTCCATTTCCAAACTGCAATAAACATTTAGCTCTCTCAGATTCAGTCAATATATGTGATTGTTAAATGCAGTTACTGTTGTCAAACATGTCAGCAATGATTTATTTAAAGAGTCGCTGTCATGTTTTTTCAACAAAATGTAACAAAAACGTGGTTCGGACCAGACGGACCGTCCGACAAATTAAGCACCTGCTTATAAGCAGCGAAAAAGTGTACTCTAGAAATAGGTTCAATTCTGTTCCCATCCGAGTGAGTCAAGTACACCCTCCTCATATCTTTACCCCAATTGTGTATGCTATACCATTATGCACCATTGACCTGGTGAGACAGTGCCATTGCAGAAAAGACTAATTCTTAATCTAGGATATTGCTTTCTCATTATTCTCTCTCCCTCTGGCCTCTTGCGTGATAACTGTTTGATTAAGGCAGTTATGTCAGTTGGGAGCCTGAAAGAGTCAACCTTTTAATATTACCTGGCTGACTGATTATACCACCACTGCTTGGGGCTAATAATGTTGAATTGAGATGCTTGATTAGGAATGCTGATTGGGACCCTCTTTGACAATGAAGCCATCAGAATTTACAAATATTAATCAATAAAAAATGCTGATTTATGTTGACCTTATTTGTTTAATTCACATCTGTGACGTCGTTGAACAACAATTTGTAAGCTTAAAGTGAAATTCCGGCGCAAAATCATCCCAGGGTCTTTTTTGGCAAATAGACTCATCAAATATGCCATCGAGACAACTATTCACTGAGAAGTCCCGGACAGTCGCTAACAGTCACTAACAGTAATTAATGTAATGTAATGCGGCTAACACTGATTAGCCCGGGGCAGCACGATGAAGGCATTTAAACATCTTTTTTAACCACTACTACTGCTCAAACCTCTGCAGTAGTATGATAAGAGTCCCCACACATAAAACAAAGCACCAACAACGTAGTTGGTGAACCTGGAGTTTATTAAAAGAGTGTTTTAAAGACTTACCATCTGGCCCCAGTACCAGCTCCTCTCATAGTAAAGTCCATTCCAGTCGATTACCAAATGCAATCCAAAAGGAAGGAGCCCATTGGTGCTTCAGTTAATGTGTAGGGACTCTTCTCAGGCTACTGCAGAGGTTTGGTATTCAGTATTAGTGGTTAAAAAAAAACGTTTTAATTAGTGGTGGGACACGACTAAAAAAATGTATCTTATCAATCAGAAGCTTTGTCATTAATTAATCACGATTAATAACATCAATATTTGACACAAGAAGCAACATTTTTCAATTTAAATGGATTTTGGTATATGACTTAATCAATGAATAGGCACAACAATGAGTTCAAACAACAAAATGTGTTTATTTTTATCAGTGAGCACTAACTTTTTGTAAACCTTTATGTCTTAAATATATTTGTTTTTGTTTATAGAGTAATAAAACAGTGCTTAGTACGGTATATTAAAGAAAAGTGGAAACCTAACATTGCAAAAATATTTAGAATTATATACTTGGGATAAAAGAAACTCTTTAACATAGTGCCTTTTCTCCCATGTTTTCAAAAACACAGAAACAAAAATGATCCATCGACTAATGACAGCCCCTCCTAGGAGTGTTGTCTGTGCTAATGTTAGCAGTAGCATGTTCAGCATTGGGGTGGAGCGGAAGGCTGAAGAGCTCCAGGGGTCAGCAAATGATTTCTTACACGCTTTGCACACAACCGTGCTCTTGTCCATGTTTCCACTTGGTCGTTTCTAAGAACTCAAATGTCGCCCACTGAACCAGCAAAAGCTCATCATCTGCTTCTCATCGGCTTCATTTCCCTCATGTTGTGTGCTGTGCATCAGTATTATGGGCCGGGCGGGAACTCGTGCAATGAGCAACGTTCTGCACTGTGCAAAAATAAATTGCAATTCATTGCGGTATTTTTTCTATTAATTAATCGTAATTAACACGTAATTAAGTCCCAGCCCTAGTTTAAATTTCATCATCTAAAGCTTCCAGGCTAACAGCAGGTAGCAAGCAAGACAGGGTAACTTGGCTGAGGTCCTTAAGAGTTGTAGCACTGTGTTTCACTGCCAAACTGTACACACACTGCACTGCTGCGTTTACAGCTATGCCATTGCTACTAATTCATACTCTCTGTCGCACACTCACATTTTTCTCCCTCTCTCCCCATGTTGCACACACAGCAGCAGCTGCAGCACACAGTGACACAGACAGCCTGTGCACCGCATATAAAGATAGGGCTTTAGGCAGGGTGCAAAAACGTTTAGGCGGTGCACTCAACAATACCCGTATAATGGCAGGGAAAAGCTTGCTGTATACTAGAGATATTACTGCAGCCTCCTTTCAAAACTGCAAGTTACATATGACATCTTTTGCCTGCACTGAAAACTTGAATGTGGAGGAGAGGAGAAGCGGCAGTCCACTTCAGTGAAATAAAGAGACTATCATACCTTCAAGAATGCTTTGATTAAATGCTCAGGGAATACTGCTCATGTCACTTTAATTAAGTGCTGAAAAACACTGTGCTTAAGTAGCTTTCTGATGCCTTTGAGGTCAGACCACTTCACTTTAATAGTGAGGCTCAGTTGAGGATCCATTAGATTATCTGTGATTTGAGATGGTGGCTTGACAGCCTTAAAGGGGATGCTCAGGAAAAGGGGGAAACGGTGTTCAAAGATAGGAAACTCTCAAAGGGATAGGTTATCAAACAATAACTAACAGTGACTGCAGTAGCCTGTTATTTACTTCTAAACATCTGTTTTTTCAATATCAGACATGTATCAGAGATCATGGCCCTACATGTACTGTATATAAAAACACTTGCCTTTTAATTGAAAATGAATCACCCTCATCTGTGCTAATGCTCTCAGTCAGCTTTGTGCCTCATATTGTTTTCAGTAATAGTCAGATGACAGCAGGCAGTGGAAAAGGCAAATAAATGCGATCATAACCATTTTAAAACGATAATCCCATAGAACATCCACCTCAAAGTCACTGCCTCTCAAAGTGGTTCCTCTCTTATTTGCACAAAAGGTATCACAGGTTAAAGTGGACCTTTTTTGCTGGCACTTATCTGAGAGTTATATCGCCCGGCAGCAAGAAGTGCATTGCTGCAAACATCGATAGCTTGCGGTGCTGATTGCTAAAGGGGAGGAAGATGAGATTCCATGGGGCGTATCGTTTAAAGCACATGGTCACTGAGGGCTGCCTAAGGCAAACTCCTTAAGACGTTCTCTTCTGCGTACATTCATTTGATCTGCATTCATTAATTAGATAATTATTACACTAAATTTCCAGTGTGTGCAACGTGCATAACGGCCCACTAGTCTGAGATGAGTTTATATGCTCGCAAAGTCAATGGAAAAACTATGAGGACATTTTTACTTCTCTTTTTGTCAGTCCTATTATGTTGACACTCTGCACACTGTGACAGTCCTCATTCACTCTCACACCCTCAGACATGCACGCACATGTTCACAGTTTCACACGTTGATGAACATGACCATTACGGCAACACACACACACACACACACACACAGAAAACAGAGAAAACAGAGAAAACAGACACCCATTAACATAACCAATGTGATGATCATGGCTATACATCAGTGAGTTCAAACCCTAATGCTTTTTGAGTTTATCTTTGCCCTGATAATGAGGCTCAGCTTAATGTGACTCTGTGTGCCTAATAACCCATAACACCATGAAAAATATTTGCCTTTGTCTCTTGCTTTCTAGTTTAATTTTGCAGCACAGTTGAGCAGAAAATGTACAACTTGGAAGAGAAAATGAATGAGACAGTTGACGCAAGGTTAAAATGGAGCAAGCTGAGGAGGAGTTGAGGTTGACTGGAGGCCACAGAGTGTATGAGAGAGCGTAGAGACTGGTTAGAGTGTAACCGGTCTCAAGTTGATTCACTTCCACCCCCTCCCCCTTTGACAGGGACTGGAGATCAGGGAGTTCAACTGCATCATTTTAGGTTCACTGACTTGGCAAAATCTACCGTCTAATGAAATTAGGTCCAGAGTGCTTCGTCCGGAGGTTTCATTTCAAGGACATACCTCCAAAAAGGAAAAATCATCGCATTTCTATTGCTGATATGATATTCTTGTTCCATCTTCCAACCCATATTTTTGCATTTATTTTTTCCATTTAAAAAAAAGGTGCTCTGTCTGCTTAAGGATTCTCGTTGTATCGTTGTAAATCAGATATGCGCTCTTCAAGTCAATAGTGGTTTTAAGTGTGATCTACAACACATGTGTTTTAGCTGTGCTTCTCATGTGTCCATGACTCAGATAAACACATTGCTCTCATTTATATCAAATATTCTATCTATAACAATTCCTGTGTTTTTTTCGGAACGGATATTCAAACGTCATTGTTGGACAATTTCGAAAGCCCTACAGGTGACTTAGCTCTGGCTTACTTTAACCAGCTCCATCTGTTGTTGACATAAAAGTATGTTTTTTTTTCCTACCATACTTAAGTGCTTAACATTAGATTGTTGCACGGCACTAAGGCCATGGTTCCACAGTAACAGTTGGCCATTTGAGCCAAGCAAACAGATAATTTACAGTCACAATAAAGATAGTAAAATGAAAAAAGAAAAAGTAGTGCAAAAGTCAATGATCACACGTATAAACTGTACTATAAAAATACAAAAAAAAATATAAAGAAATATATGTTAATACTTTTTTTTTTTAATTAAAATGTCTCTATAATGTTTAAAGCAAAGGGGATGGGAAATTGTCAGATAAAGTAGGGCTGATTAACAGGAGCGAAAAGCTAAAAATACAACAAAGCAAAGAGCAACACGGCAGATGCAGAATGTACACCTTACTTAATCCATTGGGCTCCTGGTGATTTTCAAATGTGGAGCCCTTTCAAGTCTTACCTCTTATCTGAGCCCTTATCTAACACAAGCAACTCTTGCAAGATGCCTTATTCTTCCTAAGGTAAACTGTCCTTAAATATTCTTAACATAGTAAGCTAGCATACCACCTCTGGGTGTACTTCCTCTGATGACTGAAATCAAGTCACTTGTTTCCTGCTACACAGAGAGATGTATGGAAAGGAAATAGTTTGGTGTAAAATATTTACCATTGATATGACTTTCTCATTACTGAAACACAGGACCATTACAACTATAAAAGTGTAGCACAGCAGCAATTTTCTTTGAACTGCCATTATTGTCTGTATTATACATTATTTTTTTATTGCCTGTAGTATACATTAATTGCGGAATTAGTTAACAGTGTCAATCAAATCAGATTTTTTTTTCTGTCAAAGTTACATTGCTGGGCAACTTGCGTAGACTCGGTTTCATCAGAATTGTAGAATTCTGTTAAATCATATTATCGGTCGCATCTCCACAAGTTGGTCTTGGTCCAGTTGTTTTAGTCTGCACTGAGGGTTCGATTCAATCAAACTAAACAAGGCAGGTGTGCACATACATCATTTTGTATTATGCAAATATTTAAATTTGCAATGCATCCATTTATAATCCTACAGAAAAGTTGTTTATCCGCAATAAACCTCTTAGCCCCCCCCGCCCCCCCATATGTTAGAAAATCTATTTTCCATCTAATTATTAGAGCAAGACCACCAAAGCTGCATATTTTCTTGCTGATATTGGCCTTGTATCGCTCATCAGCCAGTTATATCATCAGATTCAATAGGACCTTCACCCTGGCTGCAACTATAGAAACTGCCTGATTAGCATTCACACTGTTTTTTCATTAAACAAGCCTGTGATGATGATTTTGAATAACTGTTCAAAACTACCTGTAACGTATCCAAGAGCTCTGCATGCCTTGGAAGAAGTGATTTTTGCCCCCTTTGACTTCATGGATTTTTTCTATTCATGTGCTATGGGTATGCTCATCGTTTAATGATTGTATTAATTAGTGTCACGTAGGGGAAGCAACAGGAGCACTTAGATAACAAGATAGATTCATACACAATGATCTAAAACTCCTTAATCAGAGGAGAGACCAAAAATGAACATATCGAAATAACGGTTACAAACTGGTCAATGTATTATATGGGAGCATGAATGCATAATTACACCAAGTCAAGTGGTCAATTTAAGCAACCAAATAACTGCGAGGTTTCTTGGATGACAATTTCATCATATTCACCTTGGTGTAAACTAAGTAGTTTAGATCACGAAAACCTTTTTCATACCCTTAAAATGCAAAGATATTTGGTGTCAATACATGCCCAAATTATTGGCAGGTGTAGGCCAAGGCAAGACACTTTAATAACCCCATATATTAAAAAGTACATGTGATGCCCTCCACTACTGGGTTAAGATCACAGGTCCCAAATGGGGACATCAATGGGAACAGCGTGCAAAAACAAAGTACCTTGGTAATAGAATGGCAGCTTTTATAACCATTGGATCTATAACATCTTAGCAAACATTTGCATTTAGTTATGAGGTCAGTGTCTCCTTTCCATATGCTGCAGGTCTTGATTGTCCCGCAATAAAATATTGAACATTTGATCCATACAACACCCATAGATAGTTTAGTCCCTAGTCATGAAGGATAATTAAGAGACACACTGAACTTATGTACACACTGATTAGCAGTTCTGTATAATTAATCTAATGTTAATGTGCAGCTCTCTTTGCGAGGATTACAGCGGACTCCCTGCAGTTACTCTGTATCTTAGTAATTATTTGCTGCAACTGATGTAGTCGAACAATAGCAATACCTGCAGAGTTTGCTTACCTCAAACCTGTCACAATAAGGTGTTTTCAGTTTACCTATGCTGATTTTTGCATGTGTACATTTGTCATCTTCTGGTCAGCACATCATTTTCAATACTCGGTGTTCCCCCCTAGACAGAAATCTACATGAACCACCTCTCACATTGGCATGAATTAGAACAAGGAAATATATCACTTTTAAAGCTGGTTTACCTGTTACTCCATGATTTCCTTTTTCCAAAACAGTGCTGAAAAACACCAGGAGCAAATGCCAGGAGTTGAGTTTTCATTCAAATAAAAATAAGACGATTATGTTTTTAACTCAAATTCAAATGTCAAACTATTCAGAGCACACAAGGCCCCGTAAGTTAGCATATCAGTGGTTGATGACAAGCAATGTAGCATTTAAAAACTTTTTTTTTTTCTTTAAAGATGCCCTATTATGCTCGTTTTCAGGGTCATTTTTGTATTTTTCTGGTCAACTACAATATGTTTACATGCTTTGATTTTTAAAAAGAACATTATATTTCTCATATTAGACATTAGACAAACATTCTAAATGTGTCCAAGTCTGATTCCTGTCGCAGTGTATGTGAATGACATCATCTGACAGGAAGTTAACAAGAATTAAGGCTGTTGCCTAGCAATGGAGTTCCATTAAAATGGTCTTTAGGCGAAACACTACAGTGGATATATGGCAATTTTTCTGGCATTAAAAAACGATTGTTCTGGCCTGGTAGGGGTTCCTGTTGACTTGGTGGCCTTCCAAGCCTGTACAGTTATAGGGAAACTCTGCTACTCTTTGCATAAATATTGGAGAACAATGCATGCAATCTTGTATTTCATTATTAAACATGCAACTACTTTTTTAACAATTGTTTTCCTCTGCTCCCCAGAATGTGTTTTTGTACAGCTGGCTATTCAAAGAAAATAGAGAATTGACAGCAGATGAAAGGGAATAAGGGATGTCTGATGAGGTACATGTGAATCCAAAACAACTTCTTGTACAGCAGTACAGCAGATATGCCCTCAAACATAATTATCATCAGCAATTATTAAAATGTGTGTAGATCCATTCCCCTTCTTTATGGAGAAAAGCTCAACAAGGGTTTGGCAAAATAGATTTATGGAGTTCTGTAAAATGCTAGCAAAACCTTAATGCATGTTCTGTGGTGAATAATATAAACCTAAACCCCTAACCCTAACCCACTGTGAGAGCTATTGTGTATGCTTCTCCATGCTGCTTTTATAGTTTACAATTCAAAAATATCCATTCTGTACAAGGCTATTTGCATTGGTACTTGGCATCCAAGAAATGACCTCATGAAATTATCTTATGGCATTTCAAGAAGGGTTAAAATCCTTCATCATTCTCATGTCAGTGTGCCGTTTTTGACATTCAAATGATCATGCTGCGTGTATTCAAGGGCAAAGAAAGACTTTCAATTGCATTTGAGAGCAAGACGTGTGGCTATACTTCAGTCCACCATACAAATTCTACATTCAACAACACAGTAACTGCTGAGACAGGACTCCCTCCAGCCCGTTTCTTTTCTGCCACAGAATAATCTGCAGTTCATTAGGCTTTGGCTAAGGGTAATTGCCAGTTCTCCTTTAAGTGTGTTATACTATTTCTGGGGTGCAATGGAGTCCCATCATTAGTAATTGTGTTTTCAAGAGAATTCAATTGACACTCTTGTGTACTTGCTGCTATATAACCCAAATACCATCAAGCCACTATTGTGCACTTGCTCTAAAATGCTTCTTTCTTATTTGTTTGATTAAAAAAACTGTATAAGTAACAGTATTCTTGCATGTATTATCTAATAGTACTTAAGTTCTTGTTACTGTAAATCTGCCTCTACTCCTAAGTTACTCCTTACATATTATGTTTTGCCACTTAATGCCAAAATATTAATTGAAACATAAAACCCACGTTGACGTTCTAAAAACACACACAGTTTGTCAGCAGAGACTGTAAAATGTATAATTAGCCTCAATTGAGAGACCTATCTTTCACTAATCAGTCTCTTATCAGATAATCTGCCAGCACTGATGGCACCCACAGTGTTGGCATTACTTCAGCTTTGTTTTAAAAGAAAATGGCAAACACAAGGCTGCCTCCACAAAACATCTTTACTTTGTAACTTTTAATTTAATTCCTCTGCAAGACTGTTTAATTTTCTGCTGACTACAGACACACACACACACACAAAAACTGCCAACAGACGTCTAAAAAAACAGTTGTATTTGTATATTCTTAGGAAAGTAAACGGAATTGAGCATGTTAAGTTGAGCAAAAATAGGTTCCTACTGACAGGTAAGACACAAAAAGGAAAAGTGGTAATTTTTCAAAAACCAAACACTGGAAGATTTGGAAAAGCTGGATGCAAATCATTAAGAAAGCCCCTTAGACTGTCATAAAGGAAAGAAAGGAGGGGTCCAGCTTTCTTTTGCCAGGCTCAGGTTCTGAATTTTGAATAAACTGCGACACTTCCTGTACATCAAGGTAAAATTCTTGACACCCAAAATGTATTCGTACAACCTAGTTATTCCATAATAAGTAAGGAATATATGCTATATCTACGTTACAGGTTAACTCTGTGATTTAAACTCATGAGAGTTTCATTCTAGACAAATGTTGCCTAGGTAGTGAAGCAATGAATGATGTGGATCCAGATATTCCTCAGCCTTCAGTCTTCTAATGAAAAGGAGATGATAAAAAAGGCCACAGCAGGCATTCCTGACCACAGTGATGGAGTACAATTGAGCGGCAATGCCAAAGTGGCAACGTGCAGAGGAAGATTATTGGTATCAGACCACCAACACGTGGGTTTAAAGTTACACGAGGACAGGCATGTTCAGGTCCTGCGCAACGGATGTATTTACAGTGCTGAGGGAGAACGGAGATAGGAGAAAGCAACTCACCAGGTGTCCCTCAGGACTATATCCATGCAGGGGAAATTGATGGCAGGGGCAAGTTGGAAGTCAGGAATGATGAAGCCTTTCACTGCCACCAATCCATATCAGTGCATCCTGGATAGCTGTGGCACCACACCGTGTGTATACAGTCTGTATAGTGTGCATTGCCTCAGCAATGTCAGCAAGAAATCTCTGCAAATCTTTCATTTAAATCCGGATGGTTAATGCAGCATATTCCCAAAGGATTACATTTAAACATTTTATTTGACTTAAGGACTAATTTGATTACATTCAAACATCAACAACTGGATTATCATAGAGTACCACCATGAATCAAAAACTCAGCTATGGATTGATGTCTGTAATATACTCTTTTTTTTTTTTAGTACACTTGCCTCCACTGCTTGTGGTTAAAATAATTTCTCCTTAGAAAACCTTGCGTTTTACACGGCTGTCTAGCTCTGTAGTAGACATAGACAAACACTGTCAGAATTTCCCTTCTAGGCTTTATTTTTCTTCAATTAGGGACATCTTTTCTTTTAAAATATGTCAACATGATAAGCAGTCTTCATTCAAGATTACAATTCAATGTAACAGAGGTAGACTAAAAAAGGGAAACACATCTCAATTCTAGTGCATATGCTGTGCCAGAAGCATCATCCTGGTAGAAAAGGGGACAGTTAAAATTTGCATTTAGATTACTGTGGTAATAGAAAAATCACAGTGATGAATCTTGTTCTGAAAAAGAAACTAATGTGGTTGTATTTTGAATAAAATTGTAAAGTTAAACGCTCAGGGTGAATCTCTATGAAAGGATGTGTAATGGATTCATCATAATCTGCCCATCCTTGCTTAAATAATAATAGTAGTTAATCCAAAGTTATTTAACATGTAGCTCAAAAAGAAACAAAGGTTATCATAAGGAATGTGAATGTACACACCGTGTTTACTGTACAGTTACTGTTACTGGGGGGAATATTATGTAATCAGCCAAGTAGCCTGTCACTGCCATTGTTTGATGACACCGTCATTCGAAATAGGTGCCAGTTTGTGTACAGTTTAACTTTTTTTCATGTAACTTTAACACAAATTCAAGAATGCTATGCTATTAAAACCATATAAGTCTGAGACATGGGGAATGATAATTGTATTGTATTTCAGTCAGGCATTTGCCTTGCACCACGTCAAGTGTTGATTGTCATATCCATGAACATCACATTGTTTGTCAACAGTGCATACATAAAAAGGCTTAGTTTGTTTTCAGTTCTCCTCCGTTCTCCGATCGCAAAAAGTGACGGCTCCACAGCGTCAGCGCCACTTAATTAAGTTTCACATACACACTTTTAAGAGCTGTCTCAAACAATCAGATAATCCCCCCGTCAACTGTACTCATTAATGTAGTGGGGAAAATCTAAACAAAAATACAGAGAGACAACTGAGCACAAGTGGGGAAAACATATTCAGCGTTAACTTATTCTGTTACTTTTCAAGTTGAGAGACAGCTTTATATTGGGGCACAGCATGGCAACAAGCTGTCCGTACTGCATTATAGAGCCAGGCATCGCCACTGATTTCCTCTATTCACAAGATCCCAATTCAAATTAATTTCTGATTTGATTTGAATCATAATTTATTAGGGATATTTTGCTTGGATATAAAAGAGATTCATGGAGAATGGAGGCTTTATGTTGTGCTTGGAACATTCTCACCTGGCATATTGTTTAAAATTATGTTTACATTAAGAATTTACCCCAAAGCAGTTGCATTAATGTACCGTTAATGCACTTTTTATTGAACACACTACAGCAGCAAACACAATGTAGTGCACCTCTACAGACTCTACAGTCAGTCTGTATTCAGTAAGGAGGGTGTGTTGCAGAGATGGTATACCTAAAGCCAAACATCCTGAAAATGGCCACGGCAGTTTTTCCCTCACCAAAATGTAGCCTACCTTTGGCTGCTGCATTATCAACTGGTGGGGACGCAAATATAAGTAAGCGTTTGATTTCTGCATGAAGAAAGATTCACAGCATAGCAGAAGTTTCATAAATGGCAAATCCTGTACTGTCAGATGCCATTAGGATTCAGTCTACTGCAGAGGTGAAGATGGTAGCCCTACTTAACTTCACTGAATAACAATGTGGAGGAGCTTACCATCCATACATTTGTGAATACTCAAAATAAACAGTTGAGCAATTCTATTCAAAACATGCTTGCATGTTGCTTATTTTTTTCACTTCAACAGCCTCAGGAGGAGGTTTTATAACTCAGTGTGAAATGTGAGTTATCCATTTCAGTGCATCAACATGTAAGTACAACAGAGGCTGTGTAGAGAATCCCTTTTGATCCAAATTTTGAATATAAGATGGAATAGCAAAGCAGCTATGCATAATAGCTATACGTATACAACTGTAGCACCAAATGAGAAACTAAATAGCTGTACGAGGGGGATTGGGAAGAGAAAAGATCTCTATTCAACTGGTGATTAGAATAGAGGCTGGCACCTTCACAAATGCCACAAAAGCCAATATGGCAGGTTATTTCTTCTTTGACCATTAAACAGGAATCCAGTAATTGTTTAGGCCACTGCCCATTCTCTCTTCTCTCTCTCTCTCTCTCTCTCTCTCTCTCTCTCTCTCTCTCTCTCTCTCTCTCTCTCTCTCTCTCTCTCTCTCTGTCTCTCTCTTTCTCATATCTAATTTATTGCCATCTGCTCAGCCTGGGTGTAAATCTGAACACAGGCTGACTTGCTCGCCCAAGCTTTATCTGTTAACATTAAGCAATGTCTAATTAAGCAAAAATGGGAAATGCGTTAGCTGAAAAATGTTGCAGCCGGATAATGACAGTCATAATAGTTTGGGATATATGTCTGTCACAGCAAGCGAATGCACTTATTAGATCAGGGTAATTAGAAGAAGACAACAGCTGTAATAGGCAAAAGCTGTTCAGCTGTGATTAAAGAGGCCAACTTGCAGTACATCAATTGTTTTCTCACAAAGTTTCAGCTGTGCAAATGACTGATGAAGGTCATAAAAGAAAAATACCTAAAAAACAAAACAAATCAGAATTCCACATTAAAAATACCCAGTGAATGATTGACAAGAAGATATTGAAAATTTAACAACAATTAACTGTTCTGGACCAGTTCCACAAGACTAAAACATCACTAAGTTGGATCAATACAAGGCTTTGAAGTGGTTACATCCACCAAGCAGCCAGCAAAAAAGCCCACTGCTTTTCTAGATGCACAACTAGCAACTTAAATAGAAATGTATAGACAAGGTAAATGTATAATGCCTAAAACTAAAGTTGAGCATATGTGAAACTCTATGAAATATTAAGCCCATGATCCATAACCCAGTAGAAATTTGCCAGCTTTAAATTTTTGTTTTGGCCTTGTTATAATGCAGTTGCAAGCAGAGACCCATGACTGAATTTAATGTACTATGTTTAATGGCATCTACCTCACAAAGTATGGGGGCAACTGATGCAATAAATTCAGCAATAAAGGCATTTTAAACTGGCTTTAAAGAAAAAAAAAAAAGAGAGACCTTCATCCCGTATCAACTGCAGTATCTTCTCAACCTCAGGGCCATCAAATAACCTTCATGATTGTTGCAACTGACTGTATTGTTAATCTTTAAATAAGAATAATGTATTTAGCGGCAACACTTGTGGTAGATAAAAAGTTAAATGATAATGTGTGTTGACTGCCGCAAATCCTTTACAGCTTAGCAAAGAAGACCTATCACCAACAAATACTCTCATCCGCTGATTGTTAGAGAATGAGACAGTTTTCCTGGAGAAAGACACTAAGGTACATTTGCACAGCTGTGAATATATCCGTTTTGTAGCACAAAGAAAACTATTTTCCAAAGAATAAACTAGGATGTTTTGGATGATTTCGAATGTTTTTTTCTACTCTGGACATGTTACTGGACTATGAAAAAGGCCTTATTTTTCCTGAAGTAGGCCTAAGCACACACTGTGTCAGTGTCAAATTTTGCAGGAGGGATTTTATTTCAAGCATATTAGATAATTGTTTATACCTCAATGTCTCACATTGTTATTAGTCTTTCTGCAGTACCATTTAATTTATGGAAAGTGGTTGTATGGCTCACCATCTTTGACTAATTGATTATACCACTCACTGCTAATGTAACAATTATGACAAAAACCTCCAGTGAGTGTTCTTTTGGAGTCCATTGCCATTTTGCATTGGAGAGACCAATTGCATGTGGTTGAATCCAAAGTTTATTTTCCTTTTCCACCTAGAAAGAACAGCTGCTTGACCACTTGCTCAATGCTATCTCCCTTGTTATAATCTGCTTGCCACCTATAACCTCCTCCGTCAATAGTTGGCATCGCCTTCCAGCAGAATTTAATGACACACTCTGTAAAACAACAACAGGGTTCAAAATTCATCCTTAGAGTTGGTCTTTTCTTAGTTCCAACTACAGCAGCAGGGGCCAGGGAACAATCTGAGTTTGCAGGGCAAATCCTGGAGTAGCAGGTAAAGCAAGATTCCTCCTGCTGTAAATTTGGCGTGTGGGTTCATAGTCAAGCTGAGTGCTGACAAGTCTCCACGTTCACAACTTTTACTGCAATGTACAGTCATTCAGTTCAGTTCACAGAACAGCTGCATCGCTGACTCAAACAATGGGAACCAGGCAACAGTTTCGATCTGTTCCACCTTTAGGGTTTTTTTTTTTACTTCTTCTTTTGTGTGTGTGCGTGTGTGTGTGTGTGTGTGTGTGTGTGTGTGCATGCAATATGTCATACATTATCCACAACATCTTACAGTTAGGAAGGAAAATCCATAATTCAGATCCTGGGTGCCGATCTGAAGATTTATATGCATTTCTTTTTTAATCAAAACCATTCATTGGAGCCATATCTCTTGCATCATAGACTTTGTTGGCAGGGGATCCAGACGTGATCACGCTGGGGAGAGCCGAGTCAGTGTGGTGCTTCTTTATTGCCTCAGGCCAGTTTTGTCTCTACAGCTAAGCCTTCCATATCTTCAGGGGGGAAAAGTTCATTTTCTAAAAGAGAGGCAACCTTGGTTCAGTAGGACACGCAGCTAATTTATTTTTGATCGTCACTGGATTATATTCAAGGTGATATACCGTACATGTACCAACTCAGGTAGTGCATGTATTGGATGATATGAAGGGTTCCTAAGTGGATAAAATTGAACTGATGAAGCCATTTCTTGATAATCTATAATCTAGTCTGTTTTTCAGTTTTTCTAGTCGTGTAAGGGGTGATCCGAGGTTCAAAAACTTCCCCTGATGGAAATACATTTTAAAGAAAGATCCAACATGGCAGACAGTAAGAAAAGTTGCTTTTGAGTAGTCAAAGGATTCTTATAACAACAAATATGCCCATCGCCTGATTTGTCAAGGTCTCACCAACAGGTTTATATCAGACATATTTCAGCCTTGCAGATAAGCACATAGCAATACTGTTACTAAATGTATCTAGTGTAGATACTGAGGACCAACACTGCTGCAGTGCTGCTTCTAATGTCAATGAATTAATATTCTCACAGTATAGATTGTCTTTGACAAGTAACAACAAACTTAAGAGAAAGCACACAAGGATGAGGCCAAAAAGTACCAAGTGACATAGAGTGGAACTGACAGTCCCTCATTGAGAGAAGAGCCCCATAAAGCAGTTTTTAGTCAGCAGAAGTCACAGGGTCAGAAATGAGTTGTAGCCGTACATGCTTGAGAACTGTCTTCCTGGATCACAATTGCTTGTGCACCAATGGTGTTCTACAGCTGCCTTAGGGGCAACAGCGCTGCTACATTTCATCTCGCTAGTTGCCTAGCTTTCACTGCTCAAAAATAAGATCAGGCTCGTCTCCTGACTCTGAGAATTTATCTGTCAAAACTTCTGATGTCAAAGACAAATAAAAAACAGCTGAGCCCTGGATTATTAGAATATAGAGCATTTAAGCCCTATGGGGGTTTCTAATAACAAATGTTGTAAGCTCTGGAATGACTGTAAAGAAATGGCCAAGGCCTGAGTAAAGCAGTTGTTCAAAAGTATTTTTGATATTAAAATGTATGTGTTGCCTACCCAGTCATTTCATTACTGCCATTTCAAGGTCAAATATTACTTGTTGTAAGATTTTAAACACATTACACATTAATTCCCCCACACCCTTGGTTGCCTCTGTTGATGCAGAATCACTCAATTGGTTTGGGTTTGGGTATTGTCTCCAGTAGGAACGTGTCAAAGTCAAAATGTAGGAGTGAAGGAATGACAGACATTTAAAACAAAAAATGTTGTACTTCTCGCAGAGACAACCCCAACCTTTTCCTGTTTACTTTTATTGTCAGACTGTTTTCTAACAGTCACTCGTCACAATATTTCCGTGATGAACACATTCCTGAAACGTGGCATGTAACAGCTGAGTTATTTTGTCCGGATCTGAGTTTAATCAAATACTTTACCTAAAAGTTGGTGAACTATGTATTTTCTACATTTGGTACATTTGGTACACCCTGTGTTTCATGTGCCACTTTATATAAAAACTGAAGGTCTTGGTTCAAGGTATTGCTCTTATATTGAAGAATACAACTCCTCACAGTTGTATATGGTATAGTGGAGGTTCTTCCCTAACAAAAGGTCTTTGACTGAGCACAGACACCAGACTGCAGAGAGCACTTTCACCAGACAACAAGTCTCTTTTTGGCCTTAAGGCTAAATAAATACAGCTGATATGTGCAATGGCCAAAGTTTGTCAATCTAACTGGCAAAACGATGGTCTTGGCCAGGTAAAAGTGTGAAGTTGCTCCCTGCAATATTTGTACAGTGCTCTTTGTTAATGAAAAGGAGAGAGTTAAGAGTCAATGTTTGCAAATTCAGGTGTCCACACTCACTCACTTGCACTGTGCACACAAATACATCCACATTTGCACACACCACTGGCATGCAGCTTAAATCATATGCAGTGGAGTCTGGCTGTGATAAAGGAGAGCAGCGTTACATCACTAGTAGTCAAACGACCGCAGAGTAAAATAAAGAAATAGAAAATAATATTTCGCTGAGTTTAATTTTAGCCGATACTAGTCCTTTAAAATATGCCCAGATTAGCCCTGATACCCATCCTTATGTTGTGCTCAGCCTGCTCACATTAGTCACACTATTCATGCAAATTAAAATATTCCAACACGGGGATAGGTGAACAACGTATTTCATGTCGCTTCCGCAAATATGCGTCTCCCTGTGTCTTTGCATTGGATTTGTATGCTGCCTTTTTCATTTTTTCAAGAAACATTATTTCAAAATACCATAGTTTTGGATTGCATACAGTACCAAAAAACGGTGTGTGTATTATAGTTTAAATAAATGGAGTTATCATTTGTAACTGAATGACTTTAAGTAACTTTTTAAACAAAAATGTATTTCTTGAGGGTAACATATCTGTAGTCCAACATTGTCAAACATTAAATGTGTAAAACTACAGTTCCAAAGCAGCTTCCCCAATTTGACCAAAAACTCTCTGCAAAACCTCTTCCCATTCTTGGTTCTGCCGACATAGCACTTACAGGAACCATAGGGCACATTAATCACAGAAATAGCCTTGGCAACAGTAGTGGTTGCCATTTGTCACTATTAAAAGAATGTGTTTTGGCTTACTGTCTTAGTGTTCTAATGAACTCAATGAAAGATAAAGGTGTTCTCCAACAGGACAAATCTAAAAACTTAGTAGCATTCAATAGTGGTATCATCTCTTACAAATCACCAAGGTTATGTATGGCTGGAATGCTAGTGTTCAAAACCTCTGTACTGTGTAAACCAAGATGCACACAGATGGGCTGGACAAAATAAGAGAAACACCCATCAGTATTCCAAAATAAATCTAATCTCTCGTCCCCTTTCCTGTCTACCTTCAGCTAAGAACCCATCATTAATGCAGTCTCACTATAACAGGTATATTCACAAGCCCACGTTTCAGGTATTTGTGGGAACAGTATTATGCTAATATTTCCAGTATGAGTGCCCAAAGGAATTTAGATCCACCAACACGTTTAACAACTGCCTAGACATAATGTGAGAAGAAGGCATCCTTTGGTCCTCCCCAAACATAATGTGTGTGGGATGCAAGAAAAAAGTGAGGAAGACAACTCATCAAATCATATTAATGTTTCCACTGTTCAGGGAGCAAAGTTTTGTGCTCCTTACAGATTTGTGCACAAGCTTTGCTTGCACGCAACCCCCCAAGGCATACCATAAAGATAATAAAAACATGTAGTGTTCCCTACACAACATATTGGTGCCTTATAGTCAGTGCCAGTCTCAAACCTAGACATAGAAAAAAGGAACAATTTTTTGCCAAGCCAACTGAATGTTTGAAGTCAAACTGCATCTTAAATTAGAAACTAACAGAGCCCTTTTATTTGCTGTTCATTACTTTGATTTGTGCTATAACATACGCATGAGGTGTTTTTGATAATTTAGCTTGACTGGCCAGCTGTGTTGTTACTCCCATTTTCATTACACTGCTTCCACCTACACTTTTCCTCCCACTCTTCCCCTGAAGGGTTTCAATGATATTACGATCTTCTTTGGCCTTAGCCGTGCAAAAACAATGTCTTCACAGTGATTTCCCTGACTGACTAACACTTTTTTCCCTTGATCTCCTCAGCCTTAGTGCACAAATTCTCTCATAAACCAAGGCTGTAGTTCAGTTGAGGTCACTCTTTAGATCATTGCGGTGACACTGCTCAACCTCAATACATCTGTTATTATGGAAGGAGCCTTTAATGCTATAACAGTCAGATAAAAGCATTATGATCCTACCTATCATGCTTCTGGTATTTTGATGTATGTGCATAGACACAAATATGTTGCCCGGAAATATTTTACTCTATTTTTGTTTAACAGCAGGAAATTGTTGATTGTTGACTGAGCTCATGAATATGGAATTCATATTCAGACAAGGGAATGCACTCACATAAGAATGCAGATAAATTCAAACAATGAAAATACAATAAGATTTTTGTATTTCTTCTGGAATAATTTAATTTCAGAAGAAAAACCAAACAATTGCTGTTAACAGAAGCTTACTTTGGTTCATCTTGGCGTTTCTATCACCTTTCTATTTGATAATCATTATCTAACGGCTTATTGTTCTCAGTTTCTGTTACTTTTAATGTTCTGTTGACCACTTTTGTAGAAACAAAATAAGTAAATAAAAGTGGGATCTATGGAAGCCTGTGACAGGGTTTACGCAAAAGAATCCTGTAAGATATATAACTATCGATATTATATTACTGTATTGTTCGCCCCTGGATTGCAATACTGCTGCCCCTACAAGGACTTGTACGTGCTTTAGTTGCACGGTCGTTCAACAATTCTTACAACTTTGTACAATGTGAAATATAGCCCTATAAATGGACATAAAAGACTGATCATCCATGTGAAGAATCCTCACAATTTACACATGAAGACATTTAATCCAAAAGAACCATTTTAGTTCTACATTCAAGAAAACCCTTTATATGCTTCTAATCCAAATGTGAATAACACCCAATACTTTACTATTCAAAACCTTATTCAAAATCGCCTTGAGGATTTATTAATTCTGGTCTGAATCATGAGTAGGCAAGTTCATAACCTTATTAAAAACCACTATGACTTCCTCAAGTCTCTCAATGACAGTGCACAATGTAAGACTCTGCAGTTGTTAAAGAAGGTGGAACAAAAGAAAATACCTCTGCCCACACATCTACCAGGGAATGAAAGTGTATGCAAAACAAGAACTTGATCCAGATGAGTCATTTCTCCCCTCCATTCTAGAAGTCAATACCTACTTATTTGTTTGTCATGTTTATGGCAGCCTTGACGACTAATAACTTTTTGTGGGAGTCTCTTGTGGGTGGTAATCTGCACCAGCAGATTGGCTAGCCATATGTTCTTTGATTATTGAAGGTGATGTGTGAGAATGCTGTCAGCCTGCTGCGTCGTGTTATCTGAAGTAGACACACGGGTCGAAGCTCACAACCGAAGCCCGACACATGCTAATGAACTTATCTCATAAAATATGCATCAAGCCCTCCCAGGGCTGTACAGTGGCAGAGGCGTGATTTTGCAGGAATTATGGGAACAGTCATTTTCTATTATGTCAATGCTAAATGAGGAGTGACCTGCAGGAGAGGCATGTCTGACCCGTGTCAAGATAGTTCCTGCCAATTTTGCACGGAGAACTTTGCAGATCAGTTTTGACTTTTAAGATACTGTGTTGACAGTGAGAATAAATGGATCTGGGTGAACGGCATAACCTTGTTGAAGCAATCTCTCTCTGAAGCCAATGTTCCAAGTCTGTATAATTAATCAAAGACAATGATGTCAATGAGGGCCCCGGTTATGAAATTAGAGGCACGCTGTCTTCCATTACTGTACAACTTATAAGTGCATTAGGAGGGAGAGAGGAACAATAAACCAGGTGTGGAAACCATTAGCTCCATTCTTCATTCCAACCATTTGTGGTTCCCTTCTCTTGTTTTCAGCGCAATTAAGTGCCGTATAACAAGGCCAAAGCTGAAAGCTTGACTGTTGATATGGTAGTCAGGCTTGCAAACAAGGTGTGAACAACAACATGGCAATAGCTATTTGCACAATAATGACTTAGGCTTAACAAATTAGGTTGGTTCTATAATTTCTATAATATTTATTTGTCATCTGTGCATTGGGCTGTGTAATGAGTGACTGTTTATTAAGAAATCACATTTTAGTCATCTTAATGATAAAAAGCGTGCTTCCTGTCCAAATATAACTCACCTGACATAAATAAGATAACCAACTTGTAGATCTAGAACCATTGTTTATTGTCAAAGGTCACAAGCTGTATATTAACAATAGACAGAGCTACTGTGATATCACCTATTGGTTTTTGGACTGCAGTTTTGAAGCAAGGAGACTGCATTTTGGCCATTGCCCAAACAAAACTTGATACCCCTACATTCTTCTAATAATACAAGTTATTTCAGGGTTCCCACTTCTTAAGAAATATTTTTCTAGGACCGTTCCAGGACATTTTAGAGTTTTTCACATCATTTGCTCACAAACTGTCATATCATTCACCAATAGGCCTAGTATTTACACATTGTCGCAGCTCAGTATAAAATAGACTTGAGGCTATGATCTATTCAGCTCCTTCGATTGACTGACGCAGCTGAAATGAAAAGGGTGTGATCTGTTTTGAATCTTTTTAAACCCGCTTTGAAGTTTTCGTATTGTGGGGCTTATTTTACCAACAAGTTGAGTTTCAAACAAAATACATACCTAGGTTTACATAGGCAAGTGTGGGGCTAAAAAACAATTTTAAGAAAGTTCCAGAACAGCATACATAATTTACAGGATATTAGATCATTTTAATAATTTTTCAGGTTCTTCCATGACTGGAAAACTAGTCCTTAAATGTCCAGATATCCAGGACGTGTGGGAAGCATGCATTTAGTAACTGCATTACCTGTTTGTTAGTACAACGATGCATATTTCACTATGGTCTGTTTCAACAATGAGAAATTAACTTGATCTACTTATATTGTTGTAAAATGGAAATCTTGGAATTATTAGAATATATTTGTTCCCCCCCACTACACTTTATTTGTGCATGCAAAAGCAATAGCTCATAGCATAACATGACATGCTTTGACATGTGACATCCATCATATAGCTCATAGGTACTTCCACTGAACTATGTGAAGACATAAACAAAGCATATTGGAAGAAAACAAATTACATATTCAATTGCTTGTCTTTGAGCTGGATTATATATTAGTTATCTTCTGTATGAGTTGCCTCTTTCATAGAATGCATGTCAGTCAAATGACATTCTGCGGCAAGCAGAACAATCTCATGTGGCCGTTGGTTGTCAAATCTGCTCTGCTCCTCACCAAAGTGATGTCTGAAAGCAAAGTATCTTAAAGAAATCATTGTGAGCATGCTGCTTTGCACTGACATCTCATACAGCACACCTGTCAATTTGATGTATGAACTGACAATGCATCATGCTTTAGCTTCAGATGATTGCCTGCAACTGATGTAACAATTGCACAAGTTGTTTGAAACAGGTTTATCTCCATTTGCAGCGGTTTTCTGAAGGGTTTGATTAAAATGCTGAGAAGAGGTTTTGTGAAGCAAAACATAAAAGCTCCCCAGCACCCTCTCATTAAAGTGTCATTAAATAATATATGACTTTCAACCTCTATGGGCAATCAAGTACCTGCACTAACACTGACAGGTCTGGGGCACAGTGTGTGGTGGCCTGTAATTGACGCCAAAAATAAAGTCATCGTTATCACTACAGAGAAAAGTAAACTAGCTAATTAGAGTATACATCCAAGAGAGCTGTCGAGTGCAGTGGTAATCTATCACCAGGGAAAATAATTCTAACACTTATTTTTATGTTTAAAAATGTCAGTACTATCATTCATCATTGAACATTTAAAAACTAAAGCCGTTAGGAGATGAGAGCAAAGACTATAAGCTAGAAAGTGCCACTAAGTCATTGGTATTTATGAACAACAAGCTATTAACACCCCATACCATTTTTATGGTTATCATTTGAGTCTTGGACTGTCTAAGAATAAAAACACTGAATCATAAATGTAGGTAATGTATGTAATGGGGATTCTGCAAAAAGAAAACTTTTAAACTATGTTTTTGTTTTCTTTACTTCAGGTGATGAGCTCCATAAATCTCTGAGTGGGATCCTGACAGACCTGAGAAAACTGCTTTCTGGGCACCGGCACAGCCCCCCACCTCACCCATTCCCCATAACCACATTAACAAGTTGTTTCAGTGTGGCTCAGCTCTCGTCACTGGACTTTAACTTGAGGACCTGAACCTCACAGATCGCCAATGCTAACAAGGAACTGCCTGCTGCTGTTCCTTTGGATACTTGTTAATGAAGGCTCAGTCTCTTCTTTACGCCCACCCACACCACCACTGGGACGGAGCAGGACAGGGAGGGAGCATGCCAGGAGTTTGGTGGGCCCGATGAGGAATGGGGCAGCTGGATTTCAACGGGTCAAAAGGGGCTGGGTGTGGAACCAGTTCTTTGTACTGGAGGAGTACATGGGGTCAGATCCGCAGTACGTGGGCAAGGTAAAAAAGCCTTATTTTCCATTTTTTTTTATGGTTCAAGATGAGTCATAAATCACATAGTAAGGAGCTTGGGAGAAATTGAATTGGTGATAAATGGAGGGAGCAGAGCGCAGGGGAGATAAAATAAGAGAAAAGGCTAATAAAGAGTTTAAAACTGCTCTGGGTTCTGATAGCAATACAAACTATATAAAATGTCAAGATATGTTTATTATTGACACATTTATATCAACAATGTGAAACAAAAATAACACATTTGAAACAAAATAACATGAACATAAATAGTGATGACAGCTGCCACAGGTTACCTAATTTAATTTTGCCCCTAGAACTAAACCTCACCGTTTTAATCTAATAATGCTCTTGTTGTAAAACTGTCCTTGTTTGTAAGTGTTTTATGATATGAGTGATCTCAGGCATGAGAAGAAAATCTATACATGCTAATCGGACTGTGCCAACGCTTCTATGTTAGACTAGCTAGACACAGGACATTGAAGTGGTGAGAGAATCGATGGCATGGTAGAAATAAATTTAAATTACAGTCCTTGTAAAGCTGTCAGAACATCATAGTTATGAGCCAGGGGGGATGCTGACAGCAATAAAAAGACAGGGTGGGTCTGAATAGCCTGAATGGAATCCAGACTGAGATATATACACACATCCCTTCGGACACACTTCTTTTTGTTCCCCCTCAACCTCGGCCATCTCTTTTTTTAGTGTCATCTTTTTTTTCCTATTCTCTGCTGTGGATTAAGACATTTGTGAGTAAACTGTGTTTTAAGGCTAAAGTTGTAATTTGGCACTCCTAGCTTACATAGGATAATAGTAAGACTGACTTATCTGCCCCACTGCCGCTGCAATCAGCCCTGACAAGCCGCATTGTTTGGGGAAGTCTCTGAGGCTAAAAGCAGGGGGAGGGAGGCCGCTCTCTGCTGCACTCTTAAGTCACTTAATCCTGGGCTGCTGCACTGCTTCAAAATAATTGACTGATTCTCTGCCATATGAAAAGCATTTGGAGATGAGATCCTCAGACCTTTTGTCAGGGCAATCTTCAGGGAAAAGCTTTAACTTCAAAATGATTATGGCTATAACAAGATAAAAGTTAAACACATAATGTCTGGACACTGGGAGGGCAGGATGTCAGTGACATGTCTTTTAAGGAGTTATCAAGTATCATCATAGAGGACTGTAAGGGAAACAGTTTTGTTTTCAAGGCACATGCATTCATTCTAATGGACCAAGAGTCTCTGCAATGAATGCCCCTATAATACATCAATGCCTAATTGTGATAATGTATTCACTCTAGAGTGTAAACATTCAGTGACCTGCAAAGTATTGAGGCTATGGTGGCTCCAGCTTTCCTCCAAATAGAAACATTATCAACATTATTACTAAGATCATTTCCTAGCTGTCAGCATTAATTTCTTTCGGTATTAATTGCAGAGGAAATTCGTTTTTCACCCTTCTATATCCTTACTTATTTGAGTATAAATAAACATTACGTTCTTTGATTCTCTCAAGGCCCCTACACATGATACGCGGTAAAGACGTTTTGCCTCGGCCTTTCAATTCATTTCCCCGGAGGAGAACAAAGTGCCCAATGTAGCAGCGTGCACCACTTATATTTGCCTCTCTGCCATGGCGCTCAAAGTTTAAATCAGTTAAACATTGACCTAGTTGCCGCTGACCTTTCAAAAGCGCAACCAATGAGATAGAAGCTAAAAAGATGGAGGACGTATTGTTTGTCTGAGTTTTCCAAACTATTTAACGTAACATTAGTCAAACAAGTCGCTTCACGATCTCTAAAGAAAGCTTAATGCTTGGAGGTTAATAAGCATCACACCAGGTTTGCGAATAAGCAGTTTACGAGCTAACAGTTGTTTTAATACTAACGTTGATTTAGCTGTTTACTGGGTCCCTGCGCCCGACCTCGTGGTGAGTCAGTGTAAAACGCTTATCATGTGAAGGCTCTTTAAATCATCAGTAAAGTTGTACAGGGCCACACCACATGGGAGCTGTTCTGCCTCATCCTAAAACTCCAATATGTGTAACATTCTGTGAACCTTTTGGTGCTATATTAATACTTTATAATTGTCCATAAAAATAATTGCTCTAAACAGTCAACAAAAGCAGATACATTGTCTTTTTTTGGCAAAACTGGTTTCAAAGCATATGCCAGTAAATTTCTGAATCACTATGTATATAGAACATATCTTCTGATCACACCTTTGAATCTGCCAACTCCAGCGAATTGACTATTTCGTCTGGCGCTGTGACATGCAACTTCAGTTTCTCACCTGAAAACATGTTCAAGACAAGTGCCACAGAGGGACTGACGGTAAGGCAATCAGTGATGGCAATGTGTTTTTACATAGACGGCATTCACCAATAGTGACCACGTTAGTCATTGGCTCCACCGAAGCCTACCTCATCACTACCATACCGTCTGTGTCAGTCATGTTTTACCAAAACGTGACCATGTCATTAATAATATAATCTATCATAAGAGTAGGGCTGAAACAATGCAAAATCTCTGCCTCGATGATTCATTTAATCTTCGTCTAATCTTGCGCGTTAAGTGGCCAATTCAATTCAATTTTATTTATAGTACCAAATATAATATCAAAAGTTATCTCAGGACACTTTACAGAGTAGGTAAAGACCACACTCTATGACTTATTTATGATTTACAGAGACCCAACAATTCCCCCGTAGAGTACGATGGCAACGAAAACATTCCCTATAACAGGCAGGAACGTCAGACAGACCCAGCTCTGTGGAGGACGGACATCTGTCTTGACCGGTTGGGGAGGAAAAAACGGAGAGAGAAAGAGAGAAAAGACGGACAGATGTACAGAGAGAAACAAAGACAGACACAATGACAGAGAAAAAGACACACTTCCAGTAACTATAATAATATCTATAGTAATGTGAATACGACTTATATGTCATGATGCACACCACTACATCCGGAAAAGGCAGAGAATAAGTTTGGGATAATTTCACACAAGAAGCCAAAAAAGTGTGATGTGTCCTCTGTTAACTAGAAGTGTTCTACCACAACAGCACGACATCGATGATCATTCAGTGTCTGAGCCTAAAGCAGCCCATTGATAACGCCACTTCGTCAAGCGCCGCTGTTCCGGTTTAATGAAGGCGGTTGCCGAAGTTATAGACAAACAGGAAGAGAGTACGTAGCTGTCCTCGTGAATGCCTCTATGTTTAGTTTTTCATGAATATTAAACATAACGACACCTACCTCTTTCTTTCTCTCTCTCACCCCCTCACACACACAAACAAACACAAACACACACACACACACACACACACACACACACACACACACACACACACACACACACACATCCATCCCTGTAAGGTTACCACACCTAACAGGCCTACCCCAGAGACATAATACATTTTTTTGCAAAATAACGATAATTATAATACATTTTTTTACGCAAAATAATATATTTTTTTTATCCGATTACTCGATTAATCGATGGAATAATCAGTAGACTACTCAATTACAAAATGATTCTATAGCTGCAGTCATATTCAAGAGTCACTTTAAATCATTTCCAACTTTAATTTCAACAGCCAGATCACTACTAATTAGTGCTGGCAATTAAAAACAGAATTCAAATTACTAACAAGATGCAGTAATTTTGTCAGTTCTGACAGCATACAGAATGCATGACAATGATGGAGGAAGGGGAGAACCCCTGATGACGGTGTAGAGCGTCAGAGTACCGGTGAAGACGGCACAACTGCCGTGCTTATTAACTGATGACTTTTGCCCGATCATGCCAGTGGTTGCTTGTAGTTATGACAGATGTTTGGAAACAACATAAAATGTAATTGTCCATGTGAATGTGTCATTGTTTTCTGTTAAATGAGTCTTAGACTTAGCTTAAAAGAGGTAGATTTTACTTTTGTTAGGATAGAAAAAAAGATCTGCTGCAACAATTACTTTCATTTTTACAACAGTGATACAACTCGGATGACTGAAAATGTATCCCCAACTATTTATAAAATAACATTCAGTCATTTAATTGGCAATACAAGTAGAGAATTGATCACTCAAAACAATGATAAGTGATGTGTCTCCTCACCTGAAAAGTTATGAAAATAGCTGTTTTTCTTCAGTGTGAACTGCTTCCACTGTGATAACATCAGTGGTGTGCATTGTGCCCTCTGTTGGTGATGCAGCCTTGATTACAATGGTTCTGTGCAAGACTGGTGGAAAATGCGGACCAGTTCACTAGATGGCACCAAGGTTCAAATAAGAGCCCGTTCTCCGGAAGTAGAAAAGGCCTATTAGTGGGCTAGGGATGGGAATCAATGACTAATTGGAATCTGAATAATATGCTTATCAATTCATTGTATCAATGCCAGCATGTTTTTTGGTTGCATATTGCAAACCAATGTCCATTACCAGGGATAATTACCCTGTTAAATAACATTAGAGACAGGTAGGCAGACTTAGCATTTTTCTTTAACTAAGAAAATGTAAATGAAAATGGATAGTGTAGAAATATTCTCCCATTTCATCTACGCATTTCCAGACTTTTTAACTGACCAGGAAGCAATAAGGGAATCGATAAAGAATTGGACCGATAAGCAGAACTTTATTTGATTATTTAGTATCAATTTCCATCCCGACACTGGGCAGAGTGAGGCTTTCATGACCTGTGCATGTCTGACTTAACCTTTTTATATTAAATTATTATTATTACTATATACATAAATATTTAAACGTGCGTACATACAGTAGATATATGTGTTGCACACATGAGGCATAGGTAAATATTAGTCTTGCGCAGAAGGACTTACTAAATCTTCATCTTTATATGCTGAAGTCTATTTCAGATTAATGAGAGCAAGCAAAGCAACATTTATTTTCGTCTGCGACACCAATAGAAAGATATGCCATGTCTGCATTTACATTTGCTTTGGTGGTATGGCATGAATACAAACTAAAGAGAATGAATTTAGACTTTAGACTCTAGATACCAGACACTTTGATAGTGTACCATTTAAAGCATGCAACCTAATTTGAGAACAAAAACTTTGAAAAACAAGTGGCAGTATATTCATATTGATTACACACACACACACACACACACACACACAGTGCCTTAATATATTTATGGCAGAATTGATACATTCAGGCAGGTCTCTTGGTCAGGCAGGTTGAGGTGGCAGACACTTAAGATGAAGGGAACGTTAGAGACCTTCAGTTAAACTGGGAGCTGAAACTTACACTACTTACTTAATTATCCTCTTTGCTCCCTGAGGTGCAAATAAGGTTATAAGAAGATTCAGCATGGTGTTTAGCACTACTATTAGTCCCTACTGTACACATTAATAGGGAAGCAACTACTCTGGGGTCTTACTTAAGGGCAACTTAGCTGCAGTTGTTTAGAAAGGTCACATCGAATCACAATCACTCAAGAGTCTCTGGACCATTAAGACTTAGAGTGAATCAAATTTATTTTTTAAAAATAGCACAATGGACAATACCACAATGGCTCTGTAGTGTAAATAAAGAAAAAACAGTATAACAAGGATATTCAACAAAAAGGCAATATACAACCTATTTCTTGTTCCAGTTTTTTTGTGAGGCTGCTCTTCTGAGTGAGAAGCAGTGCTGTGTAACTCCCAAGTCCCCATGCCAGTAACAAACAGACCATTAGTATAACCATTATCATTTCATGACTGTCTTCTGCTACAGTTTTTAAAAGATACAAACAATTACTGTCACTTGAGATACAAAGGACCCATGAGGACATATTGATTAGAAAATACTTTCCACAGCGACATTTTCACATTTTATACAAGCCTCCATGTCCAGACACTTCTGACAATCTCCTGTTGACAACAACCACATTATTTCAGATTAGCAATTAAAGCCTGAAGACTTAAAAGGGCTAAATGTAACAGCCCTGTGCACTCACAATTAGATAATGTTGAAGCCTTTTCCTCTGCTGAGTAGTGATTATCTGCAAGAAAAATCTGCCATTAGTGGTGTGGTTGAAAATCAAGCTAAGCTGCTTCCTCTTTCTTCTTTATTTTACTGGCCACTGAGTTCAGCGTTTTTGTTTGTTTTTAAATTTCTTGTTGGCATCATGGCACAGAATAGTCATGAATTGCTGTTATTCATATTTTACCAAGAAATATAGCAATGTGGCGACCCAGACTCCACTTAATGACATGACAAATATAATGATCACTCACTTCTGATGGATGTGTAATCAAAAGCAACACATCTCTCAGCAATGTTTCACTAACTATGCTGTGGTTGTGTTTTGAATTCACATTGTAGAATACAGTTTGTGATTATGAAGTAAACGGATGAATTCTGGCACTTTGACACAGCTTGCCAAATTCACCATTTCTCAGACACACAGTTTCATAAAGTGATGGCAGAGGCTGCCATGCAAAGTGCCATCTGCCCATCAGGATTTTAATCTTTAATCAAATGAACATCCATGCACTCTAGCAATTTGGGGTTCAGTGTCTTGCCCAATGACACTTTGACATGCAAACTGGGTGAGCCGGGGTTCACCCAGTGATCTTCTGATTAGTGGACAAACCACTCTACTGCTTGAGCCACAGCCGTCCGTGACTTATTTCCAAGAAACGTTGTATAATTATTTGTTAAGAGACTTATCAATTAAGAAATCAACTAATAGATTGAGAGTGTTAGTAGACTAGAAATTTCTTTAAATCAAGGACAGCCCTAATTCTCTGTCCATCTTGAAATACATTTGCACGTCAAAGAGCGACACCTGACACAACTGTTTTTTTTTTTTAAATAAGTCATGGGAACATGATAGCAAAGCAATGTGCAAACCCCTCTAAAAGGGGGACTAGGCAATTAATACACTTAGCAAGAAATTGCATAATTTAGAGAATCAGTTCCACAAATCTAAAAAAATAAATCACCAATGCTGCAGGCATTGGGTTCAAAACCAAAAATCATTGCCGTAACAGCGCATGCACCAAATGTTAAAGACAAATCCAATCAATTTAGATTAAGCCACACTTAAGACCTATGGAAGGAAAGGGAAAAAAGTCTAATTTTCCTTTAATGCATTCAGAGCATGTGATGGCATGCAGTGGCATGCTCCAATGCCCCGTTTCACACACTTGCAGACAAAAGGTCGCTCATTTAAATAGAGTCAATAAACCACTTTTGCTGGAAAGGGCAGTCCGTTTTTTTCCTACAACGTGTTTATTCCATTGCTTCCTGCCTGACAAGGAATGACCATCTTTCTTTTTATTGATGGCTTTTCCTCTCAGTCCAACCCCACAACTGGCTGAGATTTATTACTGATGTGGAGCCCGCAATTTAACCTTTCAATGAGGGCTTATAAGAAGGACATAAAAAACATTTCATCAAGACGCATGCACCACTTCCAACATCTGACCGTATGAAATTGACCTGCCTAACTACTGTAAGTGTGTTACACATTGTTTAATGTGATCCAGTATAAACACTTTGGAATTTAGCAGTAAAATGCATGAAGAGGACCATAGTAAAGCAGCAAACCTGTTTAAGCACTTTGGTGATGATAGCCACTGTTGTAAAATACCTTAGTGGGACTGACTGCAAAGCCAGCAGGTAATTAATATCTGACTCCAAAATCACAGCCTTCATAACTTGATTGCTTTGTGCTGTTCTGTGCAGAGGTCTTTTTCAGTGAACTAGAGGTAAGCAAGGCGACAGCATGTGGGGTCTGAGCTAAAGACGAAGCGGTGTTAAAATATATATTACAGTTAAAGTGACCAAAATGATCAGTTTTCAATATAATCATGGTATAGTTAAAATGTGTATGAAATGCTCAAAAAACACTGATACACATCCTGAAATGTTTTCACCAAGTTTTATATTGAAAATCGGAAATAAATTCCCTCTATACAGAAACTTAGTCCTGCTGTTACATCAATATCAAGATGACAAAATCAACAACATAAGCAATTCAATTGACCTTAATTCTATTGTTATGCAGTGATTTAATAGCAATTATACTTAGCAATATGAATGTTGGAATCCCTGTAAAGAAAGTGTAGTAAATGTGTGGTTTATGTAAAATTGTGTGTATGTGTGTATGTGTGTGTGTAAGTATATTAAACACATTTACCATGACCTGGACAAATGAGAACATTCACAGGCTATGCTATGAAATGCTAGAATCTTCTCCGTAAATTCATCTCGAAATTTGTTGCTTAAGTAATTCACTGTCAAATTCAAAGTAATTTGAAAGGATTGCTCTCCTGAAGTTATGCATGAGGCAAACCAATGATTCCACCACTTATTAGAACATATTAAGAGGTTGAGGGCATTTACAATTGTAATGTATGTTGATGATGAATGTTGCGAGAAACTCTGAAAAGAACATCTGAAATAAAAGCTAATGATGCCATTCATCTGTTCTGCCAAAAGTAATATATTTCATATATTTTGTCCTCGTGGGTAATGGACTTTCCTCCTGAACTGCTTGGATCACATTTCCAAACGGTGTGCTAATGTCCCAATCAGTATCACTTACTACCATGGTCAACATTTTCCATTTGTTCCTTGACATTGATGGGCAATATTGTTGTGATTCTGGGTAGAAAATTGCATTCTGTATGTTGTATCAATATCACTGTATTGTTTAATCAAGTGTGATATGAGATATGGGAATCAAGCCTTAACCCCGGTCTCTCACATCGATAAAAATCAAGTACATGAATGTGATATGTCTAAAAATCAGTCTTACACCATGTTATATGCTATGGAAAAGGATAATCTCACTTGAAAACACATATTTTTGGAAACATTTTGTAATGTATCATAACACTTCTTCCTATTTAGTCGCATTAGTTCCTCAGATTGTTGACCTAGGAAACAGTTGTATCAACAACCATGTTTGCCTGTCTAAAACTGCAGCTGAGATGAGCGGAGCACTGAATTTGAATAGCGCTAATACAGGCATAGAGGTGAAAACAACTCAACAGCTTCTGTCTGTTTTATACACCCTAGGCTATATCTGTCAATCTATCCTATTTGGTCTTCGCTCGTTTTTTTCTCTCTCTCTAGCTCACACTAGACATTTTCTGTGGTTGCATATCTACAGCAGCCTGTGTGCATTTTTCCCTCCGTCCCTATTACCTGACTGAGTCATGACACAACCCAGATAGCGAGCTCCATGCTGTCAACAGCAAAGAAATGGTTCGCAAGCCAATATCGATCAGCTATAATAAGCCTGCAGCATTTGACACACTGTTTTCTTTCTATCATCAGCTCACCAGTTCACTGACTACCTGCAAAAACTTACCATGCAACCAGCAGTCATGATTTGGTATGACATGGCACTAGCCTGACAATGCATGGGCTTGGAGCCATCAACAGCATATCAATATGCCAACATACTGCCATTGTGTCATCACACTACTGGGTTAGTAGGAGAGTGGTTGAATGGTTGTTAGATTGAAGGGTAGTTTCAGACCTCATAATGAAAAGTAGCATAAAAATAAAGTCAAGACAGCAGTAGGGCTAGGGATGCATACAAAACACCAATGAATACACAGTGATTTGCTTTGATTAACAGCACTTAATATGAATTATTATGGGAGATGGAATATGCCCTTGATTTTCTTCAAGCGTAACCAGCCATTAAATATGGGTCAGGATCTATTTATTCACAAAGTATAATAAATATACGACAGATATCCACTATAAGGGAGCACATTTATGTTGTATGCTAGGACATATTGGTCCTTAAACAAGGTGCAAGACAAGACGTGTGCTCATGTTTGTAAGCTAGACAAGGAGGAGACTTTATTAGGAAAGCTAATGTGGGTAGTAATTCAAAGTGATTTGCTCGTGTGTTATGTAGAAGACTGTCTAACATTACTGCTTCAGTCAAGATTTGATTGGTTGTATCGAAATAAATTATACATTAATGTCAAATTAATGCAAAATTAGGGGGGCCCCATTACGTAACCACATATAAAAACCATCCCTCTTGTTTCAGAACACTGGACAGAGCAGATCTATCTTGTTTAACTGCATTGAAAGACAAAAACAACATGTTCTAACCCTTTTCAGAATGTTTACTGATATGTGAATGTACTTGCTGGTGCAAGGCTGCTGGGCCATTGAAGAAACAATGTTGGCTTGCTGCTATCAACAAAGAGTTGTGGCCCCCATATGCATTCCTGAGAGGAGCTCCGCATAATCCAAGGTGCAGAAATCCAATTACAGCATTTTCTACAGAGGTTGGTTACATTCTCCTCTGAAATCACTCAAATTAATCAATATGCTGGTTTACTGCATAGCCAATGAGTGACCATGTGCCGCAAATCCTGAAAGTAACAGGGAAAACCACCCTCTTTCAAAGCCAATAATTCCCCGTATACACAAGCACTATCCTAAGTAGTGACTATTCCAAAGCCAGTACAGATGAGCCATAATTCTTCCCATTTGTACCGGTAGTTGAGTATTTCTTACTAATAGGGTATGAGTAATGAGCCTGACGTAGTTGTTTTGACATCACTGCTGATGCACTGGCTGCATTATCAAGTGACCAAGACAGGGTAAGATGGCCTAATGCTTAGAGTGAACTAGGGCCCGGCCAATATGGGTTTTTTTTAGGTTGATACCGATTTTCGAAGGGAAAATTTCACTGATTACTGATGGCAGATATTGTGAACGGGTGAACTTTTCTTTGTGGCCTGTACACTGATATGGCTCTGCAAAGGTACTCAGAAGGCTGCTTTCTAAACAAATAACTTTATTGAAGAGGTACTGCACACTTAAACATGTTTTTGAGCCAGGGCATGAAATTGGCAACCGCCCACACGCCAAATGCAGGTAACTTTTGTGATTGGCAATGTCAGTCTACCTGCCACTTTGGCGTGAAGCCAATACGACAACACAACACTGAGTGTTGTGTGCTGTTGACCAATCAGGTAGCCGTTTTCTTGGTGTTTCAAAATAAAAACGAGAAGAAGAAAATAAAAAATGGGGCGGCATACTGCTGCCGTGAAGAGGCCGCTGGCTGCAACAGAACAAATAGAGGATGAGGAGGACGATTAAAAGAAAATAAAAAAGGCGTTTTAATACAAAGTAGAAAGGGATGACAAGGTTCATGACAGGCTTGTGTACGATGCCACAACAGAGGAGATGCACTGAGGGGAAGCAGAGGGGAGAGACTGCTCCTCCTCCTCTTTAAGGACTCAGTCTGTGCTCTGCGCTCTGTGAAAGGGGTTTTTCAATCAGTGTCTGACCTCCACATTACAGTGGGATGTAGTTTGGTTTCTGTTAATTGTTATGATTGTGTTTGTTGTTGTTTATCTAAATGTTATTCAGTTAAAATAGTCAGAATATGTCTTATCTTGAAAAGCAAAATAAACTTATAAGTCATTTGTTATAAATGTAATGTTTATTGTTAATCTAAAAATTAAAAAAACGTTGAACCTGGGTATCTAATGACACTACAGTGACAAAGAAACAGTGACTAATGGATTGCAGTTGGGTGTTAACTCAACAAATGAGCCTATCAGTGAGATGATTGGCTGTTTTTATTTCTGTTATTTTCTATTCTAAATGCAGCCACACCAGCTCAGATACAGCTGTAAGTCATTATGTAGGTTTAGTCATTAATGAGATTAAGTTGGTTAATAACTCAACTGCACTTTAATGTGGATACTGTACAAGTTCAAGAACCATGAGTCTGAGTCGTTTTTTATTTTAGGCACGAAAAAATTTGGCTGGTAAAAAACCACTGTGGCCAGTGGATTCCAAAAAAGTTAACTTCAAGCCCTGTTTTGAGCTGTAAACTTTATATATATAATGTCGTGAAACACATCAATGCTTGTTTCAATGTTGATATTTCTTACCAAATTGATATTAATCAGCATTTCACGGGTTACACACTGAGAAATTAAAAATAAAAGAAATGGCTAAATAAACATCATGTTCTGTACCAGTTATTTTCTGACCATTAAAACTAAATAGCTAAATAGTACTGTATGTTCAATATAAGCCAATTGCTGACCAGTTAAATAAAGAATAGGAAAAAAAAGAAATAGCTTAATGACACCATTTTTAAATCACTCCAAGGTTTTCTCAATTATAAATTCTGTGAAATTGGCACATGTCAGAACACAGATACAGTATGCTGATACCGATATGACTGTGATAGAACGATATAGGCTCTAGAGAGAATTATACGTCACAGCTTTGAATCCTACAGTGTGTGAACCATGTCCATAAAAAGCCATAAATCCTGACAAAATTAGGTTAAGTAAGAAACTGAACAGCTACATGATCATTGAAACAACCATTCCACAAACGGTCTAAAATGTAAATGTAAAACGTTTAACAGACTTAAAAAATTGGGACCACTGAGAGATTGTTAATGCAAACATAATTGCTCAAACAGATGGTGTGAGTTTGGATGGTAACAGGAATCTTGTTTCAGTTCCTCACCATACCTGTTTCTTTTTATAGCTGGCATTTCAACTGGTACCCTGAGCAGAGTGTCTTGCTAATTATGATTATCCTGAAAAATGGAGTGTAAAGACATTCTCACCATAATATGGGTCCATATGGTCATATTGTCAGCTCTCATTCAGTCGTTCCACACATTTTGTGTTAATTAACTGTATGTTTGCGTCTTATTGTCTATATTGACATAAGTTTATCAATGATGCCATAATTTAAATTCTGCACACATAGTCTCTACTGTTTATTCATGTTATAAACTGGGGGAAAAAAACTGTTACGGGAAGAGAATAGACAATGTTTCCTCTCTTTAGTAAAAGCACTTATTTTCTTTTGACATTTTGATGGTTGTGGCTGTGATTCTGCCTTTTGAGCTCAATGGGAGTTTTGTAGTTTAACAGAAGCCATTGTCTTCATCCTATTAATAATTATCAAATAATTGATTACTCTTGTAGGAGTAATGGAATTTTTTTAAATTAATATCACTCACTTATAATTAATGAGGAAATGTGCCTATTCTTTCATATATTTGCATTTCCTTTTCATCTTTAATTGTGCAGTTCTGAATCAATTTGCAGGAGCCTCTCCTGGGTGCTTGTATTGAATAAGCTGCAGATTCGAAAAATATTCTTCTTTTTTTTTCTTCTTTTCTTGAAAGTCAAAGAACAAGCAAACATAAACACACCATTAATCATGAATACAAAGTGATCATTTATTCAATAGTTCATAAAAAACAAGAGTCTACCGACATTACAGAGTATAATAATCCAGCTTCAGTTAATACACGTATTTTGCGTTGATGATATTTAGGACTGAACAGTTTTTTAAACTTGAGGTTTATTCAATATAATATGTACATAGTAATGGTCACATATAATGCAAACTAACATGAACACCTAAACAGTATTATGCAATCCAAAACAACTGCCCTGTAACAGATACTGCTGTGAAGCTTGCTCTGCTTGTTGCAATGCTTGTTTTCTGTCAGCAATTAGTTTTTCTTGGCTAGGTCTAACAAGTAAGATGTGGATCCTATTATGACTACACTGTTGCAACAGTCCATCTGCCACTCTGGAACGCCACAAGCAAAAGAAGAAACAACTTTCATCAGACTTAAAATAAGACAATGTAGGAAAATGAGTTCACTGGTATTGTCATTTCATCTCCCTAAAGGACAAAACTGCTAACCTAGTACATATGATGCCGTGGATCATGTAAATAGATTGCAAAAGATTACAGGATTACAAAACAAGAGTAAAACAAGATGGATAATAAATGAACGAAATACACAAAACAGCTAGAGGAATTTAGCAGGATTCCTGTTTCATCTGATGAAAACATAGGGCAGTGTTTTATTAAAGATTGGCAAACCTGGAAGCAAAAGTTTCTGGGGAGCACCTGAGGGCAACAACACTCTTTAACCATACTGCTGACAGCCAATCAACCCACAAGAAATAATTCCCTTTCATTAGCTTCAAGATGCAGTTGTTGGATCACTGCGTTTTGTATTTATTATCTATGGCTACGAAAACCAATCATTTCCCTAGTGTGTCTACATTTTACAAGTTAAAGTTAATTAATGTTTCAGATAAAAACATGTAGACTTACACCACTGGAGCTCAATTGTGTTGTTGAGGGTAAAAATTGATATGGCTGAAATCTTAGTGAGTTTATGTGATAAATAATTGCTCTGCAGCCTCATGCACAGATGTGCAATTTCACCCCACCCCAAAGTGATGATGGAAGGCATGATATAGGCATGGTGTACCTGCGCTGCAGAGTAATCCATCCCTGACCAAAACCATCACAGTGCCCACTGAACTTGCCATCAAAGATTCTTCAAAGTCAAAGCCCATGCACTTGGGTGACTAACTCCACTTCACAAGTCAGCATTACAAAATAAATCACCAAATCAGTTCTATTGTTAAACCCATAGTGGAAACTGAAACACTACTGGCTTTGTGCTAATAACTAATTATTATACTTCACCTACATGTTCCACATTCCATGTCTCATAATGATAAATCCACAATCATTACAGATCCGAGTATTTCCAAAAACGTGTCTAAATGGCATGGGTTGACAAATATATCCCTTTAACTAATAAGAGCCATACAATCTAAAGAAGATGATTAATCCACAAAAAGAAACCATTGCCAACATATCCGCAGCAGGTGGAACAAAAACATGACATATATGTTGGGCCGACTGCTCTAACCACTCAGGAAGAAATTTATTATATTACAAATATTTTGATGCCAAATGAGTTAGTCCAGCTACATCATACTGTGGATCTTATCTCCTAAGTCTCTCCTGTTACAAGATTGCCCTGTTGGGAGAGCACAGGGCAGCTGTACAACTTTTTCTGTACCAGCTGAAGTATGTCTAACACTCCTTTCATCAGGCAATGGCATGGCGGCCAAGCAGCAAGGAGTAGAACAGAATAATGTCCTACCTTTCTTAGTTGATTCTGCCATCCAGTCCACAGTTCCATGTGTGGGCAAAGTCATCAACGTATCCTCACTTGCACACTTTCAAATACCAAATGTCTTTGTTTGAATATTATAATTTCTAAGATTCACAACATATTACGAAATATGGGTTGTGTAATAAAAATAGATATATCATAGAGTCATATTGTGATACATTTGCAAAACAATCCATACAACAGCACACAGAGGCAAATTAGTATTAGTATAGTATTAGTATACATATATATATATATATATATATATATATATATATATATATGCATTTCCCCAAATTTAGGTCATGATATGTCAAATGTATTTATCCTTGTATGGTCTTCACCCTCTGGTATCCTTCGGATCAAAGTGACCCGGAACGTATTTGGAAATAAAACTGTATTTCATAAAACATTAATATATGATGTCTTTATCTCAATTTCAAACAAAAAAGATAACATACTGCATATGTTTAATGACTGCAACCAGTCTCTACTGGAACACAAAATGGAAGTGTGATTTGTATTTTGTGCCGGAGGTGGTGGAGGACACATGAGAGCAAACAGCTTCTCTGTGCTTCGATTAAAATGATGTATAATGTGTGTGTGCATGTGTCTGTGTGTCTCTTTGTAAATGGGTCCAACTGACTCCAAGAACATATAAAGGATGTAAATGTGTGGGGTATAGTAGCATGTGTGCTCAATCATTATTTTTGTTTGTGTGTGTTAATCACATACAATAAGCTAGGGCCACTGAGTTTCAGGTAGAAAAAATATATACTTGTACTATTTTTCTTCATGTAAAAACTCAATTTGACTCGAATACCATACAAGGGTCAAAAGGTCAAATACCAAATTTGAAACAATACAAAACTGGTCTGATCCCCATTACATCAAATGGCTTTACAAAATGTTTTGACAAGATACTTTAGACAGTAATTGCATTATGTGGATTCTTTTATCAAAATAACACACACACACTCACAAACGAAAACACGCGCACACACACACACACACACACACACACACACACACACACGCACAATAGCATTTCACCAAGCAGTACATAATACAATACAATGACAAAGAAAAGGCCAGGCTGCCTCCAAGACCCATAAAATAGAATCAGAATCAGAAATACTTTAATAATCCCAGGGGGATATTATTTTTGTTACAAAACTCCAGATATACAAACAACAACAAATATTATACAGACTAAACATATATTAGAAAAAACTGAAAACAGAAATTAATATTTACAGTAATGAAATATATAAGATTGTCTGTGGTTGAGTCTGAATTACAGAGAGAAGGTGACAGACTCTCCTATTGATGCATTGTATAGTTTAATGACCACAGGCGGGAAAGATTTCCTGTGGCGCTCTGTGGTGCATCTGGGTGCGAGGAGTCTTCTTCTGAAGGTGCTCCTCTGCTGGGCCAGTGTGTCGTAGAGAGGGTGGGAGACCTGGTCCGGTATAGACTGGAGCCTGGACAGCATCCTCCTCTCTGCCACAGTCGTTAGGGTGTCCAGCTCCTCCCCCACTACATCACCGGCCCTCCTGATCAGTTTGTTCAGTCTGTTGGTGTCTGCGACCTTCAGCCCACTGCCCCAGCATGTGACAGCGAAGAAGATCGCACTGGCCACCGATAGCTTGTGCATAATGCTATGTTAGTGCTGGAGCAGAGACTGGCTGCCCCAGTTAACATTCTGGTATTGAGGTTAGAAAAAACATGTTTTCTTGTATTTATTTAAACCAATTGCAATCTACTTGGGTGGCACTGAGCCCCGAATACAGTGAAGTGCACTGAAAGAGAAAGCCTGTCATCTGGGGTGTGTAAGGGGCACCAAAATGATCCCAGCTCCTAACATCCAGTAAGCCAGTCTAACTAGTGCATGGCAGCTACACTATGGTTAAGATTACAAAATATCATGGCTATGTCCCATACTATGCAACTAAAAGCATTTGGATAGATTGGAAAAGATCATGGTCATGGCCAAGAAAAATGTTAATATTAATTTAAGGATGTTCACGGGACGCAAACTGCAGTCATCACCATTAACGTTTCATTGGCACTGTACAAAAATTACCAATATGTACATAAATCCTTGGCTCTTCAATCAGAATGTGATTACAGGACCGTAATGGTTTACTGAACCTATATTGTTATAAGTAAGTCAGAAAAAAACATCACCAATATTCAATCAGATGAAAACACTTCCTATCTAAAAGCAACTAAGTAAATTGTCCATGTCCATTCTGTTTAGTAGTGCATAAAAATGGTCAAACGTAAATCATTAAAATGTAGAATTTTGGTTTCTTGGTGCAAGTATGACAGTTTTTTTTGACAGACAATAATAACTGTTCTTCATGTTACCCTGGAGCCTGAAGGTAGTCAATTTGGCTGGCTACAATGTCTGCCTCAGTGCTCCTTCTTGTGTCCTTGTTTAAGACATGTTCAATGGTGTTTGTCGAAATTCCATGCCACTGATAAGAAGGCAAAAATCCATATCCATATATGTTAATGATTACATTGCATTAGAGCCTTTAAATATTTTAAAGACTTTGGATGGTATGAGTGATCTCCCCGGGGAGGTAAACATAACTATGTCAATAGGCTTTCTGCCACTAGCCCAGAATGTGTTTGTCTTGTACTGTACAAAGAGAGCCGCCGTGGCCCTGTTTCTATATAAACAAAGATGTTCTCTAGCTGGAGTACTGATGTTCTGCAACAGTGTAGAGAATCATCTGGTCAAAGCCATGTGCTGCCAGGTGAAAGTATTAAAACTTGTTCTTGCGGAAAACAAGTATTTACCTCCACTTTTCACTGTCTGATCTATGCTGAACAAAAAAAGATCTCTCGCATGACACAAGATTTTTGTCAAGCTTGAACAGAATTGGGTCCGCAATATTGAGGCGTTATCACTGCAGCATAATTGCACATAGAGAATACATTATTTATGAGAGATTTAGCCTCATTAATCTGTGAAATACTCTGAAACTACAATGATTTTATTTTTTTCATGACTTAGTGTTTTGTAGATCCTTGCTGGGACATGAATTTCCTCTTTGATGCGCAATCAGTTTCCTTGACTGTCTTTGTGAAATAGTGTTCTTTGACAGCTCTTCCCCAGTGCTTTCAATGAATCATTATCTGAGCCAATGTTTGCACTCAACCTGTCTTTTTCCTCTTTTGTCTTGCAGCTGCACACTGACCTCGATAGGGGGAACAATGCGGTGAAGTACACCCTCTCGGGAGATGGGGCTGGCTCCATTTTCACAATTGACCAAACAACAGGGGACATCCATGCCTTAAGAAGTCTTGACAGGGAAGAGAAGCCTTACTACACCCTACGCGCCCAAGCAGTTGACATCGAAACCAATAGGCCCCTAGAGCCTGAATCAGAATTTGTAATTAAGGTTCAAGACATCAACGACAATGAGCCAAAATTCCTGGAGGGACCTTATACGGCCAGTGTCCCTGAGATGTCCCCAGTAGGTCAGTGACTATCTGCTGTGTTTTGTTTCGTCTACTAACGATAGAGAAGCCTTTGCTTAATTGATTAGAATAATTTGCACCAAAAGGTTTGTTTTCCCTGCTTGAACTTTAACACAAAAGTTTCAGGAGCATCACAGGTACAGCCACAGGGGCAAAGCTGCTCCCCCCGGATTTTGACATTTCAGAGAACCAGTTATTCTTGGAGTGCCCTGAGTATATTTCACAGCTTTGTCTGTATACATTCCCCCCCAGGGAGAACAGATCAAGGTAATTTGCTGGGAGAATGGTTTTTTCTTGATCTGAATGGCAATGAAAGCCTCAAAACTCTAAAATCTGCTTGCTCTGCAAGTCTACTGTTGAACCAGAGAAGCTTTCAAGTTTATCAAAACACATCTAGTGTGACCATGTTAGCAGAGTGCAGAGATTAGCTTAAAAAAACACCCCCAGAATGAATCCAGTAGATCATACATTAGATAACTTACAGAAAACAAATGAATTGTCATTATCTTTGGTACTTTAAAGGGGTACTCCAGCAGTTAACTGTGTCACTTCCCGAGAAAGAAACAGTTAATGAGAGATATCAGAAATAACATATGTGTTGCGCTCATATGTTTTCAGAAATTCAGAAAAGAAGTAGCCCAACATAGACAGGTCCATCATTTTAATTTATTTTTACACTATATTTTCCCTATAAAGAACTTCACTTAATGCCATGAAAATAATCACCTTTTAGGATGATGTGAAATGTGTGTATGTTTGTGTATAATACATAATATAATAATATAATATCATATAAAAGCATAATATATAAAGAAATACTAAAGATACACCAAAGGTAATCAATAAATGTAAGAATATGTGATCAAGATCTTGGCTACAATATCAAATCAGGTTTACATCCAAAAACATTCAGTGCTTTTGTGTGCTGAAACTAGAAATTATGACGTGGGTTTTTAAATAACCTTCACTGTCAACAAATACAAATAATACTTAATCATGCAAAGTGGCACCACTATATCAGAAATGTATTTGCTGAAATTACAATTTTGAGTTTTAATTAGCTCCCCACAATTTGAGTAAGAAATTATCTACCACGAGTGCAAAAAAAGTAAACAAAAAAAAACATCAAACCAATTTCAGTCATTATCAATATTTTTTTATAAGCAAGACTTGCATGATGAATGGGTCCACTAGCTGTTAGATCCTTCTTTTTGCCTTTTGGCTAGAATTCCCCTGCATGTTTTTATTCTAGCAGGGCACATCAAAAAATTGAAAAGAAATGCTGAACATAAATATGCAATAATGGTTGGTAATGAGGACTAATCTGTGGCTAGATATCATGAGAGTCCCTTAGAATTATAAGCAATTTGCTTTTTCCTAAGTCATTCTAAGAAAGCATCAGATTAAAAAAAAGTATTTCAGTGAGTTGCTCCTAGTCTATAAACTTGCATTTGTCATTTGTCATGCAACTCCAGTCAACAGAACTCCCTTTCCTATCCTTCTCAGTCTTTTGATTACACTAATTCTTCTCTCTTTCTATTCATATTCTTTAATGTAAAATTTGTGAACATTTTTTTATTTTTCTCGCTAATTTGTTCCCTCTGCATTGTATTGTAACATTACAGTAATTTGTTGAATATTGTGATATAAAGAATATTTAATCATGTCAGATAGATAATCTATATTTTACATGATCTGTATTCTGTCTTCTCCTGTGTTTGTCAGCAATGACCTTGGGAGCCATTTCTTCCACCTAGTTCTTACTCACACACCCAAATTTCCATAATTGCAGGAATGTAATTTATTCAGCCTGTTTATTGTCTCAACCCAGGGTAAATGCTGTTGGCTTTGTCACCTAGAAATGCGTAGGTGTCTGCCATTTTTAACGGCTTTTAAACTTTCCCTGCATCTGAGCTCAAAGGAGCTGTGGATTTTCGTCTCCTGTGCTGAACTCAAAATGTGTTAATGTGTAATCGCATCTATTGCATATGGGTGTGAAAACGTGATGCAGTCCTTCTCTGGTATGTCTAATCAGGGATGTGTGGCTTTGTGTGGAAGGATTGAGACACTAATCTCTTCACCTAATGTTTCAATGCCATTGTTACCATCTGCTCAGACTGCAAAGCCTATTTAATATACAGCAAGTTCTTTACAGACAACAAGGAGCTTACCAGAATTTTAAATGGCCATGTAAGCGCTATCCCTCTGGCCAATGTCTCCTGTTCATAAAAGTGTTTCACCACAGTTGAAAAAATTCACACAGCAAGTTTTAAAGCCAAGCAGATGTGGGTATGCGATTGATACATGGACATATGTGCACTGAGCCGTCTGTCTTTAAGGCATCCATGTCAACTTGTCTGCCAGTCAGTCTTTCTAAAGAATATGCCCATCTGCCCAAGAAACACCAGTCTTGGAGTTATTAAATAGTCAATCTGACATGGCATTTTTTGTGAGTTACTCTCCTCAGACTGGAAGCTTTGGATTGCATCTGTTGAATTTAAATACACGGTAAATAAGCACTGTGTGCAATGCCAGCTAGTTAGGGAGGATGAGCCAAACACCCAACATGTAATTATTTTTGCCCCTCTTACTGCAGGAGTTTGGAAGTATGCCATCCTAATACTGTTCTTGCCACGGCCCTTTGTTTTCCTATTGGTAGCATTGTTTTAATGATTTTTTGTTTGTATTTTCACCCTTGCTTAATTTTTTTTAAATAATGCCCTGTCAGTAATCCTACAAATGTGCAACTCAAATCACACAATAAGAAAACTGACAAAACACCCAGACACATCCTTTCTCCTGCACACTCCTCCTCACTGCACTCCATCAGCCACTTTGACTGTTATGTGTTAGCTGTAGCTTGCTCAGTTGTGATTCATCGTTAATTAGTGTCGGGTGAGATCGTTCAGTTAACTGATGAACTTCAAATAGTTTGGATTGCAGTCTCATGAGGCAACAAATTAAGTCAATGTCAATATGTCTTCTGCACAATTTTCTCCAGGGACGTATGTGACGCAAGTGACAGCAACAGATGCAGATGACCCCACCTATGGAAACAGCGCTAGAGTGGTATACAGCATCCTCCATGGCCAGCCATACTTCTCTGTTGACCCTAAAACAGGTAAAGTACTTATCCTTGCTGATATATGTGACAAATTAGTTTTTCAATCAGCGTAATGTTCATAAACTTCACATGTTTTACTTTAAATATGCAAGTCCTCAAAAATAAGTACCTGTTTTATGTGCACCTGGCAATTGCAGCAAGGCAATCATGCAGTGAAATAAAGATTGCTAGGCCATTAGTCTTGAATGATGTGTCTTCTTAGTGGGGTGCTGTTGTGGACCAGTGCAAGCATATATCATGAGAGTAAAACTGGTCCCAGAATTGACCCCTGGGGCACTCAGGGGTCAATAGGGTCAACAGTGGGCCATAAAGGACACATGCTCTTCAGTGAAGAGAGGGGATTTTTTTCTTTGACAGGTATGATATAAAGGCTCAGTTGTATCAAACGCAACATTTAAATGAAGCAGCATTAATATCAAGCATTTATTATGATCAAGAACAAACCATTAAATTACAATATAAACATCCAAGAGATTTGCTTTAGACAGATATAAACTGTCAAATGTCCAAAGTATTTGAAGTACATCAGCTCTAAATATGGTAGTTGCAAGCTTGCTGGGGAGGAGAAATGCCATCACTTTTTTTGCAACATATCAAAATGTCAGGTGGACCCACAAACTGACAGTTTCAGTATCAGCATCAGGAGAAACACCATCATCGGAAAATGCTATCTAAATAGCACCAGTGGCCTTCTGAATCTTTACTGCAAGCATACGGAGTAGTTGGTGTTGTGCACATACCATCTGATGTTGAAGCGTTATTTATATATTATTTACACCTTCACTTTGCTGGTGTGGACGCTCAGTGTCATAGGGGGAAATGGCAGTAAGGAGGTTGCAGAGTAGCAGCAAAGCAGGGTATAGGTGATGACTGCTCTAAATCTGAAAAACATTCATGCCACCACTATTTGCCAGCAGTGGGCTTCTGTTGGCTCACCACCTGGGGCAGTTCAAAGCATAAGAAAATAGGTTCATACATATCACACAGGCAGATACGATGGAATCTGTTGCTGATTATGCGGCTCATTCCAGAGCATTACAGAACACATACAGTGACACAGTGGGGGGGGGTTAAAAGTAAATGTTTGACCTGCTAGGACTGCATATATCTCCAAACACACACCAGCAAGCAGAGCAAACACTGAGAGGAAAAAGGTGAGCAATGTAGGAGGGTGACAGCAGTATATAGTATAAATGTCCATGCATGTTGCAGAATCATCCATCTCAGAAACAGATATCCTCCTTCTCAAAAAGAAGCAGTCTCTGATTTTGGACATAAGTATGCAAGGGGCATGTGGATCAAATGGTACATCCTCACGACATACAGTATTAAATGGAATACGAAGAGGGGAAAAGTGCAGAACCACCTATAGTATGCTGCCAACTTCCTTTTAGCCTGCCAACCTCCCACTGACCTAGCTATTAATCTGCAGTACAAACGCTCTCTGATCTCAGGGTCTCTGATCCTCAAGTGAATCATTATATGGTTTCACCAGAGTTCCCTATTGAATGTCAAGTGTCTCCAGTTTGTGAAATGACCTCTATTCCAGCCTTGGTAAGAGCACTTTCTTCCTGGGTCCGGAGCTCCTTAGGTGGAAATATATCGTGCATCTTGAAACAAATTGTGAATTCAGCGTCAAAGATTTTTCAAAGGGGTTTTATGTTAACCACTTCTTCCCTTTTGTCTTTTCTCATCTTCTCTATCTCTATCGCTCACTCTCCCTATTTTCATTCTCTATTCATCACTACTTTATTATCTGTGTTTCCCATTAATCTTGCTGCACACCAGGTGTTATAAAGACAGCCTTGCCTAATATGGACCGAGAGGTGAAGGAACAGTACCAGGTATTAATCCAGGCCAAGGACATGGGGGGCCAGCTGGGAGGGCTGGCCGGGACCACCACTATCAACATCACCCTCAGTGATGTCAACGATAATCCACCCAGGTTCTCGAAAAGTGAGTACCCTTTTTGTAGATAATTGAAAGAAAAAGAAAAAAGAATTGATGTTGAAACTTTTATTTTTAATGATAATAATGCACATGACCTGCAGGGTCACACATTTTATGACAACGAAATAAACACTGTGCAATTACAACAGGGCAGGGGGTATTCATCATGTCTACTCTCTGTAATTGGATTTCATTATTTGTTATTATGTGCTGTCGTAAGCAAAGGCCTGTTTATTTAGTATGATTGCATCAACATCTACTACTCCTGGCAAATAAACTAGGACTGGTGTTATTTTGCTCATGGGGCATCCTTCTATATTTAGATTGGGTTTGAACACGATGGTGCTGCACCAGGGATTGAGTCAGTGTATTTAAACACTGTATTTCATCCGGTATTTTGTATAAGCTGCTAAACCAGATTAATTTGATTTTACAGTTCACCAGGTCATATAAAAAGCCCAGCTGAAAAAAAAAATACTCATTACTGTAAACACGTTGATCTGTGAAAGCTTCTCTACTTATACTAAGCATACATATTAAATTGTGTGCAAAATGTATCCTATTCCAAACCAGCATGCGTATGACAGGAAGGCAAAAAAAATACTTTTCTGTACTGAGGCAGTCTCTTCAGGTATTTTGATGCGACACAGAGGGATCTCATCAGAATGTAAATACAGGCAGCAAGACGGTCAAGCTCCTTTGGCTGCGAGGAAAAGATGATATTTCCATAATGCTGTCACAGCAGAAAGGTATGGGCCAAGTACGGCTGCTCCTCTGCCCTGTCCCAAATCCCCTCTTTGTCACCTTCTCTCTTACATCTATAGAAGGCTTACAAGTATAAAGAGAAAATATGTGGAAGCCATATTGGAGGACCTCATCAGATGAGTCAGTTTGCTTACAATAGTGCTGATCGATACCACATCTATTCCAGAAATCCTTTTTCCCTTTGTTTATTATAGAGTTAAGTATTTTAAAACCGTCAATCTCCTCAATGAATCTCTAATGGCACCAGATGTGATTGCAACTGTAATGCCTGTAATGATCATGACTAATAGGGGTGTATGGTATGTAACTGCATGTGGCTTTGTTGAATTACCCTAGAAGCTTGTGAACCCGCTGACTGTGCCATACAACAGCTGTTTCTTTAACTTATTTCAACCCGCAACTCACCCCGTGTTGGCACTAGCACTGTGTTCTATCCTTGAAAGGACATGAACCTTCAAAGACTTTTTAAAATGAATGCATTCCCTTGAAAGTACTTGATTATTTATTGAAATTATAGCAGCCAAATTCATCCATATGCCTCAGCTCCCCCTGTCAAAATCCTAAGCTCAACATTGAGGGATAAATTCAAGATCCATTGTAAAATTGAGGAATAACAAATAAAAGATGCAATAAAATATACACAACAGTATCCCACTGTGTAGCACAACCTCATGTATTTCTTTTAAAGAGCATTTAACGCAACATTTTCTAATGACCTAAGCAAAGAATGGTATTATGTCTATATCAGTCCTTTCATGTTGGTCCTCCACCAAGAAAAATAAATATCCTCTCTGCCAAGCAGAATCCCTTTTTACCTTTTGAGTGCCTCGTGTCTCACACTGGCTTATTGTAGACATGTATGTTCAAGTTTTATGTCATTGTGTGTCAAGAAGCACTATACCCTCAGAAGGCACTTCTAAGAGACTCATACTATGCCTTTCTCTTCTGCACATCATCTTCGTATGGTTATTTGTCATACAAGAGCTAAATAAATCAAATTCCAATTAACAAATCATGTTTTTCTTGAACTGATCTTGGCTGATTATTCGATGTAGCAGAGAAATGCATCAGGAATTAATTCAATTAAATATAGGAATGTGCTGAGATTGTGTCAAAATAATATTAACAAAACAGTGATGTCTGTCCTGAGGATAGGCACAAGGACTACTTTGTGATTATGAGGACTCATGAGGTAATGTCTCTCGTCCCTTCACAATGACTCAGCCCTAATAAATGCTGTCTAACCTTTGAGACAACACAGGTGTTCAAAATCACTTTGAGTTCCTGAGATTTCTAGAACTGACAAGAAGTATAGAATGAAAGGCATAAACAACTACTCAGAATATTTTTAACGTCACTTGACTGTTACTGAATTATCCATGTCAGCTCTCATACATTATACTGTATATAAGAAATGGATGTTACTACCATGACATCAATTCCAAGCTGTGCTCTGCTATTACATTTATATGGCGATGCTAAATGCTACAGAGGGAAACTGCCAGCTGAGGTGAGTCAGATAGCGGACTATTGCTGGTGGGTGAGGGGGAAGCTCTGGTTCGCTACAGTGACCAGAGCTGGTTGAAAATTGCCAGTTCAAGTTTAAGTAATAAGCTAGCCATAGCTGACTTTAGCTTTGTTAGCAAGGTGCAACTGAATGCTGATCACAATGTTATAATTAACTTTGATGAAGTGCAAACACGTTTTGAGAGGGTCAAAGTCCTTTAACACAGACAACACCCCAAAAAACAAGTTCACGTCTATTTTAATTTTAACAGTGCCTTGTAGGCTATATGTACCGCTGGGCCTCTATACTGTCACTAGCATGGCGACCTCTTAATCAAAAGGCAGCCACACCCCAAAGCATACTCTTTATCATCTATTTTCCCCTAAATGGGACCATAATTTACTAAATGAACATCAAGCTGTATTGAAGAAGACTTGGAACTAGTGGTTAAGATCATCAACTCAATAAAAAAATGAGGTAATAAATCAAGCGAGAACTAGGGTCATTTTCTCATAGACTTCTATACAATTCTTGCAACCAATGGAATTTCCCCCTGCTGGACATTAGGAATAATGCAGGTTTAAGGTGCTTAAAGTGGTTTAAGGAGTTAATCTTTATTATACAGCCTATGTTAACTCCATGAACCCACCAGGTGTTTGCATCAGATTTGTACTAGTTTTCATCTCTTTGGCACAGGCAGATTATGGGCCATTGTTCGAACAGCATCTCAGAGAGACACAGAAACAGTATTATATTACTTTCCAACTATTGTCTGGTGTAAGTGATAATCAGTCAATACACAGTTAGTTTGTTTGCTTATAGATTTCTTCCCAAGTTTGTAGCAGTGGTTTCTGCTGTAGGGGGTATCAGAGCCCCAAGGCTCTTGTGCCTGTGGATTGTACAGTTTTAGCCAGCCAGTTACAAGGAGCTGAGAAGCCTTGATGTCCAACAACGTCAAAATTGAATAATGTCATGCTCATAACTACAGGGCTGACTTCAGACAGAGCATACCAGCTGGTTGTCTGTGGGGGGATAAGAAACCCTTGTGTGTGAGAGACTACATAAAAGGCAGAGGATGTGTAGAGCTCAGTATTTTTATCTCTGATACCGAGTGATAATAAATGATTCCAGCATGATGTTTGTTTGTTTATAGGCTTCTTTCACCTACGAGTTCCTGAGTCTTCTGCAGTGGGGTCTGCTGTCGGTAGAATCAAAGCCCATGACCTGGACATCGGGAAAAATGCCGAAGTCGAGTACACTATTGTGCCAGGTGATGGAGGCACCATGTTTGACATCACCACCAATGAACACAACCAAGAAGGGATCATCATTCTCAAAAGGGTATGAAGTCTCAGAAACTGAGATGAAAATGTTAAAAAAATGTATTGTAAATTCTCATTACTTTACATTATTCAGTTTCGTCAACAGCATGCCCAAAATAAAGGTTGATTTCTAATAAAATCTGGGTAGTGCTGTAAATACATAAAGGAGGGTGAAATTAACTTTAGCCATCAACATTGGTTCTCATGGTGAATTCAGTGTGATGTATTTCAACAGCAGTAATTATTTCAGTGTCAGGCCATTACCATCACTTTGCTGCTCTGAGTTTCTTATTTTTAGACGAATACCTGTCTCATTAACCTATTCATTCCTATTGTTCCACTTTTAATGATTGAATTTTCCTGATTGTAAGCTACTGTCAATAAAACGCAACACTTCCTGTGGATTTTCACATCACAGATCTTCCAATAAGGGGGTGTTCTGATTACCTTTAATGTGACAACCTTGCTGGAAGCGTTCAGTTACATTCATGGTAGCTCAACATAGATCGCTAAGAAGTAGTTAAAGGGCTGGAATCAGTTGGTTAATAAAAATTATATTTTTGTTTGAAAAAATAGCTATTTCATTGAACAACTTTTTATTTATTATGCAGTGTAAGATACATTTTACTGACTTCTTGAGACAACAGGTAGACGTGGATGACAATTTGATTTTGCATTAATTCGGAAGCAGGTGAAATTCTCTAATGCAACTGTTTTCCAGATAAAGGACTGCTTCTCTCTGCCTCTAAGTTTAAGCATGATAATAATAATATGGTGCTTTTTTCTACCTTAATATTCTCAAAATGGTAAGCAGAGGGCTGTGTGAATAGCCACAGGAACATTTATTATTTTTTCATTGCTTAAAAGGGGCTGTACTCAGAGCATCATAGAACAGCAAACAAATGTTTGCTATGTTAAGATATAAAGTATATCCTGAGCAGAGAATGAAGTCACTCTCCCTCTGTCTGCATTTTGTTTGTTTTGATAGTCAGTCCTGCCGCCAAATTTACTTTGAAATATATATTCCAAACAGTGTCCTATGGGGTCACATTTTATCACATTTTGACAGCACCACAACACATTGTGTAATCCTAAAAAAATCTGACAATATAAACGCCATAGTTTTCAGAAATGACTGAGGTACTGTTAGGTATAACCGAGTTGTCAATCAGGACAAAGCTACACTTCTAAAGGGCTGCTTTTTGTTAAATAGTGCATTTAAACTTCAGTATTTCTTTCATGCTGGAGAGACTGTTGAAATCAGGACACTTGGCAGAAGCAAGGGCTATGATATTTCAGGTGTGTGATGTTGTGCTCTAACACTTTATCTCCTTGCTGCCCATGCCTTAAAGCAGTGCTCAGAGAAATGCACAGCTCTCGCTCTCTCTCTGAGCACCTGTGCTATAAAAAGCATTCGCTCAGCATGTCAGGGCTCATTTAATATGCCATATGTTCTTTTTTTTGCTAAATGGATTAATATATCCAATGTACAGTGACCCACAGCAAGAAGTCTTGGCCTTTGGTTGCACTTTCTATGAACCACAGAGCAAAAGTATCTCATTTAGTGTCATCTTTTACTACCTATAGCATTTGCAGAGCCATGGTATCACTTCACAAAAAAGCAAGTGGCACAAAAGCAGCAGTGACATTAGTGAAATGTATTACTCCTAGGATAAACCCTTTGAGATCTATCATCTCATTTTTAAGAGGGCACCCACAACCGACAGAGGACATTAGAGCTGTAGACAAAAATTAGAAAGAGAAATGTGATCCAGTCAGTAAAATGAGTACTAATCTACTAAATAGCTAGACTATAATAAGACTTATTAAGCAATCAATTATCAAGTTTTGTCTATATATAAAGAAATTACAAACCTCTGCCCCAACATTCCATTAATTTATACTTAATATCATAATATATGTCCATTTTGGATTATTTTTTGTGCCTTTTTTAGACAGTGATTGACAGACATGAAAGCGGGAAGAGAGGGGTGACATGTAGCAGAGGGCCGCAGGTCCGAATGGATGCATGCTCTACTGGAGGCCACCCCACAATTTTATATCTTTAAGGACATTAAGAGAAGATCAATAACTTATAGATATTTCATTTCCAATCTACCACAGGGCAGTTTTCCCTAAACAATTCCATAATTATCATACCAATTTTGAATGATATAGAAGGAAATAGTAATAGAGGGCACAACTGCTGCATAAAAAAGCCTGTCAGAGAATTATTTCATCAATATAAACGTCATTTTTCATAATGTATTCATGTTGTTTTGGTTTATGAAATGAAAATCTCCCTATTTACATTCTTCACAGTCTCATTTGATTACATTTTCAGGTATCTTTATGGTATGCCTAGTTAAAGACATGAATACAAATTCAAAACACACTAAATAGAAATGATATTATTCTTCTACCCAAATGCTTGAATGTAGAGAACAAGAGCCAGCTATTATTTCTCCTCTGGACATTGAAAGCATTGAGTTCAGTGACAGTGGGTGATAATATGTATTCATTGTGCTGCATGAGCAGAGAATAAAACAGTCTCAGTATCATTAAAGAACACCTACTTTTAAGATTAAGCTAGGCATCAATGGGACATAAAGTGCATTAATAAGATCATTTGCATTAATGATATCATCATTAGACTGACTCCTTGCCCACAATTGGCCATTTTAATCAGAATATGAGTGATCTGGGCTCACAAATAATCTCTAATCTATGTGCTGTACTACAGCATCAAGTACTGCAGTCTAGCAGGGTTGGTAAACAGGACTGTGCAGTGAGCAGTTTTCAATAGTTTGCAAACTTATTTCTACCATTTGGAGCCACTACGGCATTACAGAGTTGCTGTTGTTGCCACACTTGTGTCAGCATGCTACTAAAACACATTAAGTGAATATCACTTGAACAGCTGGCTGATGTTTGTCTCAGTATCTCTTAATGTGCTACAGTATCAAACAATTAAAGAGCATACTAATATGAATGTGTGGAAGCTGGTAGGTCTCGCCCACACACCAAACTATGCAGGTGCACGCATACACAATGGCTTATGTACTCTCACACATATGCAGAAAAACATGCACACATAACAGCTTTAACCTGCTATTTTGTTGCATGCGCAGTGAGTTGATTTCTTCATATTTCGTCCTGCATTTCTCTTTGGTAGGAGGCAGTCGACACCGTTTGTGAGTTTAAGTGCCATTTGTTGTCAGTGCTATTGAGGTTCAATAAGAACTGCAGAGCAATGCTAAGTTTGCATAATGCAACAGCCACAAAATGTCTCTGTGAAACAGAAAGCGAGAAAATGTAAATGTCAGAAATTGAAGGTTTTTGTAGAAATGCTCTGATGTGTGTGTGGGTGAGATGGATTTCTTTTCTAGAATATTTTTTTTCCCAAAATGGTATCTATTTTGCCATCATGTCAGCAATACATTTATAAGAACAACATTAATTTTTTCACAAAAATGCGGAAGATGCGGCTGTCGTCAGTTGCTAATCACTACCATAGATATGAGGCCGTATGGCCCTACTGTACCTTCTAGTTGGCTCAGTAGAGCTTTGTTATCTATTCTGTTGGTGAGCTTGATCACCCATCTGTGTTGCTTCCAACTGCTCAACCGTAGGAAGTAGTATGTAAATGAATAACAGAAGAAACTATTAAAAGACCAAAAGGTCTATGTAAGGAGGAAGGTTGGTGTGTTAGATGGGTTGAACACACACAGGACTTTAACCCGGGAGAACATATTTAACGTCCCATGTGAAACCAAAAGTAAATGGTGTTAACTTTCCTACATAATATTAGTATTGTTTGATTTCACAATGGGACCGCCAGAGCATTAATAAGGGAAACCAAGGGGTCCTAACAGCAACTACTGTAAGTCCTTCTCAACCATATCTATGAAGCTGATAACCAGGGATAACAGCCATCCAATTGAGTGTCAAGGTCCTAATTGAGTAAAAAATGGATTTTTTGTATGTCGAATGTTTGAACATAAAAGCAGTACTAGTTGTATTAATAATAATTTTATTTACCACTAACACCCTAACTTGACACTTCCCCCACACTTTGTAGCTTTACACACAAATTCACTTCTAGAAAATTAAAAAGTGGTCCACATTTTATTCTGCCTCTTCCATGCAAATTCACCTGAACAAAATACTTTTAAGGAGTGGTAATATATCAGTTGTTGTCACCTAATGTTTAATTTTGGAGATACGGTGTATATGCAAAAGTAGCTAGCCAATTCTATCTATTACAGTGCCTTTCAGGCTATGTCTGATGTAAGTGTCTAAAATGTTTTTTTGGGGAATGTAAATCTGATTTAGTTTTTTCTGAAGTTTCAGGCTGAGGTATTCGTTAACTGGTACATTTTTAGTACAAGCCCCAGTTCACAAAGGTGTGTGATCCTTTGATCCCCAAAAATATGCAGTTGAGTGAGTAATTGATTCCCTGCTCAGTGTAAGTGCTGCCTCGGGATGCTCTGTGCATGTGTATGAACATATACCAACTTTTGTGTGTAAATCACGTATTTGTGCACTGTATGTACATAATGTGCTTATAGTAGTGGCTATAGATCATTGCATTGTGATCTTCTCACTGACGGTAATGGAATAACAGAATGAGACAGCAAGTAATTATGATGTAAATGAAGACAGTTATTTGTTTACATCATGTATACCCTCAGTGGATGGTGAGGATGCATTGTTCCTCCTCATTGTTTTATTTGCAGTGTTTGATATGTTGCCATATAACACAAGAGCCAGTGTGATGTATTCCCTACAGTGGTAAGCTACTGCATTGTTGATGGGGGGGCATTCTGAGCCCCTTTAACTGACCAAGCCCCCCCACAGTGTAATTTACCAAATGCCTGTGGGATTGTGATATTAGCAGGACATGGACAGAGTGAGAAAGAGAGGAGACAAAGGATGAGCTGTGCCTTAGAAAGGTGTGGGGAGTAGGTAGCTGGAGATGAAGCCTTTATGAGTTGCGCACTGTGTTCCAAGAATACTGACCCGCCCACATGCTTGTCTTATTTCAGATTGGTTGAATATCCCCAGAGACAGGTGTGCAAATGTGTGCAGACAATCCATCTCTCTACCCCTGAGCCTCTCTCACTGTCTCTTTCTTTCTCCCTTGACGTCCCTCTCTTTAAGCGACTTGAAAAAAAAAAACACACACACAACCGGGCAGGAGACGAAAGCCACATTGTACACAGAGCAGAGTTTGGCAGACCCCAAATTAGAGACTCAGGAAGGTTGGTTATGATAAGAGGATCAGGCTGAGTAATGGGTTCAAAGGATGATCATCTGTTTCCCAGTCTGATGATAGAGGGAGGAGAGGAAAAAAAGAGGCACCGAGGCAAGAAGGGGGTTTGCACATCCCATCTGCAAAACACAGGATTATGGGAGACAATAGGTAAATCCACCAATGAATTCCCAGGGAAACATGCTGACAGATGTGTGCACACAGAGCGACATGCTTTACATGAAAAAGAACATGGAAGGACCCTGCCACATCCTTACATTGCTAAACATGCAGCATATGGAGAGCAATAGCACTCCCACACATTGGGAGCATCAGCATTATAACCTAGGATTGTGTTGGTAAAATAATGTGTAGTCAGATTAAATGTTGTTTGTCCATTTGCATGTTTATTTACTTCCTCCTGGGAGAAGTAAAGATGGCAGATATGCGTAATTGAAATGTGCTGTTCTTGGCCTAGAGGAAAGGCATTGTTTAATGGCAGCATGTGTGGCATAATATTTGCTGGCTCACATACAGAGGAGCCATTTTAATACAGCACTATCTCCTCACTGTACAAACTGGATGCCCCCAGCGGTCACAGTGCATTGAATGAAGTGCATATGTTGCAGACCCCTCACATTGCCTCTAAATCCATCGCCACATGATGTTGTTGGGGTTCAAAAAACATTGTAGAAGTGCAGGTGATTTGTTCAGATTAATCTAGCATTTAATGGTTAAATATTTAAGAGAAGGTTATTATGACTATAGAAAAAGACCTAGAAAATATGAACCACAACTGTTCCCAATGACCAGGCCCTGGGTGAAGTGTTAGTCCATCTACAATTAAGAAGTGCTAAATGCAGTCTTGGTAATTATATATAGTATATTATATATATATAGCATGTTTTCTGGTAATTTCAATAAATAAATAGTTTATATAGCATCACCACATGGTAGAGCATATTGTTGTATACTCATATACGAAAGAAATACTTCTACTACTACTACCTACAAAATAAACATAGCGTGCAAGGATCAGAACTTAAAGGGTCGTTCAAATTATGTAAATATTGTTGTTATGCAGTTTGTCTGCTTTTTTTTTTTTTAATTGTGATAGAAACGATATAGAAAGACTTACACTATTAACTTTTTATATTATTCTTACAATCTATACATTCATATCCCCAGTCCTTGTTAGTGGTTTAATGTTTGGTTACAGTCATATTACAGTACATGTTGTGTCAAATTATAGATGAAAAAATAACACCAGTATGACACTATACTTGTCAGTGATGGAGAATGAGTTTCTAGAATCTCTGTTTCCGGCTCACTATGAAGTAAATTATATAGTGTATATTTTATATCTAGGGAATAGCAAATGAGAGAGAAAGACAGGGAGAGATTCTTGACAAATTCAAAAACTACATTTAAATGTTTCAGCACCATGGACAGAGACAGAAAGAGACAGTGTGAAGGGTTCAGAACATTCAGAGACAGGTGATTGGAAATGTCACAAAACCTTTATGTTGGATCACTGACTCTAGTCCTATCACACCGATTCCACACCAGCTTGATGTTTTAGGTATTATACAAGAGTGCAATTGGTTTACCACTGCAAACCGTATTTTTTCAATCCTTTGTTTTGATCATATAACACGCAAAGAAAAGATGCCGATGATGAATCCAGCTTGCATAAGGTGTCATTCTTTTCTCCCCACTTCTAAAGAATGGCACATTCAAGTGATAAATGTTATCGTGTTGCATGGCATTTAAAAAAAGAGCTCATCACCAAGAGCGTGAATTGATAAACATTTGCATACAGAACAAATACGACTATATTGCCTGGATCGCCTTAGCTCATATGTGGCCCTTAGGCTTCCCTAAAGTCAAAGCCATTGGCAGTATTCAGGCAAGAAGCCTTTTTCATCCTTCCTGCCATCAATTAAGGACTTAATTTCACTAAAGTCGGACAGTGACTGCAGTCTAATTTATCTATCAGAAATGTCATTACTGGGCTGTTTGAACAGTAAATCGTTTCAGAGAATGGAAGTTGTTACTGCCTTTCAGTCTTGATGAGATACTAGCAGCCAGTCAAAAAGTAATGGTCACATGAAAAAAAAGTAATGAACCAGCTGCTAACTTGACCAAAGGCCAGACAATAGTGAGGAATGTTGGTTGAATACTAAAGAACGCAAGAGCTTTGGTCTGATATAGTGTACAAGTTAGATGAGGACACGTCCATACATTGTAAGTCCTTACCTTGCAAAATGGTCTGAAACATAATAATCTGTAAATTGCCACAGGGTGATTAAAATATATTGTAGTTTAAAACTGATAGCATTAAGAGCTTATCCGGCAGCATGATACCAACTGAGCCTTGCTCACAGACACAAGTTGAAAGTAATCTATTGATTATGGTGCTGAATGTTCTGGTGGGAGGTGAAATGAGCTATTTTAGGCCCTGGTGTGAAAGGAGTCGAAAGAAGGAGAAAAGAAGGAAACAATACCTCAGAACAACAGGACAACCAGGTGCCCAACACAGATGAATAACACCTCCCCAAGCAACCAAGCAGGGGGCATTGTGTGTGTGCAAACCTTTGTGTCTGTATGTGTGGTTATGCATGTGCTGTATGTGAGTGAACAAGTACACAGAGAGAAAGAGAGGATAGAGAGAGAGTGACAAAGAGGCGGCTGAGGTGGTGCTTTGAGTCGATGTGAGAAGTGTCTTCTCTCTGGTGGCCTAGGGAGGCGTGGGTGTAATAGATTAAACTATTGTCTCGGGGCTCATCCCATGGCTAACCCTGTCCTATTAAGAGTGGCAGTGCGAGTCTTTCACAGTCACTCCACTCCACTGCAGCTCGGACAGGGCTGCTGGCAAGGCTCAAAGATGGCACTCCACTGTTGTGAGTACTGGGAGATGGAGATGCTTCGAGGCAGCCGAGGACACAAACCGATATGACTGATGGCAGCACAATAAAGTGAGCATCTCCTCTGTGCAGTGCTAAGACCCCCTGCAGAGGGACATCAAATTGCTCTCTGGGGCATGTAAGCTTTTCCTTGCTGATGATAAGCTCATTGTACTCAGTGGTCAGTCAACTGCTTATGGCACAATGGTGGCTATAGGTCTTCAGCATTATTCTGCATGGTAGAATGTTGCTGAACTGTCACTCAATAATTGCAATGACCTTATAAAGAAGTCACTCATTCACAATAGAGATGTCAGGCCAATCTCAAACCATGGAGTCATAGTTGCTTTTCTCGTAATCTCAGTGGAATTTTCACCTTGAAGTAGCATTGCATCCTATAAATGATGTGTTTAGCTCATTGGGCCCTGTGAGAACCACAGTGCCTATAGAAAGTCATCATACATCATATTTTTCAGCATGATATACACATTTTGCCTTACAACATTCAAGTGATTTTTTTTTATTTCCCCATTCTTCCTGCAGAACTGTTGGAGTTCAGTCAAATTATGTGGTGAGCGGCGATGGACTGTACTCTACGGTCCATCCACAGATGTTCTGTAGGATTCAGGGCAGGGCTGCCACCACCATGCTTCACTGTAGGGATGGTGTATTTTGGGTGGTGTGCTGTGTTTGGTTTCTTCCAACATAGCACTTGGAGCTCAATTTTGCTCTCATCTGACCATATAACCTTTTGCCACATGGCATTAGAATCTTCACTATATTTTTTGTCATACTGTTAACAATACTCAGTGTGACATTTTTTCAGAAGAGGCTTCTTTCTTGCCATCCTGCCATAAATGTAGAACTTGTGAAATTGTTGTCACATGCACAGATCGACCAACATCTGCCATTAAGACTTGTAACTCCCTCAAGTCCCTTGGTAGCTTCCCTGATCAATCTTTTCCTGGGTCAGTCATCTAGTTTGGAGGGGCAGCCCGATCTAGGCAAGGTCTGTGTGGAGCCATATGCCTTTCACTTCTGGACAATACTCTGAACGGTACTCAGAGGGAAAGTTAAAGCTTTTGAAATCTTTTTATATCCTTCTTCTAACTTGTGCCTATCCACAACTTTATCCCGGAGCTTTTTTTAAAGCATCCTTCCAACCATGGTGAATTCTTGGTGTTACCATACACTAGTAGAAGTGGAATCCTCAAGGAACAGCTGATTTTATTCTGAAGTCAAATCAAAAACACCACAGTTGATGTCAGGTGGAGGCCAATTAACTTGGTGTGTAATTTGGAAGGTGATTGGTTAAACCTGAGAATGTTTATAATTGTTATTCTAAAGGGACTCATCACTTTTCCAACACTGCTTTTCTAGTTTTCATCTTTTATTAATTTTCAGAAATTAAAAAAAAATTAAATTAAAAATTTCAGGCAGTAAAACAAAAAAACGACTATTTCGAAAGGGTATCATGACTTCTAGGCACCATATAAGCGCTTACTGCAACCCAACAGGCACATCTTTAGCTTTCATATAATGGATGCCGTCATGTGGGATCAGGAGGTTTTGGCCTTACTAGAATTATGCATCCAGACATGGCCTAATGTTGCTGTTTGGAGAAATGTGTTCGCTTACACAGCTGCAATTAGAAATGTGTGATATTCTAGGCATGTTTGGCTTAGCTTTGATTTACTCTCAGAGGGTAAATCATGGGAGGGGGTGTTAATGATTCATAAGTGGTATTGTAAATATATCACACATTTGCAGTGCTTTTCCACACTATGTAATCTTCAGGCTGTTCAGGTAATACCTGTGTTCAGCATAAACAAATGAAATCAGCCTGCTAATGACTTGCTGTGCTGTGATAATGATTCTTCAGGAGGAAAGGCTCGCCCATGGCAGAAGACCGTCCCCAATATTATTGGGGGAACGTAGCAGAGGTTTGAGAGGATTATTCAACCTGTGCTATTGTAATACTGAACTGATCACACAAAGAAAGTGAGAACATATTCAATATGTATATCATCCGCTTCTCCCACCCCCAAAATAACCAGCAAGCTGAAAATACCCCAGCTGCAACTAACACTCTTTACCGCGCAGGGAGCAAGCTGTGGGGGAGGGACCAGAAACAGACTGAAGTATCAAGTGAGAAACAGATTTCATTTTATGGATTTCCTCTTATCATATCTCAGTATAGATTGTCGCCTAGCACATCCTTTGTTCAGTATTCACACGTGAATTTGACAATTGAAGGACTTCTTTTTAGTGTGGTTGAAGCATAATACAGTACCTGTGAGACTGTGATGCCTTGATTAGTCCCCTGTTCTAAATTAACAAATTCCCTTGGAACATAACAGGTTCAACTGGCAAGAAAAAAAGTTCCTTCATTCAGTATCACTGCCAGTGCAATGAAGGTGCACATTTACATATCAAAGGGCGCAGCACCATGTCTAGAATTCCAAGTGTGTTCTGTTGTGATGTTGAAGAGCAGCAGCACTGACATGAGAGGAACTCGGTCTGTCCTCCTTACAAATTCCTCCGCTGATACACTTCCTTGTTGTGTCCGCAGTAACCCATAAAAGGTACATAAAAACCGAAGCTATAATGAGACACTTCAAACGTGTAATTGAACATGCATAGGTGTATGCAACTAGTTTAAGGATAATATATTTGTGGATATGGGTAATACTGACTCATACAGCGCAAAAGTAGGTCATCTTCGAGGAAGGGGGAAAAATGCTAAATGAATTTTGCAGTTGGAGAGTAAAAGGCCGTTTTTCTTTCCTGGTATATTTCCCTTATGGCCTCCAGATCTGATTTGATTCTACCCAAGTCAAGCGTTGACACATTAGTACATCTTCTCATTAACTCAGAGTTTCTCATTAGCCCCTCCTGGCCCCATTTTATTCCTATTTAACAACATATATCCCAGACACACTTGGACCATTGTGAGTCTCAGACACATTAAAAAACCAGTGAAGCTCTCAACCTTACTGTTTTACACCCAAACCAGAATATGTTAATTCATCTGTTAGATTTGCTTGACAGTTAATCATATTTCTGTTGTTCCATGGGTGTCAGCAAGGCCTCTCCCCCCTCCATCTGCTGAGAAAATGAGCTGCAATTCGTTCTTCCGTCGTCACCTCTTTTCTTTGCTGCAATTTAATGAGTACCTATACAAGCAAAAGCTTTTAATCGTGATAAAAATACTACAATGTGTACCAGACTTGATAAACATGTCGATTTAATTAGGTATTATGTGTTGAATGTTGATAAATTATCATGCAAAATCATCAGGCATGTGTGTTGTCATCCAAGACTTTTCATGTCATGTACAGCCCTTGGTGGCTATACGTGACATACTGCTCATCCTGAGGGCATCAGCTTACCAAAGCTGCGTTTCAAAATGCCCTCCTTCACTTTCCCTCAGCCCTTGGTATTACGTAAAAGCACGCGTCACACGGAGGCCACGATGAGAGCTGCTGGAAACTGCGAGGAGGAAGGAGCGGCGGATGAAATGAAACACACCTGCCCTCGTTCACTTCAGCCCAAACTATCATGGATCCACTACCAGGTGTAGATTTAACGCTGTACTGCTTCCTACAAATAATCAGAAATACCTTTAGACTCATTTTAATGAGATGGTGTTTTCTATGGATGAATGTCTGCACCGTTGGCACTTTATTAACAGCTGCATCATCTTAGATTCAGAAACTTCTGTTTGTGATATGTATCATGATTATTATATTGCAAAATAACATTTATTCCATGCGTTTACAGATAATGTTGAGAAGAAACACCACAAGTCAAGTATAGATATATAAACTAAAATAAGTAGACTAAATATTTACTCTTCTAGTCATTTTATTAGTAAAATATTAAGCTATCAATGAGATTTTCTTCAGAAACTATCTGCTAAACAGGTGACCAACCCACACATGTAAGAATACAGACTTAGATTATTTATAGAAAAGTGAAACTGAACAGAATATCAGATAGTGGAGTTTTTTAATGATGATAAAAAACTTTATTTATACATATTGTTCTTCTTTACAGTGAGCAATCGCAGAATTTTAAGTCCATTACTGCCACTGTCAGGCCTGGGCAGGAATGAGGACTCAGATGCGAGGGTGAACAGGTTATACTGGCTTTTATTCTGAAACTGCAGCTCGCAAAAGGCTGAAAACCAAACTTAATCTGCACTGAGCTAGTAAAAACACAAAACAAAGTCACTCCAAACAGGAGGAAAACAAAGGGACTATACAATTAGCTTCTCCAAAAAACAAAGCTGACAAAAATGCAATCAGAATCAAAATCACTCTTCTTCAGGGTAAAAACAGAAAACGAGAGTGGCGAAACTCAGGCTCAAAGGCTGGGACAAGGCTGTGGATTGGGGCTGGACGTATTCGACGAGATGAACGAAATACTCTGGCAACGAGACAGGGGAAGACACAGACTATATACACATGAGGAAGGGGAACACAGGTGGAAACAATCATGGATCAGGGGGAACGTCAGACCGGTGACACAAGAGGAAGGGCAAGTGACCTGAAACAAGGAGAGTTACTTTTCAAAATAAAACATGAAATTCACAAGACAGAAAACCCAGAGACAGGATAGTCCTCACCGCATTGTGACAGCCACCTATCCATGGATGTATTCTCTTCCACCAAATGCAAAACTGCAATGCATTGTGGGGGATATCCACCCCTGGAATGAACATCATTGACTCGATCACTCAGCCCTCCAAGGGTTGATCTCACCAACTTCACTTCAGTTTCTCAGACTATTGGAACAACACTTAAAGTGTAATTCCGGTGTAAAATCCTCCCAGGTTCTTTTTAGGCCGCCCCGAGCTTATCCGTGTTAGCCGAGGCAGGCTGTTAGCTACTCTCCGGAAAATCTACGTTAATAGTTCATACACGAAAAAAATTGTCTGGATGGCTTATTTGATGACCCAATTTAGCTAAAAAAACCCTGAGAGGGTTTTACACCGGAATTTCAGCTTAAGATGGCGGTGGGCATTTCCCCGAGGGCAAGTGCTGAGGGGAAGTGAACGAGGGCATGTTGAACCACTATTGGAACGCAGCAAAAGAGTATGCCTTCAGGCAGAAGGTACAGGTTATCGACCTCGAGGTCTAACGGGCATACATTTGAGTTATCTTCACAATAAGACTACTGAACAGTAAGAGATGAAATGTGTGTGTGTGTGTGTGTGTGTGTGTGTGTGTGTGTGTGTGTGTGTGTGTGTGTGTGTGTGTGTGTGTGTGTGTGTGTGTGTGTGTGTGTGTGTGTGTGTGTGTGTGTGTGTGTGTGTGTGTGTGTGTGTGTGTGTGTGTGTGTGTGTGTGTGTGTGTGTGTGTGTGTGTGTGTGTGTGTGTGTGTGTGTGTGTGTGTGTGTGTGTGAGCGCGCGCATCTATAAATTCTGTGTATATGGAGTCTGCCGCCATCTCTGGAATGCCCAAAACAAAGGGAGACAATAAATGCTAATCTATTATCTTAATGGAGGCACAAAAACTCTTTTGCAAATAGAGATAAAATTCTGAGTTTGTTGATAGTATTAGTTTATTAGCTATAGCTAATCAAGGCATCTGGTCAACTAAGAATCAATAATAAAACCGTTTTCAGAGGAAGGGTATCTGATTTGCATTTGTAGAGGTAGCATCTCATCATTGTTGATTGTGGCCTGCCATTGCACGTTAACATTAAAATAATTAACACAGGGAAATTCTGGTCTACAAAGGTAGAGAGCGGTGACTACAGAAGCGGTGAAGTTCAGATAAGACTTTAAAGTTTGCAGGCCTTTGTATTCTAACAAGTCCAAAGGTATAACTGCCTCCATTTTAGGTATCTTTTTTTGAATACTGCACTCTGCCTTGATGAAATGTACTATAGTAATGTTAAGCACAGGACTTGACATCGGTGATATCAGCACTTAGGAGTGAGCAAGCAGCAGGTTGTGTTTTAAGCAGAGCGGTTTCATTCACAGAAAGTAGATTCAAATCATTTACCTCTGTGCGCGTGTGTGGTTCTGAGCTCTCCAACAAGAGAACCGAAACTCATTAACAACAAGTCAAACAGCAACAGAAATAGTGTGCAAATTAAAGAAAATAAATTAACTCATGAAACACATATAGTTGAGGTTAAAAAAAGAAGGAACAATAGGAGGAAGGCAGCCTATATAGCATCTGATTAATTGAATGATTGCACCTGAGGGGGGCGTGTCACTTCCAGGCAGGAGTGTTGAGTTTATCCACTCTGACTTGGGTATGGGCAGCTAGTTTCCATTAGCAAGAATTTAGCTGCTTTTTTCCACAATGATTGTATTTGTCTACTGCCGTATTAACTTACTGTATATCGAACTAAACAAACTGAATTACCAGGATGTTTGTTCACTAAAATGTATATCCTCTGATCATTTTTTATTGAAAGGAAAAACTGAGTGAGAGAGTGAGCTAAGACTAGCTGGGCACTAGCTAGTTTTTAGTGGCAAGCTTTCTAGTTTTAGCTGTCTAGTTGGTTGTCCCTTGATGACGGAGAGTGCTTTGGCTTTATTGTAACGTCCAAGAGCCAAAAGCATACCAAAGCAGTTTTGAGCGAGTTTTGACCTAATATGTAGTCGGTGTTGTAAAGCTGAATAAGCTATTTAGAGTTATAGCAAGGTATGAATCTGAGGGGTTGTGAAAAAGCTCCATGAATAGCTCAGATCTTGAAATATCTCATCAACCCATGTCACTTTCAATTACTGAACACACCTGCTCCTAAATTATATTTGTCATGCTCAGCTGTTTTAAATTTAGAATATTAAAGCACAGTAATTTGTCAAATAAAACTCCAGGATGCCACTTGTGCTTGCTCTGAGATTTGTGTCAAAACTGCAGAGTCTGTGTGTGAAAAGAGCATTTACCCATTACGCTCCACAACATGCTCTGTCTTCCGGTAGGAGAGGATTACATGAAAATTAGACAGTTATAAAGGGTGAGAGTTTAGGCTTCTCTCCTAACTGTGGTGATGCAGCATGTTGAGATGGAAAGCATGCTTCTCCTCATCCCAAGTGAGACTCTGGCTAATGAGGCCTGGTGTACACCTCCTGCTGTTCACCTCCCCAGCATCGCCTTCCCTCCTCCTCCTCCACCTGTGCATTTATTTCAGCTGAGCTATGCATGGCTGTCTACATGTGGCGGTTCAGGCAGAGTTTGATGTAACGTGCAAGAAAGCCTCTTATCAATATTATTTACTACTAATGTTGAATCATATAAATTTCAAATAACCAGAATGATTTGATTAAATTACTAATGCTTTTACTTGTGTGTTTAAAACTTACTCTCACTCAGAAAAGTAGGCTACATTGAGTTCCTTTTGATGCTGATTTCCTACAGCTCTTAGCTGAATAAACTGAAATAATGACTGCTGTGCACTTTGGGCTGTGTGTAAGTTGGTGGGAAGTATTTTAGTTTGATTGTAGAGATCAGCATTTGAATGACACCTGCAATGAATTCCATTTTTATACGTGACTTATGCTTCAGGGAGCTTGGTCTTCTCACAGTGTTGTCACTTCTTGAAAGAGATTGAAAGGGACAGAGTGTATTTCCTGTTGAAGGATCTTATAGCTGTGCCTAGCCAGTTGCATCTGGCGCACTGTAATCAAACCAATCATGGTGGTTGATGGTCAATGATTGCTTTCAGATGGGCTTGCCTTCACAGAGCTCTCTTTTTTTTTCTTACACAACACCTGCTGTACCAGCAAGGCTGTGAAACCATGGAGATAGAGGAGAGACATAGGGCTTGAGAAGCATCTGCTATCACTGTGAAATTACGATTGCACAGCCTCTGATCATTTCTAGTGGTCGGACTCTAATTAGATTCCTAATTCATGTGCATTTAATTTGGACAGATACTAATCCAGAACTAGTCATATTTCAATTGCATCAAAAAAAAAAGTTTTTTTCCTACATCCTGCAGTACACCTCCCCTCTGACAATGACTGTCTCTTTACATAAGGATATGTCGCTGTGCTATTACCAGCTGTTTCACTTGGTGTCTTTTGGAACAACATGCCAGAGAAGCCCGAATCCTGCGGCGGGGAGATAGCTTTGCTGCCGTAGTGGTTAGCCTACATGTTAGTCAATTTGAAATACACAGAAAGGAATGTCTCTCATGTGACTCCAGGCAAGTAGAGTGTGACTGACTGCAAGCTCGCCAAGTATGGTTGGTCACACATGAGAGGGCAGGAGAGAGGCAGAGGCACGAACATGGGTTTCACCGCTGTCGGATGTTTACACCTCAGCAGCAGACATGCGGAGGATGCAGATTCCACCCCTTGCCTTTGACTAATTGACCCTAAGCTGATATGTCAGAAGCTTGAGGAGGTAGAACACATGAACTGTTGTTGGGAGAGAGCTCTTATAAAGGGGCATTGTTCTGCTGAACCAAGAAAGTGCAGCTTGACCTACTCACACTGAGGGGCGATACTTTAACCTGGTCAGGCTCTAGTGTTTGTCTCTCAGGAAAAAGGTACCACCCTACTATTGACTGCCATTTGAGCTGAAAAACAACAAAAATATGTGCAATTATCGCCGGTGATATCATATATATAGATGAGTTTGCTCCTTTATTTCTGCCCTTTCAGGCGGTTGAGAACAGTACTATTTGAATGTGTTTTGAGTGATGGCAGCAAACACTGGAAAACATCCAAATACTGATATTTATTGGAAATCAGGAGGCTGATGTTGACAATTGCTAGCAGTTACTCATCCTTAGATATGCTAGACTATCAAAAATAAACTGCGGGAAAACGTGCTGTCAACACTGATATTCATATTCAGTTTCTGCATTTGGTCAAGTACACACCTCATACAGGATACAGACAATACAGACTCAGGTTTAGGAAAAAGTTGTTAGTCTAACCCTAGTTCCGGCTGAAAGTCTGGTGTGTGTTTGACCTGATAATTCATCCCGACCTTCTCCCTAAGCTGAGTTTGAGGCTTGTTATACTACGCTCCCTGACTTCCTGAGCACTTGCTTGACATCTGTAACTATACATTGGAGTCATTTGAAAGCCTGCATATGGATGCCAAAGGGTGCCAAAAAAAGTTAAATATCAACGTTTCTGGGGTTTGAGGAAAAGTACACTGCCAACATTTTTCTGGCAACCAGGCTGCACGTGCTGTACCATGACACCACAATGATTTCAAAATAAACTGTAGCTGTAAAAGTAACTTTAACTGGACTCTTTTCTGTTTTTTGTAGCACCTGGACTATGAAAGCAAGAAGGCATACACCTTTAAGGTAGATGCCTCCAATGCTCATCTGGATCCACGATTCCAAAGCTTTGGGGCCTTCAAAGACACAGCAACAGTAAAGATTAACGTGTTGGATGTGGATGAGCCCCCGGTGTTCAATAAGCCCTCCTATGTGATGGATGTGTACGAGGACACACCCGCGGGGACCATCATTGGAGCGGTGACGGCACAGGATTTAGATGCCAGCAGCAGTCCAGTCAGGTGAAGTTCAACCCTTCTGTTGACAACAATATACAAATTGCACGTAAGTTTTAGTACATTGGTGTTATATTGAAATACATTTATCAAAGTGACCAAAATGGCTGCAAATTCCACATGGAAATATCAAATTTTTCCCAATTGGGCTACAATGCCACATCCGCAAACGTCTGGTTTTGGTTAATTTGGGTTATTTGTGACATTTTTAGATTATGTTTAGTGGTGAACATGTTTTAGTTCAACCTTTATTTAAACATTTATAAAGAGGGTGTCATCATTATAAAAAGCAGTATATTTTTGTTAATATTGGAAAATCCAGTTTTTCTTTAGGCTCAAAGAGGGGCTATATATTCTTAATATTCACTAATTCTGAATGAAGAAGGCCCAGACAGCACATCTTCATCTTGAGAGGCTTTACTATTGAATCACATAACCCTCACTACTCCCACGAGGATAAAGGAGCTAAAGGGAGAAGTACTGTGATACTGCAGCCAGTGATTGAAGGTTTTAGAACTATAATCCATTCATCAATGTCTCCAGTCGCCATTTATCAATGTCATCGTGGCTTTAATCTTGAGAGTATTGTCAGCTTTACTCATCAGAGGACTAATCAATCTATGTAGAACATTTGACATTGTCATATAAAATCTTGCTTGCATCATTGCTTGGTAGCACAGGACGTGTTGGCTGACATTATGTACAGTAACAGAGACAATAGTGGCACTTTATCATTGGCCCCTATCTAAGATAAGGATTAATATAGACTTTATTGTTTATTTGCATATCAGAACCTGATATGTACACTCTAAAAATGAGTGGTATCTCAACCGTCAAAAAAAAAATATATATATATATTGCCCTATAGCTTGGTATGGTTAAGGATAGCATCTCAGCTTTTACTAACTGAGGCAGTCAACTTCACAAAAAATCCTTAAAACTGCAGCTTTTCAGCACAGTCTTAAAGCACCTGTTTTAAGAAACCTTATGACACCTCTTTTCATAAAATTTTAAGGAAACATTAACTGGAGATCAATATTATAGAACAAATTATAATTCTTGATTTATTCTGTTTATTTATTCTTATTATACTGTTATTTTGTAGTGTTCATAATTTGATAAAATATCCGCTGTGTCTATACCACTGCTGTACTAGCATGTTTTTTTTAAATAACCAAGGCACTTCCACAAAAACCTTTATTTTGTGAAAAAAGCAGTAGGGAAAATTAGAGAACAGGAACCATTGTGTCAGAAGAGAAGATTTCAACAATGTTTTCTTCTCTAGGATTCATAAATGAACAGGAAGTGTAGAGGCCACAGCTTTGAATGACTTCAGCACATCTGCGCCCAAATGACATCACTAGTTTCTCACACTGCTCTGGTTTGATCTTGGTCCATTCTGGCTCAGTCTCTTCCAAAGTGCAGTACTTGTAGTGGGTTTCTTAGACATTACTTTGTTGTCAAGGATTTTCCAGAGATTCTCTGCAGGGTTTTTGTTGAAGTGCCTTGGTTATTTAAAAAAAACATGCTAGAACAGCCGTGGTATAGACACATCTGATATTCTATCAAATTGTGAACGATACAAAATAACAGTATTTAAGAATAAATCAAGCATTATTAATTTGTTCTCTAATTTTGATCTCCAATTAGAGAAGTTGACTTGAGTGACAGTAACACTCAGGTCAAGTCTGGACACCCTTTTCCATTCAAGTGAATATGTCCAAACCTTTGACTGGTACTGTATATATATACACACACACATACACATATATACATATGTGTATATATATATATATATATATATATATATATATATTTATATACTCTAGGCTATCCCCTTTGGCTGAATGACATCCCCTAAGTCTTAAGAATGTTTGTTCAAGAAACAGCTATGCTCTTGCAAATTACATAATTGGCTCTCATTTTTGGAAAGTTTAAGTCTAACAGCTTCCTTGCAGTTGGATGAAGTTCTTTGAAGCTGTAAAATGGGATATTTTTGTGGTGATTTTTTATTTTATTTTGCAGATGGGGATAATTAACATAACTTAATTAATGGTAATGATTATTTTTGTGGGGCTTCATAACACTGCACATTGCCTGTTAGTGTTGCTTTAAATTGAAGTGGATATGTTTTGGAGTTTTTTTGTTCAATGTCCGTGGTGGTAATTAAAAAGTTGCACAGAAGAAGCTTTCCCTGTGCTTTTAATTTTCAACCCACATCCTGAATAAGCTACTGCTATAAAGTTATTGCTAAGTTTGCACTGGAAAACTTTGCTCAGTATTGAACATAGCAGCTAATAAGGATATAATAATTATTATAAAACAAATAGCTCAAATCAATCAATCACATACACCTACTAAGACCTATTGGTGTCTTCTTGCCCTCTCTGATGTGAGACGGAGGCCCTTCTATCCACCTATGCTCTTTGTAGCTGCCAGACTCATTTGAGAATATCAGGAATCTTACTGCAGAACAGAGTTACTGGTCAAGCGCTGTGGTTAGTTGCTAGATGCTAATCTAGGCTACATTCCATAGTTAAGAATGTGCAGGCAGCCAGCAAAGGAAGGCCTATTTTACTATCAACATTATTATAACAAATCTTTTGGAATTTGAATGTGTCAGTACACCAAACCACACCCCTACCCTGTAGAACAATCACAACATCGCAGCCTGATGTGAGCTGTTGCTTGGTATACTGTGTCAGTATAGCCCCACCAAGAAGAAAAGTCGTTTTAATTCAATCATTAAAATGAATTTATTGTGTTCTGATCATATTGTGTTCAAAATGTATAGCCTAACAAAATTCCCCCAGGGTCCTTAATCATTTTACAAAGCACTGCACTGCAGATTGTTGGTCTGGTAGTTATCAGGTGGGATGTTCAAACATCACTGCTCAGTTTTATAGATTTAAACTGATTTGATTTATTCTCGTAAACTCCTCAGTCTTCCTTTGTTTCTATGCACCTGCTACCACAGAAAAACACAATACTAATATAACACTTGAGTGGTAGATAACAATAGACTGTCATTGGCAAAGACTAAAGAAGTGCATTCTTAAAAATGTATGAGAACCCTTTTGTTTTTAAAACATTTCACAGTAGCTACTTTTGCTCAGGCACATTGCTTTGTGGTAATGGTTCTTCGAAGATGTATTGCTCAAGTATAACACGGATCACAAAAATACGTGGAAAGAAGTTGTTTTATCATGAATATTCTATTCCAGAGAAAACAAAAAAGGAAGACGGAGAGATTTGTACAACAGGAAGCGTATACCCTCCATCCTGTCGATCTCCACTTCGTCTCCAGCACTTTAAATATTCATCAATACCGCAGCTGACATTGTTCATTTGTGTGCCGTCAGAGAGCAGCCTTGCATTCTTCACTTCAAAACAATAGACCCAATGACCCATCATGCATAGGGAATTATGCTTTTAGACTTTAGTCTCAACTGATTCTGCTATTTAGCAGTATAGAGCCGAGTCATATCTAGCCGTGGAAACAAAAGGCTGTCATGAATACTGCATTGTTGTCCGATTCTAAAGAGCTTCCTAAAGTTTGAACGAGTTTTAAAGATTAAACTTTTAGGCCTCCGTCTAAAATGGTATTCGCAAACCACAAGACACTGAAGACATGAGCCCTAAAGTGAGTCAATAACGGGGAAAATGAACACACATTGTACCTTTACTTTTTCTTAAATCACCTTGTGTGTTGTGTGTAATCTTCTCTGGACTGAACTTACACTACAGCTGTTCAAAGTAGGAGATAATGCTGTAATTAATTTTCATATCTGCACTTCTCAGTACTGACTCTTCAGATCTGTGATTTCTCTCTCACAACTGTTGATGAGCTCAATTTTCCTTAAAGATAACTCCGAAATTGAACCATTTACAAGTAAAACATGTTTTATGTTTTCTATCACACATGAATTCAGAAATTTCGTTTCTTAGAGTTTAAGTTGGTTGGTTTAGGTTTTCTTGCTCAAGGAAATTTCAAAACATTCATACTCTTTTGATTTATAATATTCTGCGTATGAGGCAGTCTCTCTAACCATTGGGCCACACTGACATTGAAACGTATGCTTCAGTAGCAGCATGACTCCAATAATACCTACCCAAAAAAAAGCAGTCATGCCCTGAGGAAAAAATGTTAAACCATTGATCTTTTGGACTCTTGATGGGAGTTTGGCTATAATGTTTATCAAAGAGACTCACACTAAACTATTTGGACATGATCATGCTCACTTCAAGGCTACTACGCGCCACACAGAGTTAAAGAGAGGACGTGGACAAATCACAACTGAAACAGAACATTTGATTGAACCAAAGCTTGTAAAACAAAAATCTACAATTTGTTATCGTTCTCATTACAGTAAAAGATTTTGGTCTGTTAGTGTATGATAGGCCTCTTTCTGTTAATGACTCATGTCCGGTTTGAGGCTCTATAGTGTAGAAAACAAGCATTATAAATATTAATGAGAAATACCCTTTTAAGATCAAATGGCTTGCCAGGAGAAAAAAGGCAGAATGGTGGCATTGAGAGGCTGTCCTTCATGTGGAAAGTCCAGACTCAGTCCCAAGAGAAATTAGACATCTGTCCTGTGGAGGTGCCCACAAGGAAGGCATTATACACCCAACCTCTGACCTCCAAGTAAAAAGGAATATAAGACAACAACATATTTTCCCCTCTGGGAATTCCATGGACGCTCATAAAATTATTAATGAAAAATAGCCTTTTAAGATCAAATAGCATGGCATGATGAATGGCGCTGTCAGTGGCATGCGCTTTGGTTTCATATCTCTTTTGTATTCCGTAGTTTGCATTCAGAGCAACTGGCCAAGACCAAAGAAGGATTTCAGAGAGGACATTGTACCCTCTGTTCTCAGACACCAAACCAGCATTTTATGCCTTTGTTGTACATCGGCTGTGCGAGATTGATACAGTTTCAGCGGTGCCTAAAATTCATTTATGTTTCCAAGAAAAACGTTTGCTCAGCATGGCCAAAGTACATGCGCCCCATTACAAGATTGGAATGTAAATGCGATCCTCAGCACATTTTCTGGAAATGACCATTCAGAATGAGTAATGAAGGCTACGCCAACATTATATCACACCTAACTCATATACATGAGCCTAGAGGGAAAATCACTGTGGTTTAATTCTCTGGTTATGTTGGAAATAGATGCCATTAAACAAACATTTTCTTTCAGGTATTCCATTGACTGGAAGAGTGACTTAGACAGCTACTTTGACATTGATCCAGTGGAGGGAACGATTTCCACAAACGAACTCCTTGACAGAGAGAGCATCGCCCAGCACAACATCTCCATCGTGGCGACCAAACTTAGTAAGTATGACAATAAGATCGATTGTGATTAATGCAGGTGTCATTGTCCTTCCCCCACCATAATCTGTGTGAAGGATTTAACACACTTTCACTCAAGTCAATACTCAATCCCATTTTGCTGGAAAGGTTTATTGGTGACTATAAACCATGATGGCTCTTCCTGAGGGATGTATCTTCAAGATATTGTCTCTAGCATACTTCCCTCAACTCTCTTTTTTAACACGTTTGATGACATTGGCATTGGAAGGTAACTGTTCTCGCCAGAGTCAACTTTTACTGACACTGCAGTAAAATTCAAACTATGTAGAGCTTTTACAGCAAGCAGATGCAGCAGCGTCGCAGCCTGTTGTGTAGGAATGAACTCTAATGCATATATGTGGCTTTAAGACGTCATCAAGCTAATTATGTTTTTATGAAGGAAGTGGAGAAAATTTCCGGATAATAAGCAAATCCATCGTCATCAAGTCATCAAATCTGCTAAGAACCGTCAAAGTCATTATCCCAGAGGCAAGCTGGTGCTCAATCAAAATTACACACGCTGTATGTTCATTAGGACAGACTGTGAAATATGGGCTGTTAAAACTTGAGTCATTGTTGCCTGGAAACTGATATTACTCACTTCCCCTCAAGGTCATGGCAGTGACATGCTAATTCTGTTTTCAATGTGTGTGCGTTATTCTTGTGTGGCTTTTGTGCGTAAAGGCACTGGAGGATGAGGTAGACCGAAAGGGTTGGAGGTAGATGAGGGTTTTGCAGTATGAAGGCGTTACATGTTCAGTTCTTCATAACTATGCAGGAATTAAGCAGTATAGCTTCTTGTCTTGTCCTTTCCAACATGTTTCACTCCTTGCTTATCACCTCAGGGCGCGCTCATCTCTCCATCCGTACCGTGCCCAAACAGATTTCATGGGTAAAGTCTAGTTTGTTTGACCAGTGCAACTGTACCGTGCCTAGTTGCGGCGCGCTTGCCGGCCACGGACCGTTTGGGAGAGGTGGGCTTTTGTAAAGCACGTTTGCACATGTACGAGCGTGCACAAGCACAAGGCCTACGGCAGTTCTGAAAAATAATGGTTGCACTGGTGCAGTAGGGATAAACCCTGGAGTTTGTGTCCCAATTTATGAGTTCAAATCTGCTTTTGACCTTGAGTGAGATTTGGCAGAACTTTGTGTTTGGAGTATTGGGTAGCTCTTGTGGCTCCTCTGAGGTGCATTCTATTATCACATTGGAATGTTGTTTGACTGGAATTGGGCTTTTTAACCATAAATAACATCAAGAAATGCTGAATCAAGATACCTTCAAAACTCACAGTAATAATGCCTTGTATGAGGAGAGTTCTGACTTTTCTACAGTCTCCAGCAGCCTCAGTTGGCCCTGCACACAAGTTTTCAATAAATAATAATTTGTTGCACTCTCCATAGTTGACCTGTTTCTGCATCAAATGTGTGTCCTTGCTGCTAATGCTTTATAACAGTTATCCACCCACACCTTCTATTCACCAGTACAATGACTCTGAGGTAAATGTCCAACTATAAGAGTCTTCGGATAACTTTTCCTTGAACAAAGGTACCTTTACTTTGCAATGAGTAGAACAACACCTGAGTTGGAGACTTCAGTTCAAAAAGTCTCATAGATTTGTCTGGTCATTGCTAGACACTGCAGTCATGCAGCAAAATGAGAGCAGTCTCTGGCTGCTCTCCTGAGACACAGTACACAGCAGAAGCAGTGCTAAATAAGAGCCAGGGTTAGATTGACGATTTGCTTTTTTGCATTTGAGCCCAGTGGCAATTTTGAGGAGTCAAAGAGAGGGGACGATCTATTAAATGCAATAATAACCTTGGCAGGAGGCAATGAGGAAGCACACATCATCTATTTACAGGAATTGAGTTCAATTTCACACATAAGACAGTTTGTGCTTACTTATTCTGTCCACTGTTGCACTTTTAACAGAGTGCTAACCACAATGAATCTTTCTATCTCTGGTTTGCAGCGCATTTTATAGATTTCTGGCTGATAACTTTCTTGTTTTTTTTTTTGTTATTAAAATGAGCTTAATCAAAAAAGTAATATCCGGTGTAATCAGTATAAAGCAGACAACTTTATGGCTGGCCAATCAAGCATGCTGTAGGAATGCAGAATTCTGTTTCAATAAAATAAATAGAGCATTTGTTATTGGACTGAAATGCTGACACAAGTCAGATTTGAATATAATCACTATACCATTGCTCCATCTAGTGGGCTAAAACATATATCACTGATGACAAGCTGATGGCAGTAATGGAGATGAGTTTTTGAGATGTGGTAAGGGGGTGGGGGGATGGTAAACTCTCATATTCGAAAGACTGGGACTTTAAAGACAAATTTGACAAATGTCATCGATTCAAAGTTTTTAGAGGCCCAAGAATTCAGGACTTGGATGACAGAAAAGATCAGCATTTCTGCTGGCTGGGTATCCTGTTTGTAGTTCAGTCACTGCAAAGCAGCAAATCCCATGCTCTGTGTCATTTTTACTTCGGTGGGAAGATTGCTTTTTCTATCAAGGTCAGAGACAGGTTACTAACTGAGCTATGGCTGCATCTCCTATCCCCTTGAGACAACTCTACAGAACACCACCCCCCCCCCCCCCCCCCCACACACACACACACACACACACACACACACATACACACACACACACACCCCACGTTCTTCTAAACCACCCACCTACACAAAAACCTACGCACCCATGCACTGGCACTCACACAAACAAGTGCACACTAAGCCCCGACTGCAGAGAAAAGCCTATTCCCACATCAAATCCATAAAGTTTACCTTACTTGGGCTTCCGCACAAAAAGAACATGTCCCTGTAGTGCTCCTGTACTGAGGGAACATTGTAACAAACAACCCTGGATTCAAGTTGGTCCCTCTCAAGGGGGCTTTCACATTGTAATTAATATGGGCTGCACATATTATTGTTAAAACCCATAACAGAACATGAGGAAAAAACAACTTGTTAAGAGAATATTCTCTCTATAGAGCAATATGCCATAATGCGAGGCATGCCTTATTTGTAGGCAGTGCATGGGATGCATTTACTGTGTGTTTTTATTTAATTCTCCTTTACATCATCAATCAAACAGTTCCATAAAACAGAAGTGTCCGGGTGCTATTTATGCATCAACATGTTTCAGACACATCAAAGGTGTTTTAGCACACATGTCTAACCAGAGCGACTTACAGTGGGCGAGCAATTAGGCGGTTAAGCGTCTGCTCAAGGATACTCTGTTTGGACACTAGGGCATGACAGCCTCTTTAACCACTTGGCCATCCTACTGCAGCAGCAATAAACTTTATGCGTTGTAGTACTTTTGATATCCACATGATGTCAGTGCTGTGAAAACAACTCCCATATTGTATTATTTTCTGCTTTCATGTAACAGTGTGTACATTTGTGCTTCACTTAAACACTCCTGTCGTGTTTTCTTCTCCAGATAGTCCAGTTCTGACCAGTCGGGTTGCTGTCACCGTCCACGTGCTGGACATCAACGAGTTCCCACCTGAACTTGCCAGTCCGTTTGAGACCTTTGTGTGTGAAAATGCCAAAATGGGACAGGTACTTTCACATTTGCTCTTCCATACCTCTTTTCTGTGCACACAAATGTTGATTTCAGTATTGTTCGGTCGTCCATAAAGCATATATGGCTTCAGGGTGGTTGTTGGAAAATCTAAAAGTGTTTTATTTAATCTCAATGTTTTATATTTACACTGAGCTTGAGGTGTGTGGAGATATAAATTTAGTGGTGTTTATCTGCTTTTTGAAGCACCATATTGGTGTAGTAAATACATATATTTAGCTCTCACTTTGATACCTACCAAAAGGTTTTTTTTCCATTGTTTGACTCAAGGTCACTTGTATATAACCTTTTATTTCAAGCAGTTTTCATAGAACCCTTCAGCACACAGAAAGAATTTAAATCTTGAGCTGATTGTGTCGTTGAGTTCGATTCAGTGGGAGAAGCAATCCTCAAGCACAGCGGTGCTTTGCATATCAGCAACCTGGCGTACATTTCAGATGATATATATGAGATGCTGTGGAGAATTTGCCTGTGTGCATTGTAAACCACCTGTGCCTGTAAATTAGCCCATTAACCAGCATCTATATGCCGTTAGCGTTCAGAGGAAACAGCTTCTTTGGCAGTCTATCAAATTGCTGTAGAGTGCTCATCATATTGAGGATGTTTTGCTGCTCCTCAGGCCTATTGCAATCAAAACAACGGCTGTGCCCAGCATTTGAAGGCTTCACTATCTTCCTAACAGGAAGTTGGCTGTGATTTTTGTCATGTTTTTAGCCTTTGAGATTGAGCCAAGACATTTAGGAAGTATGTTGAGGCCAATGTGATGCTAGAGTCTCAACAAATCAAATCCCAAATGCAAAAGGTAACTTTATTAAGCTAATTAAGTACATTTTTTAATGGCCCTGAATGCCGTACTGTTCAATCAGCTGCAAATGGATCCTTTATGAAGGCTAAAGTAACCATAACACATTATGGAAAGTACAAAAAGTGAGAGAGCTTTCCATTTTAATATCCAGAGGCAGTGAGTCCCACAATTTAGGGGCATGCAAACAGGCACTCTCGTTGGTACTTTTATGGGACACATAAGGAACATTTAAAAGGAAGGCTGTTGAGGACCTTTGTGATCTGGCTTGAACATAAACGTATGAAATGATCTGACTTGGGGAGAAGGTGATTTAAGCTTTAGAAACAAAAATAATTACTTTAAAACCAATTCTGAAAGGTAGCCGGGGTAGGGCCTTCAACAGTGCGGTGATGTGATCTATTTTCCTTGTGGACTAATGAGATTAATAATAATATTATTGATAACTATTACTACTACTACTACTAATGATATTAATAATACAACTAATAATAGTAATAATAATGTATAAGAAGAAGAAGAAGAAATGATTAAGTATTTTAGCAGAGAGTTTAAAAGCGTTTGACTTTGGGGATATCTCTAAGATGAAACAAGGTTATTTTAATGGCCTTGTCAAAATAAGGATTAACATTTAAATCAGACTCTAAAATCCTGCTTAAACCACCAAGCAACAAAAAGGTCAAACGAGCTGAAAACAAGCGCAAGACTAGACAACCACTGTCTTATATTCAGATCAGCTGCAATCGTCATGAAATATGTGCCCCTTTACAAATGCATCACCTTCTCTCCTCTTCCTTCCTCCCTTCCTCATCTCCTCTTTTCCCTCCTACCCCCCCCCCCCCCCCCCCCCTCCCTTCGCCCTCCGGTACACAATACACACTTTCTTGCAGTGTTTCCACAGCATGATTCCACCAGGTGTTGTGCACAGCTGGTGGATGATAAAGAACTGCAGATCCTCTCTTGTAAAATCCATCACAGTGTCCCCAGATGATTATCTGCTGAAAAAACATACAAACCTCATGTTTTGGAGCATCTCATGCTGTGCCATAACCTCCTGTGGAAAATCATCTGTATCCAGGATATAGCCTATGTCATAGCCTCAAGAGACGTGACCGACTAGTGTCATGTAAATGTGTGGGAAGAGAAATAAGGAGAGAGACCTGAAACATTTAAACATTTAACTACATTTAACAAATGGCTGTGGCACAGTAAAAATGCAGGATATTTCCTTATTTTTTATTATTTATTCAGTCAAGAGTCCTGACTGGTCAACTGGTCAAGTGTGAAATGAGAAAGAGAATCCACAAAGGAAAAATAAAACAAGAATATTTGCTGCTGAGGAATTATGCATATCAGATATACTTAGGAAAGCCAGAGCTATAATGTGTTCCTTCCTCTTTAATGTATTTCCATTCACAGTTTGTTTTTTTTAAATGCCACATTGAAATGCTAACCCCCTGAATCAGTTTGTTCTGTTGGAATAATTACATTCACATTTACAGTATTTAGCTGGCATTTTTATCTAGCTTAATTTACAATGCAACTGAGTGTAAAGGCAGAATACATTTTAAGCCATTTGACATGAATCATATCACCCAGTAATAAGAAGTTGCAGCAACCGCAGTTCCACTTATGACTGAGAAGAGGTGGGAGGCACTTTTGAGTCCAAGGAAAGGAGCATTTCTTACACGATAGATTATAATGATTGTGTAATTAGAAAATAAAAGAAACCTTTTAGCTTTTAAAGGCTAATGCCAAATAGTGATGATGGAATTTGATTTTCTCTTGAGGGATTAATAAAGTATGGCTTGTTCTTTAGCACTGAGGCTTAGAAAGTGCCTGCACAGATTTTTATATATATATATATGTGATTTTCTGTAGCCGCAGGAAGAAAATTCCATTGTACCAGTGGTGGAAGTATGTGATTAGTCAGTATCTATATCCTGTTGTCATTCTCAGGCTGTCAAATATCGCTGTCACAGTCTTTACATTACAAACATGCTTATTTTAACCCCACACATGATGTTTCTTTTCTAACTCTACCCAACTCTACCCATGCGGTTTCCTTGCCAAGACCTAACCACTTACTTTCCCACTCACTTTCCCAGGAGATTCAGGGCGCACTCACACTGTCCTTCCGCACCGCGCCCCGGGCTTTAGGGTACTTGTCCCCTCTCCCTCTCCCCCCGCGCCCCAGGCCCGTTTGTACTCACACTGACTGGGCTTCGCGCAAATGCTTCTTGCTGTCCATACGTCATCACGCCGTAACACGTCACACGCATTGATTGATGTCATCGCGATGTGTGGCTTTGTTTACAAATCTTTCCATAGAACTCAGAGTTTTTGTGCGTCTTGTCGACTGTTTTTTTTTATATTTTCATCCGACCAAAATCTGCAGTAAACACTCCACCTCCGCATCACACCAACGTGAACCTTTCGCCGCCATTGTTGTTGTTAAATGTCCTAATTGGTCCCTCCTTCTATTTTCTATGTCCGAACAGGCGCACATAAAGGACGTCAGAACCGCCGTAGGCCTCGTGCTCGTGCTCGTACACGTGCGCACGCTCGTGCTCGTACATGTGCAAACGGGCTCTACAAAAGCCCACCTCTCTCAGGCGGGCCGTGGACGGCCTGCTGTCCGCAGTTATGCGCGGAGCGGGTGCACTCACACTGCTCAAACGCACTAGGCTTTAGCTGAAAAAACGGTTTTGGCCCGGTGCGGAAGGACAGTGTGAGTGCGCCCTCAACAATCTATCCTCAAAGAACAACTGTTCACAAATAGCCTCCTTTGACTCCAACGACTGTTGTTAAGACTCAATAGAGCACTAACAGTCCAAACCAACTTCCCACCAACGACTGTCACTCTAAAGACGGTAGTTGGCACTTGGAGCACAAAGGGTTCCAGTGACATCATCGGCCTTGTGAAAGGTTAAATACCTGGATCTCCACACCAGTTAGTTGAACCAGTCTCAGCCTGGTCAGTTGCGTACATGAACTGATGAAGCGTCTTGGATGAGAGGTGAAACATATTCCTAGACAAACAACCAAGTCCAGTTGCTTTTGACTGAAATTGCTTTAGGGATACCTAACCACTTAGTTTTTGTTAACTCACAATGTTAGCAACCTGTTCCCCGTGTTTAAAACAGTGAGTGTAGTGGAGCATCATGCGTTTGACTTGCAGGGCTACAAAGTGCCTTGACAAGTGACGCCTGACAAAACGGCAATATGTGACAGAATGGGATAAGAACAGGTTGGTGAATATGACAAATATGTTTATGATTTAAATGATTTGATTATGGATAATTAATCAGTTTTGATTAAAGGAGCTCTACTCAACATTCAGAACATTAATATAGCAGCAAACAAATATTTGCCATGTAAAGATATAGTAGAGTAATGGCGCCCTGAGCAGAGAATGTATTCACTTTCCCTTTGTGTGTGTGTGTTGTAATCCAAGTTTCTCTGCTGTTTATTTTGGTAGCCGGTCCAGTGTACGTGCATGTGAGCGGCTTCTGCATTGCCATTTGGAGACAATCGCACTTTTTTTTGCAGTATTTTGAGTACAGCTAATTTAAGATATTGTCCCTTCACACAACAATTTGTCTGAAATCACATGCTCCAAACTAAATAGAACAAGATAAAACAACATAATGACTGTAAGGTCGTACTCCAGTAGGGATGGTATTCAAGAACCGGTTCCAGTGAATCGATAAGAAATTGGAACTGGAACCGTTTGCCTCTGAGCTTAACAATTCCTTTCATCAACATGCCGGCATGTTTTTCTGACACTGAACCATGATGGCAAACTCATGTGCGTTTGGAAACCTGCATCAAGAGGATGGCCAAGAAGAAGAAAGTGTGGGGTTATAATTACATTAGCACCACACAGGAAGGCTGAGCAGATATATTTTCTTTGAATAGCCTGAAAATCTAAATAAAAAAGAAACAAATATTCTTAATTTCATCTAAACTATGTTCATAGTCAGAGATGATAAAACAGTTACGATGACGCTGAAAACCTGTGTAGGCTGACCTTTTATTCACACAGAAAATTGATCAGGAATCAATAAAGAATGGGACAGATTAGCAGAATCAATTCCACCAACGGTATTAATAAAATCTTAGCAATTTCCACCCTCAATTGTTACAATATTAACAACGTTTGAGGAAACACACCTATTCCATGTTGTAAGATGGGTGCGTGTGTGTGTGTGTGTGTGTGTGTGTGTGTGTGTGTGTGTGTGTGTGTGTGTGTGTGTGTGTGTGTGTGTGTGTGTGTGTGTGTGTGTGTGTGTGTGAATATATATACAGTATGCAGCTCAGCTGCTCTTCCTCTGGGACACCTCACACATCATGCAATTTTAAGACATCTCGTTGTGGAACACCTTGAATGACATAAGTCATTATTTCTGACATAACTGATTTACTGGAAAAAAAACGCTTGAACGCAGTAGCAATAATTGTTAGCTGAAACTTGAGATTTTTACTCGTCACAGAGCTAATTTGGTTGCTGGGAATCAATAGTGTGAAGCTGGGCTGGCAGGACAGCCTGTTTCAGACAAAGCTCTGCGACGTTTGGGGAAAAGAAAAAAGGAAAGCCGTCAGCAGTCTGGTAGAGAGGTGGCTGAATCAGCGGTCTGTAGCAGGGTGGAAAGGTTTATGGATGTTTGCCTGGATGTTTCAATAAATGCTTTTGCACATTCTCACCTGTAGTAAATATGAGTGGGTGTTTATCAAAGTGGGTCTTTTTCTTATGTGTTATTGTGGGTTATTTGAGAGTAAAAAAGGCAATTGGAATTGGCCTGTGCTTTGAGAAGATGTACTGCATTTTAACTACAATATAAAACAGGTTTCTGTTCATGACCCAGAAACAAGCTCCAACAGTTTTGAATTAATCCATCATGCTACGTTTTGAGTTGATCTGGAAATTTTAACAACTTATCAATCAAGTGCTCAGCCATGGTATCCAAAACTACACAGAGAACAATTGGTTGCCTTGTTTCACCGCTGACAGGTCTGACATGCAGTCAGTTCACGACTAGTTGACACTTCTGTTCAGTCTTGAATCATTTCACACTTTCTGCCAGAACACTTTGACCAGTTGGAGTTATATTTTCCATCATTTGACATCAGAATAACTTCTCAAACCAAAAACCTTCAAACTGGGCAAATCCACAGAGAGTTTTCTGTCCGTTTGTAGATGAAAGTGTTACCAGTCTACAACCAATGTACCCAATAAGGACAGGACCACTGGGAAATCTAAACAAAAAGTGAGAGATGAATGTTCTGTAGTCAAAGAACATGATTGTTATTTTCATTTTTCAACAGGTGATTCAGACATTTAGTGCAAAAGACCAGGATCTACCCACTGCTGGACAACAGTTTTCCTTCAGATCACCAAAGGAAGACATGAAAAACAAGAATTTCACCATCCGGGACTTTGGAAGTAAGTGTTCTTGTATTTTTAACAACACCTCTGTTTAGTACAGTGTGAAACCACTGATTGACTTTTGAGTATATTGTCTGGGGAAATATCCCCCAGTCACATCTATTAACACAATTTATGAAACTTCATCTTCTAAACTACGGAAATTTAAGACTCTTTCCAGATTTCCAGAACCTAGCACCAGGCTCACAAAACTCTGATCAAACTGTCAAACTAGACAACACGATTAAATATAAATCAATATTTTCTTACAATATTGCCTTTTTCTCGCCTAAAATGTGTTCATAAACACATTGTAGTGTACTATTTAGTTGTAATATGACACCAAGCACCACCCCAACTTGCATGTGTCACTCAGATCTACTGTTGTCAGTGGCTGTGGCTTTGGAGGTAGAGTGGTTGTTCTTTAAAGACAAGCTTGGCCGTTTGATCCTAATCACTGCAAGTCTAACAGTCCTTGAAACCACTGAACCCCCAAGCTGATTCCTGGGTGCTCAGTTTAAAAAGACGAAATTTCACTGCGTTGTGATGTGTACAATTAGAATCCGTTCACACTGCAGTTCCAAGTGACCTGAATCTGATTTTTTCACTCATATGTGACCTATATCTGATATGCTTTTGACAGTGTGATCAGCACAAGTCACATTGAATCTGACATTTTGAATCAGAATCAGGCCACTTTTAAATCTGCTACTGAATTGGTTATGTATCTGATTTTTTTTAATGCGACCGCAGCCTGAACAGCCAGGTCACACTTAATGAGACTTTCACATCATTCCGACCTGCTTGTTTTGTAAATTAATAACAAATAAAGTTGATTGAAAAAAAAAAGTGTGCCACAGGCAGGAGCCAGGAACAGAATCAAAACAAACATGGAGGCAGTGAAGCAGGCAGCCAGTGGATTGAGAGTGAAGGTTTTAGACCTCATTAGTATTTGGGGTGACACTTTGGTGCAAGCTAGACTTGAAGGGTTTTATCGTAATCGATCCGTTGCCATGATCGCTTCTGTTAACACTGTTGTGGCGGGATGTCATCAGTGATCAACTGCGCATACGGGTCACTTCAGGAGTGTGAGCTGTTCACACAGCAATCCATAGACAGGCCACATTTAAAGACGTAATGTGAACAGCCAAACAAAATAATCGAATTTCAGCAATAAATAGTAATTGCGCATTAAGGCCCGCAGTGTGAACATAGCCTAACATGGGGACAATAAACAAAGTGTATCAGATTGCCTCCAGAGGCATTTTTGATCTGCACTAGGTGATAATGCCCAATGGAAATCAAGAAGGTTCAGGATCCACATGCATTTGCAAATTAGTCTGATAATGCAAGGCTAAATGACAACAACTAAAATAAATCTCAAGTTGCCTCGTTAGTGGTAAAAATATCTACCTATAATCTAACGATATTAATAATAAAAGCCGAATCCAATCCCAACATGCCACTAGTTAGTCTGGAATTAGGACCACCCTCATCTCAAGATCACTCATTTACCATTTCAAAGTGTGTTGCTCAAAGCTTACAAGTGACATTTCTCAATGCTAAAAATAACTTAAACACAAGCAGTCAGACGTTGTCTCGTGATAAGGGCATACATGACGCTCTGCAGTATGCTCCGACCTGGCCCTTTGAAGTCTAACCAGAAAGACGGAGTAATGAAAAGTGGGACATGGCAGGATGAGTCCAGGAAAATTAATGCATTTACCATCCCTGACAAGCCCAGGTCCGAACCTCTGATCCAGTTTTACCTTTTGGACACATCGTCTTGCAGTTTCCTGACTGCCAGAGGGCCCCGGCAAGCCCACTCTCCAGATACAGAGTGAGATCTGATAGGCAGGGACAGGAAACACAAACACCACGGGCACCGCGGACAGGTTCGGCAAGAGAGGAAGAGAGAGTACAAACAGACTCACAGTTGTGCACAACATGCAAGGTGTGCTAGAATGCCTGACCTCCTGTCAAGAAAAATCGCCAGGCTTCGTCAGTGGAACAAACCTGGCTTGACAGGGGTCAGACAGTCTAGCTGCAGCAGACAGAACGGGGCAGGTCCAACCTGACACATCCCCTCTCCCTCGTATACATTGTCGACCTCTGTTTCACTCCCCATCCTCACACCTCTGACTGTCTCCCCTAGTTGTTCCCTGTTATTTTTTGTATCTATTATCTTGCATTGCTAATCTGCTGTTTCTCAGCTGCCTGCACACACAGATAACAAAATAACAACAGATCCCAATAGTTCTCCCAGTGCAGGTAGAGGGAAAATGCTTTACAATGTTTCAGGGAATGATGTGGTTAGGCTCTAACCACATCATTCCCTTTCGAAGAAAGCGGTGAAAAATGGTGAGAGCTTTGATAAGAGAACTCTTTGATACGTTACAGTTTCTCATCACATTCCGAGAGGCCCATTTAGAAAGGATTTGATATCAAACATGAAGAGTTATCAGACATTGAAAAGTTTTATCTCTCTCATATTTGGACCCCCAGAGTTGCAGTACAGCTCAAAAGGTTGGTTGATTGATATGAGGTTATGCTGGTTGGAATATTTTCTTTAGCTTTGGTCAAAACGCAGTCTAACCTGTGTAGATTAAGGAATAGTTGCTTCAGGCCCCTCTATGCAAATTTGAAGGATTCTTTTAATCTAAGACCACATACTGTTTGCAAAAAAAATCAATAACTGTTTCTGAGATTTCTTTTTGATTTTTTTTCCTCCTCCTCTAGACAACACAGCTGGAATTGTGACGAAGCGGGGGGGCTTTAGACGACGTTTGCAGGAGATCTACTTTCTTCCTGTGGTGATTGATGATAATGGCTACCCACCTAGGAGCAGCACTAGCACCCTGACCATCCGTGTATGCGGCTGCGAATCAGACGGTTCCCTGCTTACTTGCAGCGCAGAGGCCATCTTTCTCCCCGTGGGTCTTAGCACAGGAGCTCTGATCGCCATCCTTCTATGTATCATCATCCTTTTAGGTAAGACCTGTTGTCTTCTGGCTTGTAAAAATTCTTCATTGGTAATCATAAAGGAAAGAGGGATTTGTTATATACTGTGTATCTCCTCAGTGCTACAGCCCTGATCCTAACCACATAACTTCACACTTTGGCAGCTCCAACTGGGTATGAAAGATTAATTTCCAGAAATGATTATATGTCGACTATACTGTATGTAGCCTCTGTATATGGGGCAAATGCTCTACCACTTAGCCACCGGGCTCCCCCTATTTATTTATTTTTGCAATTTTTGACACCTGAATCCAAACATGTTGACCTGACCATCAGACTTGGTCTGGCGTCCCTCCAGGAGTGTGTCCGCAGTTAATTATTGGACGCATATGAATTTGGTCGTTCAATGAGACGTTTAAGATTGGAGGGAGGGACACTTGGCTCTATAGACTAAATCCAATCCTGTGGCTGCTTACCGAGCTACAGCTTTCCCACAAGGTCAAGGTTGTAAAACTCCTCCTTAATTCTCTGCTGTTAATGTCCAAACTCATCTACATAGCAGGGAGGAAGTTAATGTATGTTTATGGGATCATCTTCTGAATTATGAATATGGAGTGGTCGGTTGTTAAAGAAATTCCTATTTTGCAGTCGGAGTCAAGGATGTCCATGACCTTTGAATTATGCTGTGCTATTTTTCCCTTTCTCCATCTCTCCCTAATATATGGTCTAGCAAAAGAATCCACTATTAAATCCCATCTATGCCTCATCATAAATCCTTTTTCATTACCTTCATGAATTTATCCATGTAAAATATCAGCTTGAATTTCATTGTTTTATATGTGAGGGAACATGAAAGCAATTGTAGAGATGTGCTGTAGAGCTGTGTTGGTGTGTTCACTTCATCTGAGAAGAATGTCTTCAAAGCTCCAAGTCGACTCGCCCCCAAGGCTGAGGCTGACGCTGTCATGCTGTCCCTGAGAAGGAAAGTGGCAGAGAAAATCAGAACTCACACTGAGAACATTTCCAGAGAGCCACTTAGTTCCTCTGCAGGATTTGCCAGGGCGACCCAGTTGTCCTGTGAGGAGGAATGATGAGGTAAATTAAACACACCAGCACAGAGACTTTCATCTGCATTGCTGTTTCTTCCGAACTGATGCGGATTGGCTGCACTGACAAGCTGTGTTCAACCAGTGTGCCCAACAATAACTGACTGTTGTTGGAGTCTACGTAGTGGCCACTAGGTGGAGCTGGCACACTATACACAGGTAGATAAAATCGACTGGGAGTGATCGGAGGCAGAAAGGAAGCAAGAGCCAGCAAAGATGAAAGGAAGAGGCCCACTTAAGTATTTTTTTTTTTTTTTAAGTCTGAATGTATTTATTGGATTCTTTCACGTGAATGATTCCAGTTTTATCCTAGCCATTGCTCTTCTGCCTAGATGCAAGTGTATATTAAAACCCAAAGGAAAAACGCATTTTTCACAGAGGAGACAGAGAGCGAGAGAGAGAGAGAGAGAGAGAGAGAGAGAGAGAGAGTGAGAGAGCGAGAGAGAGAGAGAGAGAAAGAGAGAGAGAGGGACACAGAGGTAGACAGATTGCACTGAAAGGATAAAGGGAGAGAAGGGAATTTATTGTAACATTATGTGTTGAGTATCACACTGTGGCACTACAGTGTCTAAAATGTGAAGAACCTCGAGCAACCTCTGAAGGGTTACGTGCCAAGACTAAACTACTGTACTTTGGGTATTTTACTGTACTTAGTGGCACAATATTCTACCGACAGTACTTACAGTTTTTGTGATATCTATTATAAGATTGTTGCCAGCACTCATTATCTGTATTTATGCAATAGATTAAACAACATACTGTAGCTTATATGTAAACTAGACATCTAAAGAACTCCACAGTAGCGTCTCTGTAAGGCTGTACTTGTTTTGCACAGTGGTGCTCCCAGCATATAGCGTCAACATCAGCATGACACCGTGCTCACAATGGCAATGCCAACATGCTGGTTTTTATATTCACCATCTTAGTTAGTTTTCAAGCATGCTAATGATTGCTAATTAGCACTAAATACAAAGTACAGCTGAGGCTGATGGAAATGGCTATAAACCAAAGTATTTGTGAAGATACCATTTACACCTGCTGGTGGTGCTAGCTGAAGTGTTATTACCAAAGTCATGACAATTCATGCCGAGGGGGTGAATTAATAATTAAACGCATTTCATGGCAATCCATTCAAAAGTTGTCTTGACATTTGACTACAAACCAAAAGTGCTCAGCATGTTATGGTGTCATAGGAAAATTCACAAAATCTGCACAAAATCTTTTGGCAGTCCATCCAAAAGTTGTTGAGATGTTTTAGTTTGCTCTCACATCAAAATTCCAACATACGTACGTTCGGCATCAACAGCATTAAACACTGTAGAAGTACACTGTTTTTTCTCAGTTCTGTCTTATTTGTGTCTCATTAAATCAGTCCTAAACACAGTACTGTCCATGTTCTGTCTGTGGATATGTTGCTACGGTGTTTGTAGGCCCAAAATCCCACAGGATGAATAAGACTAAAAAATATTTTTTCCCTGTGCAATAACTCAACTTAATTTGCACATGTAAATGTAGTTTACACGTGTAGTGTTGGGTATTGTTGTGTTTAGAAACTTTTTGAACCTCTTGTTTCCATTTGTTTGTGTTTTTTTATTTTGGCCTTTTTTTATGTCTTATACACCTGCCTGCAAATTAAGTTTCCCATTTGTTCTCTAATCTAGTTACTGAACTGAACATCAACAGTAGTTAAAGCTGTAGGAACACACTGTTTAGTCATACTTATGTCTTATTCGTGTCTCATTATATCAGTATTACACACAGTACTGTCCATTTATATATGTGGATATGTTGCTTCAGTGTTTGTAGGCACACAATACAACATAATATGCAATGTTATCAACTGTTATTGCTAACAACTTGTTTGAATATAATGGTTTTCTGAATTGTAACTGGAACGTGGTAAATTTGGGTGTAACTTTATTCAAACTTGGGCGGTAAATGGACCCAAAAAACTGTAACCTAAATGCCATAATTTTTACTTTGACATTGAATCTGTTTTTTCCTGACAGGAAATGTGTTTAAAGCGCAGTATCGTGGGGGTGTTGACAGTAGTAGTAACATGTAATTCTCTTGATTTATTCCACCAGTAATCGTGGTCCTCTACGTGGGTTTGCGACGACAGAAGAAAAAGGAAACGCTCATGTCATCCAAAGAGGACATCCGGGATAATGTGATCCACTATGACGATGAAGGAGGAGGGGAGGAAGACACACATGCATTTGACATGGGGACGCTTCGCAATCCTAAGGTTGTCAAAGAGAACCTGTTCCGCAGGGATGTCAAACCTGAGATGAAGAAGGGTCCCAGGCCGCCTTTCTCTCAGGACAGCGCTGACATCAGAGATTTCATCAACCAGCGTCTGAAAGAGCATGACGTGGACAACTCGGCACCACCCTACGACTCCCTGGCCACGTACGCATACGAGGGCAATGGCTCTGTGGCCGAGTCACTCAGCTCCATCGAGTCCCTCGTCATAGACCTTGAGGAGGACTATGATTACCTCAGTGACTGGGGGCCCCGCTTTAAGACACTGGCAGGGATATTTGGGGAACAGTCAGAAACTCAGTCGGACTCAATTACCACGGAGAACACACATTGATGTTATTCACTTGAAAGGCAAATATGTAACAAAGTTCTTTTCGTTGGCAACTCACATTATTTTACCATTGTTTTCTTCCCATGTTATCTGTTTTCATATTTTTTTCAGCTCACCTTTTTCTATTTTATGTGGTACTTACCATGCTCAGTCCCAAAATTGTAAAAAAAATAAATAAAAAAAAGAGAGAGAAAAAAAAGATGGAAAATATGGTAACAAGATTAGATGAGCCAAGCAGCAGTTCAATTAAATTTCAATTGAATGTTCTTGTCTTTCATTTGGTTTCCTCTTGGCGAATTCGCATAGACATGGAAATGTTGTCATTTCCTAGAACATCCTTTAAAGTGCCTCAATATAATTGTTCTTTCAATTGCTATTTCATGCCACATATCCAGTGTTGTTCTTTAGAGCCCCACAGGTTAAGTTCAATCAGTCAGCATACTGTGCTCTGACTGGCTGAGGCATCTACTAAGACCTATGTCAAATCTGTGGGGACAATGAAGTGGCCTGAGTTTGGCCAAAGATCTTTTGAATGTTATTTATTGTTCTATTTATTTATTGGCTGATTGAGTTTTATTAGATTTCTGTGTATTTATCTATTTATCTCTCAGTCATCAATCTGCATTTTTTATTTTTGGAGACACTTGAGGAATTTTGTAATTAAAAGGCCCACATAAAAATGTATGTTTCTGTTTGGTGGGTCCTGTGAATAGACTTGTACTAGAGTTGTAAAAAAATTTATTAGGGCTAAATACTGCAGTTCAGTCATGTAATAAACAGTTTTCTTAAATAAACCACACTTGGCCAAACTCCCTTTCTGTGTTCACTTATTTGGCTCAGATTATGCATGATCCATTAATATTTAAAGTTCATCCATTGCTCGATAAAATAAATACTGCACTGAGGTTTTCTTGCGAGTAGTATGAATAGCACTCTAGAGCTGATCGGTACAGGAACAGGAACTGTTGAAATGTAATACAATATTTCTGGACAGCTGTTGCAATGATGTGTCTTCTTTGAGCAGGAAACAGAGCATTTGGGTTCCAGATAGCATAACATCTCAGTAAAGATCAGTTTAGAGTAACCTATTACTTCTCTTTTTGTTATTCTTAGCAACACTAATGGTGGGGCTAGGACTGGCAAGGCTAGTTTGTTGGTGCAACACTTTGGTCCAGGGTAGAAGATATATCATACAGATTACCAAGGAACTTTGTACAGTCATGTATAATGTTACTAAGTGGATCAAGACACCTAACCCAGGAGAGACATTTTTGGATGAGGGTGAATATCTTGACAACTTTTGGGTTGGTTGACAATTTGTAGGAACTGAAATTAATGACCCTTATACCGTATATGAACAACAAAAAACTATGAAATCCCCGGTCTCTACCCACCAGCAAGTTTACAGTTGACTGGCATCTTCAGACAAATCAACAAATACTTTAAAGGGAGTGTTTTGAGTCTTTGGCCAAACATCTCAATGCAGAGGAAAGGTAGTTGCAAGATTACAAGTCACAACAAGGCTTCAGTAAGGTATCAAAACTGCCCTATACCAGGCATTGAATGGAGTGGCTCAGACCGTTCTTACCATGGTCTGGTGACAACATAATCAAAGGTCTGGATGAAAGCCAAAGCAGTGTGTGACATACAATGCCTGAGCCTCAACCAATTGATGTGAAGTCATTCCCCTTTCTGTCTTTTTCTATCACATCCAATAGAGGTATCAATGCTGAGTTTCAGTAAATGTGCGATGAAGTGTTTGAATGGACATTAGGTAATCTATGACCCTTGCAGGCAGCAGGGATTGCACCAACAGTGACATAACTGAACTTCCTATTTCTGAATTATGGTGGTCTGTAACTGCAACCATAGGCATGCAATATCTCAACATCTTCATGGGGAAGTGGCGACCATTTGGAACAGACATTAGAGGTTTCGAGGCAATATATCCAAATGACATTGGAGATCATGTGACTTTTCCTGTAGAGGTACCATGAGGTTGACACTTGTGGTTTTGAGTGAAATGCCTTACCACTTTTTCCAATGTATTACCATTGAAATTGGTGTGCACATTCATGTTCTCCTCAGGATGAATTGTAATCATTTTAGTGATTCCCTGACTTTTCAGCTATTGTGCTTTTTAGGTTGAATGTTTTATTTCCTTCAATACTTTATGACCAAATACCTTCAAAACATAACATCCCCATCATCCTCAGCATTAATGTGTATTCAGTACATTAGTAGTCTATTCAGTAGAAATGTTAGCATTCTACCATGCTAAACTATGAATGTGAACATCTTAAACAACTATACGTGCGTGTGCTTCACTTTGAGCACATTAGCATACCAGTGTTTTCATCTAGCATCTATTCCCGCTGCTGTTGCACGGTGTTTCCCAAAGCACGACATTTTCACACTGATGACTCACCATGTCTAGTAGTACAGTACTAGGCAGCATAGACAGACCAAACAGAGACATCAGCAGAGGGATGAGTGGTGGGTGTGGGAGTTAGGGGACTGCCATCCTATGCATAAACATGAGAGAACTGGCACAATCTTTGCAGTAGCTCAAGGGACAGCTACTATTACCACAAGCCATAGCAAAAAAAAAGTGATGGCATTGATACTGTTTATGTTGGATCGGGATCAACCCAGTGAACAGCACTGTCCAGTCTCATTGTTCAGATTCCTCTCTTGCCATTTGCTGCCAGTGCTCCACCATGAGTATGTGATTTAATATTATGAAAATGTCCTCTTCCATACCGGCCATTTATCAATAAATGCACAACAGCAACCTTTATTTGCCACAGGAAAGATGTGGCAACATAAAGAAACATCACAATTTACAGGGCTTTCAAATGATGGGAGCACTTTTTCGGTTGTGAACCAAGATGTTTACAGCATTTAAATTTCTGAGTCAAACAAGACTGCAAGCAAAGCTGCCATGCTTCAACAAAGATGAGTTGTCAGAGCACCTTCTGAATAAACTCTTCTATTGTTGTAGGCTCTGAACAATGTGCTTAGACTGAAATAATTGAATGCACAACATAACCACTCATGTTATTGCCTCTCAGTGTGCTTTGGAAATATGCTTCAGTTTATAATGAACCGCTTTATTGTACACTTCTGTAGTTATTGTAGTTTTGATACATATAGTTGCTCTAATTAATACCAGTCACTTTGCATTATTCTGCATCTAATAGTATTTTCTGAGAGTATAATGCATATGGAAATAAAGCTGTCACCACTGCTGCCGAGTGCTCTCTAAGCTGACATGTTTGCTTTACAGGAATGTGCTGATCACGGTGTGCATATATTTGCGGCCACTTACCTTTGTTAACACTTTTAATTATGCAGCAGCAGCAGCGGTGACTAACCTTGAGACAGTGGCATGTTAGTAAACACAGCAGTCATCACACTGTAAGAACACATTAACTGAGTGTTAATTAACAAATGTAGGATTATTTGCATGAGAAATTTATAGAAGTTGCCAGTTTATTAGGTACACATAGGTGATGTAGATACAATTTTGTCACAAGAATAAAGCAATAACATTGTACGTTTCTGTTTAATATCAATGTAACCTAATTTTATTGTGTGTTATGTAATTAAGGTTAATTATGACATGGCGTGGGACATGAACTGAGGTCTCCTGGATGAAAGTCCGGTGTGTTTGACCAAACCATCCACCCCCTCCTCCTAAGGAGAGTTTGAGGCTTGTTATACTCTGTCAACTGGCCTCCAGAGCACTTTGTCAGCTGGCTTCCAGCTCTTAACATGTAGTATTAACTACAATTTTACATTGGAGTCATTTGAAAAACTGTTACGTCACATACAGACACAAAAGGTTGCTAAAAACGTTAAATGTCAACACTTCTGTGGTTTGCAGTATCATAAAATGGTGTATTTCTTTCTGGTGACTATGTAATTCCATCGCAATATAATAGAGATAAGTACATCTTTATGAAGCCTAAAATGCTGACATTTTGGTTTACAGTGTGTCAGGCAAGTTTTTATTTATGTGGTCAATTTGAACGCCAGTTGGTGTAATAGTGTTGGTTGTATTGCACTGTATCGGTATCAAACCTCATTTTTGTGAGGAGGGGCGATAACTGTATGTGCACTGCCAATGCCACTATGAAGTCAAGCTACAATTCAATTCCATTTTATTTACAGTGCCAAATCCTAACAAAAGTTTCTCCAGACACTTTACAGAGTAGGTATAGACCACACCCAATGCCTTATTTATGATTTACATAGACCCAACAATTCCCCCATTGAGTACTCAGTGGCAACGAAAACCTTCCCTATAACAGACAGGAATGTCGCACAGACCCAGCTCTGTGGGGGACGAACATCTGTCTGCACCGGTTAGGGAGGAAGAGAAGAAGAGAGGAAGAGAGAAAAGACGAACAGATGGACAGAGAGAGACAAAGACAGACACAAAGACGGACAGACAGACACTTCCAGAGATACAAACAGCCACAAAAGGGTTGAAGAACAGGGTTAAAAAAATAGCCAGTGAATAAAATGCATTCTATTTTTTAGTACAGTAAATGATATGTAAATTTTTGATCTTTAAAACCTCGATCCTCATGAACTCCTCTTGATATTACTGATCTGGGCCATGAATGGCAAGAGTGGAACCAGATGCATTAAACATTGAATGCCACAATAACCCAGCATGTGGCATTGTTATCCAGCCTACAGTCAGCCTCTTGGGCTTTAATATGGCAGTAACACAACATATACTGAAATTAAACTACATATTTTTCACTGCAGGTTAACATGATATGCACAGTCTAAAAATGTGCCTCTTGCCTAAGATTACAAACGCTCACCTTTCAATGTGAAATAAATGTGTAAAATCATTTCAAAACCAAAGAACAGAACATGTTTACTTAAGCCCTCTTTAAATTTCAAAAGTAATAATGACATGGCTGGTAATTGTTAAGTGTTTGACAGGGTGCCACTAAATCGGTTTACAGATCCATTAATTCGTACAAATGACTAATAGCAAAGGGAAATTGATGCTAATGTGCATGTTATTCATTATATCTCTATTGGAATGAACTAGTTCGTGTCCTATTGCTAAAAGGGACATCACACTGTTTCTTACGAGATTGTTATGATCAAAAACAGTGAAAGAAAAGAGATACTTTAATGGTTTATTATTTTCTTCACATGCTGTAAAAGGAAATATGATCATTAACATCTTCAAATAGTTATCTTTTAGACAACATTGTCTTTACCAGTTAATTAACTAAGAATGAATCAAAATGGTCTCACTTAAAGGTGCGGAAGGACAGTGTGAGTGCGCCCAAAGTTAGGAAAGGATTCTGGCCTATTCATATTAAGTTTGCCTTCAAAAACATCTTCTCTGAGCAGAACAGATTTTAAACTCTGTGACAAACTTTTGGTCCTGGCTAGGAGATGTATTTTAAAGCAGTGGATAAGTAACAAACCTTAAACTGTCACACAATGGTACCAAGAAACATTTAAAGTTTTACCCTTAGAAAGACTTACTGCGCAAATGAAAGGGAATGATAACCTATTTGAAGGAACATGGTCAGCCTTTCTGAGGTGCTTACCCCCGCCCCTTCGGGACACTGTAAATAGGGGAAGATATGCTTTCGAATGGGATACTTCAACTGGATGATTTATGTTATTATATATGTTATTGCCAGTTCCCTTTACCTGCTTATAGGCTTTGATCTTATTTGACTATCTACTTGTATGTACACTTTTTTTGTACTGATTTGATTTGTTTAGGTAATTTAAATTTAATTTTATTGTTTCTGTTTTTATTTAATTTACCTATTTATCATATTAACGTCTTGCACCCTGTTTTTGTCTTGTGTACTTGTATAATTTCTATTTTTACTTCCACTATACATGGATGACTGAAGGCACAGTATTGTAGTATAGTAGTCTTTAAGGTGACTGATGCGACAGTTTGGGGTGGCGGGGAGATCTATGATATATGTGTATGTATGTTTACATTTTATTTTATTTATTATAATTTTTTCTTTTAATTATCATTATTATTATAATTATTATAAGTATTATTATTATTATTATTATTATCATTATTATTATTTTTACCTTATGGGGTAAGGACAGTGGTGAGAAGTTATTGTGGTTGGGTTAGTGGTTTATTTTCTTTTCCTTCCTGTTTTGATAGTTTTGTGAATGCAGAGAGCGCTTGTATGTTGGTTATGTTTTATTTTGATAAAAAATAAATAAAGTCTATTTACAAAAAAAGAAAAACTAAGGAAAAATCAGCTTCTCTGTTCACAGCTGACTGAGTTAAGGGCCACATGCTCTGTTCAGTCTTAACATGTACAGTACACATGGCTCAAACTCATTGCTCTTATCCATCCAATTGGCTGCTCGTGTGCTTTACTAATACTAACAGACACACACTATTTGCTACGCAGTAACTGTCCTAAGGATGTGTGTGTGTGTGTGTGTGTGTGTGTGTGTGTGTGTGTGTGTGTGTGTGTGTGTGTGTGTGTGTGTGTGTGTGTGTGTGTGTGTGTGTGTGTGTGTGTGTGTGTGTGTGTGTGTGCGTGTGTGCGTGTGTGTGCGTGCACGCTATTTTTAAGCCAATACATAACAGGTTGTGCTGCCTGGTGAGATTTAAATGTCCATGCTATTACAAAGCCATAAGGGATAGTGTTATGTTATGTCTGCAGTCATATTTATCTTCTTACAGTATAGTTATGAATTTATGAATAATTAATGAAGGATTCACAGCTTGTTGTCTCTGTAATACCATGAAATATAGGATCACGGTAATGATGTACACTTTGAGCATGCTTGAAGCAGTTCTCAGGTCTCCTCTAACTGCAGTTGTGGTATTTTAGTATAAAGCACCTAAACAAAATACAGCAAATAATCCCAGAAAACAAGGTTTTATGGCCATATAAAGGTACATGTTAATATCCAGTAGGCAGCGCTAAAGTCATGTATGGAAAAACGAGCCAAGGGCAAACTGTGGCTTTAAATGTTGTGAAAACCAGTTTGCTGTATTATCTGTGTCAGGGTTTTGTGTGTGAATTCACCTTGGGTCGGTAAGTGCCATCCAATTTGTATGTAAGAAGGAGAGCTTCAAGAGTACTGAATTAAGCAGACAAGTAGCAGAGCATCCCTGCCTGAAGCTTTCTTCTATGCACGACTGGTACAGTAAATGAGTCAGCGTGGAAGATCCTGTTTCCCTGAAAATATTTGACCACAGATCTGTGAAATTAAACAAATTACTGATTAACACTAGAAAGCTCTCAGAATGCAAATTTTGCCAATGCTGCATAGGCCGCCAAAGTGTTATTTTAATAGACTTGTCTGTGACATATGACACGACTTTTCACATCTTGTTTAATACTGACAGATGGTTTCTTATGACATTGTATTCCCAAATCCATTCATATAATTTTGGACAGGTTGATTATTTAATATTTTCTTTATACAAAATGAAACATGGCCAGTACTCTCAGATATCAAAATATACGGATACAGAATACCAAAGTACACGTTACCAAGATATTGCTATCCTCAGAAATCAGAAACATGTAGATGTATAGAATAAAATGATGTTTTGCCGTTGTTGATAATGGCAGTTTGTGACCAAAAGGCTCCAAATATAATGCTTTGGTAATAATACGATTGATAAGATGTTGATATATCACTAGTGGCTAAGAGAGGTTATAATCTGATGGTGAAAAAAACATTTTATTGCAAAAGATGCAAAATGGCAGAAATGCCCCCTCAAGGTTCAGAAGTATGGAATAATGAATTACTTCACACAATTCCCAGAAGCAACCATTATACTTTTAGGAGGAAATTTGTTTTTGAATGTGTAAAAAATATTAATGTATAAAGAAATATCTCGTGGCTCACTATGAGCTTCTCTGTCATATCAGTCTAAAGCTCAGAGGTAATATATTCTTACAACCCAGTGTGGGAATATAAATAAGCTTGGATGGATGTGGGTGACATCAGCCGTCATGGATCTCTTTGGGGGACAGCAGAAAAAAAAATAACAGGAGAAAACTAAATATTATACTTGTTTTGATTATTGTTGTGCCTGTATCACATGCTACATAATTCATTTATTCTAATCTTTCATTACATGAATTTAAAATAAATGCATTTTCAGGTATGTTTTTAAAGCGCCTGCTCTTTCCCTTACAGTTTCCAATGAGGAATTCTCAGGTGGTTCTGTGAAACAAACCATCCAGGTTAGTCAAATTGGCCGAGGAAATAACAATTAAAACACACATCATATAATTTACTGATATTGCTACATACACTTCAAGTCTATTGAGAAGAAAATACAATAATTTATGCTGCTGAGTTTTAGTCAGATTTAAGATACAAAACATACAGTATGATCAGATAATCAAACTTGATTCACTGTTATAGATTTAACTATCAACGGATTATAGAATAGTTAAATTTATGAGTTGATAATCAAATAATTAGCATCCAATCAATAATAATGAATAAATAATGCAGTCTATAATAGTACTCTAAAAGGGCCATACTGCAAACACTTTTTATACGCAGCTACCTTTTGCTAATAATATTTTGTTCTTTCCCAAAAGTTAAAATTTAAATTTACAATTTTCCCTTGTAAGTTGCCTGAATACATTCTGATAGATTCAGTACAATACACAGTGAACAGCATGTGTAGAGTACATTAATTTTAAGTATACAAATGTAATAATCATTTCACTGGAGAGTGCTACAGTGAGACCTAACTCACTGTGCCCTTTGCTGTGTAACATATTATCATCTGAACAGACCACATCTAAATTTATTTTACAAGCGATATCTAGATATGTATTGGAAATCAATGAGCGATGCTTATTTCCTTCGTTGCATTATGTCGCTAATAGCTGATATTCCCATTATTCATACAAAAACAAGTCAGCATTGCTTTAATGCTTTGGCTGCTTTACTTGTCTGTGAAGAAGTGACATTTGATGTCCATGGTTAGCAATTTAATGACAGTAATTATGTCTTCATCATTCAAACTGGTATACGATGAATATATTACATTTTTTCCCTATTTAGAAAAAGGGGTCATACACGTTCTCTACAATGTGGGGGGTAGGGGTCTGTAGGTGGAGATAGCAGATCAATAGAAGATGACACACAGAAGAGATACACAGCATCGGAAAGTTGGGAACTTGAAGATGAATTTCAGATACAGCTCAGCATTGTGTGAAAACAAGGTTTTCTTGTTATAAATTAGACATCAAAGTTAATTAAAATAAATGGTGAAAGTGTAGGCGGGCTAAGTACATTATGATATGGGTTTGTGAAGGTCATTGTCATGCTCTAATATGTTTCACAGGTTGTTGCAGCAGTTTTTGAGTTGATTCCATTTGCTACACCAAATTTATACCACTCCAGAATTAATAAAAAATGGTTAGAAATTCCTCCAAAACACCACAGTAAGACAACAAGTCCTTAAAGAACACCATATAAAAAATCCATGCTGTGATTTGATATAAAAAACTTTGAACATTTCAGGATTTCAGGAAGAATTGCATTCTTCAGTGATTAGGTAGTAGCTCAGAAACCCCATTATTTCCCACCATATTGTCAATATACCCAGGAAGGTCATCTATTATCTGGCTGTGATTATCCTCGATGTCACTACAGCTCATTTTAAACAGTGAGCTCAAACTTCAAAAAATGCTCTCACTACAATTAACTGCTGTGTAGTGATTGCATGTTTTTCCCCAAACTGCCTGGATTACCATGAAATGGACATTTCTGTAAAAGGTAGACGTGTGGGTACAGTACCTATAACCTATTTTCATTGAGATATCATGTCAGAGGTCAAGGGACTATTTTTAAAAAATGGCCATTACAGTTTTTCTCTAGACAAAATTTTCCCTGACTTTGGAGCGTTATTTTGCTCCATAACAGATGAGCGAAGCAGACGTCTAGTGTCTTCACTATGTCTAAAACTGAGCCTGCTAAAGTCTCTGAAATACAAAGAATAGTTGGGGCCTGTCCAATGTTACAGAGTTAACAAACATTATTATTTGATGTACTATATCAAATAGGAGGAAAAGTAGGAATTCAAGGCTATTTAAATTTACAGTAATCGAAAATGTAATGCTATTGGTAAAACCTTTTATTTATTTAGTTTTTTTCCTTGCTGTGGAATTCCAGCATCCTTTATCATCACAGAATCCACATTTCATCACCTTGAATCCTCTTCCCTGTGTCATGTAGTATTCATGTGATATACTCTCTGTTCATAGATCTGAAATGTAACCTAAACATTATTCAGATCCGTCTACCTGGTACTTCAGGGATGAGCCAGTCTCGAGGTGAGAGTGCTGCAGATTTTGATCTGCATGATTGCATCTTAATACTGGGTGGATGTACCAGCTATTTGACCTTCATAGCCGAAGTTGGACACCACCGCCAAATCTGGCTGTGCTTAAAAAGTCTTGTTGCCTCAGTCTGTTCAAAGATTCAACTCTTAAACCATGTTCGCCTTAATTAAATTAATGAATACACTTGGCTGTAGTAGTAGCTGGAAGGTATTCCCCACCTTCCAGCTACTACTACAGCCAAGTGTATTCATTAATTTAATCTCTCTTGGTGTTTGATGCATCTGTTGTTGTTTCTTTTATGTTTTGTTCTCTTGTCATTTAGTTAATCCTCGTCTTTTGTCTACTTATCACGATTTAGGTGTTTTGTTACTTTTCCTTCTCTCACTTTAATGTCAGTTTTCTATTTCTACATACACACATGGGTGTCATCGCACTTCTGACACCTTTGCAACACCTGAGATTTGAGACTCCTCCAGTGGAAATCCATGTTGCACCTAAATAATGACAAGGATCTGTTCTCCACCAGGGGAGATAATGACTTGTCTGTGTCACAGGGAGCACTGCTACGCTAATAATTAGCTTAAATCACAAAAAACTCAAGTGTTTGAAAGCTGTTTTGTTGTTTTTCCAGATTGGGCTGGTTCGCGGGAAGAAGCCGTTGCATATGGCATTCCAGAACATACAACTACTTTCATATTGATTGAGAGAAAGAATGAACCATAAAAAGATACTTGTAACTGTATTTATCTTGAGGTCATCTTGAGGCTATCTTTAGGTACAGGAACAGATATAGGTTTTAATCGTTGTTAGTATGACCTATAGTATTTTGTTTTTAATTTGGGATGATAAAAATGAGTCTGGGTGAATTGCTTGGCTTACTTAAGACTTTACAAAACTGGTGCAAACCAGCTGATAGTGGCACAAGTTCAACTCTAATGACTTTGCCGAGAGCACCTACAGTGCTGAAATAGAAACTTGGCAAAAGAAAATAAGGAAACTCATTACCCATGTCAGTTTGTCTCTCTGATGAGAAGCACACTATTCTAACTCAACAACTGCCAGGGGGAAAGAGGAAATAGAAGAAAGAATATAGTAACACCAGAACTGGCCACTGCATTCAGGTGTAAGTGCAGACATTTACAGTGCAATTCTAACCTACATGATGAAACTCTCATTATCACTTAAAAAGGATGAAACTAACTGTTGGTGTCTAGCGAAGATGTTAACCAAACCCAGCCAACAGTGTGTCATCTGCAAACTACCTGAAGGCCCATCCACGCGAGGATGCGTTTTCCTGTAACCGCACATTTTTAGTATAGGTTAGGCCAACAATCCACACACAGCCTGAAAATGGTCTTTTTTGTAACCAGGTCCCAGAGTGGGAATATTTGAGAACGCCTCCCGTGGCGTTGTCGTCTGGACGGCGAAACCGCATACCCTGCCTTCATCTCCCCACCTCGGACCTCTAACCCCCACTGCGTCACATAACAACAACAGTGCTGCTGCGTGGAGAGAGACAGACCCACAGACTGAACTGTTTACTGAACTTTACCCTGAGACACATGCATGGGAATGAATTAGGCCGACCAGATATTTCTCACTTTTCCCTGATGGTCTGAATAAGTCGCTAAATTGGTCGCACGTAGCTTTTTATAAATTATGTTGCCAAGAAGGTCACAAAAAGTAGTGAGAAAGTGCCCGTCTGTGAGTGCTTTAGGACGGGGAAGGGGCTAACAGCAGCACCCTGTGCTCGATGAGGACAGTAACTACAGAGTGATTCGTACATCAGAGTCCAAAACACACCACAAAAGTCTCCACTAACACCAGAAACAGTCGAAAGATTTATCTCTAGGATGGATGAGGATTTGGGAAGTCGCCAGATTTAGAGAGAAAGTCTCCAGTGTTTGTATTATGATTCTATACAACAGCATCTCTCCGTCTCTTGTTCTCGGCTGTTGTATTTCTGTGGCAGTTACAGCGCAACATCCAGGCCTGGCATGTGTAGTACAGCGTTTTTAGCCAGTTTCACTGGTTTTGTGTGGACACAAATATTTCTTTAGTTTAGTCTGTGTGGACGAAAAACTTTTTAAGAACGATTGAGAAAAAAAGGTTGTTTTCGATCGTGTGCACGTAAAATGAGTCTAGACATAAACCTTAAAAGCAAACGTTAATGCAGTGAGTGTGAATTCGTTGCACAGCTGTTCTTAAGTCTTTCAAGTCCAAGCAAAAGTTATATTTCAACACACTTTTACCGCTTCAGTTAATGTTGCCGTTATTATTAGTATTTGTTGTTGCCACTGCTCCTCTAATTACTTGTAAGTACTGTTGTGACAAAGCTTCGGTTCATTGCCTAATAACAATGTTCATTTCTTTCAGTATATCAGTTCAAGAGGAATTCATCAGTTTTCATTATGCAGGTGATTTACTCAACACACGCATTCTCCCTGGAAAAAGATTATATGACTGCTTTGTTCTTAATTGGTTCTGATTAATGTGTATCTATGCCATCTCTGTCAGACAGGATATAAACATTCCACACTCTAACTAATTATTTGTTCCCATCTCATTCACAAAGTACCTTTCCCTACAGTCCTTCTCTGGACTCTTGTAGCTGATAATGTGTAATGTTTTGAAGGTTTTGAGACATAAATAATGACATTAAATTAACAATGGCCAATATGTATTTTCACCTGAAGAGCTGCAGGACATTCTTTAGCTTGTTTTGTGGAAGGTCACCCATCAAAACCAGTGAGTTAGCTGTCCCTTCCTATTTCGGAGAATATTAAGAAGTGTTGATAGGGGAGGATGATATCTAGTAGGTCATCTGCTTTATAAGCCCCTGTTGTTGTGTTTCTTTAGGTCTGTTTGTGTCCATGTTGTTATAAATCCTTTTTCCCCCCTAATACATTTATTTTCATATTAATGTTGGTTATGATGCAACTTTTAAATGTGAAATGAAAGATATATCTTACATTCATATTGTGCATATACAATGCAAACATGTATATATTGTATGAAGTCCTGAACATACATATCTCAGGAAACTTCCTTTATAGAACTCGCCATACAAAATTACAGGAAAGCAGAGAACAGAATGATATGACTTCACACTGACAGAAGCTCTTACTCAGTAGTCATTACTGTGAGATGATTATGTTTGAGGACAATCATGTTAATTAGCACAAGAGTTTTATTGAAGTTTGACAGTGAAGATGGAATCACAATCCAGTCTGTAATGAGCTCAGTAGCTTTATTGAAGTTTGATTTAAAAGATGAAAAACATTGTTCAATTTCTTCAGTATAATATCAGTAAATGAGTGCTAAAGATCGACTGCTTTTCTTTCTACCTTTTCAGCTAATGAAAGAACTCTGGAGACAATAAGTAATGAACACCTTCCTAATGAGAAAATAACAACAGAGAGCCTCAAAAGCTAGAGTGGCTATGAACTATGCATAAACATGCTGCAGGTTTAGGTTCATTGGTTGCCTCTGAATGTCAACTTCAAAATAAGATCTTCTCTTTTATGTGACCAAAGCAGGTTGGAGAGAGCAGGGTGAGTCGAGATTGGGGGTTAGATGACCCAGTCCCTGTTTCTAGGCAACATAAATAAGGGGATTCCCTGGATCGCTGATGTGGGGAACGTATTACAGAGAAGGGTCAAAACATGTCAACCTGTGATAAATCAAGTGATATAATTGTGGTCAAGCCATGCAGTAATGCAATGCAGAGAGATGTGTTGCTTAACATTGTTTACAGTGTTAATTTGGTACAAAATTACCTAAAATTGTGAAAAAGGCAGGTTTGGGACAGGGGCTGAGATGAGGGGCTGAAATGAGTGATGAGTGTTCAATCAAAACCAGTTAAAGTCTAAAGTGTATACTTAAACACATAAAGGCACTCACAAGAGATTGTCTAAACATCATCATGCCATACAAGAACAAATACAAAACAAGAAGTGCTTTACCCCCTGGAGGAACGAAACAAACCAGCTAAGAAACAGGGCTTTAAGAAAGTAAATTTGATCAGTGCCATAGTAACAAATGATTGAAAGAATGTCGTACATACTGACACGAACAAACAAAAAAACACACACACATCTTTCTCAGAAAAGACAGAATATCGAGTCAGATTATCTGTCCTTGTATGCTGTGCGTGTCTAGTTATAGAATTGAAAAAGACAAGAATAAAGGTTTAGGCTGTATCTAGGCTATATCCTTATGATGTACTGTGTTAGCAACAGAAAATATCTTCAGGAATTAAGTCCATGCATCATCATCTTAAGAATAGACACTAACTATTTCATTTTATATATATATATTGAGGCCAACAAAAAGTGACAGTTTGAAATTAGATCTTTGCTGAAGACCCCAAGGCACTAGCCTCTAAGATAGGATGACAACATCTGGGAATTTTCTAAAAAAGTGTATTTGTTTCCTCAGGATAAAATACGTTACTGTCTTCCAAAATGACCCATACGACTGTTCCAAAAACAACCCATGAACATGTTGTGCTATGTCTTTGCTCTTTTTTTTCAAGGCAGCTTTGAATCCTTTGGTAAAGGGTGACACTGCCAATTGTATTCATCAAAGTGTGTTTACAGGTCTATGGGAGCACTATTGCATTTAACCGTATAAAGCCTTTTGTGCCTACAGGGAGCTGCATGAAGTCTGGTAAATTGCTTCAAGTTATATGCCTTAAGAATACAAAAAAAAATATTGGGTTGTGGATTTACCTCCTTACCTTCGCTTGAGAGCTACATGCTGATACTAGCATAACATGCACACATCTCCGACTGAACTGATTGGTTTCATGGTTAAGTTTAGTTAAAGATTGCTCAAACTGTTGAAAGGAACTAATGTTGACTGTTGGTATGAGACCAGGCTTGAATAAATAGACATCTTAGTTGGAAATTATTTGGATATTGTGACTACAGTATGTAATAAACTAAATAGGAGTAGATTGGTAGATGGTAGCCTTAGTCAATAAGCTCAATCTTTGACAAAGCAGCATTTACGAAAAAATATGTGCTATCATTGGTGTTTCCCTGGTTTGGCTGTGGTCCAATTTTGAGTCTATCAAGATAAAAATGTCTGGTGTTGCTGCTCCATACAGTTGTGTGTATTGTGTGAAGGCTATAAATTCTTTATCTTTATTCCACCTGCCAGCTTCACTTTGAATTCTTCAAAAACCAAGCTAACACTGACAGACTGATTGACTGCCTCTGTGCTTGAGTCAAGCAAACGGGTATATGGACATTCAAGATGTCCTTGATCACTAAGAGCCTTTTTACACTTGATTTTAAAATGTGTCTTGGGGGATTGGATCACAAGTAAACAGTGCTAAATACAAACGTAAATTACCACCAAGATCCAATCACTGGGCTGCATTTGATCACATACGGTATTTCTTTTTGTAGTGTTAACGCTAATGAGTCTTGATGGGTAACATGAAATAGCGTAACATGAAAATATGTCATCAATGCAGGGTATGGTGGTTGTTTTGATGACAATGTGCTCAATAACTTACCTATTTTATGATGGGTAGGACAAATTTTTGCATGTCCATCCATTGTTTTGCCTGATGGAAGAAGATGTGTTTGTTTTTACCATGAGTGAAAATAAAAGTGCTGATGGACTTCCTCCACCTTAGTTATTCAAATACTGAGTCACTTAACTGTTATGACATCCATTGAGCTTCAAAGTATGGTTTTGGCAATCATGCTGAAATAAATATAACTAGACCAGCAAGCAGTTATCAACGGGATCCAATCCCTCAGGCAACTCAGCCCGGTGACATGCAGAGGTTATGCAATTCGGACCTGCAGGTCCACGGGCACAACCATTGGGCACAACGCAAGTTGCATCTTAAGCGCAGAAAAAATAATCCTTGCGAAAACAATTGGGTTCCCAGCACCGCTGATACTGGGGGCCACACTGCTGCTTGCAGGCCCCCCAGTACCAGCGGACTCGGACGTGGAGCCCTAAAAATGGTTAAGCCTCTCATCCAAGGGGCTTCTTCAGTTCTAAGTGACTGGCAATGCACACAAATAACAGTGCACTACTTTTTGTGGGTAATTGTATGAACAATGAATGAGGACAGCCTGGATAAGTTGGAATGAGAACAGATTGGTGTGCGTGAGTGAACATATTCGCCAGATGACATCAGGACAGGGATACATCTAAACCTGATCAAACATCAGAGGTGACTTACAGTAAACTGCAGTATTTGTACTTACAGCTGAATTTCTGAGAGAACCCAAAGAAAAATACAAATTTCACAGGGTCCTGAGAGAATAATTAGATCCTCCCTTGGTAATACTAGTGCCTTCTGGAGTGGGTCTTTTAGTCATTTTAGTCTTTTAGTTGTTTTTTGTTTTAATCACAGATTAAATTGTGTTTGGGTGTTTGTTCAACATAAACATTGCTACAACAAAGCAAATTGCTATATGCTTTCACAGATGGCTAATAAAGCCCTTCATACAATGATTCTAAGTCAAATGATTTTAATTGATATCAAATTGCTTGTGTGCCAGAGGTACTTTGTAATTTTTCATAGGCTATATCTTCTCCTAAGTACATGTTGCCAGCAATGCTCAAGCATACTAACTTGTGTTTACGCTTCTGCAATGTATTTAGCTGTAAAACAAGTGCATCAGCAGAGCTAATTCCAGTAGGATTTGTGTTAGCTTATGCTAAACCACTTTGTAAAGCAATACATAAAATGTATTCTCAATTATAATCCATATTGTTAGTCTGTCTTCTTCTGTCCAAGGCTTAATGTAAATCTTTTCATTGTAAGACAACAAGCAATTACGGCTTTATCTATGTGCATCCCCCACCTGTTTAGCTTGCCACCTGGGTGTTTTAGGTGTGGATCAGAACAGGAAAACAAGCTTTGCTTTTGTAAGTCGAGCTTTGTGTGTCTGTAAGCCAGTGGTTTTAGAGCATGGGAGTAAATGGTGGATTATACATAAAGCCCCTTGCAGCAAAGCAGTCATAGGTGAACCTAGAGAGTGAGGCTGTGTTTGGAAGATATGGAGATCAGTGGGGTCATCCATGACCACCAGTCTCTTACTTTACACACTACCTCTATCCATTTCCAGTTGAACTGTTAAATTTAAGATAGACTGCACAGCATCTCCCACAATATAATTTTATCTACACCATTACTAAGTGGCATTTCATTAAAACACAGACGGTTATTTGCCTAATAAAGGGAAAGATTCATTCAGGATTATAATCATGGTTTAAATCCCACTGAGAATGCAGCTTTCAAAAAGAAGAGCACAAGGAATTAAGTTTTAATAACTGTCTGCAGCATAATTAAGTCTGTCCTCCTCATGTTAGAGTTTTGTGAGTCAGAAACATCTCAGAAAACTCATAAACAGCCAAGAATTCAAAACCCTCCTGCCAATAGAAGAAGCTCAATCGAGTGCATATGGCACAACAAAATATGTATAATTCAGTACCACTCTAGTTATTGCCAGATATGTTATGGGTGAAAACAGTGTACCAGTGACAACTGCCTTTTGCATTTCAAAATGTGTTGGCACAAATATATATTTCCATAACCTGACACACCAGATGGTTTGTTACACGGAACCATTTGAAAAAAACATCTTTGGAAAGAATTTGTAAAACGGCAGACACTTTCAAAAAATACTTGGAGGTGATTGGATAAAGCATCTGCCCATCATCATAATCAACGTCAACCAATCAAATCAACAAACCATATGACATACATCAAACTCTTCATTGCCTTTCATTGGCATTCTTTGCTATTCTTTCAATGAAGAAATACTCTCTAGTTCTATAAATACTGATTCTAATTCCACATCTACGCTAACTTATGACGAGCTGCCTGTGTTGTTATGAAAAATTGTTCATGGGGAATATTCACATGCAGTCTTTGACAAATTGATGACCTGTCAATTCCCACAGTTGCAAAGAAAAAGAGTATTTTTTTATACAAAACCAAAAACACATACTTTATTGCAAGTACTTAAAAATAACCAAACTTACTATTTGTAAAAATATTGTTGAGAATAGAGTGAAGAACTCCCCCTCTTACCCGGACCACACCCATCTGTGAACTTGGCCGTCATGTTGATCTCAAGTACACTCTGTAAAGTTTCATGACTGTATCTTGCACAGTTGCAACACTATTGTGATGACAAAATCTGACACAGACTCACAAGGTGAAAACAATAACAGTAACTGTTGCGACTGCTGTGGGGAAGATTCCCTTATGCAGTGAGTGTCAATCATTTCATGTCAATGCTTGTGGGCAGGTCTGCACATCTCAGTTAACCACTGACAACAGTCAACTGCTGTGCAGCTGAAATAAGTTACGCATTGGCTCCAGAGCAATAAACTTTCAACAGTCCTCAACTTTTTTTCCAGACACCTCTGAGAGATCCTTTCTTTTATTTTGCTTCCCTTAAGATGCCTCCTGAAATCGTGTCAGAGTGTTCAAAGCAACTCAGGCTGATGCTGCCCTATTTCAGTGACGAGACAGGCAAGGGAGCAGTATTCTACTCAAAAACAACGAACCGCTGCGGAGATACTCTCAATACTGTCTTTTTGTGGGTTGTGAGTGTGAGAGTGGTTTCACTTGCAGTGCTACAAAGCTGAGCTTCAATAAAGTTTAGGCATGCAAAAGGATACCCTTCACTCAAAAGAATATATTTTAAAGTGAGGTTCCTATCAAACTACATTAGTGGCTACTTAAACTGCCATATCATTCAGTCAGACTCTGCCAAACATTCACACATGGTGAGGGACACACACACACACACACACACGCATAAAAAAGCTATTGAAAAGCAAACACAGCTGACATGGCCTACTGTAAAGCCATTTGCTGATGAGTCATCACTGTCCTCTCTTAAACCTCCACCTCATTGCAGTGAAATCCACCACGGGCCACCCGCTGAAACTCTGCTCATGCAGGATAGAATTAACAACAGTCCACTCACTCTGTGCTCCGGAAAGAAGTTTTAAAGCCAAGTAATTATCGATGGAGGTGTGAGCAACAGACTGACTCTGTGAAATCCGCTCAGGCCACAGAGCACCGTGACCTGAGTTGTCCCTCTTATGCAACACATGTATCGCAAAAAAATGAAGGTGTGTGAAGTGTGCTTCAGTGGTTCCTGCTTCATAACTTTATAAAATAGCCAGAGCCCATAAATATTGTACTTTTTTATTTGAAGCAGCAGTACTTTAAATGTCTCTGTGTCATGTACAGACAGTAAACCCCAAATTGTGAACTCAAATTATAAACATGTGTTTTAAAAGTTTTTATGAGTTATACCATGTGTGTGTGTATATATGTGTGTGCGTGTGTGTGTGTGTGTGTGTGTGTGTGTGTGAGTGTGTGTTTAAAGCAACTTTACTTGCAGCCCTTTCATGGCATATATCACCTTGACATACTAAGCCATCTCTCTTAGTTATCTTTCTTTCCACCTGATGAATAAGTCCAATATTGATTTTCCTTTTAGTCTCAGTTTGGTGTCCAATATCTCCTGAGAAAAATACGTAGCTCTTTAAAGCTGTTGGATTCTTGAATTCCTTCTCTAGTTTGACCAAACTGTCTGCCATTGTTACGCCAGTTGTGTAGTGAGCTTATAAAAGCTTATTTTCCTGCTCCTGTTGGAAACAGAATTGATGAGAATGGACAGGAAATGTTTTTGTTAAAACCAAAAAGCCTCTTTTTGCTCTTTAGCTGACACTTTTTTTTGGTAAAAACGTTTTAAATAAATGTATAACATACTGTGCTTTTATATTACATTGTTCTTTTTGTGACTATAATTACAATGTCAGCTCATTTAATGTCCATTCTTTTACAGAGTTTGACTCTGAGAGATGCACAAGAATTTCCAATATGCCTGGACTGTCCTGTAGCCATGGTGACAGCAATTGGTGCACACAAAAAAAAAATTAATGTTGCTGCTTAATTTAGTTTCTTTATGAGGAGGATAGATGTTACAATAATATTAAGTATTTGGTGGCTTTCAGATCAGAGGTGTTTCTAGGTTTTGAAAAGATCTGGGACTAACTATTAATTGAAAAGAAAAATACCTTTCTTTTACTTTTTTTAAACTAACAACATTAATAAATGAGCTCCAAAACCTTTCAGTCAGCTTGTTTTAATTAGTTGTTAATTTGTCATTAGTTGTTATTATGCTGTCATGTGGGAAAAAAGAGCCTTTCACAGTTACACAGCGTAATATTTTTTATTGTCATGGGTAGTTTGTCATGGGCAGTTTTTTCCTTATTTGTACTTTTCATCTTATAAAATGCCAAACACAGTACTCTAGTGTTTGAAGGTTTACACATGCAGAGAGATGAGATGGATGAGAAGATTGATACCATTGTATTGCTCTCTTTAAGGTTACTCCTACAGTAACTAAAAAAAAAGACAATTACCACTTTTACAGGGATCACTACACTACAAAAAAAAGAAACGTTGGTTGAACTCAAAATTTCAAGGCAACAAACTTCGATAAAATTTTAAGTTGGACGATTAAACTTTATATTTTAAGTTTTGCTTCTGAGTTTGCTCAACTCTGAATTGTGATTTTTGTCAACTCAAATGTATGTTGTACCTACTTTTACATTTATATTGCATTAACTTTTAATCCTTAATTCTGCTAACTCTCCCATAAATTACACTAACTTATACATTTATATTGATTTATTTTGTAATCCTTACTTCTGCTAACTCCCGTGTAAATTGTACTAACTTTTCATTTTATTTTGTAATAACTCTGATTTCTTACACAGAATCCACATTAGTGATAAGTTAGTAGTAATAAGTTAGTATAGCATAATAACTTAAGAGGAATTTAAAATTGCACACTGCAATACTTTTTTGCAACTTTTTTACAACTTTTTTTTATTACATTTACATTACATTACATTTTTTAAACATTTGATTAATTTTAAACATTTGATAAATTTAATGAAAATGTAAACGATAGACTGGAATAGGGTTGACAAAACTGACAACATAATATTCTGTCCCATTTTTATTTTTTAGCGCCACTAGAATCAGTTACCCGCTAACATTAGCTTTTTCTAATGACTGAAACACTGTTTCGGTTTAAATGCTGAAAATGTGTAGGTCACCTTCTCTATCAAACAATGTAACAAAATATCTCAGAATAAAATTCCTTTATCATTTTAACTTAATTAAATCAAAGGTTGCTTGCCTGTGTGGCAGCACAGCTACAATGAGAGTGAGACTTCAAGTGCCAACTCGGAAATTTGGCTTTCCCGCATTTCACAGCAAAGAATTAAGAGTTTGCTTAACTGTTGTCCCTTGTATTGGACTCCAATTTAAAGATATAAGTATTACCAACCAACCAAATTGTTTTGGATCACACAACTGGCTTCCTCTGTTCTACTAACTAATATTATTGACTCAAATGTCAATAATTTATATTTTCAAGTTTAACCAACTTAAATTACTGTTTTAGGCCAAAAAATACTTTTTTGCAGTGTATTTACAGTGAAATTGGATATCAGACTGTGATAATAGCCACACATCCTCACACCTAAATGACAGAATAGGGGGGTTTGCCATATCCTGCATAACAACATTTGACAGTTTTAAACATTTGGTTACTATTGAACTACTTACAACAACAAAACTGCTTGTTTAGGGTTAGGATGAGGTTATGGATCGGCTTAAAATGAGCCCCGGACCAGGCTGTTCTTATCCACTGTTCATACAGAAATCAGCAAGGAAATCAGGGGTCCGTTTCATTGCGGCTCGGGTCAGTGCATAAGTTTAAATGTAGTCCTGTTGCAATCACAGTAATATCACAGGGAGAACTGCTTGAGTGGGAGCCTATTAGTTTATTTCATTTAAGTGCAACCCCGCGGGGAGAAGCGCACTTGGCAGCAGCTTAAGATAAAAAATAAAAACATTGTTCAAACAGGTAAAACATCGGCACAATCTCATGGTGACGCCTCATTTTGAGCATGTTTTACATGGTAAAGTAAATATTACCATAAGTGGCTGTTTTATATGTTGTATAAAAAACTCAGCGCAACACACAATATCTGCTGTGATATAAGAGCATTACTGGTTGTTAATGTTGGAAATGTAAGGAGGGATGAGATGGACTGTGACATGAAACGTTGATGTGCGTATTCAGCACCCCTGCCGTGAAATGGACCCCCTCGCATTATAGGTGATATTCTGGATCAGAAGGCTGTTGTTTGGACCTATAGGAGTAGTTTATATACCGGTAACCCAACTAAAAGCAAACACTTTTGAACCTATGAATTGCAAGAAAAGCTGGGATTATATTTAGGAAACGCTAAGTCAAATACATTCAACTTGCTCAAAAGATCCATTTCATTCATTTTGTAATTATGGCTGCAGTATATAAAGGATGTCTATGCGCGGTCTGATAATCATCTCCCGACGAATATTTAATTCCCTTTGCGGTAATGCGTCACCTTCATCCACGGGATCGTTATCAAAAGGACATGCCATGGTAGTGAAATAGTCACCACCTAATATAACTTCTAATGTAGACCTACTGAATGATTTTTATACATTGTATAAAAAAAACTCCCTTTTGCAAAAAAACGCAGCGCAACACAGTTTATCTGCTGGGATATGAAACCGTACCGCTCAAAAAGAGAATTGCTTGAAAATGCAAGAACATCTTTAATCAATAGTTTGATAATCATCTCCCGACGAATATTTAATTCTCTGTGCAGTAATTCTGCACCTTCATCCACGGGATCATTATCAAAAGGACATGCCATGGTAGTGGAAATAGTCGCCACCTAATATAACTTCTAATGTCTGATTTTTGCAATAACTATACTGAACTATACTACACCAAAACTCGCCCGCTGACTGAATGAATGAGGAAATCAAACACTGTGTGTGGCTGAAAGAGGGCGGAGACAGAGAGGAACTCAAGGTTTTCTGAGAAAAACCTGGTCCCGACCAGGTTAGTTTCAGAGAGCATGTTACCGTGGTAACTGACCGAGAGGTTAAATTACCTCTCTTTGTGAAACAGGCTAGAGTTACCCCTCTGTCTCTGGTTTAATAACCTCCCTTTGTGAAACGGGAAACTCCGAGTTTCCCTCATTTCTGAGTTAACAGACTTAGGTTTTCACTAAACCTGCTTTGTGAAACAGGCCCCTGGTTATGTAGTACAAGACCGCTTAATCCGCAGAGGGGAGGTTTCGGACTTCCAGGACAGGCCCCAGATGAACTGAGACCAACCACAATATTTCTTTCTTACCATTTGTTTCCAGCTTGGAGAATAGATGCTTTCCAAAAACCCATATCAACAGTGGAACACATTTTTTGTCTATTTACAGAAATTAACAGTTTACACTTTATTCTAAACTGCTGAGACTCCAGGCCTTTTATGCTCACTTGTAAAAATATGCCAATTAGATGTCACCACAACCTGCACCAGAGATCTGAAGGTGTTATTGTGTAATTTCCATTGTTTCCAACACATTAGAGTTCCCTTTTTGGTCCATCTAAAGAGTGTTTTAAAGCAATAGGGCTACTGTTCCACAAGGCATAGCAAGGTTACGCCACTTCACAATACTTTGAATTAGAGCACATATTTACCATGATGCTGCCATGTTGCTGCTCAGACCCTTTGTGTTCTGTTATTTAAACTGCAAGCCATTAAGAGATGCCATTACAAGAGGGACACATACTATGTGTAACTCGGAGATGATCCACAGCTATCACTGGTAGACATATTCAATTATCAGTAATTATAAGTGTGCAGAGTCAACAAATCAATGCTAAATTTGCCTCCTGTTTTACACAAACATCACGTCTGCATTTTAATATGTGAAGGAGAAAGGGATGAGACACACACACACACACACAAACACACACACACATACACACACACACACACACACACACACACACACACACAGACACACACACACACACACACACACACACACACACACACACACACACACACACACACACACACACACACACACACACACACACACACACACACACACACACACACACACACACACACACAACACAGCAAATTAATAGTCTTTTCACAGAATCCTATTTTATCAGACCATTATTTAATAACTTTTGAATTCATATTACAGGACTACTCACCACTGGGTAAAAGTGTCTACACCAGATGTTTATCTGATAGTGCTATAACTAAATTTAAGGAAGCGATTCCATCTGCATTTACTTTAATGCCTTATCCTAATATTCAAGAGTCCTGCACTAACGCTTGTCTCTCTGAAATTGACCATTTTGTTGACAGTGTTGCAGGCTCACTAAGAAAAACACTCGACTCTGTTGCTCCGTTAAAAAAGAAGATAATAAAACAGAGGAAGTTAGCTCCGTGGTATAACTCACAAACCCGTGAACTAAAACAAATATCGCGAAAATTAGAAAGTAAATGGCGCTCTACTAAATTGGAGGAATCTCACTTAGCTTGGCATGAAAGTCTAAAGACATATAGGAAGGCCCTCCGTAATGCCAGAGCAGCCTATTACTCATCTTTAATAGAGGAGAATAAGAACAATCCTAGATTTCTTTTCAGCACTGTAGCCAGGCTGACGGAGAGCCAAAGCTCTATTGAGCCATGTATTCCTATAACCCTCAGTAGTAACGACTTCATGACCTTCTTTAATGACAAAATTATCACTATTAGAGACAAAATCAACTCGCTTGGCACCAATCTTTCATCGAACCCAGGAACCTTAGAAACAACTGTACGACCTGATATATTCTTGGACTGCTTTTCTCCGGTCGACCTTAACAAATTAAACTCTACTATTTCAGCATCAAAGCCTTCTACTTGTCTCCTAGACTCTATTCCAACTAGGTTACTCAAAGAAGTGTTACCTTTAGTTGACACTCCTGTATTAGATATGATTAACATGTCTTTGTCAGCAGGTTATGTACCACAGTCTTTTAAAGTAGCTGTAATTAAACCTCTTCTTAAAAAGCCCAGTCTTGATCCTGAGGTTCTAGCCAACTATAGACCTATATCTAACCTTCCTTTTCTCTCTAAGATCCTCGAGAAATTAGTTGCCAATCAGTTGTGCGACTTTCTACATAATAATGAGTTACTTGAGGATTTCCAGTCAGGATTTAGAGCGAATCATAGCACTGAGACAGCACTGATAAAAATTACCAACGACCTTCTAATAGCTTCAGACAAAGGACTTGTCTCTGTGCTTGTCTTACTAGATCTTAGTGCTGCCTTCGACACTATTGACCATCACATCCTGCTACACAGACTAGAGCATCTGATCGGCATTAAAGGAACCGCACTGAGCTGGTTTAAGTCATATCTATCAGATAGATCTCAGTTTGTACATGTTAACGACAAATCCTCCATGCACACTAAAGTTAATCACGGAGTCCCACAGGGCTCTGTCCTTGGACCGATTCTATTCTCCTTATATATGCTTCCCTTAGGAAATATTATAAGGAAGCACTCCATACATTTTCATTGTTATGCTGATGATACACAATTATATTTATCGATCAAACCAGATGAAACCCATCAGGTAGATAAACTTCAAATGTGCATTAAGGAAATAAAAAGCTGGATGACCTGCAATTTTCTGATGTTAAACTCAGATAAAACTGAAGTTATTGTACTTGGCCCCAAAGGCCTCCGAAACTCAATAGCTAAAGACATTGTTACTCTAGATGATGTTGTGTTGTCCTCTAGCACCACAGTAAGGAATCTGGGTGTTATTTTTGATCAGGATATGTCCTTCGATTCTCACATAAAACTAACAACAAGGACTGCATATTTTCACCTGCGTAATATTGCAAAAATTAGGAACATTGTGTCTCAGAAAGATGCAGAAAAACTAGTCCATGCATTTGTTACTTCTAGGCTGGACTATTGCAACTCCTTATTATCAGGCTGCTCCAATAAGTCTGTTAAGAGTCTCCAGTTGGTACAAAATGCTGCAGCTCGTGTACTAACTAAAACAAATCAAAGAGAACATATTTCTCCTATATTAGCTTCTCTGCACTGGCTACCTGTAAAATCTAGAATAGACTTTAAAATCCTTCTCCTTACCTATAAAGCTCTTATTGGTCTGGCCCCGTCGTATCTTAAAGAGCTCATAGTACCGTATCACCCAACTCGATCACTGCGCTCAGAAAATGCAGGGCTACTTGTCGTTCCTAGAGTCTCCAAAAGTAGAAGGGGAGGCAGAGCCTTCAGCTACCAAGCTCCTCTCTTGTGGAACCAACTCCCAAGTGTTATTCGGGAGGCAGACACTGTCCCCATATTTAAGAGTAAACTTAAAACTTTCCTTTTTGATAAAGCTTACAGCTAGGGCTTACGAGCTCTCAGCTGTGTTGCTGTTGTTATTCTTAAAGCTGCGTCCATTCAGTTTAATGATGCTGCTATAAGCCTAGTCTGCAAGGGGAAATATTACCTTTCCTAATACTCTGAGATACTCTGTCATTCATGTCTCATCAATGCATGTTATTAATTCAACTTCTTCCCCGGAGTTGTTTGTGCTTTGTCATCTCCGAGGTCTCTGCTGATCGTGGTGGTGCCTACTGCCGTAGTCCTGTGGGTCACTGCTGATTTTGGTAGTGCCTGCCGCCTTGGTCCTGTATATCAGGTCCCTGCTGATGGGGGTGGTGCCTGCTGCCGTGGACCTGTGTGCTAGTCTCTGCTGGTGCTGGTGGTGCCTGCTGCCCTGGTCCTGTGTGTAGGTCTCTGCTGACAGTGGTAGTGCCTGCTGCCTTGGTCCTGTGTATCAGGTTCCTGCTGATGGGGGTGCTGCCTGCTGCCCTGTTCCTGCGCGCATATCTCGGCTGATGGTGGTGATGCCTGTTGCTGTGGTCCTGTGGTCCTGTATGAAGGTCTCTGATGATGGTGTTAGTGCCTGCTGCTGTGGACCTGATTGCTGGTCTCTGCTGATCGTGGTGGTGCTTGCTGCCGTGGTCCTGTGTGCTGGTCCCTGCTGATGGTGGTGATGCCTGCTGCCCTGGTCCTGTGTGCAGGTCTCTGCTGATCGTGGTGGTGCCTGCTGACGCTTCCTGCTACTTCAATAACTATTAGTCATTTATTCTGTCACTACTTTTATAAATTATAAAATCTGTAGCCATAAAAACACCATCAGTGGTATGTCTTGCTGTATCGTAGCTGCTACTGCCCCTACTCATCATTTTGTCATAATTATTCTCATTTTCATGTTCTGTCACCTTGGATGTGCGTGTTCCTGCTGTTCTGCTATGCAGACTGCCATAACATGTGGGTCATGTTCACATTACTATAGATATTGTTATAGTTACTGTTACTCGCTGGCTGCTTGCATCTCTGGAAGTGTGTCAGTCTCTCTGTCTTTTGTCTATCTTTGTGTTTCTCTCTTTCTCTCTCCTTTTCTTCCTCCCCAACCGGTCAAGACAGATGACCGTCCTCCACAGAGCTGGGTCTGTCCGACGTTCCTGCCTGTTATAGGGAAGGTTTTCGTTGCCACCGTACTCTATGGGGGAATTGTTGGGTCTTTACCTACTCTGTAAAGTGTCCTGAGATAACTTTGGTTATGATTTGACACTATAAATAAAATTGAATTGAATTGAATTGAAATTAGATTTTGGGCCCAAATCTCCCACAGGTGCTGTAATAGCTGTGTCTTCAACAGTTTTGGTAGATCCAGGAAATTGCTTCGTTGTAAACTTCGTACCCTGATAAGTCTTGATTTCTTAAATGGCGATTCAGAACCTTTATGATATTCGCTTCTCTGAGCGTTTGTTGCACATTCTGAAGAGCGCTTGTCACTCGTTTTGTGTCACGCAGGCAGATATTGCTATTTTGGTGTCTGAGTGTCAATAATACTAAAGTTTTTTGGGGTATTTAAGCACAAAGTGGTGTTTCATCTCCCCTTAATACCTCAAAGGATGTCAGATCTAATTCTAACACCATTCAGATACCACACAGATTGTGCACATGAAATGTGTGTCTCTGTATAACGTCTTTGAGATACTTTTAGAATATGATAACAATGCATTTCACATCACCTGGGAAATTGCTTTTCAGATACTTATTGAATCCAGTTTGCTATCTTTTAATCATTTATTTTCAACCCTTGATTTGATGTCTTATTCAATCTCATAATAATTGTCATTTAAAGGTTTTGCTGTGGCATTGTAGAAGTTTTTAGATTTATTTATGTTTCCATGATGAATTCCCTGGACTGTTCAGGAGCAATTCACAGACATGACAGCTGCTAACTGCCAAACACTTCATGGTTTTTGCAACAATACAGCAATCAATGTAAAATTAGGTCAGAAGGAGGAGGAGTTGATCACTGTGTTCCACATTCTATAAAGTCAGCCTCTCTCTAACATATAAATTATACAAGAAGAAAGATCTACAGTGTAACAGTGTACAGTGTAACTTTCTTTAGTGCTGTGGCGTGTTAGGGCAACATATGAAAATGAAATAAAAATAAAATAAAAAGATGGACAAATCTATGAGAAAAAAGTAGAAGATTTATGAGGGAAAAGAAATAGTGGTTTGTTTTACACCTCTAGTGTTTTCCTGTTAAACTACATCACTTCAGGGTCACCACAGACGCTTCCTCTGGCTGTGTACTATGTCTGCAGCAATATTTCAATCTGCTCTCTCTAAATGCAGTCTCTCATCCACTGCTATTATTTTACATAAACATACACACAGGGCGCTACATTGCAAATAGTGAATCACTGAAACAAGTTAAGACGAAGGCCGTCTGTTTTTATTCTAACTGTTTTTGTTAGTTTGCCACAAATCTTTGGCCAAATCTTGTAAATAAGCTGCTGGCAGAAACACACCAGCCAAATTTAATTGTTGCATAGTACACAGCTAAAGGCAGCATCTGATCTTGAAGCAATGTAGTTCAACAGGGAGTGTAAAACAAAACATTTTTCCAGTTTTTTTTTCATAAATCTGCTAATGTTTTCTTCTAGATCTGACACTTTTAATCTCATGAATCTGCTACTTTTTACTCATAAATGTATGACTTTTTTTTCAAAATATTAGGTTCCAACCTCCCCGGGGTCCGTATTTTTTTTTTTTTTTCATACATGGCCCCAATACCCCATCATACTTAAGGGTCTTGGCACTTAAACTCAACAGGGACATTTGTAATTGAGGAGCATCTGCTCTGAGCAGCAAAAACATAAATCCCCCCCATGGAGTCCAGACACTAGTAGTGTCGGCGGCTGATGATTCTGATGATACTGATGGAGCTGATGAGGCTGATGAATCTAGGTAGAGGGGCATTGCAAAAGCAAGATGATAAACTAGCAATGTAGGTGTGCCGCTGTGCTATTGGATAGATGTGATCAGCTGATGTGGCCAGCTGATGAGAACAGATCAAAGCATGATTGACAGCAAAGAATATTGAGCAAGCATGCCTGAGAGGAGCCAATTGGCAGGATGCATGAAAAATAAAAATAAAACAGGCTTAAGACAGACTTACTTACTTTTGTTTATATGATTGTGCCCAAGAACATGTGTGAGACATACAGTATACTGTATTGAAAGGACATCTTATTGCAAGCAGGGAAACAGGCTTAACATTTAGTGTGCTTAATCTAAAGCCTCGCTTCAATACATTCAAACACAAATGTTACATAATAACATGTACATGTTGCAGTATTTGATTGCATCATATTGCAAGTCATTCCTGTTATTTTGTCCAAGCACTGTAGGTGGACATGGCTGCTGATCCTGAGTCCTCCTGAATACCTAGAACACCTCGGGGAACACAGCTGCAAGTGTTGAAAAAAATCTGGATTAGCATTGGAAACTGGTCCGATTTTCGACATCGTCTTGAACATTCAATCCCGCTGTAAATCCAGTCGATATTTTTCATATGGAGGAAAATCACACAACCTAAAACAATACTTATAAATAAAAACAAATTCCACCCCTTGACTGTGTGTTCCAAAGACCTATGTATCTTGAAGCCTAATTGTCTTTTCGACATATTAGCCTGCATTAGAGCATATGGGTACAGCAGAATAGTGTGCAGAAGGTGCTAACACATGACCACTTCATGAGCCTAATCAACAGTAAATCTCAGAGGAACTTGCAAAATGTGAATGCCATTAAAACTGACACATTTCAATCAATTTAAAAAAGGAGGTGTCTGATGTTTGTGCACCTTCTTGACCAAAAGTTACATAAAGTCATCTTCCATGACTATATCAAGACACGAGACGAATGAAGTGTGCATGTGGGTATTCTGAAAAACGAGAACAGATTTGTGTGTAGTTGTGTCACCCCTTTTAATTCACATTAGAATGACTGTTTAAAGGCTGAGTACAGACAGTATGAGAAACATAAAGTGTATTTGGACATGAAATAATGTAAACATGTTTTAGTAGTAATCTAAAATACACGTATGAACCCGAAAAACACAAGGAAAATATGACACACTATAAAATAATAGTTTGTATGCAATTAACATTACTAGTAAATAATTCATCAAGATTGATTTTGCAGCGGATATCCTCGTGTAGGAAATTGGTGTTTGGGTTAGTGTGCACACAACTAATGAGATCTGACCTGCATTGCCTTGGGGTCTGCAGCTCCATGAGACTCTCTGCAGGTCTCTGAATTACGCCTGTATACACATACACACTATTCCCCTACATGTGAATATGCACTCTACTGAACCCATATGTTGGTCATCATAATTACAATTTTTAATTGGAGCTGCAGTATGTAGCAGGAGGGATCCATTAGGTTCCGCAGAAGATTCAAATCAACATCATGTATCTTTTTCCTCTGGAAATTAATCTCAAAATCTCTTCCTCTCGCTATCTGTCTCCCTCTCACAGTGTATTTTTACTTCATCAAAATTAGGACTCAAATATAGCAGGGCTGCAGCTATCGAATATTTTTGTAATCGAGTACTCTACCGATTACTCCATCGGTTAATCGAGTAATTGGATTAAAAAAAATATTACAACTTTGTGTAAAAATGTATTATAATTTGCGTTATTTGCTAAAATATACATTATGTCTGGGGTAAGCAGAGGTGGATTAATGCACAGGCTGGCCTAGGCTGTAGCCTAGGGGTCCCAGGTTTGCAGGCGCCCTGGATTGACAATCTTTTTTATTAACTGCAATGGGGGAAAAATGCGTCCTATTAGGGCCCTTAGATACATTTAAAAGAAAAAAAAATAAGTCGCTGATTGGATAGATAAAGGACACATTTACCCAATCATGTGGCCGGGGTCATAAGTTCAGTTTTGTTGTCAAATGGTACCTCACTTACTGTTACTATACAGTATAGGGGCAAAATGTCAGAAAGGAAATGTGATAGCAGAGCACAAAAAAGAAAAGCACAATGACTGAAAGAACAGTGAAATTTCTTAAATTGACAGGATTTTTCAAGGTTGCAGACTTCTTCTGTTCTTGCAGGTTTTTTTTTCTGATAAAGCATGATTAATAATGTGGGGGGCCCAAACAAACAGGAGCCTAGGGGCCCATGAACACCTTAATCCGCCAATGGGGTAGGCCTATTTGGTGTGGTAACCTAACAGGGCTGGGTGTGTGTGTTTGTTTGTGTGTGAGCGTGCATGTGTGTGTGTGAAGGCAATACACTCACAATTCATTCAAGTAGTAGTAGTGCATAAAATTCTCTGTGATACACGTGTTTACTCAAACAGGTTTCAAAGACAAATTAATTAGAGATAGATATTATCAGGAAGTGCGAGTCGCTCTCTTAAAAGTTACCAGTAGCTGGCAACAAGGTCAGGGGCTCAGAACAATTGTCGTGAAAAACTAATCATAGAGGCATTCACAAGGAGAGGTTTCCCATTCTCTTCCCGTTTCTCCGTAACTAAGGCAACAGAACAGCGCTTGGTGAAGCGGGCTGCTTTTGGCTCAGATACTGAATCATCGATGTCTTGCTGTTGTGGTATAACAGTTCTAGTTTGCAGTGGACACACCTTTTTGGCTTCTTTTTTAACTGTGAAATGATCCTAAACTTATTCTCTGCCTTTTCTGGATGTAGTGGTGTGCATCTACAAAAACAGTCTGTGTGGAACAACGATCCCTGCGCTGAACAGGCTGCAGAACGCCTGAGATAGGAATTAAATGAATCATCGAGGCAGAGATTTTGCCTTGATGCATTTTAAATTGTTTCAACCCTACACTATAGCGAATAACACGAATAACATAGCTTACCATAGGACTCCTTCCCAACAATGGTCATGTCCGGTTTTAAAAAAACAAGATACCAGTCACCTGGCCTCAAAACGCTAGTCCACTAACTAATGGGTGACGTCACTGTAGCTACCTCTATCTCTTATACAGTCTATGGACCCATCAGAGCCCTGCTGCTGAGGTAGGCGATGTGATTGCTCCAATCTTACAAAGTTAAAGCAACAGTTTCAGCAACACACATGCACTGCTCACGAGATCAAAGCTGTTAGGCTTTAATTAAGTGTTTACATGTCAAACTAGCAGTAGTCAGTTCAAGCTATCTAGTTTGACCATCGTTTGACCACAGCAGTTCAGTTCCTAAGTTCAGTTATTAAGCAGCGTCACCTGAGTGGTTGTATCTGAGTAAAGGAATTTTATTCAAACACTTGAATGATTAAAAGGTTAGGAGAAAAAGAGGAAAACATGTGGCAGAACTGCTGGCATTTGAGCTTGTTACAGGAGATACAGGGTAGTCGAGATAAAAGGAAGCTTTAGTTTGGACTTGGATGCACTAAACAAGCCGTTCACTCACTTTGAAATGAATAAGAAAGATTAGGGACATTAGCCGTGTCTTGTTGGAGCTCGTTTTCAAATGCCATGACAAAATATCCTTCCACAAATTAGATTTTTGTTAGACCAGACCAGAACATGACTTTAAGTGTCCCTTACTTGGTAATTCTTTATTCAAAGAGATACTCAGGAGATCTTTAATAATGATGGACCTCTCACTATTTCAAAGAAGCATTTCACAGTTATTTCCGAAGAGATAGGTCTGTCAGAGAGGCAGCACTGTGTCAAAGACTTACATTTTTTATGCACTTTCGTTAATTTGATTGAATAATTTAGCAATCGCTTTGATGAAAGCGACATCACTCTCATTGCTCTCGTTGTTGTCAGTTTTCACACTTTGTCTAAGCAAGATTACCCAAGTGCATTATGCAACTTGTATGTGCTGCACGTGACAAATCAGGTCATGTTTGGTTTGTCCTATTTTTGTTTTTATATTTTTAATTAGTCGTAAAGAGCTCAATATTTTATATGTTCATCAAATTAGTAATTATTTGTAGATGATTATATAAAAGAATGCCCTAAGGAATATGTAACAGTATTTCCACAATATGGCTATGTGATGTTGGGTGTTATTTTCTAGCTTAAAGTAAAGGAGGTTGCTCAGAATAGCTGAGTGTGCAGAAAAATGAACTCATCCCTGGAAACCTGTATACCTGTATATACCATGGATACTCGTATTCTCATAATTTTAGTCCTTAAAGGAGGAATTTTGGTATTTGGACCCTGGACCCTATTTCCTATTTATTTGGTGGAGTATTGAGCGAGAGTACTGCAGCCTGGCTGTCGTGAACTAGGCTGCAATGTAGTCGAATTGGGCAAGTGCACAGCATCATTGTTCTTCCACTAAAATTGCTTGTTTTTGCCACAGACAGCCTCAGATTGTTATTATAACTATCTGACTACTGTTGTGGGAATTTTGGATATTTGTAATTCATAATCATAGTATTGTCAGGTGAGACACAGTTCAGTGTCTCCTCTGTCTAACCTTTTTAATGGATAATGCAAATAACGAACTCATGATGGTATAATGGCATATTTGTGCATCTGCACCCTGTGTTAGAGACCTTGTGATGAGAGAGGTTCAGAATGTTCAGAATTGTAATGTCTAAGGCATGTTTTTTGTTTGGTCTAAAGACGTCACCTAACCAAGGCTTATCGCTTCCTGTCTTTCCCCTAAAAGGCTCTGCACGATTTGGCTTGTTGTCATTCCTGCTAGACTCTAGGCTTTGTGAGGACGCAGGGGTGAACATATTTTTGTCTGCAAAAGAAAATGCTTTGGCAAAATAAACCACTGAGAAAAAGCTGATCCTGTTTGTTGATCTGTTTTGAAGAATCTATTTCCACAACGCTACTTTATGGAAAGATGGTGAAATCTTACTCTGAATTCTTGCCATGACTTATTGGTGGCACACAAAGGTGGGCACTCAGGTTATTTTGATTTCCAAGAGGCGTTATCAACTGCGCATGCAATTGGATAGACCTAAAACCAAGATGACCTACAACCTATCACAGTAACCAAACTTTTTTTGCTTGCTCAGTGGAAACATTGCCGGATGGGTAAGAAACCTTTTCAAATTATAAGTAAACGTTAAACTAAATTGCGTTCCTGAAGACATTTAATCCCTCTAAGCCTAAAAACATGCATGTTAAGTTAATTGTTGACTCTAAATTGCATGCAGGTGTCAATGGTTGGCCTCTATGTGGTTGTACTTGTCTTTTTGTGAGCCCTGTGATAGTGGTGACCTAACCAAAGTGTACCCCACACCGCTCGCCTAATGTCAGCAGGGATTTTGTCCAGCTCTTGCAACACTGAATAGGATAAGCAATTTCAGATAATGGATGGACAAGAAAAGAACATAAAAACTATCTCCCATGTATTAGTCAGCGTGTGGTAAAATAGACTTTTGTCCGCCTGTTTGCAGCGTCTCATCTGAGAGTCAAGGTAATATGTAGTGTTCTGTGTCTGCTATAACAGCCAATCTACAGGAAATGTTTTCACTCTTTTCCAGCCACATTTGCAGACTGTGTACAATGAAGATTGCATTGTAATAATTGAGAACTTGCTCTGTCCAGTCCAATAAACAAATCAAAAAGAGCCTCCTCTGTGGGTGTGTGTGTGAAAAACTTTCCCTCAAACTTGCGGCCAATCCAATTGCAACCCTTATGCCCCTCCACACAGCAGACCTATTCAGCGGTCTCTAACTTGAATTTATCCAGACCTCTTGGAATGAGCCGGTGTTGTGGCTACGTCACTTTGCTGCTGTTGTGATAGATAGCCAAGCTGTTGATTGAACTGATTCAAAAGGGAGTTTTTGAACGGGACAATTGCTTATGCCTCCACCACAGCAGTAAGATAAAGTGTGATTGTAAACCCATTTTTTGTTGTTATTTTTACGAAGTTTAATGAAATAATCTTTAATTGTTTTAAACCTTCAGAATATGACTTAAATCCCTTCAGCAACTACACAATCACAGCTAGTGATACTGTATAGATTAATCAACAAGTGCTTAATGAAAAATAAATTGAAGGCTGAGAAGGAAAATACAATTTTAATTATTTAGAAAACTGCTGAATGGCACAAAAACACTGTTCTTCTCATCAAGCAGAATGATGCAAAGTACACAGAGAGCAAGGATCTACCACAGTCAGTCAGGAGCCGACACTCTCCCCGCCCTCTGAGCTGTCTGCTTAATGAACTGTTTAACGAGGCAGGGAAATGCTTCTATTTTAATGATCTTTAACTTGCATCCACAGCCTTTGACATAACATCCCATCCCTCAATGGTTTAATTTTCACCTTGGCAGAGAGTTATTTGAAATTGCAATGTCAGATGTTGTGTCGGATGTTCAATTTTTGTATAACATTAACAATCATTACTTTGCAGCCTCTATATCTCCAAATTTATTTATTTAAATGTATTTATATATATATATATATATATATATATATATATATATATATATATATATATATATATATATATATATATATATATATAAATACATTACATATATATATATATATATATATATTTTTTTTTTTATTTTTTTTTTTTTTAACAGCTAACCATTCCTCCACTGAATCCCCAAATGTCAGAGGGGTTGCCAGGGGGATTCTAAAATGCAAATTATGTATAGGCAGAATATGAATAGTCTTATAAGTATGCAGAGCATAAATGGAAATATGAGCATGGGATCTTTATGAGAATGCAGCTGGGCAATAAAGCTTCATTGTGAAAGCTACATCTGAACATTGAAAACATGTTTTGCTACATACATCATGTAACATTTGGTTTTAAAATGCTGCACACTTTTGAAATGTAAGAACAAAGGCCTTTATATATTCAAAGACCATAGCCTGATCTATAAAATGTGCAAACAGGTTCAATTATTGATCAGTGAACACACTCAGGTGAACAAGGTGCCTCTATGACTCTAAGTCAATTTCATTTAAATTAAAGGATTATGAAAATGTGTATCTGATGCCCAGTAGCTGCAGAATTTACAAGACATTTAAAATTGAGGTTCAGTCACTGCTCATTAAAATTATATCTACAGAATATAGAATAGAAAAGGGAAAGACAATAGCCTTAGGCTGAACTTTTACCTTGGTGTGACATCATCTGTGAGCATCTCTGTTTGCCTGAAGATGTTTACGTCCCTGAAAGCTTCAATGAAACACTGTTGATTTTTTATTTGTACATGTGAGAGTGTTTCCCCAAACAGACTCTGTTCTTGTTTTTATTTTTATTTCTTTTCTGATTCATATCCCAGCATACAAATTACTCTTAAGTATACCCAGCACAATGTCAGATGTAGCTGAGCAATTCTTTGAAAATCGGTTAATTGACAATATGTATCTTTATTACTTTTCAACTGTCACTTCTGTGACAAATCTTGATATACTGACGATAAAAGGTTAGCTCTATACCCTTGAGCAAATTTGTATTGCAGAAGAATCAATCTAATTCCATGAAAAGAGATTTACGATAATGTACTTATTATTAGCAAGGGTGAGTGACTAACATATTAATGAGGCTGTTGTCAGTCACAAGGATATGCAGAAGTATGGCCCTACTGTACTGCCTAGTTGAACCCATCAGTGTTTCCCTGAACTGTAAATATTAGAATACCAAAAATACTGCCAAAAGAGGAAGGTTGGGGTCGTGGTCAGACATACACAGGACTTTTACCTTGGAGACCAAAGTTTGCGTCCCATGTAAAGAGATTGAAGCACAGGTAAGTATACCTGCTATGCATTTATGCTTGACGCAACTCTGACAGTGCCAAATAGGTCAGGTTGACTGCAGGGTCATCAGACGGGAGCCACCCTTCTCAGATGTTTCGCTCCATTATTCCCGGAACATCTCTGGGTGGTGGAGCAGCGACAGGAACATCTCCCTGCCACCCCCTGCAGCCAACCCTAGGATCCTTGCCTTCCCCATGCCTTGTCCTTTCTTCTGAGCCAGATCCAGAAGCCAGATCCGCTTCTTCCGCTAACTCCTTTAGAGCCTTCCTGAGTGTGGAGCCAGTGATCCCAGGAGTCCTCAAGAGTTGCTGAAGCACCGGTGAAGCCTCTGCACCCAGCTTCCACTGGGAAAGTTCGAGCTGTCCACCTTGCTTTGACACACAGAGCTGCCAGCTAAGCGTACCTCTCCTTTTTCCTCTCAAAGGCCGCCTCCATTCCCTCTTCCCATGGTACAGTTAGCTCCGCCATGATGACTGATCTGGTGGAGCTGGACCATAGCACGATGTCAGGCGTAAGGATGTTGTCGTGATCTCTGGGGGATATTTAAGCTGGCAGTCAAGATCCGCAAGCATCATCCACTGGCCGCCCGGTGAAAGGAGATAGCACACATTTGCAGTAGAGCCCTTGGCCACACATCCCTGCTTGACAAACTGGACTGTATTTGATGCTGATGCTGGGCTGGCCTTGTTTCCTTCCAGTCTGCATACCTCTAGGATCTCAGCTAGTTTACGCAGGACTCGATCATGGCGCCACCTATACTGACCCTACGTTAAAGCAGCCTTGCACCCAGAGAGGACATGCTGTAAGCTTGGGTTACATTTTTTAGTATTTTACCCCCAAACCATAATCTTTTCCTGAATCTGATGTCACTGCTTAAACCTAACCAAGTAAAGTCCATTTTTAATTTCCAAAGTGGGTGGAGATTATGATGAAAGAGGGGCTTCAATACGTATCCTCAACAGGATGTGCTTGCCTTGATAATTTTTCCTGATTTAATTGGCTATAAGCATTATGGAACTGATAAGAAATGTCCACCATGTGTTATCTTGAATTGAAGTTGACTTGGATCGTTGAAGCAGCACTATTATTAAAAGTGTAATGTTGTGTGCTGTGTCCTATGTGAATTTTTTGAATAACAAAGGAGTTAACAAGGACTTAACAAACCCCAAATGTTAGTAATGTCAGTACTGTATGTAGGATAACACACTGCATTACTCTGTCTGAAGGCATATGGATTTGCTCTACATAGCCCATATAACATATAAAATAAGAAATTGTTCTTTATTTAGGGTGATATGAGAATTGGTTAAATGTGGAACTACTACTACTACTACTACTTAACATGCAATTCAGTGTAGTCAGTTAAATTTAAATACATCATACATCCTGACTGTATGTGGGGACAGCTTTTCCAGTGTCTGCTGTATGTAGGACAGATGTGTTGTTGGTTTTCCCTGAGCTGCCTGTACTGTATCGGCTCTGTCCTTGTACACCGAGACAAGGAGAGGGAGGTCACATACGAGCCCCAGGTGAGACCATCAGTGGCGGTATGCATTTGTGCAATGGAGTGATGAAGCAAGATGAAAGGAGATATCTGAAGGAAAAGGAGAGGCACATGAGAGGATGGAGGGGGGAGGGAGATAGTGATAGGGGGTTGCTGAGGTGACCTCTCCTGTCCCTTTAAAGCTGCAGTTTACTTTTGTAACCCCCCACAGAAATTGTAAAGGGGATATTCACACTCTGCTTCCCTTGAGGAAATAAAGGTGACAGTTGAAACAATACGTTTTGTGCTAGGTGGGTTAAAAGTGAGATTGCTGCTCAGATAGTCATATTTGATTCCTGTAACTGGTACAGGGAATTTTCCCACTGACCTTCCAGCTTCATGCTAGAAACTACTGATGGAACTAGAAATGCCATAATACAACACCTTATTATTGTAGGAGATCATCATCCACATACTGTCTTAGAGACGGCACTGCTTTGGATTTGTGTTTCAAATCTCCCTGTGTTTGTTCCTAAAGTGTGAGTAGTATCCCATCCTTAATGCATGCTCATATGAAATTCCCTAGAGTTCAGTCCTTGCATGCTTTAATCACTGTCATCCCTAAAATGAACCGTAAGAAGGTTTTGTTTGCAATATCTCCTGCATTTATGGGTACTCATCTATTCAACCTCCTAATCTTTTTGACCTGCCAAGGGATGCAGGAAACAATTTTGCACACAACTGCAGGGAGGGCGGTGCAGTTCAGCTACATCAAGGTGTTGCAATGAGATATCAGAAAACTCAGCGAGCTTGATATGCTGTAGTGGGGAGAAGTACGAGAAATATCTGGGCGCAGATCAGATCGGTCCAAGTTGCATAACCCCAAGAATCAGCTGAAAGAAAAAGAATGTCAGAGCTGGCAAGTCGGCATCAAAGTAGAATCTCACCCTCAGATGTTTTTCTCCTTTTACCTGAAAGGCCACAAGATTTTCCTGCTGTTGGGATGAAAAGAAAGTTGGCAAAAGCTTGCTCAACTCTCTCAAAAAGAAACAGAATGCACAGGGTGAAATTACACCTGATCACTCTCCATGAGATTAGATATTGATTTGTCTTCCAGATGACTATAACACAATCTCTCTCTAGATGATGAGGTATTTACACTTCATACCATTATTTCCTTTCCCCTCCGTGCCCAACATAGATTGAAGAATTTGAAATGATTGCAGAGTTCATGGCGTGGAAATGTGCATTAATAATAAACAATGCAATAATTTATTTTTTAGCTAATTTTTTTGAATTTATTGTTAGATTTTTTTCATGCACCATAAGCTTTTACTGTATGTAGTTCCATTGGATAAAATTAGCAACTGATTTACATACCATCCTCTTCTTCTTTTTTTGTCCTTTGTCAGGACCCTGGAGCTCTGCTGTTTAAATCTCATATCTCCAGCCTGGTAGAGAAGGACTTACTCTGGAGAAAGTAGTAATAACCACAGAATACAGTGGGTCTCTTGGCCTAATTATTTTGTGAAAACAGTCCTCATATGAAGATGCATAAGCATGTGCACTGGTGCTGAAGATCCAAAACTGGATGGTACTATAGCAGGAGCACATACAAACACAGAGAAAACATATATCTAGACAGCCCTGCCTCCTAAGTTACAGTATGTTACCATACAACTAAACTCCATGCTCAACTACATTTCGAATTAAACATATTTTGTCCTGGACGTTTTGTTTTTGATGTACCACAAATATAAAGCTTGAATTAAAAGTATGTGTAAGGAGAAGTTTGGGGTGGATGGATGGCTTAAACAAATACGAGACTTTCACCAAGGAGGCCACTGTCAGTGTCCCATGTTAAAAATGGAGCAAAAAAGTCAACAACTAGTCTGATATTTAAAGATTGATTAAAGTCATTAATCAACACATAGAACGTTAAAAAAAGAAAAATCAGAAAAGGGGCTGCAAGCACATCTACTCTTTTCCCTCATTGAGAAATTCTGGATCTGGCCTCGCCCTGCTCACCACTGCTTGTGTTTGTGTTAGATTGAGACTTTGCCTACATTATTAAGCTGTTATCAGTTACCAGTGCATGGCCATCTTGGGGAATGGTGGGTGTGATTGGCGGAGACTTTAAGTTGCATAAGTCACATATCATTTTCCTTTTTTCTTTTTTCTTTTTTACCCTAAAAGATTATTGTATCTGAAAGCTAATCAAAGTAGTTTGTTTCAATTCTTAACATTAACCACATCTTAAAAATGACGACCGTTTCACAATGTGTGCTGTTTCTGGTGCAAGGATATGTAATCTTGGAGAAAAAACATTTCCCTTGAGATATAACTGTAAAAACTGTTTAGGTGTACAAGAAAATAATTTTCTATGACACTAATTTTCACTGGCTACACGGTGTGCAGTGGTTAGCACTGTCGCCTCACAGCGAGAAGGTTCCAGGTTCGCATCTTGGCCTGGACCTTTCTGTGTGGAGTTTGCATGTTCTCCCCGTGTCTGCGTGGGTTCTCCGGTTTCCTCCCACAATCCAAAGACATGCACGTGTTAGGTTAAATGATGACTCTAAATTGCCATTAGGTGTGAATGGTTGTCTGTCTCTATGCGCCCTGTGATAGACTGGCGTCCTGTCCAGGGTGTACCCTGCCTCACGCCCGATGTCAGCTTGAATCGGCTCCAGCCCCCCCCGTGACCCCGACCCTGGGATAAGCGGTTGAAGATGAATGAATGAATGAACTAATTTTCACTGGAACTTCCCTTAGGTAATTGACTGATTGATTTGTATTAACAACAAATAGTTTTCTTGCAATATTTGAGCTACTATATGCAAAGAAGCACCCCATTGCTGAATATACCTACCCTTCAGCTGTGTGCATATTATGAGTCATGAAACATTTTGGCAGGTAATTCTAAGAGACCTAGGGTCCATACATTTTTCATGTGATTCATTTGTCCTGCAGCAGTGTGGTGTCTAAACAAAACAAATTACTCTCCTACAAAAAGGAACTTTTTTATGCACCTCAGTTTGTGAAATGAAAGTGAGCTCCAGTCCTGTTCCTACAAAAAAGGTAAAAACAACAAACACAGCTTCACTTTTGTACATTCTGGAGAAAGCTTTAATTGGCCAGTAGCATTAAGGTTTGAACTAACTCCATAGCATAGACCATAAATACATCCTTCTTTCCATTTATAATGGATCAATCAATTGTATTTCATTGTGTGAACATGTGTTGCACTGTACTCTTGTATTCACATCACCATGAGTCATCCAGAAGCAGTGAATACCCTCATAGACACGTCTTCATATTTAGACAAATCTGTACATTCATATCTTCCCCCACAAAAAAAGCAGACACTATGTCTCCCTTCCTCACGTTATTTCTTGTAATGTAATTTAGAAGGCTTTAAGATGTATAAGAGACACACCAATATAATTGAATTTCTAAACTTGACAATGTATTAAAAACATTTTTTTAAAACTTAAATATTTGGCTAATTATTTTCCTAGGTCTGCTTACTTGGTACCCTATGGCTTTACTAAAAGTGTTTTTGTCAAGACATATTTTAAATAGAAAATTATCAATGGAAGTAAAACAAACACAACTGAAATGATGATTCAAAAGATCCAGAAATTGTGTTTGCCCCACAGCATAATTGTGTATAGTCTTAGTACTTATAAACATAATTTCAAGAAGACATGGTTAATGAATGCGTCTGCTGTGGGTTGAATATACATTCCTGGATCTTGCGAATGCCTTTGGCTCAGTCCCTCACAACCTCCTGTGGACAGCCTTTGACTACTTCAGAGTCCCTCCAGCTCTTACCACCCTTGTCAAGGCCTACTTCCAGGACATCCAGCTCTGCGTGACAACGTCAGAGTACACCACGGCGTGGCAACATCTAGAACTGGGAATCATGGCTGGCTGCACCATCTCCCCGCTGGCCTTCACCCTGGCCATGGAGATCATCATACGGGCCTCTCGATGGGTGGTTGGCGGGCAGCGAATAAGACCTGGGCTGAGGCTGCCGCCAGTCAGAGCCTATATGGATGACCTCACAACATTGACCACAACCAAGGCTTGCACAGTACGGCTGCTAGAAAAGCTCCAGGAAAACATTGAATCTGCTCGCATGAAGATCAAGCCGAGCAAGTCCAGGAGCATCTCCATTGTCAAGGGGAGGCTGTCAGACCACCGCTTCCACATTGGCGAGGAACCCATTCCAACGGTCTCCGAGAAGCCTGTGAAGAGCCTAGGTCGTTGGTATGATGCCCCCCTCAAAGACAAAGAGCAAGTAGAGCAGCTCAGGAAGGAAGTAGCCAGTGGTCTGGAGAACATCGACAGAACCATGCTTCCGGGCAAGCTGAAGCTCTGGTGTATGCAGTATGGGCTACTCCCGCGTCTCCTGTGGCCACTAACCCTCTATGAAGTCCCGCTCTCAAAGGTGGAAAAGCTGGAGAGACTGGTTAACTCATACGCAAGGAAGTGGCTTGGCCTCCCCAGGTGCCTAACCAGCATTTGGCTCTACGGCAAAGGGATGCTACACCTGCCCATTTCCAGTCTAGCAGAGGAGTACAAGTGCGCCAAAGTTCGACTGGAGATGATGCTACTGGATTCGAGCGATCCATTTGTAGCCCAAGCGGCACCCATCCTGGCCACCGGAAGGAAGTGGACCCCGTTGGTTGCAACTGAGCAAGCAAAGGCAGCACTCAGACACAGGGACATCGTGGGCCGAGTCCAGGAGGGGAGGAGTGGTCTTGGTCTCAGGGCCAGTACACCGGCCTGGAGCAAGGCCAATCCAGCTGAGAGACGCAAGCTGGTGGTCCAGGAGGTACGACGGGAAGAAGAAGCAGGTAGGCGCGCGCAAGCCGTGGCGCAGGGAAAGCAAGGGCAGTGGATGGCATGGGAAGGAGTGGAGAAGAGGAAGATCTCCTGGAAAGATCTGTGGGAGATGGAGGCATTCAGGGCGAGCTTTACCATCAGGGCTGCCTATGATGTGTTGCCCTCTCCTGCAAATCTAAGCCAGTATGGCGAAGACCCCACGTGCCCTCTATGTCCAAGTCCGGCATCACTGAAGCACATCTTAGTGGGATGCAAGACCAGCCTCACCCAAGGCCGATACACCTGGCGGCACAACCAGGTGCTAAGGTGCCTTGCAGAAGTCCTGGAAAATCAACGGACAAGCGTGAATGCCCTTCCTCCACCTTCATCCCGTTGGCAGCCAACACCATTTGTCCGAGAGGGACAAGCAAGCCTCGCCACTGCCAGAGCTGACAGTGGGCAGCTGGGCAGAGCACGGGACTGGAAGCTGCTGGCAGACCTGGACAAGAAACTTTGCTTCCCACCTGAGATCGCCTCCACCAACCTGCGACCAGACCTTGTTCTGTGGTCACCCTCACTCAAGCTCGTCTACATCATAGAGCTCACGGTGCCCTGGGAGGGTGCAGTGGAGGAGGCCTACGAGCGGAAGAAGCTGAGGTATGCTGACCTCGCTGCAGATGCTCAACAACAAGGCTGGAAAGCGACTGTACGCCCAGTGGAAGTAGGCTGCAGAGGGTTTGTAGCCACCTCAACATCCAGGTTACTCAGGGAGATGGGAGTGCGAGGGAAGGCCCACAGGCAGGCAGTCAAGGACCTCTCTAGGGCTGCTGAGAAGGGGAGCCAGTGGCTGTGGATAAAAAGAAAGGATCCAACCTGGGCCTTCAAGTGAGCTGATGGCATCTAGGGAGTGAACCTGGGACGCTGGGACTAACTGCTGAACCCTCTGGAGGTGTCGTGGGCTAATCAGCGAAACATCCGTGAAAGAGGGCGCCCACTTGACAACCCGAAGGATGCCATCACTCACTTGAACTCCACAGAGTCTCATCGGTGCCTTAAGTGTGAATCTATTGAGGGATATCAACACCTAGTCCTACACAACAGATCCAATATGCCTGTGTTTTAGGCACGGCGGCTATATGAAAGGAGTATAAACCTCCAGAGATTCAGAATTGTGGTTGTTGTTCAAGCTGTACTGTCAGAATATGAACATTTCACTTATTATCTGATAATAAAAAGAAAGAACAAGGAGTTCCATAGCATGCCTTCAGATAGTTAAACCTGAAACCCCTGTCAAGGTATATTCCATCTGTTAGTTTATTTCACTAAAGGGGAAGTGGCAACGGATGATTGTCCTTCACACAAGCCTGCTCTCATTTCACAATGACTGTCAGACTGACGCCATGTGCTTGTCTCACTGCACAGTTGAGTGTTGTCCAGGATCACAAGTGCCATTTTAAGAAAAATATTTATATTTTGAGTTGAAATCAAAAGTTTAACATCCTGTCTGTTCAACCCACTCCCAGTAAAGGGGATGGATTTTGAAGGACTTCTTTCACCGAGGCAAGTTCAGCAGCTTGAGTGGAGAAATAGGGTTTGAAAATAAACAGGAAATGCTGATGACTGCCTCTCAATTAACCTGAAAAATAACAGATGGAAAATTGTTGAATATTTAATTTATTGTAGAGGAAAAAGTGTCACACACAAAGAAGCAAAAAAAAGACACATGTCAACACATCTGGAGGCTGAGCCTTTGTTTCTGTTTCCTGTCTCCAATTATGTCAGGACATGTTCCCCCTGACTCACTGGCACAGTTTCAACGCACACCAACCTTGTTTACTACCCATGGGCATCTTTTTTTAATTTTCCGTGCTTATTTATTTTCCTAAAAGATGCAGGGATACAGTTTTATATGTGGGTTTAAATAGCAGATGATAAAGAGGAGTGTTTCCACATAGAGCAAGTATACTATTATTATTATTTTTAGTCATTTAGTCAGGATTTGAGAAAAAAAAATCAAATCACTGTACTTTACAGAAAAAGATTAGGTGAATGTAGTAAAGGCCATGCATCAAGGTGGTCTTCCACATCTCTGTGCTCTTTGAAAACAATGAAGAGGGCAAACATCCATGGAAAGTGAAGCCCCTACTATGGACTTGACATCTGACCATTGACTCCTGCTGGGACAGGCTTGTAGAGAGACCCCCCCCCCCCCCCCCCCCCCACACACACACACACACACACACCTATCAGGATTTAGCTGTATACCACATACCACCGGGCATTTCCAGAGAATACTGTTTAGAATTTCTCATCAGTCCAAAACAAGAAACCGCAGTCTCAGATATCATATGAAACCCTGACCTTTATCAGATAGCAGTGGTGAATAAATATAGACTTGGTGCTCCTTAGTTGAGGTGCAGTATTCACTTTGGGGTGTTATCTTATATGGTAGATGGGCAGTGCAGAGCATGGATTTGCAGTGTGATTGGGCTGCTTCAGAGGACATCCCAGTCACACAGCAATCTGAAGAAGGATTCCAGGGAATATCATCTAAGCAGAGTGTGGATTTAAAACAGAGAGCCAGGAGATACATCTGGGATTTTCCAGCTGTATCTGATACCCCTGTTGAATAAATATGGACCGGTTCTTTCTTTCACTGAGGGGAGTTTGTTGTGTACAATCCATACAGGGACACCAGCTCTCAAGAAACACGTATTACCATAGTGTAAGAATAATTGTAATATATGTTTTGATATTTTGGTTACAGGTTAAAAAAATCTTTTTACAGAATTTTTTGGCTACATAAAAAAAACAGATATTCTAAAATACTTGTTACTTCCTCTTTCTGGGAGGCCATTTTTTATCTTGAAACTTAAGACATCCACTAAAGCTGAACCTTTATATTCTGTTATAAAAACATAACAAATCATGTCTCAAGAGACTGGTTTCTTTACTTAGTATAATGTTTAATAGTTCCCCTTCAGTCTGTTGCTGCAGCCATTCAAGAAACAGAGTTAAAAATGATGTGTGTGTGAATGAGTTGTTAAAATCCCTGCTCCAGCCAGTGTGGGCAGTGCCGATTATGGACCTTGGCACTCACACGTCCCCTTTTGGCAAAAGTTAGAAAAAAATCACAAGAGGGTTTTTAACACACAGGCCGGGGAGCACATGACCCTTCCAGTTCTTGTAGTTTGGTGGGCATGTATTTGTATCAAGGTACTGCTGGAGATGGGTGGCCTAAGTGTTACTATATAACAGCATTTTCTTAAAGTCTGCATTATTACCTTTTAACATAAATCCAACTTTATTGAAGTAATCCAATCGAATTGAAGTTACAACCAGAAACTGAAGTGCAATTGCTCAGTGGCAGAGCACACTCTCGATATACTGAAAGAAAAGCCTGTGGCTTGTGGCATGCTCTTATACACACGAGAACAAGTGTTTAAAAACAACCAAAACCTACTGTGTTATGCCCAATATGAACCAAGTTGTGCCCCAACCCACTGGCTGCCACCTCAAGACATGGGTGATGGTTGATCTGATGACAGATGTGGTATTGTAACCCAACAGTGAATCATTTCACTTGTTTAACATGTAAGCAGATCTCATCTCATCTCATCTTCATCCGCTTATCCGGGGTCGGGTTGCAGGGGCAGCAGCTTTAGCAGGGGACCCCAAACTTCCCTTTCCCGGGCCACATTAACCAGCTCTAACTGGGGGATGCCGAGGCGTTCCCAGGCCAGTGTGGAGATATAATCTCTCCACCTAGTCCTGGGTCTTCCCCGAGGCCTCCTCCCAGCTGGACGTGCCTGGAACACCTCCCTAGGGAGGCGCCCAGGGGGCATCCTTACTAGATGCCCGAACCACCTCAACTGGCTCCTTTCAACGCTAAGGAGCAGCGGCTCTACTCCGAGTTCCTCACGGATGGCTGAACTTCTCACCCTATCTCTAAGGGAGACTCCAGCCACCCTCCTGAGAAAACCCATTTCGGCCGCTTGTACCCGCGACCTCGTTCTTTCAGTCATGACCCAGCTTTCATGACCATAGGTGAGGGTAGGAACGAAGATTGACCGGTAGATCGAGAGCTTTGCCTTCCAGCTCAGCTCTCTTTTCGTCACAACAATGCGGTGGAGCGACTGCAACACCGCCCCCGCTGCTCCGATTCTCCGGCCAAACTCACGCTCCATCATCCCCTCACTCGTTTTTCACTATTTGATTCACTCCATATCACAAAAACGCCTAAAATGAAACCCTTTATGTCTAATCCTTTGTCCCTCCATCATACATACGTAATCCTGAGACTGATGCCAGAGCCCCACTGGTAGCCAAACCTCCCCCTGGGAAAGGTGCACCTGCATCTTAACCTGCTCCGCTATATCAATCTTGACTCACAACAAAACACCACCTTTCATGTCAGAAGCATGTATGTACGGTATCGATGGATTTTGTAATCAGGACAGTCAGGCCACACGCTGGTCCACACAAGCATGTGTTCTCTCCAGGGCCACTATAGGACCATGGAATGGTATTAGGCCATCAATGGCTGGAGGTATAGATGGATGTCTGCCAGAGCCATGGTTGCAGTGTAGGTGAATAGGCTGCTGACCAATCAACCATTATTTCCCAGCAGGCTCCAGGACTACCTGCTTGATGATCTCCTTCATGTTGGAAATTCCCAGCTTCAGCCACCACCTGCCTACTAAGAGATGCTGCAAACCTAAAAAGTCAATGCCATGAAATAACTAAAATCTCCAATTCTGTCCAGTATTTGTCACTGACTTGAAATTAGACAAAAAAAAATAAAGAACAATCTTTATAGACTCCCATGTTAAAATGCCTAACTTTACAGCAAAAATAAATGTTAAATATTTCCATCTTGGTACAAAAAACGGTTTGGTCCCTATAGCTAATTCTCCGCTTCATGACAACTATAAGGGGGGGCATTTTCTTTAAATAACTGACCCATTAAAATTATTTTAAGACTTAAAGTTCTGCATGATTAAGCGTGTGCTGCTTTGAGTGACAAGCGGGTGGCATCATAGGTGGCCAGCATAAACTCCAGGTTTTGTTCGGCCCACCTCAACTTCAACCACGCTCCACCTCTTTGCACATTTTTAGATTAGCTGGAGTTATGAGGAGCATGCACTGCCAAGATGGTGATGGCTCCAGTCACCCACTTTGAGCTTCATTTTGGCTCTTCAGAAACCCATGGTTGACATCACGGAGACTACATCCATAATTTATACAGCCTATGATCAAAACCAGACACCTGCTCTCAAATGCAGATAAGAAAAAATTCACAGCTGAACAACACAATGGGCCGTGGAACCTGTTTTCATTATTATTATTATTGAATCACCTGAGTGAGAAAGTAACTATATAGGTTGCCCAGTTTCATCACATGGTTAGCCCATGCAACTGATCTAAAATAATGAATGAATGCAGAATGGATGCAGACATATAGATGTTGTTGATCCGTTTTCTGGCAGTGGAAGCTCAACTCGTGGTCTGTTCTGATGTGATAAAGGAGTTAAAGATATAGACTGGCTTCACAAAAACTCAAAATTCTGGCTTGAGCACAACGATTAATGCACACAGTCGTGGCCGTCTTTACAATGCAGCCCAAAATCCTAATTCACACATCTAAACATTCGACAGTCTTCTCTGTTGGCACAGAGAGACGCTGAAACTGAATTGAGTTGTCAATACATTGTTTATTTATTCGCATGATTGGGTTAAGCTTCAAATGTGCACGTTTTCTGAAACATCTTAAAGCTTGAATGATTCTGATTTTGGGTAAAAACCTCTGAGTTCTCATTGTTATTATGAGGAGGGGTATTTAAAATGTTAATGGTGTTTGAATTTGGTTTGGAGGGCAAAATAAAATGAGGTAGATCAAAAGAACCTGGGGATCCTTTGTTCTCCGGAGACAGGTTTATATTTTTTTGATGAGGCTGAACTGAAATAGGAAAAAAAACTGGCTCTGAAGTCGAGATGGACATCCAGAATTGGTTATGATCTTCATCACCATACAATAAAACGTGTTTGGATGAGGCTTACAGTAAATACACCTCATCCATATCATTGGTTAAGAGGCCTTTGGATTCCTTTAAAGTTCATGAGGATAGTTTATTGGACATCAATTATGTGCTGCTTGTATTTGTAATAGAATGAAGGCTGAAATTTATACATACTATATGAATCTGGAAAATAAAAATATGATGTTTTAACATTTTAACCCAAGGAAATAATGCTAGAGATGTTGCAGCCATTTTTGAAGACCTTCAATATCTAGCCAGTGCCAGTGGCCATAAATCAATTATTAGTCACTACTCTGTGGGTGCTGCGTTGCTAAGGTTTAGCCTTGTGGCTTAACATTTTCAAATGTGAGCAATCTGCAATAGTTTTGAAACTATAACTCTGTAAACCCCTGAAAGAACTGTTAAATAAGATAATTTATTAAAGATTTCAGACAAGTTCACAACTTATTTTTCAGAAACTAGATATTATTCATGTATGTATATGACTCTGTGTTTTCTTATTTATTTGGACTTTTCATAATGTATGAGGTTATTCTACTTGTCTATATTATACATCTGATTTTGTTCTTCTTACCCTCCTATACTTCCAAATGTCATTACTACACCTAAATGTAGGTGTAGCAAATGCAAATTTAAGATTATGTGCCTTTGGTGATTTAAGAAGATGTACAGAAATATTTTCCAAATGAATAGGAAGGATTGTTTTAAGGGTTAGGTATAGTTTAGTGGCACAAGGGATGATGCATGTATGTATGTCTATCATATATGCACTTTTTTCAATGAATTCATGAGAAGGGATGGAAAAAACAACAGCACACTTCCTCCTTAAAAAAGAAAAGAGAAATTATGAGAAATGTCAGATAATTTGTGAATAGGTTTATTGCTAATATCCTGTATTGTCATTTGTTTTGTTTATATCTTTTTTGTTTGAAAAAGAATCATCAGACAATCTTTTTATTTTGTATCCAAATACACTTGTATGATTCTTTGTTGTGGATATTAAAAAATACTTTCAAAGAAGAAACATCTATTTTTTGCATCTCTCTTGAACCTTTTTCTTCTTTGAGACCGTCTCAACCCAAACTATATGTTTATACCTCTTGAAAGAGAAAGAGGCACACTGGGGAGCATTCTAAGGGAAAAAAACAACAAAAAACCCCACTTGAAATTAGTAAGTCCATCTCTCACCCAGGCGGCCCAGATTCAAAAGCCCATGACAGAAAAGTCCAAGCTAGAGTGTCCTTGAACAGGATACTAAATCCCTATGAGCAGTGATCAATGAGTCGGGCTCTGTAGGGTCATGTCTGTGGAAAAAAAATGACCCTTAAAAGCATTAGTTTCTCCCTGCGGACATTGGAGTATCAAGGCAAAAAAAAATAAAATCAAAATTTAAGTAAAAAACTGTCATTTTGTTGTTTCATTTTGTATCATACTATATACTTAGTATTAGCCTTAGTGCATGGCCTATTATTTTGGACTACAATATTGCAAATGGTTTTTATGTTATTTTATCCAACACCTGCAGTTTCAATCCATCAATCTTTTTTCCTTCTAGGTGTCACCACATCTTTTCAAATGGTTGTTTTGTCTTGTGGGGCTGAAAATTGTTCATGTGTTGTATCGAAGTGGGAAAACTAACTTACTATTTCATTGTCATTCTGTCATTCATTTGGAAAAACATGTTTCAACTGAAAGGATGACCCACTGTCATCTCTGTCACTCACAGTAAGAGTCCACCAGGAACCACAGAGCTTTTATTGTTATCATCAAAGGAAGGGATGCACTGGAGCATGTTTCCTTTAATGCTCAGAGACTTCTGCAAAGTTCTCGCAGTGCCAGTATTAAGTGTGTTAAAAACAACCACAAGCCTCATTTCTCTTATACATTGGCTTAGAGCTGGTATCTCAGTGACACAGGCTTATGTTGCATTGCACAGAGAGCTGGAAGTCAGACATTCACAGATGGTAGGTGGTATTTACAGCCTCTGTACATTACAGTGGTCCAACTTGGAAAGAAATAGGCAATTGCTCCACCCTGCCAAAACTCCTCAAACATTTACATTGTACGTAGCTCTTTGTAACTGTATGGGGGCTTTTTGTTTATAATTTATCCTGGTTGTAAATATCTAATGCAATCTTTCCCAGAGTAAGGTTTGGGACCCGAAATCGGTTTTGGACTCATTTTAATTCGGTCCGAAATTTAGCAAAGAAAAATGCATAACAATGATTAAAAAAATATAAGATGCTTTCTGTGGGGCTGTTTACACCCCCCCACACACTTTCTTTCTCCCGTCCTGCAAACCTTGACCTGAAAAAGGAAATTGTGAGTGTGGCTTCTGCTATTCCTTCATGGTAAAAGAATGGTATATGGTAATTGAATGCTTGATGAGCCACTAGCGGTTATCAGATTCTTTACAATGTCCACTGATAAAGAAAACCTCTCACTCACTCATCTTCAACCGCTTATCCGGGGGCGGGTCGCATCCCAGCCATTTCACAGTCGGCTGCGAACCGATCCAGTGAGTGCTGAAGGTCACTGACTGATGATGCCATCAGGACCACATCATCTGCAAAAAGCAGAGACGAGATCCTCAGCCCACCGAACTGCAACCCCACCCCACCACGACTACGCCTCGATATCCTGTCCATGAAAATCGCGAACAGGATTGGTGACAAAGCGCACCCCTGGCGGAGGCCAACCCCTCACTGGGAACGAATTCGACTTACTGCCGAAGATCCGGACACAGCTCTCGCTCTGAGTGTACAGAGGTTAGATGGCCCACAGAAGTGACCCCCTCACCGCATTGTTCCTCTTCAATCTGAGGTTCAACTATAGGACCAATCCTCCTTTCCATCACCTTGGAGTAGACTTTACCAGGGAGGCTGAGTAGTGTGATACCCCTGTAATTGGCACACACCCTCTTTTCCCCCTTTTTAAACAGGGGAACCACCACCCCGGTCTGCCACTCCCTTGGCACTGTTCCAGACTACCACGCAATGTTGAAGAGACGTGTCAACCAAGACAGCCCCTCCCAACCCAAAGCTTTCAGCATTTATGTATGAATCTCATAAATCCCCGGGGCTTTGCCACTGTGGAGTTGTTTGACTACCTCAGTGACTTCTGCCAGAGATATTGACAATGATCCCCCATCAGCCTTCAGCTCTGCATCTACAAAAGAGGGCATGTTAGTTGGATTAAGGAGTTCCTCAAAGTGCTCCTTCCAAAAAGAAAACCTAATTGGATAATTGCTTTCACTCTTGGGCTGCCTGCTCCCGGTTTTAAACAAACAAAAAACAAACATGAGAGCTGGAAACTTTCTCTGATAAAAATTGTTGACAGAAATGTGTTTCTTTCGTGTTTTTTTAATTATGTTGAATCCGTCTTCATTTCAGATCACAACAATAGTTTTGTGAGGTGGCATGTAATGCTGGAAATAACGGATTTTCCTGGAAAGTAACCTGGACCTCAACTTTTTGCAAATGAGGAACTTGCAACTCGACCCCTTGTCACGCAAGACTCGCTCAGAGTACTGCACAATAGTTAATATTTAGTTAAAGTAATTTGATTTAATTTGAATATACAGCACTTCCTGAGGTCACTTTTACTAAAACTCTGCCTTAAAATGTATGTAACGGTTAACATGGTTTGTTGCCACTGTGTACACCACAATCCCATTTGAGAGCTCTGTATAGAGCGGTGCACTCTAGCTCAGTATTCAGCTGCAGCACTGATGTGTTGGTTTCTACCCCTTGCAGGAATGATTGATTTACATGGCAAGCAGTGCATTCAGAGCATGTCTCTTCCCATAGCCAGATTTATGATGGTGCTAATATGTGTAGAGGTCAAAAAATAAATATGAATAAAAGCACACAACAAGACTGAATTTAAAGTGAAAATACTGAAATTCAGAAAGCGGTTTGTAGCCATATAAAAAAATGTACAAATTAAAGAGTGTAATTGCTCCCTGCTACCCATGTCTCTGTACCCTGTGCTGAGATAGCCTTCTAGTTGTTGGCTGGTTGGGAGCAAGGCATATCTTTCATCTCTTTGCATTTAGATTTCTTTTTTGTACCAGTCTGCATGGATTAGCACACATTGTGCATGTCTGTAAAGGGGAGATTCATGGGTACCCATAGAATCAATTTTCATTCAGATACTTAAGGTCAGAGGTCAAGGGACCCCTTTGAAAATGGCCATGCCAGTTTCTGCACAAATTTAGCCTAAGTTTTAGTTATTTATCCCCCTTCCTGACTTGCATGAATTGTTGGTCACAATGGATTCCTCAGGATTATCGATTAGTTTCTTATCATTCAAACATCTGCACTTCGATTAAAAGCTAGAGTCTGCTACAACCTCTTAAAGACGCTCCCACAGGTCTCTTACTGAGGTGGCACCTGGAAACACCCCTGTTGAGATTATTACTGTCACTGTAGGACATAGACAATGATGGGAGAGACATTAAAAAAGCATATTACAAAACATAAACCTCAATGCAATGTGGAAACCAGTAAATGCGCTGAATCATAAAGAAACCAAATGCACTTCAGAGCCTCTCATATGGGACTGATGTAGCAGCTTTTAAAGGGGCTGAAGACTACCAGGCTCCCAGGTGCTTTGAGTTGAAAGCTGCGTACCAATTACGAAAAGCTGCAGTGACACATGATTTCACTCCCTTTTCATATCTATGGGGAATGGATCAACACGTATTTGTCTCCAGTTGCGAATTGACCCTGCCTTGCTCACATCACGTTCAATCTGATATCCCTTTGACATGTGAAATTGCAAGGCTCTCAAGGTTTAGCCAGTGTAAGTGAGGAGGCTGGACTGAACTCTCATTCAGGAGACATTGATTTTTTATCTTCTTGGTTATTAGACTGCATGGCAAACTCATACGAGCTTGGCTGCAGTGAGTGCAGAGCTGTGTCATTTACAACTTTGTTAGTAGGCCGAGAGCAATACTAGCTGCTGTATACCTTTTATATATACACACACACCGCCTGTTTCTTTGCCACACCATCTGAATACATTTGACCATCCAAAATCTGCACCTGAAGGCAACAAGAGCAAACCAGCCGTGTGTCATCATGGCAAAATGTAGTCCCAGGGAGAAAATGATTTAGGGTATCTCAGGAACTATCACAGAGGTGGTTGCCAGGTTTTTATATCAACAGTTGTCTATCAACAGTCACATTTTGTCACTGCAGTGACAATTTCTTCACTTTCTTTGTAGTTTTTGTTCGAATCTGGAAAAGGAAGGTCAACACTTTTTGAATGATGTTTCAAAGTGATGAATTTTTCATCATGAATGGTTTTCATGTTATTGTATTGTGATGATTAAAATGATGTAATGTTGAGAATATTACTTAATATATTGGGGGCACTTAGACCTAGAGAGATAAATACAACCCTTGCATAATTTCACCAGGGGGACTCCCACGGTATAGACATTTAACCATTTAGAGATATGTATATGCTAATTTTTTTGGTCAATGAGTTACAAGGAAAATAAGTCTAATTTTAATCTGCTGGAGGGGAAGAGGATAGATACTTAATGTGATAAAAAGACAGTATGGGGACCAAGCTAGATTCAGCAGACCCCATGGCCCATCTCTTTGTTCTCTTTTGGCATCTCTTTAGTCATTTTGGGACATTTGTAGTTGTTTTGTGTGTGTTTGTGGTCATTTAGCATCTATTTGTGATTGTTTTGTCTTTTTTTCAGTAACATTTTGTGACTAAGGGCCCCTGACTGTATGGACCCTGGGCCTGTGCGCGGTAGGCCTGTTCAGTAATTAATCAGCCTTGACCCAGAGGACTGGAGTTCTTGTCCTGGAAGCACTATTGCAAACCATGACCTGCTTTCTTATCTTAACCGAGTTGTTGGTGTATAAACTTAAAACTTCACCATCACAGTCACAAATCGGTCGCTGTTTCCGAGTGTTAAATGGAATAAGATAAGTCATATTTTTTCAAACATCCTACAAACCAGTTTTCGTCATATTTCGTAAGATATACAAATTGCTGTGCATAACTTTCCATGAGATATCATACAAACCTGTTGATGAGAATGTTATATAATAATGTTATATAAATTCAAACTGCACACTTGTCGTCCTGTGATCAGTTTCAGCAAAGGGACAAGTGAGAAAAAAGTCTCGAGATGGATGGAACAAATGGGAGTGACTGTATAAATAAAAAGTTTACAGGGTCTCATTTAGTGAGGATGGGATGATTTTAGACACACTGTAGCTCATAAGAAAATAACGAATGGCAAAACAGTGGATTAAGCACATAAAGCAATGAACCGATATATATTCTTTACTGCTTTAGTATTATTTTACATAAATAATGTGCCTGGTGCAGCTTTAATGAAGATGTTACAGTCAATTTGATTCATCACAATACGGAGTACATCTCAAAATATGCTGATCAAACTCCTTTAGAATAACAGGAGAGTGATTTATGTACTATATAAGCTAGCCAACTTTGCACAGTTAAACTAATTATCCCCTCTTGATTGTACAATAAAGAGAAAATTTAAACCAGCAAAAAAAGTGCAGATGATTCATCACCCACATGTCCATTTCTTTAGTAGCTCAGAGAGATGCATTAGGTATGGTGCTGCAGGGTAAAATCCCTTTTAAAATTTATTGAAACCTCAAGCTGCTAAAACTGTATTACTAAGCGCAATGCTTGCACTGCGAGAAACTGACGTAACAGTTAATTCATATGGCTTATATATCAAGAGCTTGGTCTCATTATGCATTGGACGTGCAATAGTGGGTAGCCTGTGTTCAGCCCTGTGATATTAACATGAACAAGTACAATGAAGGTCAACTTAACCTGCTCATTTTATTTTTTGGGAACAAATTCTATGCACAATACAGACCATACTGAGATCATTGTATTATCAGTGCTCTCATACCATCACACACACACACACACACACACACACACACACACACACACACACACACACACACACACACACACACACACACACACACACACACACACACACACACACACACACACACACACACACACACACACACACACACACACACACACACACACACACACACACACACACACACACACACACCATAGAGTCTGTAGATATGTAGCAGTGCAGACTGCATTTAGCTCAACAAATCTGAGTGAAACAGTTCATTTAAGTATATTAGCACGTAAGGATACACATGTTACATGATACACATTTACATGTCTGTAAATTACATTCCATCATTCTCTGAAATGTTTGGTTTTCTTTGACAAGGCTATGAAAATCATCATACTCTGGTGAGACAGGTTGAGCAGTGGTGTATTTTTTTACCATTAGTTTTTACACTGAAAATGTTTACATCTTCTGACAAAAAAACATACAATTTCTTTCAGCTCTGGGTTTAATTTGAATGAGAATGAGAGGGCTTAACAAATTCTTTAAAAATATTTAACAAGCTCAAAGCATTAAAAAACAAGTGAGCTTTGATCTCTGATGATTAAGAATACATCTTATACATGATAGCAAATTGTTCTTGTCAGGTAAACACATTGGGCCTCATTTATCAAACGAACGTGCGGCAGAAAAACGTGCATACGACCATTTCCTGGCAAACGTCGGCATTTATCAATTTGGACGTGAGCGTGAGCTACGATCAAATCTCACGTCTGGTCTGAGATCGTGTACGCAAATTTCAGCCTGTGGATTTGCGGTGCAGCACAGCATAATCTGGCTGAAAATAATTAACAAACCTCAGCTGTCATTAAGCATAAGCAGTCACATATTAAGAACAGATCAAAACGGATTCTTAAAACGGATAAAAAAAATATAAAAATTGTGGTTGGAGCGCTTTATTGTACTCATGTGCGTCTGAAGGCACCATCTGTGAATGATTACACATTCATCAATCGCAAAAACTACCACTCAATAAATGTACAGGTGATGTGTGATGCTCAGCTATCGCTTTTAAACGTGGTGGCCAGGGAGCCGGGGGGCACACACACGCAATTCTTTTAAATATCAAAACAGCTTGGCTCCAGCCCCCCGCGACCCCGACCATGAAATAATGAATGGATGTGTTGGTGCGCGGCTGCAGCAAGACGCACTGCAGAGCCAAAGTCATCTCCTCAGTTCGTGGCTACCCTCGATAAATTGCATTAAATCAAACAAGGTATCAGATGATTAACATCTTGGTATGGTTCTTCTAGATGACAAAGGTATCCTCTTCCGGAATACTTAATAACCCACCGGTAGCGCCGATGTTGTGCCGTAATCAGCACCCCTGCCGTGAAATGCACCCCGCCTCGCATTATAGGTGATATTCTGGATCAGAAGGCTGTTGTTTCCACCTATAGGAGTAGTTTATATACAGGTAACCCACAACGGTCAGAACATTGGTTACTTACAGTCTTTAAACTATTTTAAAGAGTTTAAAATCACAAACTTGGATAGTAGCGAACACAAAACAACACCTTTTTGTATGTTCTGTGGAAATAAACTGCAGCCATAATTATAAAATGAATTGAATGGATCTTTTGAATATCACCTATAATGCGAGGGGGTGCATTTCACGGAAGGGGTGCTGAATACGGCACACCTGTCCAACAGTGCGCACACGCGCACTCGGGTCACAGTGGAGCGCTGCTTCGGGTTGACTGCCTCCGTTATTCTTTTCCATACAGCGTTTTTATGGGCCCCTTTTATTCCACTCTTAAGACTGACAAAAAACACATCTTTATTTTGCTCCATCTCGGATGTCAGGATGCCGATCTGTGTGTCGGAAAAGTTTATTTTCTAACCAGCGTTCTTCCTCTCCATGTTTGACCTCAGTGGGCGAGGCCTCCGAAACAGGAATATTTAGGGGCGTAACATGTTAATGACGATCAAATTCAGCTCATTCGTACGCTGAGATTGGTCAGATACGAATGTTTCATAAATCACACGTGGGTCCTTTCCTACGACCATTTATGCGCTCAGATCTGCGCCCGTTTCCACGCAAGTTTGATAAATGAGGCCCATTGTGTGGAACTGTGAACAATCATTATACATCCAGTTCAATTCTATCTTTGTCCTCACTATTAAGTCATTAGTAACTGGCTCACCAAGACCCCCGTCTAATTTTCCTTTCTGAAAAGTAGCCTGCTGTGCAGAAAAATAACTGCTTTTAAAAAAGGTGGATATGGTTTCTGCACTGTAGCTCTAAAAATATTAGCCTGCTCAAAAAAGGAAAGCTTATTAGTCTCTTGATGCTTTAATGCGTGGCTCAAACAAGTCTGTCATGAACCTGGAAATAAAATGAAAAGAAATCACAATGTACCACCAAATAATTATACAGAGAAGGAATGTTTCAGGTCATTTTAGCCCTCAGGAGAGGCATGTCTGCTTGGTTTCTGTAACTCTCTCTGTGACTCTAAATGTAATATCACAATATTAGAATACTGGGATTTTTGTGGTTTTGAGGGTCAAGCAAACACTTAATCAGCTGAAACCCTCATAAATGCTATTTAATAAAGACAGTTCTGTACTAAAAAAATGTGTGGAAGGAGATAAATTCTCTAGCCATTTCTCAGTTGCATTTCTCACAGTTAGTTGTGTTGTGAGTGTTCATGCCCCGCAGATCATTTCATTCTCCCAGTAAAAACAGGAAATGGGTGTTTTTCCTAGAATCCAATGATTAAGATAAAGTATACTTTTTTAGAAATAAATTAGGAGTTTAATGAAGTTCATTAAATGTTCTTTCCCCATCCACCCCTGGCCACTGTAATGACACACAGTCTCTTAAAAGTGTGGCACTACAATTAATTGGATGCAAAACATTTCCATTTACAAAGCTTAGCTAATGGAGTTTAGGCAATTTCAATGACTTTGGTAAAGGTTAGGGTGGAATTTCAGCATTTAAAAAAAAATGCATCTAGTTTGGCAGGTGCTTAAGCATCATTCACTGATGCACATTTCTGAGCATGTCTGTCAGTGATTTTGACCCAAGCAATTTGGCCTCAGAAACATTTGGTTCAAGTTAATTTTTGGCCATGGAAGTTCTCAAAAACTTCAATTATGGTACAATGTGTTCATGCATGGGCTTTCAGTTGAACTTGGGCTGCTGTAGTTAAACGTATTTGCTATTGTTCTGCGTTATTTCATGTCAAATTACTTACTGTTATATCTCATTCAGGTTTGTTTTTTTTTTCAATTCCCAAGGCCATGACCTCCTTCCAAACAGTAGGGTGTTATTGTTGCATTTGTCACTTCCGAGTGGAAGGAGAGCTCAATGGATAAAATGTAAAATGCAAATGTAAGACTCTGTACATGAGCTCCCTTTCCTGTGGCTCTAGCAAAAGCCTACATCAAGTCTAAATCAGATTTTAATTCCCCTCTATGAAAATAAAAAAAAACAACTACAAATAAATGAAAACATAAAAAGAACAATTAAAATATTTTCTTTTAGGATGCAATGGGACTATAAGATTAGATTCATGAAGCAATGATTAATTTAATTGCCCAAACATTTATTTGGCACCAGTTAATGTGGGAATTGTTCTCAATTGTGATATTCCCAAACTGAACACCTATTCACATAAACTGCTTTGTACAAAAAAGGACTTAACAAATGATGGCCTTTTTATGATAAAGGAAGAAACGTTTCTTCATATAAAACAAAAAAGGCTTGCACTTGTTGAGATGAGATATTTTGATAGTGTTTTGAGGGTAGTATTTTCTGAATACTTGTTTTCTAAAGCTAGACCCTGTACTTCATTCACACAATATTGTAAAGTACATGCTTGTAGTTATGTAAAATGATGGTGATTACCTGTGGGAGGATTTAGACCCAGAGTAGAATTAACCACACAGCTGAGCATGCAGGAAAGGGACAATGAGCTGTGTGAGCTCACTCTGCATAGAAGAGAAGAGCAACATGGAAATGGGTAAAACACAAAAATCATTTAATGTAAGTAATTATAAAAATGCAATTCAATCAGCTGGTTCTCTCAGATGGCATTGTTTTGATGATAGTCATTATGCTGTGCACACTGTATAAGAGTTCATTTTCAAAATTATGCTCATCTAGTCAGAGAAAGAAGTCTCATGAGAGCCAGTGCAGTCAACAGTCTTTCCACTGCAATGATTCTTTCAGTTTGGGATTTAATTTCATAATAGTGGACACTGTTTTGTGAGTATACTTGTAAATATGATTTATTTGTATGAGAAGGAGCCAAAGCAGCTCTCAGTCAGTTCCCTGCAGTATCTCCTTGCAGCCTTACAGAGCACAGAACAGGCCTAGTGCATTGTATTCCATGAATTTCATTTAAAATCATCCTGTTGGTATCTGGTCTACTGATTTCATCTTGTTCCACACCATGATGCCCTGAATCTGTGCTAGTTATTTTGAAAACTATCAGTACACTAGGGGTGTCCCCGACCAAACATTTTTCATAGTCAAATCTGATTTGTCACGTCTTGCCTATAGTCGACTAATCGTCAAGCAGTTTGGGTTTTTTGCTCATGAGAAACCCTCTGAATCGGGGTGGCGAGCCATAGACATGAAGCAGACAGCAGCAGGTGCACATGAGTGCAGCTCTGTGCGGTCAGATGTGTCAGGCAGAGGAGAGTTGTGATTTCTGATAGGAGCATCTTATTACAAGTATTTGTTGTTAGAACATAAATGTGTTTTGTTTGTATCTGTCTTTGACAATAACTGAGGGTATTTTTAAAACTGTCGTTTCACTTTCACAGTGCAGTGTCAGACTTTGTCGGATTGAACGTCTATAATAAAATACAACAAATGGGCAAATAGTCAAATGAAATGATGCTGATGATTAAACAGTAGCGCCCAGATAGATTTAAAGCCCAGCCAAGACATCCTGGATAGTACAACTTAGACTAAGAGGGGGAGAGGGATATTCAAGCACACTAAGGAGATACTGTACATTCAAAGCACATTAGTTATTTTCACATTTTAAGCAACAGTATTTATTAATAGGCTTGTATGTATACCTAAATAGGCTATTTATCATGGTTAATTGGGAGAAACCAAGCATCTATATAAAAGCAGACATTCAGCACCCCCAGGGCCAGAATGGAATTGTTTCATAACCACATTTTGTGCATTATGGGACAGGCTCCTCGGAGCGAATCGTCGACGATTCGAGGTTACCCCTAGTCAAGTGGTTGGACATGTTTTTAACCTAAGCTGATAAACTGAAGAAAAACAGTGGGTTCTCTGGAGCTAAAGATTCTGTCAAAACTCCTGACATGTCAGAGACAGAATTACTAACTCTTAACATGAGTCTATATTCTTTTGTTTGAGGATAAAATGCTGCTCCACTGTTCTAGAGAAACTCATTGCAACACAAACAGAACTAAATGCTGGCTTCATTTGTTGGATGTGGCAGAGATGGAGAAAGGCAGGTTGCTGTCAGCTGGGGTTCAATTGAAATTATGTCACAGCTTGTCAAGCAATTGCTTCAAACAGACCAATCATGGGCAACCAGCTGTTGCACATCACACGCACATACTCCAAGCAAAAGGGAGGAGAGATCTTTCAAATCAAACATTAAAACAAAGCTTACTGATATGCTGCAGTTGATAAAATGCCTTGCTTTTAGTTTCATTTTCGTATACAACTGTGAGTCCTGAGCTCTAAGTTTCAGTTCCAGCTATAACATACTGTATCAACAAAACTCTTAGAAAATCCAAACCGCTACAAATTATTTAAATTATAATCACAATTTTAATTTGCCCATTTTGCTGTCATAAATAATACATATCATACAATGGGATGCAAAATAAAACATTACACATGCAATTTCCCGATGATGATTCTGAGAAGAAAAGGCGATATGCTACATTGTCAGAGACAAACATATTTTTAAAAAGGTAAGCTCATGATTCCAGAGTGAGTGGTGCTAATTCTCAGTCCACATGGGTCCAGCAGCCTGCTGGTTTACATTGCAGTCATCTGATCGGAGGCTGATGTGTTCCAGGGGTGCAAGGTAAATGCAATTATCTGTAATCAGCTGCCCGGTAGGATAGAAAATTAGCTAAACACACTGCTCATTCACACATCATTTACGGTGCCTCTTATTGGATTATACCCAGATATAACTCATGAACCTTTTATTACAATTACTTTTTAGATATCCAATAGTCATCAGATTGGCTTTAAACACAAAGTGTCCAATTGTAAGTAGCACTAATTAGAACACTTAGGCTGTGGTCAAATAGACTTTTTTTGCTTAGGAATCTTCCTAACTGAATGAAATAATCTGGCAGTAATTAAGTTGCAGCTATGATAAGAACTGGTCGCATTCTTTCAATGATAAGGAAATGTGCTTCAGTGTTTCCTTTCTTATCTCATTTAGAACACGGAACACTGGACCGGCCTTTCTGAAATGAAAGGAGATAATGTCGCCCCAAAAGTCTTTGCAGCAGCAACATTTAAAGTGACACAAGATTCAGGCCATCGCGTAATTATGTAGCTGGGTGAAAGTGCAGTTTTACTATCTTAACACTGCGGTTGTCTTTTTAAAGTCCCTATTTCACAGCTTTCTTTGAACTTGTGACTCTTTCCAGTGTCTAGGAAAAGACATAGGATGCCATTTTTTTGGACTATTCGACAGCAGTTTCATTAAAGGTCTTTTAACCTCTTCTCATTCCACATAGTTGCATATTGCCACTTTGTCGGGATCCCTTGGTGTCACTTGTCAAGACACTGGGTAGCCCTTCAAGTCAAACTGTGACGCTCCAGTATAGTTACAGTTTTAAACATGGGGTACACATGGTAACTGTTGTGAATTCAAACAAAACTACTTAGTTAGGGTTCAAATATTTGCATTTGTAAGGTAGCTACAGTGGCACATGGGACACACAGGGTACACAGGACATAAACCGTGGTCTCTTGGGTGAACGTCCTGTGTTTGTTTGACCCATCCACAGACCCGACCACCTCTCTTCAAGGACTTTGTCGCTCTTGATTCTGTAGCACTTTCTATGGGTGTCTTATCATGTCTGTGAATGGTTTAAAGTTGAAATCATGTTGTGTTTCATAGAGATGCTTATGGCTGTGAGAAAGTATTGGTAGTTGACCCCCTTGCGAATGACAACAGGCTGGGTCTATGTGACCTTATGACTGATTCCCCGGCCATGACAAATAAGGAAGACTCATGCTAATTTGTCCAAAACAAAAGCAAGAATAAAAAATGCAGTGAGGAGTAAAAGTAGTACCGCCAGTTGTGAATGGAAATGCCTGAGTGCCGTTACCTGTGTGAGATGTACTGTATGTTGTCAGTGTAAACCAACAAAAAAAAGCACAGCACAAAAAAGGCACAAGCCTCAGTGCAAGTTGAGGAGAAAACATTGACATCTGGGAACTGATAATTTTGGCCAGATGCTCTGAGATACAGAAGCTCCGAGCTCCACCCAGCCAAAAAACTAAAACAAAACACACAAATGCACAAGGCAAAGGTTGCTAAGCCCATCACATGATTTGCTGCGGACTGACGTCTGTTTCTGTGCTATTTTCCTCATTGTAAAATGCAGGCAGTTCTCCAGACAGCAACTAAATGGCTGTTTTCATGCAAGCAAAATAGCCTATAACTGAACTACTCGAATAAACACTGTTGGGATGAACTGAAACCAAACAGGTGTTAGAGTAACTTTACAGTTTGTGAACCTTCGTGCCAAATAGTATTTTTTTCCGATTTAGGACCAAAAACAGTCAGCTTTGTGAATTACATTTTTCATTTGTAGATAATTGAAAAGTCACCCAAAGTCACAGAAAACACACTGTTTTAACTTTGTAGTTGGCAGAATGAAACCTCTGTATACAGTCCATGCTATGTTTAAGAATGATTCATAGGTTTTTTGAATGAATCTGAACTTAATGCAAACGTTGAACATTTTCCTTGTGGGATACATGCTCAGTCATTGATGGGCGAACATGGCAACGGCAACCAGTATTATAGGACTTTGTGGCTTAATAATAATAATAATTAATACTGTATGAGTTATACATACACTATTTCTAACAAACTATCAAAAGCTTGCATGGTGAAAAAAAACTCACACATAATTCCAAACAGGGAAAGGCTCTGTTTACCAACCAAGCCTGGTGTGATATACTACATATATACTCTATTTCCAGACATTGATGTCTGATTTGGACAAAAGTGCAAAACTCTGAATTACATTATGTTTTCCCAAAAACATCCAAAGCTTCTATAAGATCTGTGCATGACAACTATGGTATGGTTGGGATTTAAAGGTCCTCCCACTCCCACTGCATGTTGGCAGGAAATTAGGAGGTGCAGAAACCTGCAAAATGGATGCAAAGTGTAATATAAAAATAAGTCAGGGACAGAATATAATGATCAAACATTAGGAAATGTTCTACAGTAGCGGGGAATGGGGCTTTTAATGGAGTTTACCCTCCCGGCTCCCAAGTACAAAGACAGTTTAATATCTGAGTGGGTCCATGTGTGAATACAGCCTATCACATTTCAGCCAACACAGAAGAAACCAACATCTAACGTTGAAGAACAAAAGTGATTTACATGAAGACGACATTGCAAATGTCTTACGAGATACGGGAACTTCTGGTGGTCATGGAAACTGAAATCCTTGGGCGAATTCAATGAACAGCAAGACTAAATTAAGAACTTGTTCCTTCGGCACGGTGTAATCAGTGTCAAATCCTCCCCCGTGCATGTTCTACCCAGGTGCTCCCACTTGCCTTAACCAAAAAAAACATGTGATGCATTTTGTGTGTAAGCCAGCTATAACTCAAGAGGTGGAGTCAGCCAGGGTTGGTGATTTCCTCTCCAGCTCCTCCTGTCCATATGTTGAAGTGTACTTGAGGAAGACGTAAACCTCAATTGATGACATGGAACGCACCTGCCCTCGTTCGCTTCAGCCCAAACTATCATGGATCCACCGCCAGGTGTAGGTTTAGTGATGTACTCCTTATTCCAAATGTAACCCTATGGGACATTAAAAGAAAAGCACTCATTCATTATTTTTTTTAATAAATGTTTTTATTTTCTTATTCCCTGAGAAATACATATTGTTATGTTAAAATAATGTAACGGCAGTATTTGAATGTAAAAAAATATACATTTGTTTAAGTTTACTTACCTTGGGGAGATCCAATCCGTGACCAGAGAAGAAGTCACGAGCGCAGAGGGAGAGAGAGCGGGGAGAAAAGAAGAAAGTGAGGAGGTGCATGGTGACAGCTAAGCAAAAGAGTTTAAGTAAAGACGCTGGTTGAGGAACGTACGTCGGGACAAACGGACAGTGAGTTTCGGAGGGACAGTTCAGTCAACGCAGCATATGTGTTTGAGTATAGAGGAGGACTATTCTGGAAAAGAGTGCCCAACGAGAAGCGCAGCTATAAGCTAATGTAGCTCATGTTAGCTTACCTGACGGCCTTCACTACGGAGCAGCTCCCTCAGCCACTCGCATTGGTGAAGCCTTTTAGCCTGCTGTCTAACCGACCTGCATGAGAGGACCCGCGGTGAGTGTCTAACACGGACGCTACCTGAATGACGGGAGGAATCGACAACGGCCCACGGCTCAGCAACCCGCTGTACGGCTGAAAGGACGAGGACGACACCATAACGCCGTGAGCTTGTTATTGTTTCTTTTGCGCTGTGGCGCGAAACAGCCATTGAGGATTTCGGCCTCCACCCACACACGCATCGACTCAGGCCTGCATCGCTTCACTGACACATTGGGTACCCATTTTATTTTATTCAGTAAATAAGTGCCGACTTAAGGGGTTATACGTATTTCTGTGCTTTTGAAACCTATCTTACAGAGTGCATATTGAAAAAAGACATTTGAGTATTGTGCTGACTGCCTCTATTTTGCACTGGGATATTGTTTTTTTTTGTGTGTGTTTCTATGATTCAGATATGTGTTTGATTTGTACCTAAGTAAATAGTTAAAACGTACCTATGGTTATTAATTTTTTCAACTGGAATCTCATAAATGCTCATTTGTAGACATTTTAGAGAATGTTGGTGTGTGAATTAAAGAGTGCTTCAGGTGAGTTTAAGAACTTAAAGGGTACCTATAGGTAGAAAATATAATTTCATTGATACTTCATTTATGTACAGGGTGATTAAAAAAACCTTAAAAACACTATTAAAAATTACACAGTTGGGTATATTAAAGTACAATTAATAAGTTCATAATAGTTCATACATAACACTTAATACATTGCCTACTACAGTATACTTATTAGCATTAGTTACCTAATTAATAATAGGTTTAAGGACCTTGGGGAGCGCACGTCAGTAATAGACCAGTCGTCTAGAGCAGGCATGAAAATCACTCACCTTTCGGCAAAATTTGCCGTTTTGAAACCAAAATAGGTGACCTACGTGAATCGTGTGGATCCGATGAGAAAGTATTTTTGTATGTGATTGGGGGGGTTGGACGGGACATGGAGGAGATTACCAGTGAACTGCGGACAAACGATGGAATATTTCCTGGCCATTTGAGTAGAAGCATAGACTGTATAAATGAAGCCTGTTGACTGCTGTCCTCTGATCTCAGCGCGTCACATACCGGCACGCTGGTGGACTTGCTCCATACCTGTTGGCGTGCGGCCACAACGCTCTTCTTCGTGTGTTTCTGAATCCTCTTGGCAACAGCTTGCTAAGCTCCGCTCTGTTTTTGTTCTCAATCGTTTCTGTCTGGTTAAATCTCTTTCTACTCTGAAAAAAAGAAAGGTTGACCCAGAAAACTGGAAATTGTCACTGTGAAACTTGTGATTACTCTGCAGCCATATCGGTGTGTAAAGAGGATAAGCTGAGAAGGCATTTTGATAAAAATCATGCTAACTTCAACACCACTTTCCCACTGAACTGTAAAAAATACTCTGCATTTAGGTTAACGTTATTTTTTGTCAGTCCAGTTTTTAATGAATGAAACTAATGTTTCATATGTGCTTGTCAGCCTAGTAAAGTAATTAGTAACTGAAGTAATCAGATAAATGCAGTGGAGTAAAAAGTAGAATATTTCCACTGATTTGTAGTGGAGTAGAAGAATGAAGTAGCATGGAAATAAAATACTCAAGTAAAGGAGAAGAGCCTCAAACTTGTACTTTAGTCCAATAATTGAGTGAAATCCCCTGGTTAACAGGTTTGTTCATTTAACAAGGATTGTTTTTTGACAAGCTTGTTGCTTTGAGTCGGCCTATCACTACTTGTATTAATCTACTGCACTTGTAGGCCTATTACCACTATTTATATTGATAAAATAAAGACAATATAATTACTCCTATGTCCCTGTAGTGTTTTACAATATCCATTTATGTAACGCGCTTATATTTTCCCGCCCCCCATCTTAGATCATTTACGTCAGGGGTCTCAAACTCAAGTTACCTGGGGGCTGCTGGAGGCAGAGAATGGGTGAGGCTGGGCCGCATAGGGGATTCGACAAAAAAACGCGAAAAAAAAATCCTCAAACGTCATTAACTGTTTTAATGATTTCTTCTTAACATGGCTTCTCTTGCCTACTCTTTGCTGCCAGAGACTTGACAACGCTTCTTCTCACATATCTGAGCCACATTTGGCTTGAGAGAGGAAGCAGTTGAGACCCTCAGTATGGCTTGAAGATGATCATCAGTACGTCTAGACCTGTACTTGGACTTATTGAAGTTCAAGGTGAAAAAGAACTTTTCACACAAATATGTGCTTCCAAAAAGGCACATGGCCCCCCTGAACAGTTGGGAAAGCTCAGGGAAGCTGGGGGGCAATTCTCTCAAAAATTGCACATGCATGTCTGCTTTTCCACTCACCTCCCTGAACTTGGCATTGAGGTCAGAGTTGCATTGCAGGTCAATGAGCTCCATTTGACGCACAGGAGGGGCATCCTGCACAACAAAGGTGAAGGGGTCTGCAAAAATTTGTAACGTGGCTCTGTGTATCTTGAAGTCTGCAAATCTGTGATCAAATTCCTTCTGGTGTTTCAAAATGTCATCAACATATTTCTCGCCACTGAATGGTGTGCCTGCATCCACAAGTGCCTTGCATGCTGGGAAATGGCAAAGGTTTGTCTGAGAGAGCTGGGCTTTCGCTAACTCAAGTTTTGTGGAGAATGCTCTCACGTTGTCATAGGCAGCAATGACAAGCTGCCCCTGGCCTTGTATCTTCTTGTTTAGTACATTCAGCTCATGCGTGATGTCGACAAGAAAAGCTAAATCCATGAGCCATTCGGGATTGCTTAACATAGCAACAGCCGCACCATCCTTGTCCATGAAGGCTTTCAATTCTTCTCTCAACTCAAAAAATCTTTTCAAGACATTTCCCCTGCTGAGCCAACGTACCTCGGTGAAATATAGCAAAATCTTCATATTCTGACTCCATTTCCTGTAAAAAAGCAAGGAACTTCCTGTGCTTTAAGCCCCTGGATCTGATTTGGTTGATGCATTTCACAACAACTGACATCACATCATCATACTTCAGGCATTTGCTGCAAAGGGCCTGCTGATGGATAATGCAGTGCAGCGCAATGGCCTCCTCTACACCCTCCTCTTCCAGTTTTCTTTGCACAAGTGCCACCAGTCCATTTTTCCTCCCTGTCATCGATGGCGCTCTGTCAGTTGTTATTCCAACAAGCCTCTTCCATGGCAAACCGGCATTCTTAATGGCAGCACACAGCTGGTGAAAGATCTCTGGAGCGGTGGTCTGGCCATGCATTGGAATTACCGTGAGCAACTCTTCTGTCACTTCAAAATTGCTATCAACACCAGGGACATAAATTGTGAGTTGAGCAGTGTCAGTTATGTCTGTGCTCTCGTCAAGAGCGACAGAGTATGCATCAAAACATTTGGCTTTCTCAAGCAGTTGATCATAAATGTTACTTGACAGGTCAGAAATGTGTTGTGCCACGGTTTCTGGACAGAAGATACTTGCAACCTGCAATATTCATTTTTTGACAAACTCGCCTTCTGAGAATGGTTTTCCCACCTTAGCAATCATCTCACTAACCACATAGTTAGCTTTGACTGCTGCAAAATTCTCTTTGGTTGCTTTCTTGGAGAAATCCTGTTGCCTCAGTAGACATGTTTTAAGACTGGCAACACGGTTGGCTCCCTCATCTCCCTGGTATTTTGCATATTCCTCAGCATGTATAGTTGAATAATGACGTTTCAGGTTGTACTCTTTGTGCACTGCAACTTTCTCAGTGCAAATAAGACATGTCGGGATGCCCCTGTGCTCAACAAAGAAATACTGCCTGCCCCACTTTTTTCTGAAATTGTCTGCGCTCGTCACCAACCTTTCATGATGGGTGTGTGACAAAATATAGTTAATTCCACTCAGTGCCGCTCTTGTCAAGTTTCAATGAAGTGTTAGCTAGCGACGCACGAGAATGTCTTGACGCATGACGTCATTGCCGCTTCTTCCTATATCAAAAGCAAAGCGTGTGTACAAAAGACTGTCTTCGGAAATTCCATAGCCACCAGGTCCGTGAACGCACCACTTACGTGCATGTTGATACGGCGATGATTATGACGGTTATGAGATACTGAAGGATCGTTAATGTGTGCCTCCCACACGCACACACATCCACAATCAGACACAAGTAAACAGTTGAGAATTTCTCCCTGGACTGTTTTTATTCTTCACCTGAGCATCATAAGTGCCCTGACCCGGCACTCTGGAGCGATTGCTACCACCCTGATTATCACAGTCTCCCATACAGCGTGTGATGAACAGCCCGGTAGCAGTCGCCTTTCTCTTTGCGCTCGATCATGGCATTTGTAGATGGTAGAAAGTACCGGGATGGCGAGCGCAAAAAGGGCGACTGCTATCTGGCTGTTAATTACACGCCGTGCTGTTGTTGCAGGTGTGGAGTGCATGAAGCCGGTGTAGCTTAACCTAGTCCAACCGTCAGCCCAGACAGGGACGGCGGGCGGGATCTGGCTGAGTGGCCCCGTCAGAGGTCTACTATGCTCACGGGCCGCATTAATATTATACTTTCATAACAAGGTGCAGGTAAAGGTCTCAAGCTTGAGACCCCTGATTTACATCAACCGGCCTCAATTCCAAATTAATTGAATAGCCCTGCTTTGACATACTGTATATATTCATACCTTTTCTCTCCAAATGCATCAGATTGATGACCGTCATTGTTCACTTGATCACTCATCCCTCCAAGGGTCGATCTCACCAAGTTACCTTCAGTTTTTCAGACTATTGGAACGACCCTTAAGATGGCGGTGGAGATCCCCCCGAGGCAAGTGCCGAGGGGAAGTGAAGGAGGGCATGTTGAACCACTATTGGAATGCAGCACAGCTGAAACACAGGTGGGGGAAAAAAACAGACGTGTGCATCACTTTTAAGTGTCCTCTGGTAGCACTTCTGTTGTGTTGCAGTCTATCTGCAGCACTTTTTTTGAATGTGTTGTGTTTTGGTATTTGCAGTGTGTTTTCTAAATGCTTTGCATGTGTTGTCAAATTGATGTAGATATTTTCTTAATTTGCTTGTGTATTTGCATGTGTTTTCTTAAGTTGCAGTGCTTGTAGTTCCCAGGGCGACCATAGGAAATGTCCACAAATTCACAGCGTGCGTCATTTGAGCCAGATGAGTCTCAGCGGGCCGATACGAGGCGGAGAGCCGAGACAGACCTTTGAACCCTCTCTGAGGTGACCAATGGTTCAGATGTTGCTCACTATATCTCCTGGGCAGAAGTGTGTCACCACATCCAAAAGACCTCAGGGTGTGCAAGTGGGAGTGCATGTTGCACCATAATGTTGTGTACATCTGTTTTAGCAAAAAGACAAGATCACTATCACTATCACTAAAAATTCCAGTCAATTTGTAAGTTATAAATAAACACAAGTGTTTATTGATTACTTTGTTTCTGAATTACCCTTCATGGGTACTGTTTTTTTCCTTCTATGTCTGTTCAAGCACATTGCTTTTCCTGTACACATACAATACAAATTTAACAACCTCATTCACCTTTTATTTCAAGAAAAATGGCAAAAATGTCGACTTGGACTCAAAGGTGACCTGATTTTATTTTGGAGCTAAAAGGTCAGTGGGACCTCACAAAACACATTTCTTTCATAATTCAAGAATTCCTACCCTAATTAAAACATTTTACACAAATGTCTACTAGGATAAAGACAGTGAAGTGATGACATTTTATATCCAAATGTTCAAAGGTTATTTTCATCGTTACATCACAATGCTTCCGTTCATTATTCCACGCCATAACTCAGGAAGAGAAGGTGAGACATTTGGTCATATATTGAATTGGTGACAATCTAAACTGTGGTGATGTGTGTGAAGCATACATGTTTTGCCAAAAAATGCACTTAATGCCTTTTATTCAATTTGTTTAGTCCATATATTATGTAATTCTAGACAGAAGTGCAACCCAACTGTGGTAGTTATAATTTTTTTCTTTCTTGTAGCTATTGATTGTACTGCTATGAAATATTTCCAACATACCTAAATAACCGAATAGGTTTTCTGTTAAAGCTACATATATGACCAACTTTTGGGTTTCACACCAGACATGCCGATTTTGTCAGTCTTTATACTAATGTCCTCTTTTGCTCCTGTCTTTAACTATGGCCTCTCAGTCCCTTCTTAACAACAAACCTAAACGTGGTTAGTAATAAGCTGCTTGTATGAATGACCTTTGAAATTTTTTTTGGTTAGGACAGTCTGAACATTTCCCAGAGGATGAATTGTAATGACTGGTGACGTCATTGCTCAGTCAAGTCGCATCATTAGGATGAAATTATATCAGTAGTGAGTATTACAGTATCAGTGTCGTGGATAGATGAAAATATGCCGCCGTGTTAGTGACGCTGCTGACAGTGGTTGGTCTGTCGGCCCAGATTGTCACCAACGGTTATGCTGCGTTCACTTTTAATCGAAAATCAGAAATTCCAGCTTCTGACTCAGGCTTGTAGTAAGGGTAGAAGTATAATAGGACCAAGTGTGTGTGTATGAATTAAAAAGGCTAACATATAGGGGAAAGACTGGAAGTAGAGAGGTGAATGTGTTTCAGTAAAGTTTAAAAAAGATCAATAACGAAAAAAAACGTCAAGCCGCAAAGCGACTGCAAATGTGACAAGAACGAGCTACAGCTAACTGCAGGTGCTAGAAACAAGGTATCTCAAATCTTATGGGTTATGACTTTAAAATGCTTTCTATAATGGATTTAGGTTTATCTCCTATTGTGTTATATGAATATGGTGATAAGATGGGAAAAACTCAAAATGGAAATGTATTTATACGAAAATGTCATGAAAATCAATTAACTATGAAGCTTAAAGTTCACTCTGCCTTCCCAGGTTGTTTTTTTTTTACATCTAGCTGTAATATTAAAGCTCAGGAAAATATTTCCCCTTGGCAAAGGGACACAATTCTCTCTCTCTCTCTCTCTCTCTCTCTCTCTCTCTCTCTCTCTCTCTCTCTCTCTCTCACTCTCACTCTCACTCTCACTCTCACTCTCACTCTCACTCTCACTCTCTCACACTCACACTCATAAAAGCCACAATGTTTATGGATGATACAATCTTGGTATGATTGAGCCATAGGTAAGAAGGAGAGGATTTGGAGCCTCAATTAGGTGCAGGCACATGTGGGATTAGTCTGTGGGGAGAATTGCATTCAAAATGGAGGGCTAATGCTTTTTACAATAGGTCACAAATAGAAGAGAGGGGAGAGCCAAGAGGTAGGCCCTGATGTCACTGATTGGCCTCAATCATTGTAAGTGATTGGGAGACAGGATGATAGAGGGCTTGCAAGAGAGTGTCCTGTCCTTCACTCATCATTCCTCATATAGCTTCATTTATTTGTGTCAGGGACATTCAGTGTACTAAGTAGAGTGAGTAGATGTATAGATTCAGACATACAGAAGGCAATTTAGGTTGCATTTTATAGTTTTAGTGTAGTAGTATAAATGCAGTGTCCTGTCAATATGAGGGGAGTACTACAGCTAGTGACAAGACAGAGAATTTACTGTGAATGGCAACCTCAATAGCCCCCTAAAAGTGTTCCACATTTTTGTCATTATGGTTTAATTGCCCTGTAATGATTGGCTAATTTTGTGGAACAAGGTGGTCGCATGCCTGATGGAATACAAACAGTACACAAAATGTTGCTAACAGACCAGAGCAAGTGCAGACACTGACCTTGAAATTATCCAGGGAGAGAGAGGCGGCAAGCAGAATACACAACACACCCAGTCACTCTGCAGCTAATGATAGAGGGCATAGCTCAGCATTATCTTCTTAATTAATGATTGAGACGTGACTTGTCAGGTTCTAGTGGATATGTGCACTTCAGATGTGGGGATGTAACAGTAGTGACTCACAAAGGATTATAATTTGGAAACAAAAAGCCATTATTAGGTGAGAGATTTTTGTGTGTTATCAGAAAATTTGAATCTTTCTATCAAGTTCATTAAGGTCACACAGTAACTAGGTGGCAGTGCTCTTAAACAAACGTCACATGGACAAACAATCTTATTTATCAGCAACTCTTAATGTAGTATTTGGTTTGAGCAGCCAGGAAGTCAAAACAACTCAAGTTTCAGTTATTGATTACAGATGATAAATGAATGGCAATAACTCAATAATATCAAATAAAGATAGAAATAAAAGAAGAAATACTATCAAATAAAAGTAAATTACTGTGGTTTTCAAGCTGGCTCAAATTTGATCATCACTTGTACCCAAATTACTGTTAGCTTTGGTCTGCACATTGGAGTATAAAAACCTAGATCATGTCTTAATTCACATCTATTATCTTTCTTAATTTATCTTCTCAAATTATTCATTTATATTCCTTTAAAGGACATTAGGAGGTCCCCAGAATATTGTCGAACTTGTAAGGGATCCTTGGGTCAAAAAAAGAGTGTGAATGGCCCCTACATCTTAGGTAGATCAACCATATGTGCTTTGAAAGTTACATTCTGGTAAGGTTCGAGTTAGTGATACAAATACATAGGTTGAGCCCTCTTGATATGGTATGAAGTGAATTTGACAGAAACCGTGAAGTTGAGCATTGCCTTTGATGTTCCAGAGCATTTTTTCTCCAATTTTGCCTCAAAGCCTTTCTCAGCATGTGTGTGGCAGCAGGTACACCATATTCTATCTTTTTAAGATTAATTTTTGGCATTTTTGCCTGAGCAGAGATTTAACAGCAGGGACTGACAATAACACAGAATATGAACCTGGTCACATCACATATATGAAATACACTACATCGCTGACTACTGGATGCTAGGTAATTTGCTAACTGGCTGGACAGTGTTCTCAAGAAAGGAAGGTACCCAGACTTTTGACTTGTTGCCGTACAAGCAAAACATCAAAAGTTGTGTGCAGACTTTAGACTTTACTGTCCTGAAGGGAAAATTCTTTTCAACTTCACCATACAGTTTATGGGCAGCATGCTGACAGCCAATATACATATGGACAAACTCAACAAAATAACATGTAGACGGATATATGGCAGAGTGAGGCTCTAGAAATGTTTATCTTGGCGGTTGAGTGGGTGTGTGTTGTCCTGTACTATTGTAGATGTGATGTGAGAGATGGCCTTAAGGTTGAGCTCTGACAGTGTGGGTAGACCAATTAATTTGGCAGCTATGTTTGTGACAAGTGTGAGTTTGACCCTGTTTTTGACGGTCAGCATGTTGAAGAAGCAGATGGAGCAGTAGAGCAGGACAATACTCTGATATAACAGCAGGAGGAGATGGGGGGCAACATAGAATCCTATAAGTTTACGGATGGCATGGTCCTCAGGAAGAACTTGGAAAAGTTGCGCAATGCCTGGTCGTCCCGGTCAAACTAGAATCCCATAGACAGGTAGACGTAGCTCCAGATGGCATGAGTGATGGCTCCTTTCTTGAATGTCCATTGTGTGCTGGTCGAAAGTGAGTTTATTGTCCAGTGTGAGTCAGAGGTATTTGAAGCTGTCAACTGATTCAACTGTATCTTTGTTGATAAGAGTGGGGGTCTGGGGTTATGGAGTACCTATTGTCACGTCTTTTGTTTTGAGATGGAGGAAGTTGGGAGCAGATTATTGTAGTCATGGGCCCCTACGCTACTCGTTGTGGGGCCCTCTTACTTTTCATGCTTTACTGTGCGTGCTTGGATTATTACATGCCCCTCAGATGAGGCGAGGTGGGGGAAGTGTCTTGCTCAAGGACACAACGATCATGACACAAGGCAGAGCAGAATCAAACCACCGACTCTCCTCCAAGCATTGGCCAACTGGCTCTACCACCTAAGCCACAGCTCAGCAATAGCAGCTATAGCAACAGGTTGTTTGCTGCTAGCAGATGCGCTAACATTAGCTTGTTGCTCCTGACGACTAAGTTGGTTCATGGTTGGACGTCCAAATAGTGGGCCTAGTTTGCACTTCGAATAGATGTCATGTCAGTCTATCACCTCTTCATTACTTTTTTGTACACTAATGACTAACTTGTATATTAACTAAAAACAGAGACAGACAGCCATTCACACTCACATTCATACCTACGGACAATTTAGAGTCATCAATGAACCTAACACATGGACTGTAGGAGGAAGACAGAGAACCCGGAGAAAACCCACGCAAACACGGGGAGAAGAAGAATTTATTTTATTTATCCCGCAAGGGAAATTCAATCTTTCCACTCTGTTATTGTTATTATACAGGTTACACACACATACAGGCCCAAAACACACACATGCACAAACAGGACCTATATACGTGCAATTAATGGAGGGGGCTGCCAATGGCTCAGCCACCCGAGCAGTTGGGGTTCGGTGCCTTACTCAACAGCATCGACAGTGCCCTGGAGATGAACTGGCACCTCTCCAGCCACCAGTCCACGCTCCACTCATGGTCCACACAGGGACCCAAACCGGCGACCCTCCAGTTCCCAGCAAGGTACTCTAGGACTGAGCTACTGCCGCCCCTGCAAACTCATGCAACATCCACACAGAAGGGCCCCAGCCGGGATTCGAAGTGCTAACCACCACACCACCTGCTGCAATATGAAATGCACCATAATAAATGAGGAAAAAAAATCAGAAAGGGTCAAATAACAGTACAAACTAAGGGAGTCACTTTACTGAAGTATCTTCCTTTATCTTAATATAGCTATAGGGTGAAAATGTTTTCTCAACCTATGAAAAAGTCAGCTGTTTCCCCCCTGTCAGCAATACATTTATATGACTATGTTTCTTGCAGATTTATTGCCATTGGTACACAATAAATATGTCTGTAACCAAAACATGGCTGAATAAGGCCCTGTTTACATGTACACGGTTATTTTTGAAAACAGACAATTCCTTGCGTTTTTGCGCTTCGTTTACACGCTAACAGAAAATTCGCCTTTGAAAACAATTGTTTCTAAAAACTCCGGCCAGTGTGGAGATTTTGAAAAACTCGGGTTGCATATTTGCATGTAAACAGAAGAAGAGGTTTTGGCAGCCAACGTCAAAGTATGAGAACTTGCACCTGCGTCATAGGCGCGACCCACGTTTAACTTTTTTTGGCTGCGGTGATCATGGATCATTGGCAAACGTGGGGTTGAGCCTCCTTTAATTTGTAAAAATGTGTTTATAGACAGATGAGCTATACATAGGCTCAGCATAAGAATTTGTATTGTCAACCCACAGTTTAATATACCTTTTTCCTGAACCTTTATTTTCTGAACACGTACTGCCACCAGCCAGCCACGGGCACTCATCATAAAAAGTTGCTATGTAACACAGGGCAGTGGCAAAGCTTTGTGGGAGAAGCAAGCTAAAGTGTTTACCATGGGGAACAAAAGCACACAGAGTTACTTAGATAGGCTACTTAAACTGTGTCATGTTAAGTTACTGCTGATGAAAACATCCTGATTTGCTGCTTCAGAATAAAAGCTTTTAAATATAATTACAGGGGACTTTTATTGTGATGAACAAATAGGAAATGAAATGTTTTTCACAGCAGCTCTTTCACCACTGCTTCTAAATTGCAACAGCAGACGTTGCAACATAAAACCGAACTGTCTGTTGTAATAACCTTTGCGGGTACATTTATGGAACTAAAAATGTAACATACTAAAATACAAAGATGCCCCAAATAAATAAAGCCAAAGCCCCAAAAAGCCATGCCACTGAAGACACACTTTTCTTTTCAAGCAGGTAGCCCTGTTTGTTCTCATGCAAATAGGAGTAGGTCGCAAATATATGGAACACAGATCATGCCTCAAAACTACAGACTTTAGAAGCAGGAGACACTACCCGTTTGCTGGTGACACACACACACACACACACACACCTCCCCTATTGTTTACACAGACAAAACACCAGAAGTAGCTGTTGTAATTGCAGGTTTTGTTTTGACATTTCCAAGGTCCTTGTGGAAATTCATTATTTCCATATCGATCATTTGATTATTTCCCAGATGGATTGAAGGTTTATCGTCAACCTCAACAAGCCGGTGCGGAATCAGAGTGTGGGCTTTGCAAGGTCATATTCAGCTCAAATATACCAGTACCACATTATGCAAATGGTCAGAGAGAACGTCATCCGTGTAAGACCTTTTTCCTAAAACAACCTCAGTGGTTGTTTTACAAGGGCTGCAAAGTGAGAACACGTGCCTGTGTCACTGTGCTGTAGTGTGTATCCCTGCTAGCTGTGCATTATCCATTCTGCTGCTGGATTAATGGGGCAATTGATCAACAGCAGACTTGTGTATCCCAGAGAACGGCTGATCACTCACCTACAGCAGGGCTTGACACAGGAGCACCAATCAGCACTGCAACAGCCAGAATGATTACTGACGCATGGTTGGGCCTAGCAGCAGAGGAGCTGTTTCACTCCCTCCTCCACTGACAGCCTGACACTGACAGGGGAAGGAGCTGCAGCGGGTAACACAGAAGAAGCTGAGGATAGGTTCAACAAGGCAGAAACCTAACAGGGATGAAAACACAGGTGTAAAGCTCAATCTCAGAGCAGAGGGGATGCTCGGAGGAGGGAGACGAATGCTCCTCAGTGGCATCAATATAATGATGTACACTTGAAGAGGCATCACAGTTGATCATATAGATTGAGATAAAGATATAACCAGTTTGCATGAATGGTTTCTGGTGGAGAGCAAGGAAACAAGGCAAGTGTTCCAGCATATTGGTATTCAATAGGGACATGTGTCTGTCTCTTAGACTGCAATCAGCTCAATCACCTCATGGTAAATAACATACTTAACGCTTAGAAAATGACCTGGACTTCCACCACAAATAACACCTGAGAGTAGTCTCAGATAATGCCCTCCTTCTCCCATCACTATTGCAAATATGCAGGTATGTGGAAAGTATAGGAGACGTGTAAAGGCACATTAAAAGACCAATAAACTATGTGATCTTACTATTGTGAAAATAGGCATTAAAATGTGATAACGAAAGCACTTAAACCTGAATTCAAGTGGTCACAAGTTCATAGTTTTCCATTTGTCTCCATCCTTGCGCTGAAACAGCCTTCGTTGTGGTGTCCTTGTACTGCACTTCCCAGCAATCACTTCTCTATTTATCACCCATAAAATATTGTCCTTTCAAAGCTGAATATTGCTCAGAGACGGAAGACAGAAAGCTCTAACCCTCTCAATGCACTGCTATGATGCAGTGTTGGGTTTGTTCACATTCAATCAATGCAGGAAATGAATGCTGGAACCAGTTTATTTTTATCCTACTGTATATTACAGCTTACACATTGAGCACAATGGAGGCATGGAAGCTGTATGATAATGCAATGTAATGTAACAAACTCTCGAATGGAAGAAGAGACTGGCTTCAAGTTTCAAACTAAATAATCTTATGTCTGGGTTGGGCTGTAGTTGAGATGCATTTTATCTTGGATTTTGTCGTGATGAAGTTTGACTTTCCATAGATGCTGCTAAACGAAGGGAAATCTGCCCGGAGGACCTCAAACTCCAAACCAGTTTAACTGATTTAACAGAATGTAGACCCAGACAGAGCCGGATGATGTTTGCTGAGGTTACAATGGAAATGTACCCAGGGCTATTTAGGGACCAATAGTTACCTGCTGCAGACTGATCAGATTGAAGAATAAAAAACACACCAGGAAGTGGAAGGGCTGAACTCCTTTTTGTGCCCTGTGTGCTGTGCAATTTAATACTTGATCTATTCTGAAGTACTGTTATTTTTATTGTTCATAATTTGATAGAATATCTGCTGTGGCTATCCCACTGCTGTACTGGCTGTACTTTTTCAATGACCAAGGCACTTTAACAAAAACTTTTATTTTGTGAAACAGTGATCAAAATTAGAGAACAGTAACCACTGAGAAGATTTCAACAATGTTTTCTTCTATAGGATTAAAAAATGAACAGGAAATGTCACAGGACACAGCTTTGAATGACTTCAGCACATCTGTTATTGATTGACTGGTTAAATAAAGGAGTGGTAGCTGCAGCCAGAGCATAAACTGTTTCACATGTGTGAATGTGTGGAGCAAAAGAGGAGCAGAAAGAGACTGAAAAACTTATTTGCATGATGATTGAGCTGAGCGACTATACTCTATAACTCCTGTGCTGTGCCGCTTCAGCATAACCCCCCCCCCCTCCCCTCCCACACACACACACACAACCGCACCTCCCCCCCATTACCATCCCATCCCTGCCTCGGCAGATACCCTCTGCTCTGTTCACTGCTCCGACCCAGCCCTTCAGTGGACTGTGCCATTTGATCCATGCAGAAGATGATTCACGCTCTGCGATCTGGGAAGTAAGAGCGGAAAAGGAACCCCCCCCCCCCACACACATCCATAATTCAGCATTTGCGCCTTCGTCCTCCTGCTTTTTTTTCACCCCTCCCATCTCCTTCCTCCCACTGCTATTGCTGCTGCTACTCACTGCCGTGTGCAGCTCAGCATCCACAACCTGAAGTATCAGTCGTCTGTAAACCACCCATCTGGAACTTTACGTCTAGCCGCACAGGTAAGGTGAGAGCCAGACAAAGTGATACTTTTCCTTCATGAGATTCAGAGCTTGTGGTGTGTGAAATATATGACGGCCTCTTTTAAAGTCTTGTGGCTGATTCTTTTCCTAATTGACTTCATCATTTACATTTTTATTTTTCATTTTTTTGTACACAACTAAATGATTTTTGGAGCAAATACTCGGTGAAACTGTTGCTATGGTAGCTAAGTGAAGCAGCCAAAAATTAAAAAAGTCTGTGGTAAGACATCAGGGGGTACATTAGAAATTGTCGGAGCGTTGGTCGTTGGCATGCAATAAAGTTTAATGTCCCCATGCGAGACACTAATTCCGCCGTCTCCACCATGAACACACATGAACTACCACCACACACACACACATATGCGCGTACGCGCGCGCGCGTGTGTGCGCACGCACGCACAGGGCGGTTTAATCCCCGGCTCCTCCGGTCTGAATGTCAAGACACTGAACCCCAAATAGATGGGTGTGTGGTGGGTGTGAAAAGGTGAATGTGACGAATAGTGCAAAGCGTCTGAAGAAGTAAGAAGACTAGAAAGGTTCTACATGAGTACAAGTCCATTTGCCATTTACCATCTACCTTTATCCACTCATAAAAAGAAACAGTGAAGCTTTTGTGAGGCTCTTGGTGCAGTTCAAAGGACACTGGGCTGTGTTACTTTTGCACAGAGACGCATAACAGATTAAAATCCCACTGTTTTGTGTGTTATGGTGCATGGATGAATTCAGTTGTGGACTGAGGCATAATGTGTGGTTTGATTGAATGTGAATTGAGATGGGGTCTATAAGCCATTCTGTCAATGTTTTTTTCTTTTTTATATCTCTGCAGATGTGTTTGATTTAAAACAAAATATGTTAAATAAATATAAATTTTGGCATTTCTGGGTGCTGAATAACATACGATTGTCTTAAGTTTGTCTTGAAACAATAACACATTTCAGCAAGAATGAATGTTTTCAAGCTGAAAATGTCATTGCCTTTATTTCGAGGGATTTTTGCATGTTTCTGTCTCATCCACATTTACACACAGAGAAAATATGGCCGGCAGATAAGCGACCCCTACCTCTAGGATTTAAATTGATTTGATGCACCGCATACCTTTACGTTATTTTTGGTGTTGACTTTCTGTTTCATAATGCAGCATACTAGAGAGGCCAAAAAGGATAAGTAAGAGAAACAGAGAATGTGTTATATCTCAGTAAGACTGGCAGTAGGTGTGCTGGTACATGAGAGACTGTTAGGGTGCAGCAAAGCCAAAGTCTGACGCAAGATCGTCAACACAGCTGGATTTCAAAGAGGCTGGTTTAGAGTGGGATACTGTAGAATTTTTGCAATTAAGTGAGACAGGGAAGAAAGTTTACTGTGTAAAACAGCCCATGAGAAAGCAGAATCAACCACTGTCACTCTGTAGTTGATTTGGACTCTTTCTCATTAGTTTTAAATAATGAAACACTTTTGTTTACTTGATTTCAGTGACATTTGTGCCTTATATATAACTGCTGTCAAGCTGCCTTGTTAAAGGCTGAGGTTCTCATGCGTGTTGATAGGATTATGATGTTGTGACACCAGTTGCACAGTGGAATTCTTTTTTTTGCCCTGGCTTATTATTATTAGTAATAGGTTCGTAAAACATGCCAGTAATGTCATTAAATTGAAATAATTCAGCACTTGAAAATTTAATATAAAAATAATGTATTTATATCCACTGCATTGGACAGGTTTTCAATGAGTATTTTTTTCTTTTCTTTTCCGGCAACATTTTTAGTGTTGACCTGTAAAAGCAAAGCTGTTAATTTGCCTTTACAAAGATTTTGATGCAATCAGTGCAAGTACATATTTGTTACTGTCTTATTTTTGTTTTATTATTTGTTTTTCTCAATAACGTCAAACCCAATGTTGTACCTTGTAAATGCAATTTGTATCTGCACCACAAAAATATAATATCCTGTGTTATTCTCACCACAGTGTTTTAATAAACCTTTTAAGCTTTAGCAGTCTGAGCTCTCATGTTCGTTAGCTTCAATTTGATGTGTGGTTATATCAAATTAGTCCATGTCTCTGATGGAGCACAGTGTTTTCAGTTGGGCAATCATGGGAAAAACACAATTAATCCACAACACAATGAGTTTTTGGTTTTATGTACAGTGGCCTATTTTTTATGCACTCTTCGTTTACTAAAAGTTCTTCAACCCTTCACTAGTCCATAACTCCAGAAGACCGTGCTCATGATCATAATCCAGTTCTCATTTTGATTATCAGCAAACCACTATTACAGTTACTGCTACTGTTTTCCCACAATAAAACCAACCCACTGCAGTAATACAAACAAGTAAATAAGATTAAAGTAAAATACCTGGATCTAAAACAACCCTTTTTAACAAAATAAATCTATAAAGAAACATTATATATGCCTCTAAATGCTTAAAACAATCTTTGTTTCCATTTTGTAGACGTTAACCTGTTGCAAAAAGTATAAGGGCTTCTTGTCCTTGCACATTAAAGTAGATGTGTGGGGTGTTTTAGTTTTCATACTTAGTATACAGACTTTTGGTTTGACATTATTTTGTTCTAGAAGTTGGTTAACCAATCAGCCTGACTGACATACAGAGCGGCACAATTAATTGTCTAAATTGGCTCAGTTACTTATAACACCTATCTTTGCATAGATCTGCAGAGGCATTCATATGTGCATAGCTCCAGCTGTGGCTGTGTGATTCTGCAGCAAAGTGCAGCCAAACCAAAAGCTTCCAGTGGGTTTGTTTTGAAACGAGAATGTACAACATCTTAGATGTTCTGCTTTGCCTAATCAGACATTGATAAATGATAAATCCAATTAATAAATCTTGACCTTGCACAATTGTATCCAGGCCACGAGTTCAGGAAATTTCATTATGCGAATGAAATCGTGAAACACAGAGGCTGAGGCGTAATTCATTAATATTAAACATATTGCTGCTCTTGTTTGAATAAGGCTATTTGCAACGGAGGGTCTGCATCTGGGTCTCAGAGTTAACAGAATTCTATTGTTGCATTTTCCATATAGCTGTTGATTAAAAATGCCTCCAGCAGACATGTGTGATTACCCAGCTGCTACCTGATACAGGAAAACAATAAACGTGATGGTGGCAAAGCTGTTTGGTCCAATGACTTTGGATCTTTTTTCATCTCAAGCTTCCTTCACAAACTGAAGTCTCCTTGACGAACAGTTTAAATGAGCCCACAATAAGACATTTGTAGTCTGTAATCTGAAATGTCTTTTAATTTTTAAATCCTTAGAATATCTAAGCACAACAGGATGTGTTGATTTCTCAGTGTATTTGCCGTATTTGGTCAGTGCAGGCCAAATTAATGTTTTCCTCTTCTTCGCCATACAATTATTTGACTCTTGCCCTCTCCTCTCTTTAGTCCGCACTCAACAGATTTTCTGTAGATTGAGAAGCTGCCAAAATGTCTCACTTCTTACATGTCAAAATTCACTCAAAGAGACTTATTTACTCTCTTTCATACAAAGTTTTAGAATAACAAGTCAAACCATTAATAAAACCCTCCTCACACTAGTGATTGTCAACCTGGATCATTTTAAGGAATTGGGCTATTTTGAGTCACTCACTCATATGATCCCGGTTGTGCGAGTTACTTAAGTCACTTAAGTCAAATTCCCCTGATCGCTAATGAAACTTCTTCCTAGTCCACTGTTTCCAACTAAAATGAATAAAAATAAAAACTCTGTTGATTTTACTGATGTATGTATATATTTGAAACTCCCCCTGGCTCTACTTTTATGGTTTTATATGTATTGTTTATTTTTTTTGTCATGTATCATAAAGATTTAATTTTTTTTTTTTTAAAAACAAGAGAAAATGTAAGCGAGTGCCTGACCAAATGCACTCCATGGATCTGAAGGGGAATATCATCTTCAACCGCACACAAACAGAGTTTGGGATTGAGTGAGTCTCACTGATCCACTCACACACTGACAGGACCATGCAGGAGCAGAGTCAGGCCTGTGTGGTGTCTCTGTCTCCAGCAGGCAGCACTTCATTTGTAGTCTAGACTATTTGTAGTCACCTTCTACCCAAAGCACAGTAAAATATTGCTATAAATCAGTTCCATGAGTGGTGGGCTAATAACTTGAGGAAGTGTGGGTCATTTCTCCGGGTGCAGCAGGCTCTTGTGATCCGCGACTCAGACTGTCACTCAGCTGATTCACCGTCTTTCAGATGATTTGCCATGCACCCGGATGTATATTCTGATCACCGAGTCAGACTCAGACTCTGTGAATCAGCCGAACAGTCTCTCCCATGATTCACATATATACCCGAACGTATCCTGATGATCCTTATCCGCGACTCAGACTGACTGTGGCTCACTCAGCCCCCCAGGGGACGTTTGATGATACAAATGAATTTGTTGCTGTAGGTTATATAACATTGGGCAGCATATATAGAGTTCTATGTTGTTGGGTTGTAAACTTTTCAAGATGTTTGTGTTTGATGCAATTTTTCATTTAACAGCGGAAAATGTGTGAGGACTCAACTGACTGGAGTGAATGTTCACTAAAGAGCCATGATTCCTGAGTCATTTTAGGGAGCTGGGTGACGAGAATTACTACCTCCCACACCTTTACTTTTAGAAACGTGGTGTAGAGTCCCCTGAAAGTGTTACAGTAAGAGCACACACATACAGTAACTTACCATTGACCTTCACTGACAGAATGTGGCAACTAGTGGATAAAAAATGAACTAAATAGGAGATAATATCTATATTTGAAGTAACCTATATTTTAAGTCAAAATAATAAAGAAAGCACATATTATGCAGAAAGTGTGGAAATGCATTAAAGAGTGTTGAAAGAATAGAAAAAAACAAGTTGGAAAAGTGTGCATGACGCCTGCATTGTGTTCCACCTTTGAGGTTTAGCTTGCTTTAAGAGCAGATTTTAAAATATGTCTCCCCGGGGGGCATCATGGCACTAAATCCTCCAAGTGTGTCTGGGGAAGTGCCCTTTAAAAGATGACTTTGATGGCATTTCTTCATCATTAGTCAGCTGGAAGTGAAAAGACAAAAAGATGTGAGAGGAGGTGAAATAAAGCGATGACGGTTCCAGGCAGACCTGAGATGCTGCCTTTATGTTGTATGCACCGTCACCAGCTGGGTCTCAGTGAATCATATGTGTATTTGCCTCAATTTTAGGGGTTTTAATTGTCTGCTTAGCAATGAACACCAGCTCATATTGTGTAGTTTTTAAACCAGTTTCTAGCAGTGACTTGTGAGCAACATTTTCCTTTTTTGAAGAAAATAATTCATCTTGCTTATTATTCTGTTTTGATACATTTCTGGCCAGGCAAATCTACCTTTGATATTTACAGACTGTAGCCTGTTTGGATTTGCTTTGATTGATCCCCATCGATGTATTCCACATGGGGCGTCTCTCTGAGCGTGTTTACTTTAATCAATGGGTCTAATGGGTAAATACTAATTTCTGCTATCTTTCTGCCACCTCAGCCAGTCCAATATTAATCTCTGATATGATTGCTAAGAACGAGATATCTAAGTTTTAGAGGGTAATTCCCTGTTCAGATTTCATAAAAGTTATACAACCACAAGAGTTTGGTTCAGTCTGGGATGTGTTGTGCAAAAAAAAAACACAAAACTGGAAAATCCCAGTTAAAAGCCACAACCGACTGTGATGCCTAATGTGGCCAGAGGAGTGAATGGTGTTTCCAAACAGCCCTGTGGTGGCACTGTTTTTCCATCCCTGAGCTATAGAGAGAGTCTTCACATCTCCATTGAACTGTACACAGAGAGAGAGGTAGAGAAAGGCAAATGCTCTTGTCTCATGTGTTGACATAATAGGATGCAAATATACTGATCTCAGACGGTTTATTTCATTAACATTTCACAAAAAACATTGACAGATTGAGCTCATCTATAAACATTTGCACCACAAAGTTGTGTTGTTGCTTTTTTTTACAGTATGAAAGTGACTGTTGCAGTCCTCTGTGAGGACTACACTCAAACATCTTTAACATGCGTCACATGATAAGCTTAAATAGACCAGTTCATCAGGGATTTGATTAAAGAGTGAAACAACACACTGCTACACATGGTTAAGAAGTTTGTGATGGTTCTGTGCCAATATAAGAAAGTTACTATCCATCTCAAGATGAAAACATGCAAGTGAGTTGTATACATTTCTAATGCAGTTTTCCTTCTTTCAAGAAACACCCAACAGTAGACAGCAAAAATATTTCAAGTAAGATCATTAGCATTAGATACATGTGAAATCCTGCAGAGTCGCTAACAGCCGAATGCGGCTAACATTGATTAGCGCCCATACCTGTTTGAGCCAGAATACACAGAGCAAGAGCTGCAGTAACAGGGTAAAAGGGGTCGGAGGATGGGAGAACAACCAGCGGAGGAAGTCGAGCAGTCTTGGTGTGCGGGTATTTTTTGGTGTGCAGCAGAAGGATGTTTATTCTGCCAACAAAGGGACATTTTTCGCCGTGGCCTGGAATCGTTGAATACTGCAACACGTTGTGTGACCCCTCCTCAACTGCACTTTATATGTCCCCAAAATAACAAACCACAACAAACTTGTTTTGCTAGAGTAAATCGTCTCCTTTGGGATTGACTTTGGTGATCGACTTGAATGGACTTTACTATGAGAGGAGCTGGTACAGGGGCCAGTAGGTAAGTCTTTAAAACACTCTTTTAATAAACTCCGGGTTCACTAAATACGTTGTTGGGCTTCGGTTAATGTGTAAGGACTCTTCTCATGCTACTGCAGATGTTTGGTGTTATTTTGAGCAGTAGTAGTGGTTAAAAAAGCCGTTTTAATGGCTTCATCTTGCTGCCCCGAGCTTATCACTGTTAGGTGCATTCAGCTGTTTGCGACTCTGCGGGATATCTACGTTAATATTTTATACATGAAGAAAATTGTCTCGATGGCTTATTTGATGGGTGTATTTGCCTAAAAAGAGCCTTGGATGATTTTACATCAGAATTTCACATTAAGCACCTTAACCTGCTTTAAAATACAAATCGACATGGATATCTCACTTATTACAATATGTGACCTCTAAAAATATATCTAGAAATTAGAAAAAAAAAACATCTAGATCAAATTACCTTCTAAATATGACATGCGTATATTGCATTTATTTCTAAATGCAAAAAAGGACGCTGGAGGATGAGCATGTGGTACTTACTTTATGTCTAACAGACATAAAAGCTGTCAGAAAAAGGCTTTGACAGCATACGGTTATTTTACATACACCACTGACATCTCAAATGCTGCACTGAAGAGATAAAGTCAATCTAATAACTTCTTCCATGATTTCTTTTCTCCACATGAGAAAAGTCATTATCCAGTAGCATCACAGTATGTAAGCAATATTGCCAGCTGTAGCAGTGCAGCAGTTTGTATCAGGTCGGAGAAGTTGGACAGCATCGTGGCTTGTCAGCTACTCTTTTAAAGATTTAAAGGACCCACTGGGACATTTTCAAAACTAGTTTTGGCTCTAAAACGTAGCAGAGTGCAGCAAACAACAAACAGCAGCAGTTACAGTACGTGTGTGACCTAATTTTATCATAATCTGCCCTGCACCAAGTTAGTTCCCAAAATGCGCCATGGAATAATTCAATTTGTTAATTTGGAAACTGAAAGGCTGCCACACTGAAGATTCATTTAACAGCTCATTTTAAGTAATTCTCTTTTGTCTTGAAACATTACCCTCCTGAACACAAGTGGCGAGTGTCACTTGTTTCCAAGGCAATTTAACTTGTGCAAAGAGTTCTCGCAGATCGATGGGCATCTTGAAATGAGTTGAGTGGCCTGCCTTGTTGTCAAGATATTGACATGAAACAAATCACTGCTTTGTAAAAAAGGAAAATATGCCTGAAATAAAATGCCTGTTTTCCACTGAAGAAGAACACTTTTTTATTGGAGTTAAATTATTTGCTTTAATGTCCCTTTCTTTTCAAAATGATGAAACAAGTGCAGATCTACTATTTATTTGAAGTCAATTTCCATTTTTGCTTCTTTCACAATAAGGTTAATATACCCTGTATTGTTGTAAAGCAAAGAATGCACCTAACCTCTTTCTAACTTGATGTTACCAAAATGTAACAGAAACTCAATTCCCTTACTTAGGAAAAGCATCAAAATGTGTCACCATCTTATTAAATGAATGCAATTTTCTCAGGTAGTAGATGCAAAGCATTGTGATAAATTGAAACAATTGAGTACCAATGACACAACACCCATAAAATCAGTTATTAGGCTCCCAGTTTATATCTGAAAATTAGGGGCATTAAAAGAGCTGCTGTCAACAGAGTCATGACAGTGTCGGAGAGGAAGGAAATCCTTGACTCTTACATGGCCACTTTATCATTATTTTTTAATTTTTTATAACCACAACTGAGGTAATTTCACAGAACTGTTCTTGCAAATCAGCCCAAATGGCCTTGAGTACGTGGAGGGGGTTGCATATTCATCGCCAGTGTGGAGGTACAGTCTTTAGCCATGACCTATTCGTTTTGGCCAATGGGAAAGAGAAGTGTGCCAGCATGATTAATGGTCATGATTACCTACTCAGAAAATGTGGTTTTCTGGCCCAGCAGCTCCGCTTTTATGACTTAAACCTGGGGCAGGATGCTTCATCATGCTGGCAGAGCTGCATACAGACCTCACAGACATCATCTGTTTGGATAGGAAGGTAAAGCCTCATGTGGATTGTTGTGTGGACATCTACAGTATGGTGCCGTTCAATATCAATGTTAGCGTCAGGAGTTTGTAGCCACCGGAGGACTGGTGCTAAATTTCAATCTTGCCATGTACTGGCGGGTGTATATGAGAACCAAACAGGCTAATTGCATTATATATTGTAATGAGCAAATCAACCAGAGCAGGAAAGCACTCTGAGGTTAGAACACTTCAAAAATATTGTCCAATACCTGATCTGAAGCTAGATCAGGTATTGAACAGCTAGTGCCCCCCTCCGTTTTCTTTGTCCATGAAAACATACAAAAGCCCCTGCTTCAGTTGGAGCTGTTTGTACTTGATTTTGCAGCACTTGTGTGCTAGGGAGCTCCCACATGACTCCCCTTGATCATTAAACTAAAGTTAATTTCTATCACAAACACCACAGTGGCCCTCATTACGACTCAGCACTACTGCACCTCCAAATGACTCCATATCTTGCTACTAAGTCTCAAAGGTTAGCCCTCCTAAAAGGTTACAGCTCCCTGTGACATTTCCCTTGATAACTTATTTGGCCCTTTGTTTTTGATAAATATCAACCAGCTTGTTGCCATTTGGAGTTACTTACTCATTAAACCAAAATAAAATAATTCATCCTGGATCAAAAAGAACCGAGGAAAACAGACCTGTTATTAATCTGAGATGTAATGGAGCATGATTTGTGACACAGGAGGAAGGGTCTAGCTGAAGAGCTTCAGGCTGGGACCCACTTCCTCTGTTGGACCCCATGAGTCCACAGCTTTGAGAAAGCAGTGACTCTAGAAATAGTTTGCCTAAGGTTATGATAGCTTGCCTCATTCATTAATGAAGATTGGATAAGCCACAACCAGTAACACCAAAGTAAAATATACAACTTTAATATTTCTATATAACTGTAAGTCATAAAGTTATGTAATGTGACGTTAGCATTACTCTCACACACAAAGTAACACTAGTCAGATACGTTAGATAGGCCTACATTGTGCTGCTTAACATTATGTTACTTAACTTTATAAGTCTGACGTTCCTGTCTGTTATAGGGAAGGTTTTCAACGCCACCGTACTCTACGGGGTAATTGTTGGGTCTATGTAAATCATAAATAAGTCATAGAGTGTGGTCTTTACCTACTCTGTAAAGTGTCCTGAGATAACTTTTGTAATGATTTGGCACTATAAATAAAATTGAATTGAATAAGTTTAACTGTAACTGAGGACCTTGATGTTAGTGGTGTAGGTCATGTGGCTAAGCTTATAATACAATGGCATAGACATGATACAACACACTATTATAAGGTTACAACAATGTTCAACACATTCAGAGTAATTTGTTTATTTGTTTTGACCAGGGATAGCAGAATTTTCCACAGCCTAACTACAGACCGTAGCTGTATGGGTATTCGACTCATCTAATGTTAGCTAGCTAGCACCCCTAGAGCTCTGCAGTGGGGGACTATTGGAGACAGGCAGAAAGCCATCTATGACTTTTGTCAACTTCTGTCAAATAAAAGGATTTCTAGACCAGCAGGTGATGTTTACATCACAGTTTATGCTGAAGTGCACATGACATAAATATTAAAGTCACATTAATTAGAGTGGATGACAGAAACATGAAGTGAAGAGGAAATATATTGAATGCTAAGTACTCTAATAATCTTCCATATTGCTTCGTTGGCTAGGATGCAACATTTTTTGTGGCACACACACCATCATCCATCACTGAGCAGCGGAAAATATGAGAGCAGCGAAGGTTGTTCCAAACAGCACAGGCAGAGAGTTTTAAAAGTGAGAAATCTCAGCTCCTGGCTCGGCTCTAGCAACTGACTCACTGGTAGTGATCAACAATCTTATCAAACTCTGCAGATATATCATGGCCATTTTTGTGCTGGGAGACCTTAAAATCTTACTTATTGCACCTTTACCACCTTTAAATATGTCAGTAGCACCCATTAGATCTGTCAGTTGCTGCTTATGCACATAAAAAGCAATCCTATCTCTAAAAGCAGAGGCACAGGGCCTGGCTCCATGGATGCCAGCTTCAAATACAGAGTTGACTGAAATTGTTACTGGATTCAATGATGATACATCCAGCAGTCAATGAAAGGCCACACTCACACACACACACACATGCGCGCACACACGCGCGCACACACACAGACACAGTTGTTGGACTGTAAAGTACAGGAGAGCGAAACCTATCACTGTTGAACCAATGTTTTTAGGACGGACATTTTCAGGAAGCTTGGGTTCATGGACAAACATCAGAGAGAAGAGCAACTGCCCTGTGGTTTCATATTGTGTTTTAGCTGAACAAAATCTGTGGAAGATATTCGGGCCAACGCTTCTTCTGCTCAGCTCACAATGTGTTAGTGGATGGTTGTACTCAAGTGCTCACACTGGCAATTTCCTTGACAATGTTCGGGGATGGTTCTCTTCTTCTACATGCCATAAAAATTTTACAGTCGCTGGATGATTGTGCTTTCAAAACTGACCTGAGTAAACTGACCTGGGTAAACTGAAAACATCAGTCAAAAACAACATTTGTACCCTCCCATTTCTAGCAGGTTATGACAAAGACATATCAATCACCGTCACATACACAGAACCTTTGGTGACAGTAACTATAGCTGGTGAGATCGGCACAGACCAGCATCAAGAGCCATCAGTCTCCTTCCTTTTGGAATGAATGAACCAGTCATTTCTGTGCGTGCTCAGTCATTTCTCTACTGACTGGCAGCTCCCTTGTTGCTGCCAGGAGGCTGACTGCAGCAGCTTCGGCTTTACATACTGCAGAGCCACTGGGGCAATGGAATTTGTTGCCACCATGCATGTGGTGAATGGCTTGTAGTCTCACAGTTTTCCTGTGCCAAAAATTCATTGCGGCCCGTTATTGTTTTTTCTCTATTTTGCTCTACTTTTAGCAAAGCACAAATATTGAAATAGTGCCACTCAGCAGAATGAATCAGATAGGAGGATATAGTAAAGAAAACGAACACAAGGGGGTTCTGGCTTATATTCTTGCACTGGGAGAAGTGAATCATATGCGCCTGTGCAATGCGTGTGTTGTCTAAAGGGCTTTGGTGGAGTTGATCATTGGTTTCAAGCACTGTAGACTGCAGTGTGTAACACTATGGTTTTACTAAGGAGCTTAGAAATACAATGCATTTGTGATTGTGAAGCAAGGCGATGCTGGATATCAAGAATGCATACGCAGCAAACCATCCCCAGATTAATACATATTATTTTGTCTGGGTGTTATTATTGGGCCCATGCTGCTCGATGCATTCGGGGTTCCTCCGAGCAACATTAGTGGTTAAATTGAAGGTGTGGGAAGGTATTTGTTTTCATGAGGCAGACTAAAATCACATCGCAAAACAGTGTTGGTAAAATCAAAGCCATGCAAGAATATATGTCTACACTAATCAGAGTTAACTTTTTGATCATTTGCTTTAAATTAGAAAAATAATACAGACTGCAGTGAGTATTTTAAAACAAGCACATGAGTAACTCCAGTGTAGACAGAAATGGTAGTTTAAAGAATAACACATTTGGTACTATATTGCTATTTTATTCTATAATACAGGCTTAAGTGGACTTGAATCATAGTGAAAACTCTAACCAGACATACATGAATTGTTTGACTGATATAACTTCTCATTTATACAAGCATCCATTTATTAGTCACATTTGTATAAATTGACACCTCTTTGCATTTACGGCCAATGTGTAATGATTCATTGGATTATACCATAATCATCATCTTATTTATGATCCAATTTAGTATGTTGAAGTGTAGCCCACACATCATTGACGTCTATGTAAAGGTACATTGGAACAGGTTATAAAGGCATATGTGATGGTGAGCATGCTGCTGATGTGGAAAAACGGTGTACATGTTGCTTTAATGTACAGGAACCCCTGGTCCATCTGTCACACGGTGTGGCTGTTTTAAACATACTACATGGACCATGAAGTTAGAGTCTGGTCTGGCTTTACTGTTATGTCTCTGGGCAGCAAGGTTAATCTGGGGCACTGTGTTGATTATGTAGTGTCTATGAACGTATAGTAACAATGATGTATTTTACTACACACCCATCAATTTGGATGATCTACTGTTTGAACAATAACATACATTTATTTATTTGATTAGGACAATGCACATCAATTAACATACCAAAGGGCATTAAGCATCAATGTAAATATGCCAGAGTAAGCATAATTGCTAATTTCATCCTTCGTCCTAAGGCAGGTATGATAAAAGCATACAGACACCATCCTGCAACGTTTGGTACTCAGTAATAATTTTACAATAATGGTAATGATTAGGTTTTCTGCACTCAAGGTACCCCGCGTGGCTCCGCGTAAGCGTCGTCAGTTCATCCATTTTGTTGTACAGAGACCGTACATTTTCCATAACAACAGAGGGGAAACAGCTCGAATCTTCTCCTCTCCATAAGCTCATCCCGTCTCAACCTTGCTCTATTTCCCCGACGTTGTTTCCCCCCTCTGCGAGTTCGGGTGGAATATCCGCTGGTCTGGCCGCTACGCCAGCCGGCATTAGGGCGATCAGCTGTTCCCCGGAGTAAACAAAGACAGCATGTCCTGGTGGAAGCGGCATTGATAAAAACAACACGAAAAGAAACACGAAAACTAGCGAAAGTAACCTCAGGAGTAGAGTAAGAAAAATGGGTAAGTATCATTGCATGCATATAGGTCTTTGCTGTCTGCATGGTTAGGAATGGTCTTATATGATTCAAGTATGATGGATTAAATTTTATAGAATTTGTGAGTTTTTTCTGGTAAGATTAGAATTAAAGATTACCCCTAGGTACTTAGAGTGTTCAGCCATAACAAGTCTCTCTCCACCCATCATGACTGATGGTTGCTATCCCTCTGTTGGCTGTTGGGAAAAAAACATGCAGGCTTTTTTTTGTATTCAACAGTTTTGGAGCTAGTGGGACACTGGTACCATGGCTCCTGAGAGTATTGCAGCAGCTTCTTGGATTGTGTTGGCATAACAATATCATACAGTGTCTTCGGTATATAGTTGCATTTTTATATTTTTACAGACATTAGGTAGGTTATTGACATAGGCTGAATAACACAGGGTCCAGTATTGAGCCCTGTGGTACTCCAGCAGAACAATTTAGGTATGAAGACAGTGAATCACCAATTTGAACTGCCTGTTTTCTGTCCGACAGATATGATTTCATCCAGCAGATGGCGCTGTTTGAGAAGTTGAAGTGAGTTAATTTAGCAATAAGCACCTAACCTGTGCAGTTTAGGCAGACTTTGGTCTGTGGGAGGAAACTGGAGAAAACCAAAAGGAAATCCATGAAGCCTAAATGAGGCATCAGAACTCTTTGGGGAAAAGCAATGGTCATGTGACTGCTACTACTGCTACTTATCCCATCAGATACAAATGACTCAACACATCATCACATCTAAGCTACTTACGTTTGCTTTACTCATGGTTTGCTGTTGTCACTTTCAGGTCTCATCTTTCTGGTTGTGTCTCTATCCATGGTTCTGAAACATTCAGCTCCAGTTTTCCTGTGTCTCTATCCATGGTTCTGAAACATTCAGCTCCAGTCTTAAAGTCTGTCTCTACCCATGGTTCTGAAACATTCAGCTCCAGTCTTAAAGTCTGTCTCTATCCATGGTTCTGAAACAATCAGCTCCAGTCTTAAAGTCTGTCTCTATCCATGGTTCTGAAACATTCAGCTCCAGTCTTAAAGTCTGTCTCTACCCATGGTTCTGAAACATTCAGCTCCAGTCTTAAAGTCTGTCTCTATCCATGGTTCTGAAACAATCAGCTCCAGTCTTAAAGTCTGTCTCTATCCATGGTTCTGAAACATTCAGCTCCAGTTTTTCTGTAACTTTTAAATACTACAAGCTTATACACACGTTACTTCTGTTAACTACCTACTAACTATTTCACACAGTTTCACATTGTCACACGGGGTCACACCATGTCACACAGCGTCACACAGCTTCGAGGCAAATGTCGTTCTTCCCTGAAACCGTAGTGAAACGTGCACACCATTTTCCGATTGACCATGCCGCAAATTTGTAGCTTTCTTTCTGCTTTGAAAAACTGCAGGCATCGGGAGTCTATGGGATTTGAAGAAAATGTTCCACATGCCTCCGGGAAACCCTTGGTAGAAACAAAAAGAAATGTGCTCAACAGCCTGTATATTTATTTGTGTAAAGCCCAACAACACTGGCTTTCCATTGGTAAAAGAATCACTCAAACTACTCATATATGACATCCGACCTTGTTGTCAGGGAACCCGTGTTTGTCAACATTTAACAATGATAGAGTTCGGATTCTAATACTAGAAATTATATTGTGCATTGTTTGGAATGTATATGACTGTCTGTAGCTTATCTTGTTTGCAGGCCTATGTGTGTGTGTGTGTGTGTGTGTGTGTGTTTTGAATTAAGTATTTCTTATAATTTAAACAGAACATGCACTAATCCAATTTGTCTCATAGACTTATAGTTCAAAGGTCCCTCTTTAGTTTAAAGGTAAATCCATTTGAATAAGAAAAAAATAAAGACAGCAGCATCCTCTCGAAAGCCTGTTGCCTGTGGCTTTTCCTTAATTAAGCAATAAACCTCTTGACAGGCACAATAATACATAAGACATAGTACTACATTCTCTTAAATTAATAATTATCCGTGAAACCCTTTTATTATGACTGAGACATTGAAACAGAAAATGTTATGGCCACTGGTAAAAATATGCCATTGGTCCCTCATGCCAAAACATTTAATAAACTATGAACACAGTGCCCACTAACTGAAAGCTTTACAGCTTCTTTCCAAATGAAATCTTGGCAAAACATTATAAATCAGGGGCATTGACCTTAAAGTGCTGATAATGCATACCCCCGCTCTGAAACTATCTTTCGGAGGTTTTGGGACCTGGGGTGGAATCTGATGATCCATACTTTAATTATTTGGACATAAAAAGGCATCATTATCAGTGGTCTGTGTCTCAGATGAGTGTCTCTTACGGGCATAAAAATGCGAAAGTCAAGGTAATAGTAGTTATGATTAACAGCTGGCAGTGTTATATGAATGCAACATTAATTACGTCTAACAAATCAAAGCTAGTTTATACACAAGATGCACTATTGATTGGCTGTTTTTGATACAAGTAAGCAGTAAAATGATGGTCCCTTTCTAACATAATTCAAAATCCAAGTCAAGTCATTTTCTACCTGAGGCCCACTGAGCTTGACTTTAGGGATGTACTTGACAACTCCAAGACAGAGGGTCTTTGTCAATTTGAATCATTTCCCAGTTCAATGATTGCCCCCTCAAGTCTTTGAGCAGCCTAAATATTTCCCACTTTATTACTCATAAAGCACTACCGATTTTATTACTCATATCTGGGCCGATTAGATTACGGTAAAGCCCTTTGACTCTATCACTGTTGATTTCCCTCAAGGCCATGGCATGAACTTTAATGAATCTCCATTTTTACCAAAACCCTTGCTGTGAGGTGCTTTAATTTGTCTTGCCACAGGCAATAAATCAGTCACAATCCCAGACCCAAATGACTAAAGGTGGCACGTTTTGATCCGAGTCAGTAATTTCTGATTAAGTTCCATTAAGACAAAGTCCTTAGTCAAGAATAAATTTATTTAAATATTTCAAGAAGTGACTCAGTGTTTTGCTGAATTCTTAGAGTTCTATTGGTTTTATTACAGTCGGATACATTTACTAAAACCAAGAAGCATCAAATTGAATTTATTTAGCAAGTACAACAAGAAACCTTTGTAGCAACAGGACAATATACAGAGGTTGTATAGTATGTATACATAAAAGTCCAGATTTTATGTAATAAACATTCAAGCTTTCTATATTGTTTTTGATAGTTTTCTTCATGCAACTCATAACTATTTTTTAATTTTTTGTGTCATGAACTATGTACAATTACTTATTAATTATTTTGGAGAAGCAAACATCTAATCACTAATTAAAGTTTTATAAAGGTTCTGGTAAAAAAACAACAACATTATCCTTAAACTCACAGTTTAAAACATTTTTATATTAAATTGAGATGTCAGACTTGAAGGCCAACGTATCCATCCCCGCAGTAGATTCCTACTAGTGTACCTACCACATAATCCTTTTATTGTGGGGACATGTATTCCACAAGTTTTTATCATATGATATTTATGTCTGGAACGAAACTCGTCATTGCCAGAGGAAACATTTCTATTTGTCTCATACTTGCTTGAAATGGAGGAATGTGTGACATCTATTTTTACGACATTGTGGTTCTGACCCTTTCAAGCCTTACTTTGCAATAGATATTTGTTGGTGATGAGAAAATTCAAGCATATTAGACGCAGTTGCTTTGCTTCAGCATTGCTAGTGTCATTGAGTTGATTCTTTGAATGTAGAATGCAAATCGAAGAGTACTAGAACTAAAATCTAATATAAAAGACAGCGGTGACCAGACGTTATTCTTCAACATGATGCAACTTGGTGGCAATGAGAGTTAATATTCAGCACATCTGATGCAGGGATTAAACCAGCACTGCATGAAGCATTAATAGCCACTTCTTAGCTGACCTCCACACTGCACACTAAGGTTATGTCTTAATTGGACAAGCTTCGGAAAATGTTTACTGCATAAGATGCAAACCAGAATGTCCAAATTACGTGGGTGTAGAGGTCCTTGATATCGTCTTTAGTCAACATTTGTGGGTTAGAACATCATTATTTTGACACACGAATAGGACTGCTGTTTCAATGCACACACTGCACAAAGGATTGCAATATGAAATCATGTTGGTAAATGCCACAGGTCCTAAAATATTTTTTTCTGCCGGATGATGTCACAGAGAACCATTAAAAAAAAAAATACATTTTTGACAATTTGGTAGAGCAATTTGCTAGACTCAACTAGAGACCATCTGGCATTGGGATCAAATCAGCCACAATGCCAAACTGGGCCATGGGACTAAAGTGGCTACTATCTGGCACCCCTGGCTTGGACCACACCCATTTTCAAATGTGACCTTTAGTTTGATCTAAACTACACACCTGAAATGTTTGGTGACTGTATTTTGCATAGTTGCAACAACACAGCGACAATATCTGTCCACAGACAGAAAGACATATAAACACCACAAACCCACCTCGCCATAGTAGGCATCTCCAGGACCATTGTTTGCCATGATGACACACACACACACACACGCACATGTCCATGGCACGCACGCACAATAGCAGTTTGTGCTTTTCTGCTTTTCCAAGCAGTGTCAGCACTGTCACAGGACCATGGTAATGTTCAGATACTGTATGTTCATGTATTCATGTCTAGTAAAGCATGTTTGATGTTTGTGAGAAAAAGTGTTTGTTGATTTTAACAGCAAGGGGAAAACATGAACATTCATTCTTATGCAAATACGACTTTATCTATATTTAATTCTTAATTATGGATTTATTTACACTCTGGAGATTGCAGCTCCATAATCCTGACCTTGAGAAGACTTGAAGCCAGACACATTAGAGACAAATATCTATGATTAGCAGCAGGCAGAATATAGATGCATTTTAATTACCTAATATTGTTGCTTCCGCCTGTCTTCTGACTTGTGTGTGCCACCCTTAGTGAGCTCAGAGAAAATAAATAAAGGGTAGTTACTGCAGTATGTTTTGACTTGTCAGGATGATGTACTGCCTTTCCCTTACTCTACCAACTCCTGCAAATATGAAACCTGACGGTTGTCTGAATACTCAAAGCATTTTTTCCTTACTTTTCAATCTGATAACTTCATGGAAAATAATCATTTTAACAACTTTCCAGCCTGAAAATGAAGAATTGATTATTCTTTTCTTAGGCGGCACATTTGTTTATCTCAATGGAGTAGGGAGCAGTCATGGTGACAGCATGTCAATTTCAAGATCAATTGTTGCCTCTTTGCCTCTGGCCTTTGCATTGCATTACCATAGTAATGACTTTTTGACCCTCCTTTTTAAAGTGGAGATCTACATTCTAGTTGTGGAGACAAATGGTGTACCTGAAAATCATCTGTGGTCTGTAATGAATGATTCTCTACGGGACCTTGTGTATTCACACACCAAGCATCATAACTGACCATTCAGTGAACGGTTATGATGAAGTGCGGAGGTGGCAGTCTGAAAATTACTTACATTAACTGTGCATCCATTATTTTTTAACACTGGAGAACTGCTCCTTGCTAGTATATTTCCTGTTTTTAATGCCTGGAACACCATCCTAAGTGCAAAGTGACATACTATCAACATGTAGTTGAAACATCCTTTATACACAATGTACTCGACTATAATATGCTGTAAATATGAAATGTCCAAGTCCTATCTACTACAAAAAAAGAACGTAATATGATTCATTTATTGTGTGAAGCCAGAGTATGAAGTCTGGCTTATCGAAAGTACAGTGCTGGGATTCAGCCTGACATGTCAGGTATTCTCCTCCCCTTTCAATTCATCTGCTATCTAATTTGCAAGAGCAGTGTCGCTGCATCTGGAGCTTAGCACCGCCCAAAACAATTTTGATTGGTTTAAGCAAGCAAGTGTTTTTTCCCCCTATCCCAGAATGATATGCAGCATATCCAGACCATGCTGTGCCATAATAGGTCTGGCAAGACTAGAATGTGTCAAACATATAACTATACACAGTCCACATTGGCTTATGAAACCAGAAAATAATGTACATGCATAAAAATGTAGTAATTGCCATATTGTGATTTTCAGACCTGATAATATCTGTACAGTATCATACTGGAAAAATCAGAAGAACTTGATGCCATGCGGTATTTTGCAATGTTATCAAAAGAGAAACTGATGTATCCTCCCAGTGATTTTTTTAACCTATGCTATGCTTTTCCATCAATTTTCATGAAAATTGGACAAATGGTTTTTCTGAAAAGACAAACCTTAGTGGAGGAGGTAATTAAGTAATCCATCTTGCCTTCTTTAGCAGGTCGTTGCGAGAAAGTTATCAAAATTGAAAATCCATTCTAAACATGATTCAGCCTAAACATTCCATCCTTAAAGACTAATTGCCCATACGGTAGAAATGCTCTATTAAGGGGGCTCTTAAGGTCCGGGGGATTAAGGTCTGGACCATGAACTTTAATATTCCTGGTTTGCACATGGCTAGAAACCTTTGTTAAATGAAGAATGTCACTGATTATAATATAATGTATCTCTTAATCCAAATATCCGGTCATGTGTACTGGGCAGGTTATCAAATACAGGCAAATAATTCCTAAAGGAATATTAGAAAAAAGAGGAAGGAATAAATTATTCTAGCTGTTCATATGACATATGACATACTCTCTCTTTCCATAACCAACCCTATTCTAACTCTGCCTCAGGAAGTTATTCAGTGGCCATGAGCAGAGGGTCATGGTTGTGCTGCTTACTTTGTTGAGTGTAAATGCCTGTGACTGCATGAATGTAAAACAGGTTATGCTGAAAAGGAACATGCCTGCGAGGCAAGCCTTTCCTGTATCTAACAATACACACACTCACACACATATATATATATCAAGAATGAATCAAGGTTTAATAACTATTTCTCTCATTTTGATCTCCACAAACGGTTGCATTTTGTGGATTGAATGTATCCCTTAAGCAGTCCTATTATATCTGCAGCATAACTGTTTCATTCAGTCTGGGAGTGTTGCAAACATGCTGAAGGTTGTTTGCTTTTACATGCATTTCAATCAGTGTGTGCATGCTATGTTGTTGTCTTTAAATAATATCACAGACTGTACTTTGTAGTGGTTGCATGGGAGCTGTGATAGAAAGCAGTGGCAGTTTGTATAGTTTGGACAGTTTAAAAAGTGCTGGCGTAGAAAAGCGAGACAGGCCCTAATTAAAAAATAAATAAATAAATAAGCAGATCGCCTATTCACAGATGGCTGAAAGCCTGCCATGTAAGATGTCCCTTAGGAGAGAAACTTGTCTTCACTGCCAGGCAGATATTTGGCATTTTAAAAGCTGTCGGCAAGCCTCACTTGCTCTCACACCATCCTGCACTTGTAGAACTGTACAGCCCTGGCTGGGTTAAGGTGAGCCCTGCCCTGACTGGGTAAGGAAAGAATCACAACCAGCACTTTATGCCAGAAGATGTACTCAGTAACAAAAAAAAACTGGGATGAGAGGCCTAAAAAAAGACATCTTAGTCAACAGCATAATCATTTGTGAAGACTTGAAGTGGTAACAGATGGTGGTTCAAATGTCCGCCCTTGTGTTTCCAAGTTGTTGGTGCCACTGTTTCAAAGGCTACCAGATGTGGATCACTTTCTGTTGTCCTTAGAGCTAACGTTGCCAAAATGGACACAATGCCTTTGTTTCCAAAAAAACACTGCAATGGACACAATGATAACATTTTCTGTCTGCTGATTTTCACATGTACTAGTAGACCGATCCGATCCATCATTCTCACCAAATAGGTGTAATGTATGTTACTTGTTATCGTTAGCAACATAGCTAATGTTACCACTAGCAGTCTGGCTACTGTCCAAATCAAGAAACAACCGTAAGAATCCAAATTTGGACACTGTAGTATTAATAAGTAGGCAGGTTTTGTTATTTACTGACTGCTTAGTCGAAGGACATTTTGTTCACTCTGTCCGCAGGGCTCTTTTTTCTTTTGCAGTTGTCACTGCTGTTGTTCCACCATCCACCACTTGCACTACCTGATGAACGCTCAGCTATTTTGCTAAGTTGAAAGCTGTTTTTGTTGACTTCCCTCTTAGCGAAATGCGCTCTTGTAAGCAGTGATGCATGTGTAACATTAGGCTATATGTATAGGGCTTTTATTGTGAAAGGTAATAATGGAAGTAGTGAAGTTGTAATGTGCTGCTGCTTATAATGTGAAAGGTAGGTTTGCTGTCTTCATTCAGAATACAGAGCCTCTGTGTTATTTTTTTTATGACCTCCATAAGTATAGGTGCAACTCAAGCTCTGTCCTCTTCCTTTGTGACGTAAAGTAAGTATTTTCCCCATGGGCAGACAAAATTGCATAGTGAAAGCGAGAGCAAAAGGGAACACATCTAAATGTGGTGTTGTCATTATTCTGAAGCCATGACATAGTGAAATCAACATTTACGTCATAATATAAGTTAAAACAGAAATGTTGTCTGTTGCCACTCTACTTATACACAGCAGCTGGATCCAACTGATTCCTTTTGTTGGGACATTTTTTGACAACTATTTCCAGAATGACAACCACATAACGTAAGTGCTAATCAACCATGTTTCAAGCTTCCATGAGATATGAAACATATAAACATTTACAGAATTTAATAATTTATTGAACTTTTAATGACATGTGCTATTGGTTAATCATTGATGCCTCTTTTTGATGGACCAAACTAGCCATATCTTTGATCATTCAATCCTGGCAACATTTGTTGTGGGCAATAGCAGCAAAGATCAGCAAAATGATTTTCCTGTAATTCTAGCAGTTTCACTCATTATCTGTCTATAGTTTGACACTAATATCTGATGGTGCATTGTCATTTGCAGTGTGCTACCTGTTGTCAGGAGCTGAAAGGACACCGAGGCTCTATCTTCCAGCTGTCCAAAGATATCACCCTGTGTCACCTTAAACCAGAACGACTGGCTGATTGATTTCCCTCTAACGAATCGATGGATTCTTATTCTTCCAGCCCTTGCAGATGTTGCAGAGTTGTTTTAAGGAACTGTTCAGCTCAAATATGACATTATGTCTTTATCTGCTAAGCCTGATGTCAGTTGAATCTCCCGTGAAGTTTGTACGGCCACCAGACAAACAGTGTTTGAAATATCTTTTGTATTACTTTTTTGTTTTTACATTTTCTTGTTTAACTCTTTTACATCCACCTTCAATGTCCTCTTAATTTTCCAAATCTACACTGTCTGAGAGTGTATATATATATTAGAGCACATGTATTTTGTCTCAGATTGTCCCAACATACTTATGTACATATGTTTTTTGAAAGGGCCTTCAAATATTGGTCAACATGGCAAGAGTTTATCTGAAAGACCATTAGATCAAAAGATTTCTACTGTTAGTTACAGTAAATAACAAAATGTAACATGTTCCAGTAAAGTCCAGTAATTGCTAAAGTATAGCCATAAAATGCTTTGGTTTAAAATGCTGCTAACATTTTTTATATTTACATTTTTTAGCTAGCAAATGTCTAAATTCCTTTTTTCTATTATTTTTTTAATGCATGTGTTACATAAAGCTGTTCTTCTGTACATTATGTAATCCATGGATCTGTGGAGTTGGAGAGGTGCAATTCTTGCTCTGAAAAGAGAATTCAATATGACATTTAAAGTTCAGCATCTCCCAGCCCATTGGATTGCTTAACACAGGTTTGATCTAGTGATGCTTGGAATTTATGAATGAGAAGTTTCTGCTTCGTGTAGCAAAGGCCATGTGTTTTGCCCTCGATGGGTTGCTGGTGTCTGTGGGGAACAACCATAGAAATACAATTGAATAGAAAGGGCTACTACGACTGCACCTCCGTGACGAAGTAGGAAATATGGAAGATAGCCATTTCATGGCAACAATACAGTTAAAAATGTTTCTGACAAGTCTACATTAATTTGAATGGGAATGTTTTTCTATTCATTATATTTTACTGGGAACACCATCAAAATTGGGAATTCCATTATGTTGAACCTGTGGCCATTTCATTAGTATTTGTGAACATGAGCTATTCTTTATCAAAGCCAGAAACCAGAGAATGTTTAATGTTATCAAGTATAAGGTCTGCTCCATAGAAAACAACTGGGAGACTGATTTTGTGTGTTTTATTTTTTATACCCACAAGTAGTGTTGTGTGTTGTGAAATAGAAAATATAGCCATATACTCAGAACATTCCCCTTGGTACTCTCAGTGTCATCATATTTCTCGTTTTACTGTCAGCAGTTCCACACTCAATACTAGATGACATCACATATTTACATTACATTTTGTTGGTCTTAGGCCATGGGATCAACATATGATTTTGAAAATGATGCAGTTTCCCTTTAAGTTTTTTCATTGACCCCATTAACATATTTATCCCATTGACAGTAGCTGTTGCAGCTCTCACCACACTTTCCAAAGAACATAGGTATATTAATCACACAGTTTTGAACTGCAGCATATTTTCCTTTGATTTTATGGTGATGATACCCGGTTTTTGTCTTCCCATTTCAGTGACAATCCAGTTCTTCTTTTAGTTACTCCAAAAAAATCATTTCATTTTTTTCCCCCGTACGACCCAGCAGAGAGTGAGTGGTTAGAACAGTAAATAAAAGCTTTCTGAAAGCTTTAATTTACTTTGGCATCGTGTTGAACTGCCATTCCTGATGGTAGTGTCCTCATATAGCCTTGTGTTACAAATGCCTGTCTGCATATGTGCAACCATGTGTATAAACCCCATCAGTAGGACTTTGCTTAAAAAAGCAGTAGCATAGTTCAAAGATTCTCTATGCTTTAAAATAATAATTAGGATTAGGCTATTGTTCCTTGATAAAAGCTTAAGTTAAGTTTGACCATGAAGCTAGCTGTTGTCAAAATTAAATGAAGCCTTGGCGGCAATATTTCAATTCACTAATGAAGTGAGATCCGCGAATGACAATGAACACCCCTTTTACCATTCACTCAATGTAAAATTTAAAAGTACCACACACACCACCCTCAGCCTGTATTCCCTATTTCATTACTGAGAAAACAAGGTATTCCTCTTGTTTATAGGAAATATTGAATAGTCTCAATACAACATATTACAAAAGCAGTGAAAACTGGCTCAGCAGTGTAGATCATTTCCAGTTGTGTCTTGATAAATATGTAATGAATTAAAATGATCATATAATTCAAATTGCTCACTACACAGAGCAATTTTCTCTCATTACAGCGAATGTAATATTTAGTTATAAATCAATATTATCTATTGCCATTATTCTGGTATTAAACTAGTGCTACTACATTAACTATCTCACAATGCTTTTTCGAACATACTGTGGTTCCCCATGACTTGGACTGAAATTAAAAGTTCAGTACTCATGAACACTTCAATTAAAGAAACTGAATGCATTTGTTGTTGTTTTTGTATTCACCCTAAGATCGACCGATATTTATTTTTGACTTTTTCGATCAACAGTCTCATAGATCAATGCAATGTGTTGTAGTCAGTATCAGCTGCTGGTCTTTCAAGAAGGGGACGCTCATTTTTCCTACCCTGCATCATGAATGCGTTTGTTTATTTATATGTAAATTCTACCCTTCGTTCCTTTTCAAGAAAATGATCTGTGACCTTGTCGTATCAACCAGTGTCCTCTCAATGGCAGCAGAGCTAGGCTGCTTAAACGCCCTTGACCCAGCAGGAGCTGCTGCGCCAGGCTACTGTGAAGTGTGACCGCCTGTGAGTGTGAGTGATCGTGACGGGGGGAGAAGCTCCCCAGCTGCCGCTGCTCAAATCTGATACTTTCAAGTGGTGTGTTTTCCATTGGTTAAATTTTATTAAATAATGAAGTAATTACCTTGGTAAAAGGAGAATTCTTAAGTTATGTAAAAATAGTCAGAAATATCAGCACTCGATAATTAGAATATATGACCCCTATAACAGTTGATTAAATATTGACCAGAAATTCTTATCCCAACAAATTGAATATTGTTTAGGAATGTGTATAATTGCAGTCTATTGATGTTACAGTACACAGGGAATGTATGTTCCTTCTTGGAATGCAATCGTCATGAACAAAATGCATTATGTTTTGTTTTTCTGTTCTTATGATTTATGCATCACTTAAACGTTAGAGATGTGGAAAAACAGCTATATGGTACATCATTTCCTGCACTCTGAGGCAGAAAAAGTACTTTATTATTTCACTATGTTCAAACAGATTTTATTTGGATTCAAATTTAGTGGCCTCACAGAAGTCGAGTTTGCAGATCGCCATCTCACTGCTGGCTTCCACAGGAAATGAAAACAAAAACGAATGAAAAAAAACCCCATTGCATTCTATAGAGGGAAAAGATATGCTATTCCACAAATCTGAAGAGGTAAATGTCTTTTGTGTTTGTGGAAAATATAGACCTTGCAGCTGAAGAAACTGTTGGGGTAGTAAACATTCATTCCATCTCAGGTTCCTTTCAGCTGCAATTTGGAAAATAATGTTTTCTCTTTCTCTTTCAGTTCCTTTTCACCTTGCCTGGCCTTGACAGTTTGACTGATTATTCACAATAATGGACATTTCAAATAAAATGGTGCTTTTCTTTTTACATTGGAAAAGGAAGGAAATCAGTTTCTACAATGTTTGCAGCAGTCCCTCATCATGCTTCATATAACATTGTCTGATTTCTAACCTGTTTCAAATCGTATTAACTAGTAAACCTCCTAAGCATTTAACCTTTAAAATAATTAGATGAGAATACTTAGAATACTTAGTACTTACTTATTTCCCATGTTCTTGTGTCTAAGTGATTAATGGGGAACAACAATTTTTGAAATCGGTCCAGTATTGAGCTAGAGCGTAACTGCCTAACAGACTGCAGTGTATTCATTTGGGGCAAATGTGCCAATGCCAATGCCAATGTACATTTACGTGCGCTGTGTCCTATGATATTTTTTGAAAGGACCATACAGCAAAACACATATATATTTCACATATTTCTGTACCTTTCACTGGACCTGTTGTGCTTGTTATTATGTCTAACCAAATATGGCTCATGGCGAGGTCTTGTTCTGATTCCACATTGTTGAAGTCAGCTTAAGATTCAGTCATGACATTAAAACCTTTTTTGATAACACAAAGCTATGCTTTCTGTAGTCCAACACAACAACCCTTACAGGTCTCCAAAATATATGAGCTGAGCATGAGCAAGAGCAAGCAGGAGTGCGGTAACCTTGTGCCTCATTTGGGAACAAGACTTCTTCTTGAGCGAGACTTGGTTGGACACAATAACATACAGATGGGATCAAGTGAAAGGTCAAGAAGAATGCTTTATTTCTCTGTAGGGTCCTTTCCAAAGGGTTGTCAGACACTACAGCGCCAAAAAAAAGCACTTTTAGTGGATGTATATTGAAAGTGCACATTTGCCCTGAAGGACTACATTGCAGCCTGTTTTGCAGCTCCTTGTTGCAGCGCTCTCGCTCAATACTGGAGCAATTAAAAAAATTATGGTCCCCATTAGTCACTTAGACACAAGAACATGGGAAAACAGGATCCAGGAAGAAGTTTCCCTTTAAATACTTATATATTACACGTACAATATATATATATATATATATATAAAATGATGGTGATAACTAATGAAAATAGACCACACTGGGGAAAGCCTCCAACATAGCAGTTTTACTACTCTTTAGTAGTTTTACTACTTAAACTAAACAATATGCATTGTTACAGCGGAAGCACAAATTTAACAGGGCACCATATGCCAAAGTCAATTCATGAGCCATGAAGACTACGACACAGTATAATGTCTTCTGTGGCTCTGGAGGAGCTTTTTTAAAGTCTGAGAATGTTACAGTACTCAACAGATATCACCTCGATATCTCAGCTTGGGCTACAAAGCAACATATTATTATAACAGACCTGCATTATAGACCGGGCATGTGGAGTTTGAAAGATCTGGCCATTTAACCAGCACAGAAGTTCTAATGAAAGATGCTATCAAATTCTTGGGTCTTTTGTGTGGAAAAACCTCTTGGGCTGATCTACATCGTCATCTTGCATTGAATAAGTACCTTTCTCAGACTCTGAGTTGTGCAACCTTGCTTTTTTACCTGTTTTACCTGTTTTGGAAACTATACAGAGTCTGATTGTGCTTCACTCTGTGGTGGGACACATTAGTGAACACCAACAGTGAGTTTCAATGCCATTGATTTTCACCTGTGTGGAAACCTCTTCTCCTAATAGGCAATCCCAGTTGCCACAAGGACAAGAGCATCATATTAACAGAATGATTCATGGGAATGTCTCATCAATCTTTTTACACAAAGCATTAGTTTGAGCTGTGTCTCTGCAGTTGTATATCAAATCATTCAAATTTTACATAAATTACATAAATGGTTAAGAAGAAAGGAACATGTTTCACGGTTTAATTCACACATCATAGCATTGTTATATACTTTACTCTGCTGAATAAAATATTGAACTGCGTGTGAATGACGTAGAAATATGGGCGTTGTTATTTTATTTATTTTTTTAACATTCTAATCATGAAGAATCTAAAAGTTGTTACTATATGCTCGTTTCTGAAAGCCTTGCACCTATGCAGTTTGCATATAATTATTCTCCTATGATATGTTTCTTTTTTTCTTTTTTCTTATTTTAAGCCTATATACAGCAACTGGCACACTGATTGATTGTCACTCATCACATACTGAACTCTAACAGTTGAGAAGCTCCCAAATGGAATGAATCAACAGACAGAACGATTCTTCATGTAGATGAATATGCTTTCGTCCCAGCTGAATTTGTTTCCCATTCTTTTTTCTCCCACGAGTCCATGTGATTTCTAGATTCTCAATCATCCACTATGCGCAAAATGCATATTATGGATTGATCCTCGTCTGCAGGTTTAATTTTTTAAGCAGCATTCGGTAGATTTAGTTATTGGTATGGCTGCAGAAACTCGGGCTGAGGCAACATTAAGTGTGACTTATGTGATTCCCTCAATCTCAATAGCATAAATTCATCATATGCTTTTATAAGTTCGGGTCCTGGGAAGACACCAAATTTGTCTTTTGGCTCTCGAGCTGAAAACATTTTGGAACCCCTGCTGTACATGGCGAAAAGTATGCAGATGTCAAATTCAGATACTTTTCTATACTATTAGTCTGTGCTTGTTCATGGTTTTCCAATGAAGGGAATTCTTGAAAATAAATCTTAACTCTACAGTATACAGTATACTTGTTTCATTATGACAAGGCATAAAGTTTACTGAAACTGGCAGAATTGAACCTGAAAACATGATGGCACCTAGAATAGCAGCAAAGTGGAGTGTACTGAATCAGGGTCAAAACCGGGCTATCCGTCACACAGACAAACAAATCCAAAGTGGGGCAGGCAGAATCCAAGGTCCAAAAAACAAGCAAGGGCGGTCAGCAGATGAGGAAACTACAGGCTAGATAATGCTGGAGAGCTTGGCTGTAATACACAAGACAATCTAGCAGGGACCAAATGATGGGGGTGCAGGTGAGGAGAGGGAAACCAGGTGAAGCAGATAAGTTGATTGCAAGGCCTGAGGAGGAGGCATGATCATGAGACTTAGTGATAAACTAAAAAAACAGACGAAGTCTATGTTCAAATTACAAGCAAATGTGACCAAGATCAGATATGTTTGCCCTTATGTGACATACAGTACATTTGATTTTTTTTTAGAGCAATATGGACATGAAAAAAAATTCCAATTAGATTTGGGCCACTTTCATATGTGGTCCTGAACTGGATGCATATCCAATCACTGGCCATGTGAACACTGTGGTCATATCAGTAATCAGAAAAAAAATCAGTCTAGTCCTGCCCTACTTTGCTGTGATTGGCTAGTACCTGTTTCCTTGATGCATCCTTCTGACTGGATGCTATGCGAATATGAGTGACAACTCTCTTTGGCTATTTATAGCTTAGCTAGTAAGCTAAGTAGCAAGCTCATTCCACCATACTTTCATGCTTCACATGTTACAGAAAATATGCCAAATGAAGGTGTCAATGATCAGGCAATAGTGATGTGCTTTCCTACATTGTGACAAGAATGTGTGGTTGAAGAGTTATGCAGCTGGCTAGGTAGCTTAGCTAGTTAGCTAGTTTGCCAATTCCACCATGCTTTAATCATACATTCGTTTAAAAAAAATGCAGCGCGCTATTGACCAGGGAAAGCGCCGGTCATTCCACCTCCTTCACTGGAAGGAGAGTGGATGGTTGACAGCTCTGGAGCGCTAAGATGGACCTTTGGTTAACAGCTGTTGCTGTGGTTACTACGGCTGTGCTATGGTCTCTGCTACAGCCACTGCATGCCTGTAACAGTTTTTTTTGTTGTTGTTGATCTACGTTATGTTAGTAGTTGCATGTGAGGTGTTTTAGGGCAGAGATTCCTTAACACCATTAAACAGACTGATGCCAGTTATGGGTCATTTTAAACATGAATGTGAACAGTTGAGGTAGAAAGATTGGATCAAGGGGAAAAAATGTACTTGGGTATTAAGCCTAGTAAAATGATTGTAGCCTATTAGTTGATGGAATTCATGACTCAAGGTCCTTGTACAAAAAGCAGAGTCCACTAAGAAACAACTGGAAAGCAAACTGGGAGCCAGGCGGTATCCCCCAACCCCACTGCCAAACCTTACTAATTATGTTCAATCCATGCAGCAGTCATAATAGCAGCATATACATGCTGATGGTTCTGTAATGAGATGTTCAACAATCACATATGGGTGTACTGCTTATTGTCAATATTGATCAATATTGATTTGATCATGTTTGCCACCATAATTATTATCATTGTAATATTCTATCACCTTAGCTGTGCTTGTTTCCTCTATTCTGCCATAACATACAAGTCATATTCACATTACTATAGATATTATTATAGTTACTGTTACTTTTTGGTTGCTTGCATCTCTGGAAGGGTGTCTGTCTCTCTGTCTTTGTGTCTGTCTTTGTGTCTGTCTTTGTCTCTCTCTATCCATCTGTGCGTCTTTTCTCTCTTTCTCTCTCCTTTTCTTCCTTCACAACCGGTGCAGACAGATGTCCGTCCTCCACAGAGCTGGGTCTGTCCGACGTTCCTGCCTGTTATAGGGAAGGTTTTTGTTGCAAGCGTACTCTATGGGGGAATTGTTGGGTCTATGTAAATCATAAATAAGTCATAGAGAGTGGTCTATACCTACTCTGTAAAGTGTCCTGTGATAACCTTTATGATTTGGCACTTTAAATAAAATCAAATTGAATTGAATATACTTGATGTTTACTTTTGGCATACATATTTCAATTGACATCACAAATGTTGATATTAAGTTACAACCAAGTATTATCAGGAATCTTATTTTTCTTTTTGAGGCATTGATAACTTTTTGGATTAAATTGGAGAAAAGGGTGTTGCAAGCATTAGCATTAGCATTAGTGATAACCATGGCACAAAAAAAAAATCTCAAAGTACATGCTATATTGTATCATTCCTGTCTGGGTCATATCAATGAAACTGATCCTACAGAATGCCAATTGAGAAAAAATTCAACAATTTTACACCAAAGATGTCACCAAAATACAGACCACATTTGACCCAAATAAAAAGTGTCCTCTTTCTAATAGCTCAAACTCAACAAGCTGCTGTACAAACAGTGATAAGTCAAAACCCTGTCAGGAACTTTCCTTCTGGGTCTCACCTTTTACAATGATGGATTGTAGCAGCTGAGTTATGATCTGTCAGAGCTGAGAAATTTTGATTTTTCCTGAGCTGCATCAGGTCATGCCCTACTGTCACAGTCTATGTGAAATATTGATGGTAATTATCTGCTGTTGCTGGTGGCCACAAAAGATCACAGGTGTCTGTGTTATTTGGGAGACAACTTGTTATACGTTGTGCATACTGTAGCCCATAATGAAGTGGTAATTGCAAGAATGTGTGGTGGCTACAACTTTGCTGCTGCACCTTCCATATTTTCACTTGTCAATTAAAAAACGGTGTGGGTGGTACTGTTCTCTTGATAAAGTTTGAGTTTCTGTCGGTGTTGACACTGTTTTTATTATCTCTTTAGACTAAGTAGTTATTCCTTCTCAGGCTAAATATACTCTCCTTTTTTATTCCCCAATGTTAACTGGGAGTTTGAAAACTGTTTGGATCGGAACCATCTTTGGTCGAAGGTTTCATTAACTGTATTAAACTTTAGTGACTGGGGTAGAACTAGATGACTAGAATGGATATATTAGAAATGGGATTTCTCAAAAAAAAAAAAAAAGGATTCTGCACACTGTCAGTCACTTAGAACAGAATAGAATAGAATAGAATAGAATTACTTTAATGATCCCAGACTGGGAAATTATTTTGTAACAGCAGTAGTGGGTCAGCAAATAAACACTTTGTACATAACATAAGTAGAATCCAATATATACATAGTGTATATATACAGTGCACAGTGTGCTATAAACAATAATAATATGTACAACAAAATATGCAAAATATACTATAACAATAATAATATATACAAAACAAAACAAAAAACAGTAGAGAGAGCAGAGTTCTCTGTCAGGGAGAGGTGAGAGAGTTATTATAAAAAGTGATGGATTGTGGCAGGAAAGACTTCTTGTATCTGTTGCTACGACAGCAAAGCTGAAGCAGCCTTTTGGAGAAGGTGCTCCGCTGTCTGACCAGTGTGAGTTGGAGAGGGTGGAGAGGATTATCCATGATTGATAACAGTTTTTTCAGTGTCCTCCTCTCCACCACAGCCTCCAGAGTGTCCTGTTTGCAGCCAATCACAGAGCCAGCCTTCCTGATCAGTTTGTTGAGTCTGTTGGTGTCGCTGGTGCCAATGCTGCTTCCCCAACAAACCACAGGAAAGAAAAGTACACTGGCCACCACAGACTGATAAAAGATCTCCAACATCCTGCTGAAGGATCTCAGCTTCCTCAGGGAGTAAAGTCTGCTCATCCCCTTCTTGTAAACAGCTTCAGTGTTAGATCTCCAGTCCAGTCTGTGGTTGATGGTAACACCCAGGTACTTGTAATCCTCCACCGCCTCCACATCCCTTCCCAGAATGCACAGAGGTTGGAAAGCCGTCATCCTCTTCTTCCTGAAATCTATCACCATCTCTCTGGTCTTGCTGATGTTCAGCCGCAGGTGATTCTGTCCAGTCCACTTTACAAAGTTGTCCACCAGTGCCCTGTACTCCTCCTCCTGTCCCTCACTTATACACCCAACAACAGCCGAGTCGTCAGAAAACTTTGCAGGTGACACGACTCAGTGTTGTACTGAAAGTCAGTGGTGTATAAGGTGAACAGGAAAGGAGACAATACAGTCCCCTGTGGAGCTGCTGTATCACTAACCACCATATCAGACAGAACACTGCCCATACGGACAAACTGCGGCCTGCCTGTCAGGTAGTCAGTAATCCAGGAGATCATTGTGTTGTCTACTCCCATCACCCGCATCCTCTCCCCCAGTAGCAGTGGCTGAATGGGGTTAAAAGCACTAGAGAAATCAAAGAATGTGATTCTCACAGTACCTCCTCCACCATCCAGGTGCAAATGGACTCGTTGCAGCAGGTAGATGACAGCGTCATCAACTCCCAAGTGGGGCTGGTAAGCAAATTGCAGAGGGTCTAGCAGGGCTCTCACCTGCGGCCTCAGGTTCACCAAAACTAGTCTCTCCAGCACCTTCATGACGTAAGATGCGAGGGCCACTGGTTGATAGTCATTGAGGTCTGATGGTGTCGACTTCTTTGGAACAGGAATTAGGCAGGAAGTCTTCCAAAGCACTGGTATTCTCTCTTGACCAAGGCTCAGGTTGTAGAGGTGTTGTAGGACAGGAGACAGCTGGCTGGCACATGTCTTCAGGATCCTGGGGCTGATACCGTCAGGGCCTGCTGGTGGAGTCTCTCCAGCTGTCTCCTAACCTGGCCTGCAGTCACAGTCATGCAGGGGAGGCTGCTGGTGTCTTCAATGGAGGACGAGGAGGAGGAGGTGAAGGTGGAGGAGGAGGAGGCAGAGGAGGAGGAGGTGGAGGTGGAAGAGGTGGAGGAGGAGGAGAGGTGCTGCACAGGAGAGCTCACGGCAGGGGAGTGAGGGGGGAGGGGAGGAAGCATTTGGGGCAGTGAGGGTGTGTGGGGGTCTGGAGGTGTCATGGAGACGACAGAAGGCTGTGAGCTGAACCTATTGAAGAATCTGTTCAGCTCGTTTGCCCTCTCCAGGCTGCCCGATGACTGTATGCGCTCACCTTACACCTAGTGATCTGCTTCATACCAGTCCACACATCCCTCACATTGTTCTGCTGGAGTTTGGCCTCCAGCTTCCTCCTGTAGGCGTCTTTACAGGTCCTCAGCCTATCCCTTAGTTCATGCTGCACTCTCCTCAGTTCTTCCCTGTCTCCAGAACTGAACGCCATCTTCTTCTTGTTAAGAAGGGCTTTCAGGTCATTGGTGATCCACGGCTTATTATTAGGGAAGCAGCTCACAGTCCGGGTTGGCATGGTGGTGTATTCACAGAACCTGATGTATTCTGTGATGCAGTCGGTCATGCTGTCCAGATCCTCTCCATGTGGCTCAACAAGTGCATCCTAGTCTTACAACTCAAAGCAGTCCTGTAGTGCGTCAGCTGCCTCCTGAGTCCACCTCCTCACGCTCCTAGTGTGGACAGGCTGCCCGCTGAACAAGGGAAATATACTTAGGGGTCAGCAGCACCAGGTTGTGGTCAGATCTTCCGAGAGGGGGGAGGGCTGTGGGACTGTATGCATCCTTAGCATTTGCATACAACAGATCCAGTGTGTTACAGTCTCTGGTGGGGCAGTCAACATACTGGTGAAATGTTAGGAGGGTTTTATCCAGTGAGACGTGATTAAAATCCCCAGTGATAACAACAAATGCGTTAGGATGCAGCGTCTGTATCTGGGCAACAGCGGAGTGGATGACGTCACAGGCCAGCGCTGCATCAGCTGAAGGAGGAACGTACACACCGATGATGATGGCAGACGTGAATTCCTGGGGCAAATAATAAGGCCTCATCCCCACGAGTCAACAGTTCAATGTCCGGGGTACAGAGACGTTTCTACACGTGAACGTGTCCGGGATTACACCACCTCTCACTCACGTACAGTGCAATCCCTCCTCCTTTTTTCTTTCCACTGCTTGTCACGTCCCTGAATATACTTATGTATATTCACTTTATTAATATTTCATTACCTAGACTGACATTGTGCAGGATTGTTTTTGTTGTTTTCTCTCAAGCACAAACACTGTTCCTTCCAATCTGCAGGGCTTGAAGTAAACACAAAAACTGCAGTTCCTCGAGTCGCCACTTGAGGCTGGGTCCAAAAGTGAGTCAATCCACATATGTTAAAATGCCCAACTTTACAGCTGGAATAAGCATGTTTACAGCCTCTTACAAAAACAATGTTGGACAATATAGCTAACATGTATGACTTGTTTGTTTTTGTCTGTTTAGTATCATAGTAAATTGATCTTGGCTTTTGAATTGTTTAAAAATGTCACCGTAGGCTGTGTGAAATTGTGAGAATTTTCACCATCTTCTGACAAAGACTTATGACGATGACTTAATTTCTTTTTGTGACATTAACATGAAGCAGACCATTTCACATTTTGGGTGCTAGGTATCTTGGATTGCCATGGACTCTTTGGACTTCTAAAGTCATATATTTGTCTTGCAATTGTATTTGAGTTGTGTGTTTCTGCATAATTCACATGTGCATTACATCTCGTAAAAATGGCCACCACCATAATGAAGTAATTTCCGCCTACTGGCTGAGAGTGCAAATGTCCAGACACAGTACAAAAGTAACACCAATATTGGCTCAAACTAAATTAATTTAAATACTGACAGTGATAAATGGATAACGAGAAATCCCCATAAAGAAGTACAACAAGCTATGTTTCCTGTGTGTGTTCTGCTGAATAATTTGCATGTTATAAAATACACATACTTTATAGAGATAAGGAGGGAGAAGAGCTATAAAAAGATATACAAATTTTGCTTCCAATGACTTTGCTGCCTCATCCAGTCACTTTACCCCTAAACCATGAAGTCAGATTCCACAAACCAAGCATGCACGCAGTCTCACAAACACACGCATGCAAAGCGCAGGCACACACACATATACACATGCATACACAGGCTGGAGGTCAAAACAAAGTAGTAACGGCAGAGGAAAAGATTAGAATGACAAAGGAGAATGGCACTGAGTCGGGGGAGCTGTGGGAAGCAACAGCAGAGATGGAGATGCTAAATAATGGCTCTCTTGTGTAAAATATAACCTCTGCTGAAAGAGGGGAGAGCAGTGGAATGAAATGACCATAACATTTTAGAGGCAGGGAGTAGAGAAAGAAAGCATGGAGTTTTTTTTCTCTTTTGGGGTACAAGCCAGTATAATTAATAACCTAAAATGTTGTGTATAATCACATTTTCTGTCAACATATTTCTTATATATATACATATATCATATTATCTAAAGTGTCCTTATTTTGTGTAAACATTTAAAGATAACTGGTCATTTAATGAGTCAACATGGATGGATAACAGGCTTCCTGAAGTTCTTTATTAATACCAGCAAATGTTTTGTCAGCGTGAGATTCCCATTTATTTAAGTGGGGTTCATCACTAGTAGACAGACACTCCAGGCTGAGAGGGTCCATCGCCTTTCATCGTCATAAGCCCCATATTGGAGATTGTACTTAGGGAAGATAAATTAATTAGTGCCCACACAAAAAGCAAGCCTATTTCTATTACTTAGTGGGGATCTCGTAACATGTACAGCAAGGCAAAAGTAAACACGGCCCACAGTACATTGAAGCTCCTTTATATTCAATTAATGGACGCCCTCCATCTATTGCTGAAGACAGGTTAAAAGAAGGTCAGCCCTCTATTTTATGCATGTCCAATATGAGTAATAAGGTTATTAATCCTTTCATGACCCAGAAGTAATGCTCGATTGCTCTGCTTTCAAGTGAGTTAGGCTGTGAACCACGAGTCTTCTGCTACTGGCAGAGAAGAAGAGTTGAAAGAACAAAACAGCAGGGCAGATAAGAGGATGAAAAAAGGCTTCAGTCTGGAGAAATGAAACCAAAGATAAACGGAGAGTGGTCAGAGAGCATGTGACTTATGTATTAGTTGTGATATATATATTATGTTTCAAATATTTTAATCTGTATCTTGATATAAATAGGAATATCATGCTAATGATAAAGCAATCCTCACTCAATCTCTATAAACAGATTCTGCATAGGAATGTAGAATATGTAGGCAACCGTACAAGATCTGAGTAGCAGAAGCCCTCTGGGTAATGTTTGGTTCGACTTTCATTCAAATTTTGTTATATTTTATTTATCTGTTCATAGGGATGGCACCTATCAACTCAAACTCCTTTCTCATGTCTCAAGTTGCCAATTGGACTGCCACTCGGAAGAGAAAATCCCAGGGCGTAGGGCCCGAATGGGTCCCAACATCGATCTCCACGTCTTTCTACTATGACACTATTGCAACCAGACGACTTCCTTCTAATATAACAAAAAATATACATTAACGTGCACAAAAAGATGAGAAATGTGAATAGTATTTGGAGATTAGACCCCATTGTGACATCATATATTGTAAGGAGGCTGTGGAGAAATTTCACTGCGACCTTTGAAGTAGCTTTTGAGATATCTTGCCGACTAACAAAGAGATAAACAAACAGGTCAGGAGACATCCTTGGCAGAGGTAAATATTTATCATTTATTTTATCATTTGTGTTTGAGGGCTCTATCAACTCAGCTGAAGTTAATCTGCACCTCCCAAATTATCCCACTGAAGACTTGAAACAGTCCTCAGTGCCACTGCGGCATGATTAACAAATTACCTAACAGATGACCTCCCTTAATTGCCTGTATTAGCCGACCAGGAACAGCCCCCTTGACGTCTTAGATTGGGGCGGCTCTCTGGGCAACTGGAGACTCTGACCAAAACAGAGCCAGAGTTGAGGAATTAATAATATTGTAATCAAACATCGAAAACTTATACCTTATGCCTTATGCATGCGCAGTAGGAGCCCATCCCCTATCATGCCTAAGCAGCATGTCAGCTACTCCCTTAGTGCACCAGTGTGGTGGGAATGGCAGCCACTGTCTGTCAGGATACAACAACAAGGTCAACTGCCGTTTAGCGGCGCAGCGTTCCTCGAATGCCAGTAAAACAGATCCTGCTGCCCAGGCTGCTGACCTTGTCTTGTTTAATGAAATGTAGTGACCATGCGTAACTTTGCAGCCTGTTAAATTGCCTGTGGACTTGCTTGCATGGGAGCGGGCCGTCGTGATTCCTGCCCACCAGTCTGTGATACTACATGTATCACGGAACGGCCCGTGCCAATGAGCATGCATGGATTATTTGCATGAATTACAGTACTGACTGACTGGAGAGATTTGAAATGTGACATTGATAATAGATAGTGAAATATTACCTTAATGTGAGAGAGTTTGTTCAGGGAGAAGGGGCAGTACTTAACACTTCCACATTTCCATTCTTCTGCTGCAGTCTATTCAGATATGCTGACAGTGTTGAAAGCCACCAAAACACTGCTGATAATTACATAATAACAGTTCTCCCTTTCCCCGGCCCCCTACTCCACGCATATCAGGGCAGAATTGACTTGCTGCTGGACATGGGTGTCTTTTGCCTCCGTAGAGAATGAGCAGTCAGGAAGGGGATCATACTGACAACAGTCACGTGTGATGACTTGATGCAGTTTCAGATTAGAGGAAGCATTTAATGAAATAACAGAATCCACACAGACAATTAATCTGCATCTAACTGGGTCAAAATGTGACTGCAGACTGATGCTAATTCTACATAGTGGTTCATTTTGATGGCAACAAACTATTGATGCAAATCTTATGTTAGCAAGTATCATTAGTGTACACATTTCTTCATTAATAAAGCATGACATTTACAATTATACTGTTGTTTGAAAATACCATAACATGCTTAACTGTAAATTTGCTCATTTGAATTCATGGATTTTCATTTGACAAACACTGATTTACAATGTCCATGACAAATTGCCAATATCAGACGAGTTTAAAGCCACAAAAGACAGCTTAAATGACCAGTGTGATGAGAAAATTGATACCACTCTCATATTTGTCCGTCGAATATGCAGCTGAAGCCAGGACACAGTTAGCATAGCCTAGCTTATCTTGGCTAAGATTGGAAACAGAGGGAAACAGCTAACCTGGCGCTGTCAACACATTTCGAAAAATCTGCCCATACCAGCACCTCTTAAACTCACGTATTAATAGATATATTGCAGAATGACTAACCTTAATAGCAGCATCCTTTTGCCAATACTGCTATACAAGGCCTAAACACATTCACTTCATTTTGGTAAGACGTGCTCTATCATTTGGATATCATTTGTCTCCTGTGTTGTTTTTTGTTATTAATATTGGATTGGGTTTGTCTTAACTACGAAATCATCTGATGAAACCAGGGCAAATTCCTATAACTTCTCTTATAGTAAGGGTTCTCTGGCTTTGTATTGTTGCGATTAGAGTGCTTTGTTTTCCCATACTTAAGTTACATCATGTTGCCTCTGCATTCTATGTCATACACTGAAGCATTCCACACACACACACACACACACACACACACACACACACACACACACACACACACACACACACACACACACACACACACACACACACACACACACACACACACACACACACACACACACACACACACACACACACACACACACACACACACACACACACACACACACACACACACACACACACACACACATATATCATACATTATGCAGACTGTGGATAGTTTCATGTAAAATCACTAGATTCTATGTAGGTCAGTCAAATCGAAAGATCAGATTATAGGGCTATATTTTCCACTGTACCAAGCGGCTCCTGACCACCAGAGGCCTTACCTTCAGGTCAAGGCCCCATGGTTTGAGTTCCCTGTGCTTTGGCCCCTTTGGCCTGGTCAGTAGTTCATCCTGCAGTGTTGCCCACTGGCAGTATGGAAGCACACAGGATGTAGTTACTTAAACAAACAATGAAATTCATTTTATTTCACCTTAGGGAGCTGGTGACCAAGCTTAAGTATTTGTAATAATCGTCGATTATGGATAGTTCTCACATCTGACCTTTGAAGAATGACAAACCTGAAAGTTTTATTGCACACAAAATATCCACTATCATAAGGTCGAGGCCTAAAGCCCATATTACAATGAAGCAACAATATTAAGAGTCAATTATAAAATAAATCAATTCCCAGTGGCAAATGACAATTTGTATGCTGCTGCTGCTGCTGTCACTTTCCAATGTGGCTATTCCCACGACATGTGCCTCATCTCATTTCAACATTAGCCTTGGAAAGGACTAAAAAATAGTTTGAATCTAATGTAATTTAGCCTACAATGTCAGTCTACTTGACGGCTACATCCATCATTGTCAACAAAGGCTACATCAGTGCGGGCCCCAAGGTTTCGCCAAAGGATACTTGAATTGTGAATGTCTCACTCAGGTGTCTGAAATCATTGTGGGGAGGAAGAGACACGTCTGAGTGAAAGTGGCAAGGAACACCATGCCCTGCTTATTTTGAACAAGGAACATCTTTCTGACTGGAAACAGTGGTGATACAGACACACGAGTTATGACATACAGATAGAAGTTAACGTATGGATTAGGCAAAACTTTTAAGTTGGGATTCAACATATTGTAGGCGTCAAGTTAAGATTAAACATCATATTCATATCATCCAGGCTTATCATATCGAACAGGTTTATAAAAAAAAAAGGTCTGTTTGTTTTTTTGTTTACTGTTGACATTTAAGCCGGGGAATGGCTAAGGCTCCTGGTATTCAGTGGGAGGCTAGTGTATTATATTTCATTAGTTCGGCTCATTAGGGTGAGATGAAGGCTTGGATCAGGCATTTTTGAGGAGATTCCAGGCTACTGAGTGATGTCTGCCCCCCCCCCACACACACACACACGCACACACACACCACACACACAAACACACACACACACACACACACACCACCTGCAACTTCAAGTAAAAATGTACCCAAAAAAAGAACATCAAAGGGTTGTATCATCCTTTCATCATGTGGAGGTTGGCAATTTCACAAACCAGTCAATTAGAGCTTGTTAAAGCCATCACACTGTTGCTGTTCCACATCCAGCCATTTAAAACATCATTGTATATGCATTGTTTTTATTCATTTGAGTTTATGACATTATTATTATTATTATTATTATTATAATTTTATTATTTTCTGTGTATTCCACGTTATCTTTGTTTCCATGGCAATCATTTCATAGGTCGAGCGCATCAGAATCAAGCACATGCCATTAGGAGCAGACAGGAACAGAAGCTGGAGGTAGAGATACATGACTTTTTCACAGAACGTCTGTCTCATTGTACTGATAAAGTGACAGTTAAAGCAAATGAAAAAAAAAACATTTTGCATAAAAGGTTACAGCCCTCAGCTTTAACAAAATAAAACTCAAAACTTGATTCAGATTATTCCTCGACCAATTCTTCATGTGCCTTTACTTTCATGACAGGAGGATGACAGAACCTTGCATCCAGAAAACCAGAAACTAAATTCCTCCAAACAAAAGATGGATGAAATGATCAAGCATTTGTTTAGCATGGGATTAATATTACCAGGGGACATCTGTCCACCTCAAAAATGTGGTAGATTTACAAATTATAGGCATGGAAGCTGCTCATGGAATTGTGTTTATCAACTGTCTGTGATTATTATTGTTCCGTTTTTCTCCCCACGGAAAGGGCAACCCGGTGCACAAAGGATACTACTCAGTCTTCCACTTTTTGTTTGTTTTATTCCTTGTTTATTTTATTCCTTAAAAGGGGAAAGCAGGTAATAAACCTGAAATATAAGCATTGCAACATTTTACTTTTCATGCAAAACACAAACATCACCTCTCACTACAATAGCCCAATAACAATAAGCAATAATAATTAATAAATATCAACCCATTTCCATAACAAATATCACCAAATATTAATCAGCTAGTGATAGCATAATAAATATCATATGTATTAATTAAGAATTAGAAATATATAATAATAATAATACATAATTATTTCATGTACACGCTTGATATGTCAAATATTATGCACCATATTCAAATCCTACTGAAAGGCCTATGGAAAACAGCATTTAGTCTTTCTCTATAAGAAACTACAGCTCCCAAGATGCCCCGCGGCAAATCAGGAAGTACAGCACTACGTCAGACAGCGGTCCCTGAGATTCATTCATTCATTTACAAAGCTAAAGAAAACAAACACGGATGGACACGGATGAGACAGCAACGTTTAAGTCCGAGTGTTAGCTTTATGTCCCACAGCTTCGCCATTTCGTTAACTTTTATAACTTTCATAACTGCTTGAATCTACCGGAGTAACTTTACTGTACAACAAGCGGGAGCGGACGTAAACAGTGCAACGATACAGCATGGTAGCAGACAACATCAGCGTACAACATGAAAACAGACAACATAACGCGTACAACATGAAAGCAGGCAAGCAAACAAACAATTAACAGAGCTTACCAAGTGGCTGCACACCGGGTTGAATCACGTTCAAAGAAAACTAATTTCGCTCTTCCTTTTCACAGGGTAAACACCGGTCACATGGACCCGCAGTGCACTCCTCTCTTAAAGAGGCACTACACTATTTGGCCTTTCAAACCCGTTTATCAATGAGTGTTACTTACAGCATTTTTTAGCTCTGGTTTAATGTAAACATTTAATTGAATTGTAAATTAGAAATAACAAAACTATCTATAACAAAACTCCACAGAAAACACAACACCTCCCACTTAAGTTCCTGATCTTATGATCTAGGAAACTTACCAAAATCACTCAAAGACCCCTCTTAGTGAAACCTTTTTTTTTTTTTTTTTTTTGTAGCTTTGCACAATGTCCACAAGTAAATGTAAGTGTCCAATGTCCAAGTCAATCACATCCCTTTGGCAGTTGTGTGGTGCACTGCCAAGGGATGTGCTGGTTCTTACACCAAAGTGATGGGCATTGTGGCAGCGCTAGGCTTACACCAGCCAGCCAACAAGCGTAAGAGCGGTGACTGGGGTTTGGGTAGGAGTGTGTGCGTGACAGTGGTGTGCAAAATGAGAAGGGCTCAGGAAGATGCAAGTGTCATGGCAGCTGGGGTGGATGAGTTTGGTCCTCAACCGGGAGAAGGACCACCAGCCTTCTCACGTCTCTTCTGAGAACTGCCTTGGGCAGTGAAGAACTCTTCTTTCGGCCACCTGCCAAGGAAACAGGAAGGCCAGCACAAGTTGCGATGTCGGCATCCTTGACGATCCCTTTACTGTCGGGGTAGACTGTCAGGATCCGGCCCAGACGAAACTGACCTCTCAGAACGTTTGGGTCAGCAATCCAGACGATGTCGCCGACCTGGACGTTCCTCTCTGTCCGGTGCCACTTATGTCGAACAAACAGATTTGGGCCAGCTAGCTCTCTCCACTTTGCCCAGAACCGGTTCACTCCGATTTGAATAGCCCTTAGTCGACGCCAGGGATGGATCTCTCGGTCAAGCCCGCTGGTGTCTCCTCCAAGCGAGGTTCGACCCAATACTAGGGAGTTGGGAGTTAGATACTCAACTGAGTCTTCCTGTTCTTGAGCTCTGGCATCAATTGGGCGTTCGTTTGTCAGGTTGGCTGCCTGATAGAACAGAGTTTGGAGTTCTCCCCATGTGAGAGACCCTGTAGCTCCTCCGAGGCTCGTGAGTGCCCTCTTCAAAAGCTTTACAGCAGCCTCCGCGGCTCCATTCCTGTGGGGTGCATCTGCAGGGTGAAATTCCCACTTCCACTCGGTTCCGTTCTTGGCGGCTACATCTTCCATAGAAGCAGCCTGCAAGCAAGCCAGATGTTTATGCAGCTCACACAGAGCCTGCTTGGCGCCAACAAAGTTAGTGCCTCTATCTGACCATAATTTTCTCGGATGCCCCCTCAGAGCAACAAAGCGGGAGTAAGCTTGGAGGAAGCTTTCTGCCGACTGGTCATCGGTGAGGTCCGCATGGACTGCTCTTGAGGCCATACAACAGTAAACAATGCCCCAGACCTTCTTGCTTATCCTTCGTTTAACAGCATCTTTTACCTCGAAGGGGCCAAAAAGATCGAGGGTTGTATACTCAAATGGGCTTGCCCTTTTAGTACGCTCATGGGGGAGATTACTCATTATTTGCTGGCACATCGCAGCTCTTTGCTTTCTGCAGGTGACACAGTTGTTCAGCACCTTTTTAACTGTTCTTCGTCCCTGCACAATCCAGGCTTTCCTTCTTGTCCGTAGAAGGGTAGAGGCGACACCTTCATGGTTTTCTTCATGTGCCTCCCTAGCCAGTAGGGTTGCCAGCCACGACTGGCATGGGATTAGTGGTACAGACACCCTGTCCTCATCCCAGCATTGGATTCTTCCTCCGCAGAGCAAAAGTCCCGTCTTCTCCTCCTTCTGAACCACCAAGCGATCCAGGGTTGTGTCGCGGAATTGGACACCGTCTTGAGCTGCAAGAGCTAGATCTTTGAAAGCCGATGCTCTTTCTTTCACAGACAGGTATGGCTTTTCCTCCCACTTCGACTGAACTGGGGCCTGGCTGTTGCCACCCAGCCAGAGTTCCACTGCTCGTCTCATCCAGGCGATGGTCCCGCATAAGCGTGCCAGTGAACTGAACCCTCTGGGATCCACAAGGCGCACAAGCTTAACACTGGTTGGGCCTGACCATTTCTTGAGCTGAGCTCCTGCTGTGACCAGGGCCGAGAACGCTTTCCTCCGAAGTCCTCCGATCTCTTCAGCGACAGAGGGGTTAATCTCTCTGGCAGTTTTCACGGGCCAATCTGATTCAGGCGATTTCAAAAATCCAGGGCCTTCCTGCCAGACCGATCCCTCTGCAAGCTCCTCAGGGGATGCTCCCCTTGTGATGAGGTCGGCGATATTCTCTTTTCCTTCGACCCACCTCCAATTATCCACTGGTCCCGCCTTTTGGATTTCTCCAATCCGGTTTGCAAAAAATGTCTGATAGCCATAGCTATCCTTCTGGATGGCTCCCAGGATTGTCTGGCTATCGACAAAATGGATCCACCGATCAACCTTGATGTGGCAGTGCTTCTCAAAGTATGTCTTCAAGCGGATAGCGAGGACAGCCCCGCACAGTTCTGCTTTAATGGCATCTCCTTTCTGGTCTAGCGGGGTGAGCTTTGCCTTTGATTCAACTAGTTTCACTATGACTCCATCTTTTTCCGTCTCCCACCGAAGGTAAAGAACGGCTCCATAGGAAGCTTCGCTGCCATCGGAAAACGTGATCCCCATCGGGCGGCCTATGGCTCCATGGGATGGGAGGCTCCTTTCGAATCTGACTTGGCCAAGCCTCACATACTGCTCGAAGAGTTTTATTGCAGCAGCTCGAAGACATGGGGAGAGAGGATCATCCCAGGTGTCCTTGGAGGGACGGTTTCTACCTGCTTCCTGAAAGGACTCCCTTATGAGCATCACTCCTCGTTGCTTGGCAGGTGAGGCCAGGCCGATGGGGTCATAGAACCCTGCGATCTGACTCAGCAGCATGCGCCGGGTGAGAGGGTCAGGGGTGCTGTCTTTGATCTCATCCTCCCTTAGATCTAGCCCGGTCCTCATCTTCCCTCGCCTCTTTGAAAAGTTCACCGACGTCAGCACACAAAGTTTGTCTAATTCAGGTTCATATCCCACTCCCAATGCCTTATTCTCTTCATCCCGCATTTGGTTGGGGAGTATCAGGGTTTTGGGCTTCGTTGACCCAATCTTGCTGGGGTCAGTGGACTTTTCACTCCTCCCACTTTGGCCTGTCAGGACCCAGGGCTTGAGGGAGAAGCCGCCTGCTTTTAGGATCTTTTCCACTCCTTTGGTCAGTTTAATCAGGGTTTGGAGGTCATTATGTGATGTCAATATATCGTCCACATAGCAGACCTCAGCTAGAATTCGGCGTTCTGCAACCATGGATGCGAACTGGGGCAGGTTTGCCGTCTCCCTCATTGCAACCTGAGCGATGCATCCGGCAGGCTTGTCGCCGATGTTGACCCTGACGACGGCAAACACACTGATTTCATCTTCAGGGTCATCCCTCCAGAGGAATCGATGGAGGTGCACTTCCTCGTCCTTCAGCCACACTGAATTATACATTTTTTTAACATCCCCAAGAGCAGCGTATAATCTGCTCCTGAATCTCAGGAGGACACCTCGGATTGGGTTGAGGACATCAGGGCCTTTGTGCAGGAGGTTGTTCAGGCTCAACCCTTTAAACTCCTGGCTACTGTTCCAGACTATCCTTACTGGTGTGGAGCTAGAATGAGGATTTGGGGCGACCAAATGGCTGATGTACCAGATCGGCCCGGTCCAGTCCTCGATCTCTTCTTTTGAGAGCTTGATGGCTGCTCCTCTTGATACCATCTCACGGATCTGCTCTCCATATGCTGCTTTCCATACAGGTTCTCTTGCCAGTCATGCCTCTGTGTTACGGAAGGTTGCTTCTACTGCTCGGCGGTTATCTGGCAGAATCGCTGGGCTGGCCTTCCATGGATAGGCTGCATCCCAGTGTGGGGCGTCGCTGTGTTTGTCTGCTAGCACATAAGAGAGGCAGTCTTTTATCTTCTCTAAGTCCCTTTCTTCTCCAAGGGTCATCTCTTTGCCTCCCGGGGGACACTTGCTGCACTTGCAGCTCCCACATTTCGGGTCACATGCTGCTCCAATACTATCCCACTTGAACCACTCAAACACCTCCTTATTTGTGGCAGTGGTGCTACTGAAGGTTACTTCTTCCATCCTCGTTGGGTCTCCCTCACTCAGGTCTATGGTGTCTACAAGGACCTCCTTGTACACTCTTGAGGATGTTCTCATGGACCTTGCAAAGTGAGTTTCGGACTGGTGCAGCATTAGGTCGACCGCTTCGAAGAGATCAGGGTGAGTGCCGCCAACGGTTTTGCCCAGTGGGCCGTCCCAGAGGACTAGATCTCCCTCCATCTTAAATGGCTGTGGAACTAGGCGACCTTCCCTGTGGCTAATCAGAAGATCGATGTTCTCAGGACGGACCAGCTCTTCTGCAGTGACACCAGGAAAGATTCTTTGCAGTTGCTGCGGAGTGACAGGCTGATTTATCTCTGCGATACTCTCCAGGCCATAGCAGAGCAGTTTATGTTCCGCTACCGCCCCCTTGGCTGTCTTCACTCTTAGTCGCAGGGAGTACCTCTTGGCTGTGACGGTCTTTTTCATTCCACCTATTCCATGAACTATTAACCTGATGTTCTCACCAATCAGTCCAAGTCGCTGAGCAGCGTTGTTTGTTATATAGTTGGTGTCAGAGGCAAGGTCAATAAGAGTGCCGATCAGCTGGCCTGAATTAGTTGTTACTTCTAGCAACATCATTATCACTGGGTACTCTTTCAGTCCACTTCCAGCAGTGCAGATTGTAGTTGAGGCTTTGTTGGAAAATGCCTTCCTGAATTCAGCTCTTAGTTCCGGGGTGACTTTCGCCAGGAGCTCTTCTTGCTGGCTGGTCAGCCCAAGACCTCTTCTCTCCACCCTTTTGGCACCTTGCTCCTCGCTGCCAGCGTTTTTCTCTTGAGCGATGGACTTGGAGCAAAGCAGATAGTGGTGAGGCTCTTCTTTGCGGCAGTCCATTTTACTACAGAGAAACTTTGGGTTGCAACGGCCATCCTTTAGGTGGAAGCACAGGCATCTATTACATATGCTATGGGTCTTTAGATGAGCCTTTCTCCTCTGGAGATCCATCTCCCTAAAGGCTTTACAGGCAAACAGCCTGCCAGCGTGTGTTTCATCGGCACAGGCAGTGCATGAGCCCAAGCGTGGCTTCGACTGAGGCCCTCTTTGGCCTGAGGTGGCTTTGGAGAACGCCTTCTTGACTCCTCTTTCTGGCTTGTCTGTTGGGCCTTTCACTGAGGAGCACCCTTCTCCAGGACTTGCCTCCAGCTGATCCAGCTCTTCCAGGATTGCCTCCTGCTTCTTCAGGAAGCGCAGTAAACAGTCAAAGTGGTTAGGTGGAGCAAAACCATTCACAGACTTCTTAGACTTGTGTGCAATCCATTTTTCTTTCAGAGAGTTTGGGAGCTTGCTTTCAAGGGACTGAGCTACCCAACGGTTCTTCATAACATCCTCTTCTCCCAGGACCACGAGGTTGCTAAGGGCCCACTCCACAGCCTGGATCAGCTCAATTGCTTTCCTGGGGTTGTTTCCCTTTACTGGGGGTAGGCTCTGAACCTCCTCAGATATTTTAAGGACAATTTTCGCCTTGTTTCCGAAACGGTTGTCGAGGCGCCTGAACATTTCATCCGCCGTCGCGCAGCTGGATAGAACCAGGTCTTTTTCCACCCTGTCGCTGAGAACCTTGTAACACCAGCCGTCCTCTGTGGATTTCCCAGCTGTTCCAGCTCCTCCCACTCAGCTTTCCACCGGTAGAAGTCGGTCATGTCTCCTGAGAACGTGGGCAGGCGCGTTCTTTCAAGACTGATCTGCGGTCTGAAGCCATACACCCCTGGATGTGTGCCAGGGATTGCTTGTGGTGGTGCATATGGGAGGTTCGGGAATACAGATGCCTGTGGACCGGTGGGATTCTCGCCAGACTCACTGTGTTCTCCATCAGCACTTGCTTCTTCAACCTTTGCTCCCCCGTTAAGCTCTTCTGTCCGCTTCAACTTTTGCCAGCTCTGCACCCAGTCATGCAGTCTGTTTCCCAGTTTGTATAGCTGCTGCTTGTACACTGTTGTATTGGCCCCAGAGACAAGATTTTCCCATTCAAGTACCTTCCGCTCAAGCATGTTGATCCTCTCCATCAGGATCTCTCTCAGGACTTGACAGTCTTCCTCCGGCAACTCCTTCACGTCTGTGTTCTCAACCTCTGCACATTTCTCCTCTGCACCGTCAGTGTACAGTTTTAGATCGACATAGGCGAATTTGGACCATAATGTCTCCTTAGCGAGCTGGAGTGTATCTGTATATAAAGCAAGGCACTTCTTCGTTTTCTCCCTTGCATGAGCCGCTTCTTCCTCATTTTCCACTTCTTCCAGAGCATCAGCATATTCGAGACCAGCATCGTGCACTCTTCCAAAGTCCACACCAAGTGCTCTGATCTCGTCGATAAGTGCCCTTTTTTCTAGAAGATCCACAGTGAGGGACAGCTTATTGGCTCTCTTGCTGAAGAGGGTTTGTGCTGTTGAGCGTTTTCCTTTCAGAGCCACTAATTCTGCCAACTCCATTTTCCTTCTCCCGAACTGACCAAGGCGCTGTCAAACAGAGGGGTCTATTCGGCCTATTCCTCTTCCGGTGCCCCTTCACAGGTCAACGCTGATAGGATAGTGGCAGACTTGGCTTGACACGCTCAGAACCGTTGGTTTATTACTGTTCCGTTTTTCTCCCCACGGTCTAGTGGCTAGGATTTGGCGCTTTCACCGCCGCGGCCTGGGTTCGATTCCCGGTCAGGGAACCATGTTCCGTTTTTCTCCCCACAGAAAGGGCAACCCGGTGCACAAAGGATACTACTCAGTCTTCCACTTTTTGTTTGTTTTATTCCTTGTTTATTTTATTCCTTAAAAGGGGAAAGCAGGTAATAAACCTGAAATATAAGGATTGCAACATTTTACTTTTCATGCAAAACACAAACATCACCTCTCACCACAATAGCCCAATAAAAATAAGCAATAATAATTAATAAATATCAACCCATTTCCATAACAAATATCACCAAATATTAATCAGCTAGTGATAGCATAATAAATATCATATGTATTAATTAATAATTAGAAATATATAATAATAATAATACATAATTATTTCATGTACACGCTTGATATGTCAAATATTATGCACCATATTCAAATCCTACTGAAAGGTCTATGGAAAACAGCATTTAGTCTTTCTCTATAAGAAACTACAGCTCCCAAGATGCCCCGCGGCAAATCAGGAAGTACAGCACTACGTCAGACAGCGGTCCCTGAGATTCATTCATTCATTTACAAAGCTAAAGAAAACAAACACGGATGGACACGGATGAGACAGCAACGTTTAAGTCCGAGTGTTAGCTTTATGTCCCACAGCTTCGCCATTTCGTTAACTTTTATAACTTTCATAACTGCTTGAATCTACCGGAGTAACTTTACCGTACAACAAGCGGGAGCGGACGTAAACAGTGCAACGATACAGCATGGTAGCAGACAACATCAGCGTACAACATGAAAACAGACAACATAACGCGTACAACATGAAAGCAGGCAAGCAAACAAACAATTAACAGAGCTTACTAAGTGGCTGCACACCGGGTTGAATCACGTTCAAAGAAAACTAATTTCGCTCTTCCTTTTCACAGGGTAAACACCGGTCACATGGACCCGCAGTGCACTCCTCTCTTAAAGAGGCACTACATTATTTGGCCTTTCAAACCCGTTTATCAATGAGTGTTACTTACAGCATTTTTTAGCTCTGGTTTAATGTAAACATTTAATTGAATTGTAAATTAGAAATAACAAAACTATCTATAACAAAACTCCACAGAAAACACAACAATTATAAATCACTTGATCACCTCAGGGAATATTATCTCTCTGTGGATTCCAATTGTCTCTTCAGGAATTTGAACAGTGCATTAACAGTGCACTAATGCAATGGCATTAGAAAAACAAACCACACATAGATTTATAGCACAAAACTGAAACAAACTTTAAAAGAATGCTTTTTCTGTTGTTGTTGTTTTTTTTAAAGAATTGGAGCACAGTGGTTGATGACATTTGTTTTGTTTATCCCCCAAAGTCGATGTCTAGCATCTCTCATCCAGCCACGTATTTACCTGTGGTTGCTCTCACACAGTAGCCTACTAGTCTGAGTTGTCCCTTTGAATAAATGTTAATGTGCCCTCTGCTGGTTCATCAATTTCTTGGACTTTTGTCTTATATTGGTTCCACCTTGAACTGGTTCCTTGGCCCACCGTGAGACATGAGGAAGATTAATGCCACTCCTTTGAAATCTCAGTCACAAAGCAGCAGCGCCAACTCAACCATGTAAATAAATCTTGAGTTTGCCATCTGTCACCACGTTGACTAATATCCAGGTCCAAAATCTAGTCTTGATTTTTACCCAAATTGAAGAGAGAAAGAAGAGAGGGGGTAGAGAGGAAGATTCATCCTTGAGGGTTGATATTATCAATTGGTAAGAAGAAAGGGGTTTGGTTGTCTAGACCAATGTCAACAAAAAGCTGTATGCCTGCCAGTGAGGAAGGACATTTACCACTTTTCTTACTAAAGCCTAGCCTTATAAACACTTGAGCAAAGTGTGATTTCAAAGCTCTGTGTTTGCACAGTTCAACACTGATGATGATATGATATTTGTTGTAGAATCAAACAAGCTCAAGGCAAGGCTTTCACGGAAAGTGTGGTCCTTTGAGACAGAAGAGATTATCAGATTTCCTATTCATATATTTGGCGATATATGTGCAGTGATGCAAATGAATGTCCTCTAACGTTGTTGGCTTCGTGACCAATATGCTTACTGCAAGTTTTGTATGCTTAGAGATGTACATAAGTCTACTTTGCAGATGTGAAAGTAAGTGTGAAAAACAATCTATACAGGAAAAGGTTAACTTATTCTGCCAGGTGTCTATTTTATAACCAAGATGATATGTAAATTTATGTCACAATTAATCAACCGAGAGAGACAAATATGTATGTAAGAAAGTTGATCTTGCATCCATATGTTTCAGAAGCCTTAGATGTGTGCAGAATTTTGAAGCTGGCTCCTTGTCCTGCTGCTAATTTTGGTTACTTCCAAGATGCATGATGATATCGTACTGCAGACAGTCTTTATTTCAGTGCTGGAGGTGCACATAACAGACCAATGGAAAAGCCAGTTGCTGACAGTTTTATGGATCCATGTGATGGTTCCCTGCGAACCAAAGAGACCTAAGGTTTATTTGCCAATAGAAGTGAATGGCTGTGATGTCAAACATAAGTATTAAATGTTTGTCTGCAAATCCTTGGAGAGATATGTGTTGCTTTTAGACTAGAAAATAAGTATATACATGTACAGACATAGTGATAGCACCCAATGTTCATGCATGCATGCGTGTGTGTGTGTGTGTGTGTGTGTGTGTGTGTGTGTGTGTGTGTGTGTGTGTGTGTGTGTGTGTGTGTGTGTGTGTGTGTGTGTGTGTGTGTGTGTGTGTGTGTGTGAAATTACAGCATGTACCTGCATGTAATACCTCTCTGCAGCTTGTATGTTTCAGTTGTTCCGTCATGAATATTGAAATGTACACTGGCATGTTAATGCGTTATGTGATAATGAGTGCTCTGCATGTGTACAAGCATTTGTACTGTAATGTGTGTCAAGTGTATGCCGATTCGCACACAGTCTGGGCACTTTGGAGTATTTTGTTGCGTGTGATGTAGCCATTCACGCAAACAAATCCGCACACACTTCCCCCCTGCAAGTAGCAATGCTCTTAATTATTTAAGAGGGAGCATTGAGTTCATGAATTAACAAACAAAGGCAAGGGTTTAAACCGGAACAGGTTGTAGTGTTGTTTCCTTGTTGAGGGGAGTAACTGTACATCACTTCTTATCAAGGTCTTAAATACTCATAACACTATTGCCTGGTATCATTTTTGAGTGAGTGCTCTTATCAGTTTAGGAAGACTTTAAGGTAATTAGACAAACACTCCAAATGCTGCATCATTAAAATGAAAATGTTTTTTTTTCTTAAGTGAAATCAATCTTTTCAATCAATTTGAAAATATTAGGAGAGAAAACAGTCCAAACAATTTTAGATCAAAAAGCAAATTGAGTGATTGGAGCCACTATTCAAAGTAACATGGCCCACACATTCAGTCTGACTCTTAATATCTCAGAATTGGCTTGCAACAGTTTGTAGTTCTGTAATAAGCCCTGGTGTGTTATTACTAGATTACTAAACTGCATAGAACCCCCCCCCCCCCCCCCACCACAACAAAAAAAAAAAAAAAAAAAAAAAACATGTTCAACACGCTCATAAATACCCAACAACATGCCCACATAAACTTAAGCTATGGCACTCACAGTTTTGTAGATTTACCAGACATTAGCAAGCATACTATGACGGTCTTAGAAATTAAATGAGTGATTAAAACGAGTTTAGTAATCCAAATTTCACACGTGAATATTTCTGAAGTACTTAAAAGTAGTCCGAGGGACCAGATGATGAATGCCATTTAAGTTGTTGGAAAGGGAGAAAATAAGCTTGCGGCAGTCCCAGTTTACTGTAATTTAATTTTGCATGTTGTGTGAATTGCCTTTCGTTCCACTGTAGTTTATTAATGGAAATAGAGGACATTTTGGCCGGTGTTTGCTTCACATCAAATATATGATATTTGTAATATCATAAAGTAACAGAGCAGTTATTTTCGAGAGTGAAGCCTTTGCAATTAAACATTAATATAGAAGAGACCTGAGTGTGAGATTCATATCAGTGTAATAGAATGGGAAGCTAATTCTGTTTAAAATTGATGAATAAGAAAAAGGCGCGTTAGCTTATTTGCATCTTTAAATAGCTTCAACATATTGCTGATGTGAGCTCTGTCTATCAGGCCAAAAGTATGTGGACATCCATGTCCATGTACTATATTTTAGGTTACTTGGTTAGATTTTCTCCTGCTTCCGCCCACAGTCCAAAGACATGCAGGTGTTAGGTTAATTGATGACTCTAAATTGCCTGTAGGTGTGAATGTGAGTGTGAATGGTTGTCTGTCTCTGTTTGTCTCTATGCACCTTGTGATAGACTGGCGTCCTCTCCAGGGTGTACCCCGCCTCACGCCCAATGTCAGCTAGGATTGGCTCCAGCCCCCCACGACCTCGATAGCGACAAGCGTTTGAAGATGGATGGATGGATGGTTAGATTTTCATGTTTTGGGCTAGACCGCTTAAATACAATTCAGGCTAATTCCAATGCTAAAACCAACAGTGATATTTTAAGCCAGTGCTTCACATGGTTTCATTGTCAGTGCCATGCCTGTCTGATATTACTACCACATTGCAGATCTTGGACCATGGCCATTAAAAAGCCAAAATTTGACCAAAAAAAACAAACATAATGTTGTCATAGTAAAAATCACTTATTTTTTTATTATTTCCTACTCCTTAAAATTATTGTGTCCCTTTATATTAGCCTTGACATGTCATTAGGGGACACCAAGTTGACATACATGCTAGTTGTCCATCAGTTGCAGTCTTTGTGTTGTGTTCAATTATTTTGTTGCTGATTCAAACGATAACTAAAAAACATTTTCTTTGTAGCTCTAGAGAGAGTAAAGGTAATTTAAGAATATCAGAACTTTCAAAGGTTTTCCTTTTTTCTCTCATGAATGGGCTACTGCAGTATTTCAGCATCCTCAGTCTACGTGGCTGTACTGCATCTTAATGCTGGTTGCCACCCATTTAAAAAAAAGGAGCAACCTAAGTGCATGTGTCAGTGATTGGTGGATGGCAAGGTGAGGAGATAAAAACTGGAGGTGAGAAACCGATCTGATATTATTTTTATCAAACAATGTTTTTCTCATTCAAAAAATGATACTATAACTTTGATTAATGTTTTATTGCTTATACCGGTACTAGAAAGGTACTGCGGTACCTATCAGTTAAAAATGATACTTTTCAACATTGTATTTGTATCGATACATTATAAACTTTGTTCAACAGTGGGGCAGCGTGTCTGTGTGCAGCTCCTCTCTGCTTCATCACTGCCTGCAGCCATAGTGGATATGGTTTTATAGTGACAGACACAGAGCGAGACACACATGGCTGAGAGTGGCTGGAGTGCTCCTGCCGACCGTCCTCAGCTTGTTGAAAAAGCAAACACACGGAGCGAAATATGGAAGTATTTCGCCTAAGTTGCAGACAGTAAGGGCAAGTCCACTGACACCAAAAAGCCGGTCTGACCAACGACTAACTTAGAGAAACATCGAGCTGACAGACATGAGGACTTCAAAGAGTTCTGAGAGCTGCAGGTTAGAGGCTAAAAACTTCTCCTTTCATGGACCATGAACTTGTGACACACATCACTTTATAAAAACATCATGAACTTTATACGCACTTTATTACTGACTTTACACTAATTGCACATGGTTTTTATTTTCTACAACATGTACTGTATGTTTTTTGTGAGTGTGTATAACTTGTAAAATTGTAAACTTTAATAAAGTTTAAAAAAAAAAGATGGATAACATGAATATCCCCCTGATGTAACGTTAAGTCAAGCAGTGTTTATTTTGTGAGTACACTTTTTTCAACATTTTTTTAATTTCATTTATTTGATTAGAAAAATGCACATTCATTTACATATCTAAGAGCATCAATGTTAATATGCCAGAGTTAGCATTGTTGCTAAATTTAATCCTTAGTCCTAAATCCTACCATCAGAATGGATCGAGGCAGTCAGGGGTAAAGCTAACTGTTTAACTGTCCAATGTGGTTCACATATCTCTGCATGCAAACAGTTCACACTAGAGACATTAACTTTACCAGAACATGCACTGGTGAACATGCACAACAACACCAAGAACCTAAAATTAGCCAAAGAATTGTCTAGATAATAACAAACATGTTCTTGTTTAAATATGTCCAAGTTCTGTGACAAATCTTTTTTATTATTTTTTAAACAGCTGCATAATCATTGTATTGTCGTCATAACAAGTTAACTTGCTATAAAGCTCAGCAAATGTATTTGTTTTAATTTTTAATTAATAAAAATAAATAAATAATTTTAAATCCCATATTCTGTTGGAATATTTTACTCCATTACTTTTGATGATATTTTAGTTTAACACCATGGTATCATTTCAGTATCGGTATCGAGATATTTTATATATTAGATATTTTTATCGTGACAACACTATTGTGAAATAATATCTATGATATTGTGTAGTCTATGTGCACCTATGGCCCCCATGCACAAGCATTTTGGCGAGGTAATTTACTGTAACATATTATTATTCAGATTTCACAATCTTGTAGTTATCTCCAGCAGAGTTACAGGTTGGAATACTTCAGTGTTAAACAAGTACATTTCAGAGGAGCCTTGTTAAACACAAGTGAATGAAGGGGTGACAAAGGACAAGGTAGCAATTGACATCTAAGAGACAATAAACCAAATGCACATTATATGAAATATTGCATTTGATTTCCCTACATATAATGCCATAGGTGTGCAGCAGTTCTATTGTTTAACACCCGGGGACTCAACTCAATGGCTGTTTGAATTTACATTTTTAGATGGCTGCATTACTCATTAATTCCACTTCATTTATGTATTTAACAGCAAAGACAAAGGAAAGTTACTCTGGCACTTAAATGAAACCTGCAATTAGTTGTATGCCTGTGCTTGAAGCCATTGTGAATACCTTTCTACTTAATCAGCCAAAACAACCAAATTAATATTTTCCGCCATTCAGGATGACAAGAGCTTTTTTTGTACCATTTCCAACCTGCACCTGTGATGGCTTGCTGAGTCATAGCCTTTCTTCACGACACCATTCATCTTCCACTGATGTGAAGGTTAAGGACCTGCTCACCTGGCCACCATGTCATTGATTGTGGTGTAACGCTGTGCAACTGTGTGAGAATGCATGTCACACTTTGGCTGCACACCCCTGGTTTCTGTTGGCGTTGTGTGAAAACATTTACAGTTTAAGGGCCCACTGGGTGCCGCGCTTTACAAAGTATTGGCTTCATTTTCTTATTATTTTAAAATGGACCTGGAGGACTGATGTGAGCTTCCAAAGAGAGGTGCTTAGACAGCAAGCAAATGCAATTTGTTTAGTTAAATGTGATGATTATGGATGACTGTCCACATGATGTTTTACAAGTGACCATATTGGGTTGGTGAGTTTCAACAGAATAGTTTGCTGTCTTTAACACAATAACATTGCAAATGTGTAGATACATTTTGTTTTCCCCAACAGGGTCTGTAATAAGGGAGTGCTGCAGCTGCTGTTTGTTATGTTTTATGACACCATTTTCTCATTGAAAAGTGAGAAAAAGTAATTAACATATCCCTTCTCAATCAGAATTCTGATTTTCACAGTAGGTTTAGTCTGAAATGTTAATACTGTACAGTCATGCAGTACACATTAAATCATATATAATATCATATGTGTGTATTAAATGTATTGTTGACACGAAATTCAACTTTGATATTTCATGTAAAGTCATATACATGAACAGATAATTTGCCACCATTACATACTGTGCATGCCAAAAAAAGAACCCCTGAAAAAATGTATAGTAGTTAGCTTTAAATCATTGATATAGACATCTGAATAAACAGTATTAGTATATACTGTAAATACGCCCAAACATCACATGAGCCTGAACATATGGAGTGTCAGTTACCCCTAAGAGTTTAGTATGTCTGTAATGACTACAGTGTCAAGTACCAGGAATTACAACGGAAACATAACTTTAAGTAAAATATGCTTTAAATGGCCTCTCTTAAGTTGCTTAGCAACAAGAGCCATAACCATCAAAAGTGGCACCCTGTGGACACTGTTCCAGCAGTGACTGTTATAGGTCAAGGCCACATTTGGCACTGCGATTAATAACGACTCTAAAAACTGTTTGAAAGGATGAAGGGTAAATGAAAGGAGGATGAATGAATGGATGGACAGATAGTGAGACAAAAGAAGGATAGAATGATTAACAATATATAGAAGGACAGATAGAGTGGTAGATAGAATGATAAAACTATAGATAGATAGAATGATAGATAAATAGATCAAACGATAGAATGATAAAAATGATAGAACAATAGATAATCATTTTTTATGTGCTCTACAGTATATCACCCTCTTCATAATCATGCTTTTCATTCAGGCCCACATTACCATGGCACACACCCTACAGGCTGTCTGATTTCTCAAAGGGCCTTTGCATATTGAATCGAATCAAGTGAAACAGAGCCAGCACAACTTGATGGGAAATGTTGCTCCTCCCAATAGGCAAAACGGTGCTGTCATCATTTTAGCACATCAAGGGGTATTCTGTATTACCACAAAATTAATTTAATCACTCATCACAAATTGACTTAACATACAGACAAAATTCTAAAGCTGATTCTAGTATAAAAACAGATGAAATTGATTATAAAATAGTTTTTGCGGCAGTGGTTTTAATAAGAGAGGCGTTTGAGTTTTCGTCATCTTTCTGATTCTTTGTGCTCCTAGATGTTGTCGCTGTATTGTGGTGCAATTCATAACAAATGGAAGTGAATATGAATCCCTTGCTGGGAGAAACACAGCTCTGTTCCGCTTTCTCTAACTATTGCCTTCAGACTGTGGGTCATTTGAATAACTTGCCAAGCATCAGAGGAGCACTTCATCCTTGGATACCCCCCCCCCCTTTCCTTTCAGTCTGTTAGTAATTTTCTTCATTTACCAGAATGACCTGTGATTTGCTTTCCACTTGTATCAACACTATGTATTTGGCTGTGGGTTATACCTTTAGGAGAGGTAATATGCAACACAGCATTTCTTTTGGAGGCTTCTGACTGTGGTAAAAAGGTTGCTATCTCTTCTTATCTATTATCCTCTTTGTGTCTGACTTAGTACTCAGTGCAAAATAGCAAGTCTTCAGTCCAAAGAAGTGCTTGGTCTTTGTCATGAACATTGCCAATTGCTGTTTTTCAAGTGTCAAGAGATTTTTTTTTCCTTCACCTGACAACAAAAGACTTAAATTGGCCAAAGTGAAGGTTTTTATTTATTCAGACCGAGTGTAAGAGCTCTCCTGACAGGGTTGTGCACAAGGCCGGGCAAAAGATGCCAGAGCAATGCTCCATTTGCCCTCTTTGGATGAGCTACCCCCCTGGATGAGGCTTGCAGTTGTGTAGGGTGGAAGCTGCCACCCCTAAAGAATGCATTGTTGCCACAGTTTTACCGCTAGTTACCAATGCTGTTTTCTCCTGACAGAAAGGCACACAGCAAAATCATGACCATAATTGTTTAGATCAGGGGTGCTCACACTTTTTCAGCATACAAGCTACTTATAAAATGATCAAGTCAAAATGATCTACCTACTACAAAAATGCAAAACATATATTTATTTATAAATAAAATGAGGATTCTTTATATCTACAATGTATGTTGATGTACATGCATAACCGCATGAGCCAATATTGCACAACACAACGAACACAATTAACTATGTAAATTTTTTGTCATTACCCGAGTTTACTCTGATGACTTGCACTGAATTGAATCAGCCAGGGATGCATAGTCCGGACAGTAACTACTGACAGCCAGCCTCAAGCACACTTCCAAATGTTCATCAGTCATGGTGGAACGGTACTTGGACTTTATGATCTTCATGTGGGAAAAGGCTGACTCACATAAATAAGTGGAGCCGAATAATGCTGTCAATAAGGTAGCACATTTCCTCATGTTGGGGTACTTTACCTCTGTGAGTAAGTTCCAGAACTGTCCATGAGCTCTAGACTTCAGCTCAATGTCGGCTTGTAGTGTCAAAATCTCATCTTCCACTCCAGAAGAGTTCAGGTGAAACAGTGATGCAATTTTTGATGCGAGTGAATCAACCTCAGCATCTTCCCGAAAAGGATAGCACATGAATGTAGCAATTGGCTCGAGCAAAGAAAAGTCTTGAAAGCGTTTGTCAAACTCTGACAGACAATTGTCAATCTGCTCTGTGTAGCGTGCACTGTCAAGTTGCACACAGGCCTTCCCTTGCATCTCCAGCTCTGACGCCAGGTTCTGGAAGTTTGCCAAATCATGGCACTGCAGCTTTGAGGAGAGATGTTGCGTTTTTCGTTTGAAAGCATTAACTGAGCTGATCATATTGATCACCATTTTGTCTTTTCCTTGCAGCTCTAGATTAAGGTCATTCAACATGTTAGTCAGATCTGTTAAAAATGCCAAATCTAACAGCCACTGACCGTCATTTAGTTGCGTGTATTCTGCATGTCCAGCTACACGGAAAAACTCCTTAATCTCCGGACAAAGCTCTCGAAATCTTTGCAGGAATTTCCCTCAAGTAAGCCATCTGACGTCAGTGTGTAGCAACAACTCAGAGTGGTCGCAGTCAGCATTCTCCAGATGTGCACGGAATAGCCTTCTTTGAAGAGATCTGGCGCGAATAGAACAGGCGATCTTCGTTGCAACATCCATGATCTCTTTCATGTTGAGCATTTTAGCGCATAACGCTTGTTGGTGGATTATGCAATGGTAATTTAGGAAGTCTGGGAAAGCATCGTCCTGCCTGCACTTTGCAATAAATCCATTCAAGCGGCCAACAATTGCGGGTGCTCCATCCGTGGTGATGGACATCGATTTGTACACTGGGAGCTGAGTTTTCCCGACAAAGTTTTTAAAAGCCTGAAATATGTCCTCCCCTCGCGTCTGTTCTTTCATGGGCAGTACTGTTAATAGCTCTTCTTTTGTAGAGATATCACTAAACACCATACGAATGAAAATGCACATCTGGGCTGTGTCACTCACGTCCGTAGATTCGTCCAACTGCAGTGAGAAACACTCGCAATCTCCGATGTCCTTCCAAAGTTGCTGGGTTAAATCCTCCGCCATGGCTTCACAGTGCCGTGTAACTGTACTTCTCGACAGCTGGAGAGCTTTGATCGAAGATAATATTTCTGCCTTATTTTTAAAGTCTCGGAACAATGAGTCAGCGGCTTCAACGCATGCCTCTTTTACCATCTCTCCGTCTTGGAAGGACAACTTGTTATTAACGATGATGTGACTCACACGGAACGATGCTTCGGTGGCGGCATTCGCTTTCGAAGTTTGTTGCGTGAAAAATGACTGCTGTCCGGACAACTGGGATTTCAGTTCCTTCACTTTTCTCTTTCTCAGCTCGCTTTTCGGCGGGACGTCGGTGTCGTATTTTCCATGAACAGTCCGAAAATGCCGCTCCACATTCCCATTTTTTGGTATTGCGATGGTAGATTGACAGATGAGGCAAACGCACTTGGAAAATGTCATCGTGAAAAAAAAGTCCTCCTCCCATTCCGTATGAAAGTGATACGTTTTTTTCTTCTTACTTGGTCCAGCTTCCCTTCTCATTCCCTTTCTTAGGTTTAAGAGAAAAAACTGAAGGCTGAAAACTGGCGGTGACTCCATGACAAGCTTGCTAGTTAGTTAGAACTTAGCGCAATTTTTGCTCATGCGCAGTGACCTAAGTGTCAGACAAAATTCAGATGTCATCTGACTGGCTGCCCTGTATATCAATCAAAAGACGGGATGGATGATAGGCTGACGTCAATTTTTTTTAATGTCACGCGATCTACCAATACTACCTTTGCGATCGACCGGTAGATCGCGATCGACGTATTGAGCACCCCTGGTTTAGATGGAATCGATTTAATCAAGTAATTAAGTAAGTGAATTATTTGTGAGTAGAATAATGTTATTACATTTAATGAGGAAAAGAGAGATAATAAAAGATAATTCTGTAGCAATGTACACAACATTGCAGAAATCAGTATGGATAAGATGTTTAGGTGGCTTTAAGTCTTAAAATCACAAGTATCTCACCCTGCAATGACATCTTAGCACTACTTAAGGATTTAGGATATAAGTATAAATAATGTTTACTTCTCAGATTAATGCTGCTTTGGCACTCACAACATGCTTTTCTATTTACTATCTCACTCTAGGTCAAGCAAACAAGACACTTTCATGTATGGGCTAAAATTACTTATTAAAATACTTTCAATGGGCCTCATTTATCAAACTTGCGTGGAAACGGGTGCAGATCTGAGCGCATAATTGGTCGTAGGAAAGGACCCAAGTGTGATTTATGAAACATTCGTATCGGACCAATCTCAGCGTACGAATGAGCGGGCCTTTATAAATGCGGCGGTTGAATTTGATCGTCATTAACATGTTACGCCCCTAAATATTCCTGTTTCGGAGGCCTCGCCCACTGAGGTCAAACACGGAGAGGAAGAACGGAGATTAGAAAAGAAACTTTTCCGACACACAGATCGGCATCCTGACATCCGAGATGGAGCAAAATAAAGATGTGCTTTTTGGCAGTCTTAAGAGTGGAATAAAAGGGGCCCATAAAAACACTGTATGGAAAAAAATAAACCGAGGGATTTAAACCGAAGCAGCGCTCCACTGTGACCCGAGTGCGCCTGTGCGCACTGTTGGACAGGTGTGCCGTATTCAGCACCCCTGCCGTGAATTGCACCCCCTCGCATTATAGCTGATATTCAAAAGATCCATTTAATTCATTTTATAATTATGGCTGCAGTTTATTTCCACAGAATATAAAAAAGGTGTTGTTTTGTGTTCGCTATTATCCAAGTTTGTGATTTTAAACTCTTTAAAATAGTTTAAAGACTGTAAGTAACCAATGGTCTGACCGTTGTGGGTTACCTGTATATAAATTACTCCTATAGGTGGAAACAACAGCCTTCTGATCCAGAATATCACCTATAATGCGCGGGGTGCATTTCACGGCCGGGGTGCTGAATACGGCACAACACTGGCGCTACCGGTGGGTCATTGGGTATTCCGTAAGAGGATACCTTTGTCATCTAGAAGAACCATACCAAGATGTTAATCATCTGATACCTTGTTTGATTTAATGCAATTTATCGAGGGTAGCCACGAACCGAGGAGATTAATTTGGCTCTGCAGTGCGTCTTGCTGCAGCCACGCGCCAACACATTCATTCATTCATTCAATGTCGGGGTCGCGGGGGGCTGGAGCCGAGCTGTTTTGATATTTAAAAGAATCGTGTGTGTGTCCCCTGGCCACCTGGCCACCACGTTTAAAAGCGACAGCTTGGCATCACACATCACCTGTACATTTATTGAGTGGTAGTTTTGGCGATTGATGAATGCGTAATCATTCATGGATGGTGCCTTCAGACGCACATGAGTACAATAAATCGCTCCAACCACAATTTTTATATTTTTTTTTATTCGTTTTAAGAATCCATTTTTATCTGTTCTTAATATGTGACTGCTTATGCTTAATGACAGCTGAGGTTTGTTCATTATTTTCAGACAGATTTTGCTGTGCTGCACCGCAAATACACAGGCTCAAATGTACGTACACGACCTCAGACCTGACGTGAGATTTGATCGTAGCTCCCGCTCACGTCCAAATTGATAAATACCGACGTTTGCCAGGAAATGGTCGTACGCACGTTTTTCTGCCGTACGTTCGTTTGATAAATGAGGCCCATTGTGTTTCCACAATAGCATTTCAGTCAGGGTTTTTGCATTTAGCCTGTACATTCATTTGCAGTAACCCATTCTCATCCCAATTCGACACATACATGCATACTATCGTTTTGTCAGGACCCTTTGGCATCACTTGTCAATGATGCTCCAAGTCGCTGTGTTAAACATGGAAACGTGTTAATTTTTTTATTCAAACGTAACAGAGTAAGACAAAGATCGTGGGTGGCGTTAAGGTTAGGGTCAAGTAGCGTTAGGGTTAGTATAACGCTGCATTCAAACCCGATGTGATAGATGAGATGAAATTGCAAAAAAAAGGGATTAATGCGCTGCTAGATCCTATCTGGACCATCGTGACAATCGCACGTTTGGAGCGTCGGAAAGCCAAAGGAGGCAAACAAGGCAGTTAGATAGCAGAGGAGGTGGCTAGCTAACTCAAGACCGGCCGTAGCTCAGCCTGCAGCTATACCTTACACTGCTGTTGTGCTAAATGGGAAGTTATGCTAGTGCTAACCAGGGGTCTGAATGCTTTTAAAAGAACAGAAAAAAGCTCTTAGATGAAGTATGTGGCTCTTAAAAGAGCCGTTGTGTTGTAGTGAGATCAGGCCGTCAGTGATTTAACCTCTGGAGCCGTACAGGCTGCTGACCTGCTTCTTAAGCACACAGCAGGTCTCCTCGTAGATCAGACCGGGATACGCTTTACTCTGTAGTGATGTCTTTCTTCTTTTGGATTTCCGGCAGACTAGACACCTAAATGCACGTTGCTGCCATCCACAGATCATAGGTATATCCATATTATATCCATAGGAACAGTCCGCTTTCCTTGATGTAGTAAAGGACTGCAACAATGGCGGCTTTAGGGATCCCCTGGATAATATCACAAATGTTATCAAACCTCTACAATGATGCTAACAGCGCTGATTTGCTGATTGGCAAATGCGCCACAGAGTCGTGTGAATTACCTGAATAGTTCAATATATTTACTTGAGTAACGCGCTGCCCGTCTTGAAATTGCATATGTAGATTGACTTTGTATGTAATCATGCTGCTTCTATCGCATCTATCGCATCTATCGCAGTAACTCCAGTTTGTGTGTCTGCTCAACGTATTCATCACAGTTTTCACTGCAGAGGTCCTGGCTCTATTCAATCATAAGAACAGTAGAGGACATCTGCATTTTCCGCGTCTTCCACATCTGTTCTCGTTCTCGTTCTCGCGGGATGTTTCGTCCGGGTTAGAGCACTGCTGGCGTCTGGCTTGTTGACTGCCGCTTCTATCCCTGTCTCCGTCCAACGTTTTTCGTGTCTATCTGTCTCTTCTTTCTTTGTTTTATTTTTATCCCCTCGTCTCAGTGTCAGTTTAGCCGTCCAACCGCCCGCGTCTCTCACCTCATCTCGCCTCCCCGCAGTTCTCCTTGCTTCCCCCCACTCCCGGACTACCAGCTGTGTTAGCCAGCTAGCTAACTGCCAGCCGGCTAAACATCCTCCACCACTGGACCTATCTGCTTCTCCTCCACTGGATCTCCCCGTGTCTCCGAGTGTGTTGCTCGCTCGCTCACCCTGGACCTGGCTCCGCTCGTTTCCCTCACCCGCTCCTACGCTCCCGGACTATCAGCTGTGCTAGCCGGCTAGCTAGCTCCGCCTCTGATTTATCTGTGTCGCCTTCACTTCGCCTGCCTGTGTCTCCCTGTCTGTGTGGACCGCCTGCTCTGGACCGGGGTGAGTAAGTTGTGTGCTTGTGGTGGTGTATGTGGCAACCTGTGACCGTCCCGCTACGTCTGCTGCTAATAACATCAGCCACACTCCCTGCCAGTCCGTCCGACGCAGCCTAGCTGAGTGCCCCGCTAAAAACATTAGCTCAGCTGTGTAGCTATCTTGCCGGCGTTCAGGGGGGGAACCCCCACTCCCTTCCTGCTCGTCAGCGGTAGCCTAGCTGTCTGCCTAGCTTACCACCACCAAGCAGGCGTACCTGGGGGGAATCCCCATTCTCCATCAGCTCGCCTGGCTAACTGCTGACACGGCAATGTGGGCTCTGCCTACCGCCCGGGAACGGTCCGGGCCAACCAACACCACCCATTCCACCGACTTCAACCCCTGGTTCACTGCTGCGCTCACACAACTCACTGCCTACCAGCTTCTAGCTACCCAGATGCTAGCCACTGCCAACATCCTACCTCGCCTCCTTTCACCATTACTGACCCATCTACACCCTGGATCTTCACCTCTGCTACTTCACACTCTCTCGACCCTTTCCTCCACTCCACCAACTCCTCCCCCTCTCACCTACACTGCTGCCGATCTCCACCGCCTCAACAACAACCATCGCCTTCCTGCTGCTGCTGCCACCGCAGCCAGCAAAGCTGGGATCCACCGTAATCGCCGCTTCATCCACCGAGGCCCTGGCCCCCCCCGCAACCATCACCTCCCTGCTGGCTCACCTATCCCCTCATTCTGGACTAACTCTCGCCCCCCCGCTCCCACTTCCCGAACTGCCAACCTCAACAACCTCCGCTCCCCCTCCCCCGCTCCTCCATCCATCTCCCTTGCGCTACTGAACTGTCGCTCCCTCTCCAACAAATCAACTGTTATATCTGAACTGTTACTGGACAATAACCTCGATCTTCTCCTCCTCTGTGAAACCTGGCAACAGCCGCTGGATTACTACGCTCTCAACCAAGCCACTCCTCCCAACTACAGCTACATCGCCAAACCCCGCCTTTCCGGCAGAGGGGGAGGCGTTGCCGTTCTCCATAAACAATCCCTGACCATCACTGAACTCAATCTCAACCTCCCATCTATCTCATCCTTCGAACACCTTGCCTTCTCCCTTCCCAACTCTATCACTGCTGTTCTAATCTACCGTCCCCCGAAGCCACACCCATCTTTTCTCTCTGATCTGTCCGACCTCCTCACTATTGCGTCCTCCCTCTCTCCCCGCCTCCTACTTACCGGTGACCTGAACATCCACATCGATCAGCCCAACGCCCCACTGACATCTGACTTCCTCTCTCTTCTTGACTGTTTCCACCTAACCCAACATGTTGACTTCCCCACCCACACCAAAGGCCACATCCTCGACATCGTCTGCTCTGCCTCCCTCCCCGTCTCTAACCCACATCCCCTCCCCTTTCCCCTCTCTGATCACCTTTGCATCATCTTCTCCGCCCCTCTACCCTCCCCCCACAATCCCAAAAAGCGTGCCATCTACTACCGTAACATCAAATCAGTCAATCAACTCTCCCTCTCCCAGCTCATATCCTCTGCCTTCCCCCCCGACTCTGCCCCCTCTTCCCCTGATGACTACGCCACCATGCTCAACTCCATCCTTTCTGACTCACTTGACTCCCTTGCCCCCTGGAAAACGTCCTCTGTCTCATTCACCCGCTCTACCCCCTGGTACACCCCCGAACTCCGCACCATGAAACAGACCGGCCGACAAATCGAACGACTCCTCAAACGAACCCACCTCACCGTTCACGCTGAAGCCTACAAACACCACATCTCCTCCTACCGTGATGCTCTCCACGCTGCCAAATCCGCCCACTTCTCCACCCTCATCAACAGCACCAACAGGAACCCCCGCATCCTGTTCTCCACCGTCAACAAACTGCTCCAACCCCCAGACCACAACCCTCCCTCGTCACCAGACATCTGCAACTCTTTCCTCCTCGCCTTTAACAATAAAATCTCCCAAATCAACAGCTCCCTGACTGCCACTGTTGGCAACTCCTCCACCAACTCCATCCCAGTCCCCTCCCCCCTCCCTGACCACCCGCCCCCCCCTTCTCTCACTGCCTTCTCCCCCATCGACCCCTCCTACATCTTGGACATCATCTCTGCGTCCAAATCAACCACCTGCTCCCTCGACCCCCTACCAACAGCTCTAACCAAGGCCTGCCTCCCCGTCCTCATCCCCCACCTCACCACCCTCTTCAACCAGTCTCTGTCCCTTGGTCTCGTTCCCTCCACCTACAAACTTGCCTCCATCACCCCCATCCTTAAAAAGCCCACCCTTGATCCAGCTAACCTCTCCAACTACCGTCCTATCTCCAACCTGCCGTTCTTCTCCAAAACTCTGGAACGCATTGTCGCCGCCCAACTTCACTCCCACCTCCAGTCAAACAACCTCTACGAACCCCTCCAATCCGGTTTCCGCCCACTTCACAGCACCGAAACTGCCCTTGTCAAAGTTCTCAATGACCTCCTCACCTCTGCAGACTCCGGTGCCCTCAACATCCTGCTACTACTCGACCTCAGCGCAGCCTTCGACACTATCAATCATTCCATCCTCCTCGAAAGGCTGCGCCAGCAGGGTGTTGAGGGCACTGCCCTCGACTGGCTCACCTCCTACCTCACCAACAGGCAACAGTTCGTCTCCCTCTCCGGCCACACATCCACCCTCTCTCCTGTTTCGCAGGGGGTCCCTCAAGGCTCAGTCCTTGGCCCCCTTCTCTTCATATGCTACCTATTCCCCCTTGGTCACCTCATCCGCTCACTCAACCTCGATTTCCACTGCTATGCTGACGACACCCAGATCTACATCCGCACCAAACCCACCCAAAATCTTCCACTCAACCACATTGAAACCTGCATTTCTGCAATAAAAACATGGCTGTCCCAGAACTTCCTCAAACTCAACAGCGACAAAACAGAACTCCTCCTCATTGGCACCAAATCCACTTTAAACAAAACCCGACCCATCTCACTTACCATTGACAGCTCAATCATTTCTCCCTCCCCCCTTGCACGCAACCTTGGTGTTATCCTGGACCCCACGCTCTCCTTTGATCACCACGTCCGCTCCATCGTCAAGACCTCCTACTTCCACCTCCGCCGCATCGCCAAAATCAGACACTGCCTCTCCCCCCCTGCCGCTGAATCCCTCATCCACGCCTTTATCTCCTCACGTCTCGACTACTGCAATTCCCTCCTCACTGGCATCATCTCCCATTCCCTCCATAGACTCCAAATGGTTCAGAACTCTGCTGCTCGCCTCCTCACTCACACCCGCTCCCGTGAACACATCACCCGCATTCTCTACACCCTCCACTGGCTCCCGATCAAACAACGCATCGACTTCAAAATACTCCTCCTCACCTTCAAAGCTCTCCACCATCTGGCACCACCCTACCTCTCTGACCTCCTTACCCCCCACCGCCCCTCCCGAGCCCTCCGATCCTCCTCCTCCCTAACTCTGACCATGCCACCTTCCAAACTCAAAACCTTCGGACACAGAGCTTTCTCTAGAACTGCACCCCGACTCTGGAACTCTCTCCCCCAGCCCATCCGCGACTCTCCATCACTCACAACATTTAAATCCCGTCTAAAAACCTTCCTTTTCTCACAAGCCTACAACCTCCCCTACCCATAACTACATTCACTCCCGGCCTCTCCCCCCGACCCCCCCCCCACCCTCCTTCCGCTCTCCTCACCCATTTCAGCCCCTCCCCTTGACCCCCCCCCCCCACTGCTCTTCAATCCACCCCCCCCACCTCTATTGTTGTACCTGTTTCTGGCTATTTGTCTGTACCACCATTACCCCATGCCCCCTTCGCCTTGCTTCCCTGTCATCCTTGTCATCCTTGTCTCCTGTTGTTTATCGTCTGTATATATTATATGTCCTACTCTGTAAGCGACTTTGGGTCTCTGAAAAGCGCTATATAAATAAAATGAATTATTATTATTATTATTATTATCTATCGCATCTATCACATCATGCGTAGGTAGTATAACTACAGTGATGCACAGGACATAAACAACACCCGAAACCGCGGCCTCCTTGGTGAAAGTCCGGTATTTGTTTGACCCATCCACCACAACAACCAGGCTCCTTACTTGGATAATAACACCGCGGATGGGTTGACAGTTGAAACTGGAGTTGCCGTAACAAAACCATGGTATTTGATGCCCTGGTAATGAGAATGAGCTGTTGGCAGACAGTACATCACCAGTTGGCATAGTAACAACATGGTCACCTGTCCAGTCACAGCAGGCTAATAATGTCTCACTGTTGCTTATTCAAGCAGTCTTCATAGTGGCATTTTCTCATCATGACGCAGAATGCATTTGTCACGCGAGTCAAACATCAGGACTGAAGAATATCTACCACGCTGCTGAGGTGAACTGAAATATTGTCCCCTGATGAAAGGACCAGTGGTTTCCTTATTTTCCACTGTGTTTTTTGCATCTTTAGTTCCAATTGCTGACATGAAATATGTGTATGTGTAGAGGAGTCAAAAATCCATACCTCTTTGTTTTAGCTATCATGTTGTATGTGTAGCAAAAGTCGGATGCTTGGATTCTGTCGCTTTCTGAATTCAAATTCTTGAGAAAGAGAATTAAAAATGTTTCCTGTCACTGTGTCTTCTCTTTCACTCTCTGGCTGTAGTAACACCCCCCACCACCACCCCCCACCGCCCTGCTGCTTCCTGCTGTGTTCTTAAACATTGGCATCTGTGGCTCTGCAGAAGGGTTGGTGGATCAGCCTGTCTGCCGCGGTGGCGGTCATAGCAAAGCTGCAAGCTTCATGTCAATGAGAGCTTGGCTCAGCTTCGAGGCCCCCAGGCTATCTGAGCACAAGTCTCGTCAGACCACATTGGGACCAAAGAAAACCTCAGCAGCTCATGCTAATGTTTTCTGGTTTTGATTCCCCCTGCAGTCGTGTGGTTTGTGTGCAAAAACAGACTGAAAATGATGATTCTGAATGCTCATTACACCAGGGTGGTCCCAGAGATTTGAATCATTATATGCTGACAAAACACAGTAGTGATTTAAGGGAGGATTTTCAGACAACAATCACAGAGACGGAGGGTCTGTTTGCCTTCCAGACCTGTTTATGGTGCAGACACAGCTCACAAAAGGACAAATCGATGCAGAGCTACTCAATGACTCCTATTACCCTAACAGGAGAATAATGATGGGGATCATCTCCACTGCCACACAACCCTAGTGAGCCATGCCTGCAGTCACATCAGTCTCTCATTTTCTAATTTTTCACTCAGGATCTCATATACTCCACATTGCAAGAGAATCTGAGTAATTGAGCAAATACATTGGTTTTCTTCATGGGCTGTGTTTGTTTATTGGGCATGATTGGCTTTATTGGACAAAACATGCACTCTTTCTTCATTGCACTGCCGGAATTAGTACTACTTACTCTTTCCATTCATTTTTGAAACAAAGTCTGCTATGTAAGATTCGGTCACCTGTCCTCTCACAGCGTCAAACCTTGTTCTTTTATTCCTGAATAACTGACATTCACCAATATCCTGTATTATACTGATGCCTTTTGTCATACAGGGGCATACAGAAAATAACTTTTTCTTCTCAAACTATGACATGTCTGAGTAGCCTAACTCATCCTGAAAATAATTTTCATGAGGGCTGCCTTGCTAAGGTATGTAGTGACTATGCTATAAGCCAGAAAAATTAGCAAAAACATACCTGGGGAGCAAATTTCAAGTCTAAAGTTTGCAAAATCTGAAATGTATTTTAGTATTTAACAAAGCCACTTGTTCGGAGCCTCTCTTTACTGTGAAAAATAAAAGCACTCACAGTATTTATTTCCCTTTAAATGCAGAAGCAAATAGAGGGGCACAGCAATATAAAGGATGCAGTAACAATAAAGCCATTATCAAGATTGGAGACTAGAGCCAACATGAGTGTGGAGCAAAGCAAAAGGAGACCTCTTATTTAGCAAACTGTAAACACAGTAGCTTGTGGCTTTTGTGTTGTGGCATGAGATGGCATCTATCAGTAGGGGCTGAATTAATCGAAAAATCCAACACAAAAACTGCTCTCATTTAGAGACATCCCACTGAGATTATAGCATGCATCTCTGCAGCACAAACAATCCCTCACTCTCTCTCTCTCACACACACACACACACACACACACACACACACACACATTTCCAGAGTGCTAGCAATGTCGTAGGTCCCGGGGCTAAGAAGCTTTCTGATTTACTTTGGTAATCCCAGCTGTAAGTCCCCTTATGACTGCCCGTGTGCACTCCTGATGCTAAATAAGAGAACAGAGCTGTAAAAATGTAATTACTCCAAATCTTTATTTCGTTTGGAGGTAATTAGCAATGTAACATTACAACCTTGGGAAGATTTCTTTTATGACACCAATCTGAGATAAAGTAATATTTACAGTAGATTTGAAGGCTTAGAAGTGCCTGGTAACCATAACCAATTACAAATGATTAGCAATCTTGTGCTTGCAATATAAATGCCAATGTTAGTGTGTGATTTTAGAAACGTGTAATGTATTTTACCCCCCCTTTAGATTTTTGGTTATGCATGGATGGTAAATCGTGAAAAGGAATACAAACTGTGTTTTTTTAAATGACATTAATGCTTAAAGGTTAATGGCTATTTGGAAGAAGGGAACATACTGTATCTTATTAAAAGTTACATCCTCTCTCCCGGGAGGGACTTGCATGTAGGAAATTGTAACACCGAGGTCGAGTTGAACACTACAGTGGAGTACTGCACAGTGGAGAGAAAAAAATGGCTTTCATTAAGTTACACTGAAGTTAATACATCAGTGATGATAAGCTCTCCAAGGGGCCAGCCATCTCACCAGCCAAAAGATTGAAGTGTCCTATCTCCTACAATATGAGGAAAGAAATGAAATATTCTATTCATTTTCCGCAGATGCATATGTAAAGTAAATTAAATCAGAGTGTACAGAAAAGAGTAGAAGAATTTCTCATGTTGTGCATCACAAGCTTTGGGCACATATGTACTGCAGTATACTGGGATGTGAACACAAGCGATATAGGTGCTTGAACGGTCTGCTCATCGCTATGCAGTGGAGCTCAATGATGGGTGTTATTTCAAAATACAGATGCTCAGCAAGTAATCCATCCTCTAATTTGATTATCAAATTGTCAATACAAAGTCAGGCACTATAGGGAGGCTAGATTCAAGTTGCATCAAGCTCTAATTTAGCTGTCTGGTAACCAATGCTGCTTGTAGCAGCGGGGGCACTGGGTCATATGCAATTGTCAGCTTGTTCACACTTTTACAGCACATTTCAAGCATGTGATGCCATACAGTGGGGCTCTTGTCATCCAAATATTAGAGGAAGTGTCATTACCGCTGTTGTCAGCATGCAAACCCACGCTGGGAAGGAAGAGCCCTACATGCTTGTGAACGTAACTGCGCCGCAATTAATTAAAGTGTGTGGCTTTTTCCAAGCAAAGAAACGCCACAGTTAAAGCTGGAGCACCTTGAGATGGTGTTTCCACAGTTAATATTTAACCAATTAAATCAAAATGACTTTGCTCTGGTTTGATTATCACTTACATTGCTTGCATTGGATCTTCATCAACAGTAATTGCACTTCAAAGAGGATAAAGAATGATCCGCCAAGACAGATCAGGGCATGGGCAGAAGGCATGTATGCAAAATGCAGTAGCTCAGAGTTAAATGGAAATAAAGAAACAAGCATGGATGCAAGATGAGGCTAAAAATCTGGTTTCACACTCACTGGTGTTCATCTTCATAGAGCGAAAGAGGCGTATCTGACAGGCTCTAAGTGGTTAAAGCAATCTTAACAAGCCAGCTTTTGGATAAAAAAAATACAGAATGTTAAAACACTTGGTTACAATTTCAATGTGAATTAGAAGCATCTCAACTACAGTCTTGAGCTCTGCAAAATAGAAGATGGATGGCTGTATTCAAAAGCTTTTATGACTCAGTTTTGCAGTTTTCAAAGGATGACAACCGGGTCCTTTCTGTGTCAGGAAAACACATTGTTTCCTACCCAAGTTTGTTGTTTCCATAGTAGCTTCACATAAACCACGTCCGACTGGCGAAGGCTGGGTTGAACTGATAGGTCCAAGGGTACTTCTCTGTCAAGATTTATGACCTGCCATCGATGGATCACTTTTCAGGGTGAAAGTGCTGTCAGACGGACCGGACTGAGCTCTCTTTAATTTACACTGCATCAGCATGCTTCGTTGCAGAAGAGAAATGTTACCAGCATTTCTGATGTACTGTAAATCCTAAAGGTTCTCAAGTATGAGGTCTCAGTTCACCAGAGCCACAACAAAATTCTACACTTCACTTTTGTCATTAAAGAAGTAAACAAGTGGACTTACTTTCTAAAACCATCTTGAGTTATTGTTCGTACGTGACTGTTTTGTTAGCATGCAAATGTGCCAGTAGGGCTTTGGTTATGTTGTAGGAGAGTCGTGAATTTGAAGTCAATAAAAAGAAAAATGATCATTGAATAAAATGGGAAAGGTTGGCAAAGTTATTGCACAAAGTGTGACCCTTATCTTTGCTAAGAAACTCATTCCAGGGGTCTTATCAACATCATTTTCATTCTTTTATCATTTCCCGTGTCAGCTGAGCTTGCACAAGGTAGAATTAGTTTAGCCGGTACCTATCTTTGATCATGTGCAGCAGTTCACATAGAGAGTAATTCGTTTTTTGCAGGGACTCTATAACAAAGGTATTCCAGTATTTTGGATTGTGCAAATATGGATAGAACTCCCCCACCCCCCACCACCCCCATCGTGAGTCAAACAACATGGATGATGTTGTTTGCATTTGTCACTTCCACTGATGAGGGGGCAGGAAAACAACTGAATATGTTTGTGTTCGAGTCGTTTAATAACCAATTAGTCATAAAGCTTAAGCTTTAAACACAATTCAGATGGATATAATGAGAGCACACCCCCCACCAGGCAGCAATAACTTCTGAAGCTCTTATTTTCATACCAAAATGACATTAGCGTGAGGTATGAAAAAGACTCTTATAGGAGGAATGTGGTCATTATCAATGGTGTATGTATCATAAGCAGCATGGTTGTCAGTTCTCTGTGGATAGGGGGTTGTTATTCTGCATGCAAGGCCTAAATCAGGGAGCCTATGATTCACTTTCCATTTCAGAGTCAATGTAACGTGACTTTTCCTCCCTCATCATCTCTCTGTGAGGATTACGTTATGGCTGTCATACCAAATTGCAACTTTGTAGAGAAAAAAGAAGCATGAGAAAGAAACCAGTTCAACTCACTCCTGTGGCAGAAGAAGCCTTTGTGTAAATCAGGGAAAGTTGTTGAAACAGCTAGATTTATTTGTCGTGCCCTGACACTGAGTAGACGACCTCTTATGGCATTTGATTTTTGCTTACATCAGTCATGATCTAAAACTAGAATGTCAACAATTTTGCTAACACAGCCAAACAGTAAGCAAGTGCAACAACACAAGACATCGGGGGCCAGCTAATGATACTTACTAGTCAATCTCAGAACCCATCGTCTATCTGTCTGACTTCAATTTAGCCTCTGGGTCAATGACTAATATTTCAACCTTTCAGGTGTAGCCAACATATATCTGGGCCAAAACTTCCTCATCGAAGCGGCAGTGATCGTTTAAGATCACTGGTCCGATTACCAACTTGAGATGTGAGAATGGAGTTGAGGTTGAGAGATGGCGTCCCTATGAATGCAGATAAACAATAACAAAAAGCTAATGAAAAATGAAATAATTTTCAGACAATAGCCGATGGGGTCCGTGATTTTATTTCAGTCAATCCATTCCGCCTGTTTTGTTCTCCATACACAACCACAGCCTGCTCAAAGGTTGTTGGTGAATACTGCTTGGACTACAAATTCAAGTCATTCATTCATTCATTCATCTGCAACCGCTTGTCCTTGTCGGGGTCGCGGGGGGCTGGAGCCGATCCCAGCTGACATCGGGCATGAGGTGGGATACACCCTGGACAGGACGCCAGTCTATCGCAGGGCACATAGAGACGAACAGAGACAGACAACCATTCACACCTACGGGCAATTTTTTTTTTAGAGTCACCAATTAACCTAACACGTGCATGTCTTTGGACTGTGGGAGGAAACCGGAGAACCCGGAGAAAACCCACGCAGACACGGGGAGAACATGCAAACCCCACACAGAAGGGCCCCAGCCAGGATTCAAACCAGGAACCCTCTTGCTGTGAGGCGACAGTGCTGACCACCACCCCACTGTGTTGCCCAAATTCAATTCAATTCAATTCAATTTTATTTATAGTGCCAAATCATAACAAAAGTAATCTCAGGACACTTTACAGAGTAGGACCACACTCTATGACTTGGATTTACATAGACCCAACAATTCCCCCGTAGAGTGCGGTGGCAACGAAAACCTTCCCTATAACAGGCAGGAACGTCGGACTGACCCAGCTCTGTAGAGGATGGCCATCTGTCTTGACCGGTTGGGGAGGAAGAAAAGGAGAGAGAAAGAGAGAAAAGACGGACGGATCGACAGAGAGAGACAAAGGCAGACACAAAGACAAACAGACAGACACACTTCCAGAGATGCAAGCAACCACAAAGTAACAGTGACTATAGTGATAGCTAAAGCAATATGAATATGACTTTCAAGTTATGACAGTTAATCCAGCAGAACAGCAAGAAACAGGCACAGCCAAGGTGACAGAACATTGGAATGATAATAAATATGGTGGCAAACATGGAGTATAATTAGTTACATGCATTGATGCGACATGAATGATACAGACAGACAGGATAAAAGCTTAGAGTATCAGTAAAAGGATTATCCCCGGCAGACTAGGCCTATAGAAGCATCATTAGGCAGAACAAAATCATCTTAAAAATAACAACATAGCTGAGGGCTCGTAAACCCTAGCTGTAAGCTTTATCAAAGAGGAAAGTTTTAAGTTTACTCTTAAATATAGGGACAGTGTCTGTCAATGGAAATGTAAACAGAGTGCTTCCACCAACCAAATCGTGTCCTCCTACAGAGCCTACATTCCAATTGAGAATCTGTTTATAGAGATTACATACTGGTCCAACAATAAAATATCCAGCTTGGCGTCTTTCTTTAACGTGGTTTCATGAACACGTTCATGGCAAATCCTACGTAAAGTTATGCATAGAAATTTGTAAAAATTTGTACGAAAGTCAAAATACGCTAAGCTGGAAGTGCAACAACACACACAAAACAACGTTACATGACTAATTTTATCCAACAAAAGGTGATGGTTAGGGTTAGGCATGAAAAACACTTGGTTAGGATTAGAAAAAAAGCCGTAATGGACCGAAATCCTCCTTGAAAAATCACTAACCCAACGCACAAATAAACAACGATTTTTGCCAACAAAAGGTGACGGTTGAGGTCAGGCATGAAAAACACTTGGTAATGATCAGAAAAAGAAGTACGGACGGGATTTGAACCCCACTCCCCTGGTTTGAAGTCCTTGCTGTGTGCCAGCCAATCTCCCCCGTCCTGACACCATATGGGGTGCCTCATTGTCTTATACTACGTCACATGCTTTCACTGTGGGGGATACACACAACAAATATGTGGAATAGACAAAGATATCTGCGCATTACTTTTCGCTGTTATATTATTTACGGAAACTGCATGAGAACAGTCTGCTTTCTTGCTGCTTTGCTACAGTGCGGACGCTTTTCTGCTTGCTCTCGCCTTTGCTTGCATTTTTTGCTACTATCTGCTACTATTTGCTTCTCCTCAATAAGAAACAAAGAGCAACAGCTCCTGGATACTTACAAAACCAGTGGGATTATATTTCTTTTAGATAACAGAGGCATTTTTCAATATTTTTACGACTTCCTCAACGCTAGGCAGGGAGGCCTACCATTCAAGATAAGCCTGAGCCTGTGCTACAGTGCTAAAGGTAATCACCAGAAGATGCCTCCCTTCTCTATGGAAGATTACCACAAACTACTACAGAAGATTTTGCTGCTGGAAACAAAAATTAATCGGTTAGAAGTATTTATAGAAGTGAATGGATATTGTGACAACAATACCACCCTAGCACTGACTGAAAACAGTGGACAGGGGCAGGCCAGAGCCCAGCAAACTAGCAACGATGAAGCTACGAGGAAACGGGAGGTCCCTGTACAGGGTAATAAATCTACAAGCGATAATCCTCCCTGGAACACACTTGGGGCAAAGCCAAAGAGAAGACCACCTCCCTGCGACAAGGGAGAACGGATAACCGGGAGGACCCAGCGCCCCGATATCTCTGATCTGACCGGTTGGCCTGCGCTACCATCTCTATCCAGGCATAGCGCTTCATCAACTCCCCTGCCACGGAGGACACAGCAGCGGACAGCTGAGAAGAGGAAAAGTACCAAGAAACTTCCCCAGCAAGCAAGTGTTCAACTAAAGAACAGGTTTGCTCCACTGTTGTCGGACAATGGATCCCCCTCTGATTGCCTGAATAACCCACCATCACCACGCAGAAGGGTAAGACCTGCTAACTTAAAACCACCGAGAAAGCTAACAAGTGGGCCTGAAAATCTGATTGTGGGTGACTTTTCTGTAAAAGATATGAAAAGCAATAATAACACCAAAGTACTCTGCTTTCCGAAGGATACGGTGTCTGACTTGGAAAAAAGAATCCTGGATATTGTGGCTGCACACCCAAATGTGAAAAATATCATTCTGCACATTGGTTTTAATGACATTGAAAAACAACAATCAAGTGAGCTGAGAGAGCACTTCAATAAACTCTTTGAAACAGTCAGCGCTGTGAATGCTGAGGTGTTTATCAGTGGTCCTCTACCCCCGATCAGGAGAGGAGCTGAGAGATTCAGTCGACTTTACTCGCTGAATGAGTGGCTCTCCAGCGTTTTTCTTGCTAGTTCGATGCATTTTATTGACAATTTTAGCTTTTTCTGGGACCGCAGGCATCTTTTTAAGGCAGACGGACTTTGTCTAAATAAGCTGGGAGTAAAGCTTTTCATGACCAACATGTCTTACTTCCTGCGTCATCCATCTATCATCACTGCCAAGGACAACAGACAAGAGGAACCAACGGAAAAGACAGACACAACACAGCTTATCATGAACGTCGAAGGAGGACCGCCATTGCAAAAGGAGAGCGCTGACCATGAGAGACACCGGAGCAAAGAGGAGACGTGTCCATCCCCCTCTACCTCCCCTTTCATTTCAAATGGGCTTGAAGATCCCTCCCCCAAACCCCCCAAGCCTAAATCCAGGTCTCCATCCTTCTCCCTTCCTCAAGTAAGCCTTTCTCCCCCCTTATCCCCTTTGGAGTTCCGGGAGCTACCCCCACCCACTCCCCGCCCTACTCCTATTTTTACTCCCCTTGACCGACCTCAGCGATCCCCCCCTCAGCGTCATCTCAGTGGCACCTCCCTCCCACCTCCTGCCCCCCCTCCACGAAAGTGTGCTTCACAAACCCTCAGCCCTACTCCGCCCCTCTTACGTAAACCCCCTCTACTCCCTCAACGTCCACCTCCAGTAGTTCATTCCAGCTCTGACGCTGCCCACTCCTCCTCCCCCCCCTCATGGCCACCCCCGCCCCGCCCTGACAGCAGTCCTGAATATTATTGATACAAAACAGGGTTCAGCAGTAGACCACATTATCAGCTGGGCCCAAGGCTGCCTACGTCAAAGCTTGGCACCTTCTACATTCCTGTTGTGACTACCAAGAGAGAGAACATTGGGAAACGTAGACACCCTGCTAACCTAAACAATCTCATTCCTATCCTCTCCAAATCAAAGTCAACATCGAAGCCTGTCAATAACACCATCAGGATGGGTCTGCTCAATGTTAGGTCTCTGAATAACAAATCATTTTTAGTCAACGATTTTATTACTACTTCCAAACTTGATTTTATGTTTTTAACTGAAACATGGCTGGAGCAATATAACAGTGCAAGCATTCTGATCGAGACATCACCCCCCAACTATAACTTTATTGATGTATGTAGATCTGGGAAAAGGGGGGGAGGGGTTGCTGCTATATTTAAAAACATATTTCAGGGGAAACAGATGTCACTTGGTGATTTTACATCATTCGAATACCTGTGTGCTGTGTTGAAATGCTCTCCCAAAATTCTTCTGTTAATTATTTACAGGCCACCTAAATACTCAGCAAATTTTTTCGATGATTTTACCGAATTATTGTCTAGTATCTCCACTGACTTTGACTGCCTAGTTATAACTGGTGACTTTAATTTTCATATTGACGATTCGAATGGCAAGGGTGCAAAGGAACTTTTTACTATTTTAGATACATTTGACCTGTCTCAACATGTGAAAGAGGCTACTCATTGTAAAGGACACACCCTGGACCTGATTATCACAAAAGGTCTCAATGTTTCTGATGTTCTTGTGACTGATCTTTCATTGTCTGATCACTTCTGTGTTTTCTTTAATATTTCTTTAATTCCGGAGACACAAACAGAATCAAAGAATGTCAAAAAGCGCTACATCAATGAACATGCTAATGTACTCTTTAAAAATGCCATCTCCTCGCTACCACCTCTAAACCCATGCCATGCTGATGATCTTGTAAACAACTTTAATTCCAAAATTGTGAATATCTTAGATGTCATTGCACCGGTTACAGTTAAAACAATTTCTGGTAAGCAAAAGGCACCCTGGAGAAAAGCTGCTGTTGTAACAGCCCAGTGAAGAGAGTGCAGGAAGGCTGAACGAATCTGGCGAAATACAAAACTTCATATTCACCATGACATCTATAAAGAGAGGCTCCATGCCTACAATTTAGTCTTAAAAAGTGCTAGAGAAACATTCTTCTCCAATATCATAAACAGCAACACTAATAAGGCCAAAACCCTATTTGCAACTGTCGACAGACTGACCAACCCCCCAACACAAATACCAGCCGAACTCCATTCCACACAGAAATGCAATGAGTTTGCATTCTTTTATACTGATAAAATTGAAGGCATCAGACGTGCCATCAATATCTCAAACAAAAAAGTTGGATCACCACCCCGTTTAGGCCAAAATAACACAGCAATGATGGCAAGCTTTAATGCCATAGACTCTAAAACTCTAGTGGAAACAGTGACCGATCTAAAGCCAACCACCTGCTGTCTCGATGCTTTACCTACCAACTTCTTTAAGAATGTTTTTGACTGCCTATCAACAGACGTATTGCAAATAGTTAATAACTCTATTCAATCGGGCAATTTCCCAAAGGCCTTCAAAACTGCAGTCATTAAACTTCTTCTAAAAAAGCGGAGCCTAGATGCCTCTATTATCAACAACTACAGACCAATTTCAAATCTACCATTCATAAGTAAAATAATTGAGAAAGTTGTACTCCAACAACTAACTCACTTCTTGGCTTCTACTGGCTGCCACAACAACCTCCAGTCAGGATTTAGACCTTTTCATAGCACAGAGACGGCCTTTATTAAAGTTATAAATGACATCCGTCTTAACACAGACTCTGGCAAAACTTCAGTACTAATGCTATTGGACCTCAGTGCTGCATTTGACCCTGTCGACCACTCAATACTTTTGGACAGGTTGGAAAACTGGGTGGGGCTCTCAGGCACAGTCCTAAACTGGTTCAAGTCATATCTACAAGATAGGAACTATTTTGTTTCCATTGGCGACTTTGTATCAGAACAAACCAACGTAACGTGTGGAGTCCCCCAAGGTTCAATCTTGGGGCCGACTTTATTTAATATCTATATGCTCCCACTAGGACAAATCATGCAAAATAATAACATTGACCACCATTGCTATGCCGATGACACCCAAATCTATGTAGCGCTATCACCAAATGACTATCGCCCCATAGATCTACTGTGCCAGTGCATTGAGCAGGTCAAACACTGGATGTGCCAAAATTTCCGTCAACTAAATGAGGATAAAACTGAGATAATTGTTTTTGGTGCTAAGAAAGAAAGGTCTAAAGTCATCCAACACCTTCAATCACTGTCCCTGAAAACCTCAAATAAAGCCAGAAATCTTGGGGTTATTATGGATTCTGATTTACATTTCGACAGTCACATCAAATCAGTAACAAAATCGGCCTACTATCACCTTAAAAATGTAACAAGACTTAGAGGGCTCATGTCAGCTCAAGACTTAGAAAAACTTGTCCATGCCTTTATAACCAGTAGGCTAGACTACTGTAACGGTCTCCTTGCAGGTCTTCCCAAAAAAACTGTCAGGCAGCTACAGCTTGTTCAGAACGCTGCTGCTAGAGTTCTAACAAAGACCAAAAAATGTGAGCACATTACACCAATTCTTAAATCATTGCACTGGCTTCCTGTACGTCAGAGAATTGATTTCAAAATCCTCCTGCTCACATATAAATCACTTCATGGTCTAGGGCCGAGGTATATCACTGATATGCTCCCACTACATAAGCCTTCTAGATCACTAAGATCCTCTGAGACCAATCTGTTAGTGGTTCGCAGAGTAAACTCAAATCAAGGGAAAGCATCTTTCAGTCATTATGCAACAAACATAAACTTCCTGAAGATTTGAGACTTTCACCCACTCTGACCACTTTTAAAACTAGACTGAAAACTTTTATGTTCACCTTAGCTTTCTGCTAAATCTTCGCACTTTTAACGTCCGCACTGTTTTGATTATTGTCTATGTTTTTATTCTCTTTGTCTTCCTGTAATGCATTTGAATTCATGACATGTTGTGCTGTGAAGCACTTTGAGTCTGCCTTGTGTATGAAAAGTGCTATACAAATAAAGCTGCCTTGCCTTGCCTTGCAGCCTTTTATTTGCAAAGTTCTCGCCACTGACTTAAAGTCAGTCCAAATGTTCGATGGCAGCTCAGTCACTCTCTCCTTTTTTCTTCTAAGCTTCCTCCGTCAGCATCCTCTTTGTCTCTTCGCCACTGCCACGAGGCACCATTCTACCTATTACAAGTTAGTGTAGCATCAAAATGATTTTGAAGCTGTTGTTTTAAGGTAAAATAGTCATGCAATGTTGCTTAAAATTACTTTTTTTTAATTTGACATTTGTTTCCGTAGCCTCAACAACACACATCTTATTTGTCTCTCTAGCATCCCTTCCCCTCTCCTTTAACAGCACCTGGCAGTTGTTTATTCATGCCTGAGTAAGAAAGAAGCAGCAGTGGGAGAGCCTTGGTAATACCTTAGTAAGGCTTGCTGATGTAAGGCATGCAACATGAGGCACAAAGAGCATTTCAGAGCTGCTATAAAAATACAGGCGGTGATCATTTTCCTTTTGTAATTTGCATTTTTCAGTACATAAATGTTTTCAAACAGCCAGGGAGAAGCAGTACAGTGAGATTATTTCTGTGAGTGATTCAAAGCTATCTTATGGTTGAAAGGCCAAACATAGGGCCGTTTCAGCAGAAACCTTGGTGTAATGCGCTGTAATTTTGAAGCCCCCTCTCTTCAAGATCTTAGCACAACCTTCCTGCTTTCATTAAAATAGCTGCCATTTTCATCACAGCAGATGTCCCTGCACTCAGCATACGTGCAAGGTCATAAATCCAGATTACCTACTCCTTGTGTCACTTCTTGAGCCATCTGGTGTGATTTAGGAAGTGGGTGACACTATTTTCAACACCAGGTCCTCCCCGTCTAAGGAGAAGGATAGGCTTAGCTCAGAAATTCCTAAGCAACAACTTCAGTCAATTAAAAAATAGCAAAAAAGGTGATTTAATATGTCCCCTAGATTTTTCTTTTTATTCATCTCTATATTTGTATAGCATCTGTTTTGTGACTTTAAAATAGTAATAGCATACAGCTCCAAGGACATTTTAAGAATATTCTTTTGATTGTGTTGCACTGCATATTTATTTTTTTTCCAAGTGTCCTGAAAAAAGATGGTAATGGAGTAAAACATGCAATATCTTAATACACTAGATTGCTATGAATCCACAGGAGCAGTATAACATTCATACATATAGTGAAATACATATTGGTATATTACTTATAAAAATGAAAAAAGAGAATTAAACACAACATGCTTTTGTCTGAAATATGCAAATGTCAACCCCCTTGTCTTCAGTGGTAGTTTGACCAGGAACTTTTTTAAAGTATATTATGTGAAGGACCTAGTTGATGTAGTGCCGGTACTGAAATGTACCCCTGGCTTCTGTACACTATGTCAGATAATGAGCCAATGAAATATAAAAGGAAAACAATGGATCCGTATCAAACAGTCTGTAATCCTGGCTCGACACAGAATGGTATCTAATCTTCTGTCTCTCCTCCGTCTGGATGGATAACTCTCCTTGTGTTAGCAGGAACTTAATTTCCAGTCAGTAAGTGGATGAGAGACAAACCTGTCACATTGTGAAAGAGAATCAGAAAATTTTAAATTCCAGCTTGAACGTCAATAAATCTAATTTGGTGGGCCCATCTCACTATGGATGGAACATATGCTCACTGCACTTCAGGAGACTTGGGAGAGTTTATACCTCAAGCTTTGATGTGCCTGTGGGTCGTACCTAACACCAGAATTTTAACAAGGTTTAAGCAGCACCGTAAGTGAGTCCTGAGCCCCACATTGTGATTTATCTGATAGGTCTGATTTAATTTTTCAAGATTCAAAAAACCAAGTTGTAACTCACAAATGAATCAACCCACATTCATGTTTAGCAGGTTGCAGGTTAGGCGTATGGAAGATCTATTCATTGTCAGACCAGTTCTGTATCTGGAAAACCTGTTATACAGGCAAAGAAGGTAACAGCAGGTGTAGATGTCTAAATTCCTTCACATGAGAAAAATAAAGTTGGTACAAAGTACAAACACGTGCCCCCGAAGCAATGTTTCTTGGGAAACTTTTAAAAGAAGTGGACGTAGTCACCGTGGTGTTATCAATTGGACTGCTGTTTTTTATCCACTAATTTTGCATTTTGGCTGTCACCATCTTGTTTTTTGGAGCCAGAAGTGACGATCTTTGGACGAGAGGGCCAAGCTTGGGAGGAGTGAGGTGTGGATCTGACTAAGAACCAGAGGAAACTGCGGTGGTAGTGACCTGTCAATCACAAGGTAGCCATACCCTATACCCGGCTTTATCATCTATTTGGCTCTAAGGCTCAATCCCATTTCACCCCTTGCCCCTACGCCTTAGCCCTATCCCTCAGATTTACGCGTTCATGTGTGGAGGTAAGGGTGTCTCAATTCCCTCTGGCATTGAAGGGAAGGGCTAAAGGGGAGGGATAGAGGCCTCTACATGCAGAGATTTTCCAGATCCACACTCCAAACTCAGGGCTTTTGGGATACTATTCATTATATCATGCATGTTAGTTAGCATGTTTTATAGCTAGGCAAATGAGAAATGGGTAGGGCCAAAAATGGGACAATAATTTTCAAAATGAACATCATGTCAAGAAACTTGAAACTAGCGATTGAGACATAAACTCATTAAGAAAATGTTTATTAGTTAATAAATCAAATGAAAAGTAGGATCCTTTTCTCATTGACTTCTATATAATCAGACTTGTTTTTGCAACCAATAGAGCCACCCCCTGCTGGACATTAGAAATAATGCAGATTGAAGGCACTGCCGCATTGATTTCACTTTTTTCTCTTGGTACAGAGAAAATCTTTTTGGGATAATTTCCTTTCTTTCTTCAAAGCACCCAGAAACACAGTCAGAGGACAGAAAATATAATCCTATCCGAGTTCATTACTGGAGTGTCAAAATTGTGGAATCTATTATGATCTTTGCCTTTAGGCTCTGCACATTGACACACATATAATTCAAAACTGGTATTGCCGTTACTTTTGTTGCCAGTGGGTTTGTTCATACACTGCAGGTCCAGACTTTCTGTTTTTAAAATGCTACCACTGCAGCTCTCTGGGTCTGGTTTCAGGTGCTTCACATCGTGTCCTTGTTACATAACATTCTTGCTTAGTACAGCTTTAATTTTGGACAGTTTAAAATAAAATCAGACATTGCAGTCAGTGCAGTCATCAGTGTTTGCTGTACCAGGAGGTCTTCTGTGCCTGCCAGGGACCATTGAGGATATGGCACTTCTTCAATGTAGTGGACCGGGAGAGCTACTGACACCCTGGGCCTTGTGATGGAGCATCTCGCCCCGCCAGGTGGACATGCTTATTGTCCTGCTTTCTTATCTCTTCAGGGCCATTCCTCCTGAAGATCACTGGGACTGACAGAGCAGAAGAGTAGGCATTCCTACAGAAATTTCTGGAGCAGGCAAGCCCATGGGGAGAGTGTTGGCGATGTAAGCGGGGAAAATCTATGGCATCTGGACTAAAGGCTGTCTAGAGTATCCTAAACAGTCTCTCTGACATTCAAAATGTAGCTTGTTAATTAGCATTACTAAGGATGTTTCACTGATAAGGATGGTGAATGGAGACTCTCAGCTGGACGCATTCTCTCCCGCTGTTCCTGTTATAGTGCATGGTAGTATCCGTGGAACAATTTAAAGCACCCTTGGGGCTAGATCGATGAGACAGCCAGTTTGTGTCCTGATGCATTTTTATTTGACAAGTGATTCCATATCTCAGGATGGATTTTCATTGTGTGACTGACACAGGGCTGTACTTTGATGTGACGGAAAAATCATTCCATTACAGAAGAAACGTGTCTGAAATAAGTTTTGACATTGTGGCACCCTCCACACTGAATTTTAATATTTAATTTGGTATGATGATCCCTCTGTGTTAGATTTAGTACAAAACAAGCATCCAAGAGATAAATGAACATGACTCACTATAACTACCTTTGAAACCTCTTAATGTTTGTAGAGATGCTCTGGGTAGAACAAATTGAACTATGCTTACTCAAGAAAGGATCCCCTCTGATACTACTTACATACATACATACATACATACATACATACATACATACATACAGGTGCATAATGTCAAAATGTTTTAAATTTTCAACCCCAAAATATTTTGTGATATGCTGAGTCCCATTTCTGGCAGTATTACCAATATACATTGACATAGTTGCTCTCACTTAACAGATTTGATTAGGTGAGCTCTTTATTGTAACACAAAATAAAACAAATATTTTGACTGTAAGGCTGGAAACCATTTTGAAACTTAGCAACAAACATCTTCTACATTGTATCTGTTAAATATGTTTTGACAGCAGCAATTGATGCTAATTATCCACAAAGAAACAATGACATGAAAAATATATTGTTATAGCCTTTATTACATTTGAATAGTGTAAAATATGTGTGTATATATACAAACTTATGTCCACTTATATCTTTTCTGCACTACAGTTCTGTTTATACCTGTTTCAACAGTCTACTGCATGTTTACATCATATACACCCGTTCACATGTCTGCTTACATCTGATACACGCATGTCTTTCTACATCTCACGCCGACGATGTTCTCCGTATCTAAACCTCTGTGACTGGATTCTAACCTGTACTAACACACTAACATCCTGACACTTATTCTACCTGTACTAACACACTAACATCCTGACACTTATTCTACCTGTACTAACACACTAACATCCTGACACTTATTCTACCTGTACTAACACACTAACATCCTGACACTTATTCTACCTGTACTAACACACTAACATCATGACACTTATTCTTCTTTTACACTTATTCTTTTTGATAGGTTAAAATGTTTTTGTATAGTTGCACTGTCGTTATTTGCTGCTCTGTGTGCCCCGAATTGCAACCCGGGGACAAATAAAGTTTTTTTAATTGAATTGAATTGAATTGAATTGAAAATAAAAAGATGTTGACCTTAAAGTCTTTTAATGAATTCACCTAACTACCAAAATCCATCAAGTACTTTTAAATGCTTCTCACGTCAAGTACTAATATGCCACTAATTTTGAATAATTAATCACAAAGCATGAAATTAATAAAAAATACTTTTTTAAATCTTTTGACAGCCCATGAAATACATTATCCAAGTTCTAATCTTACACCTGTGTTAATTGTTCATTCATGCAAATACACATTATATTATATTTATTTATTTATTATGTATGAAACATATAATTCAACAATTAAAGCAATGCCAAACATTTAAAATTTAGCCACAGTTTTATGTATTTAGAGAAACCCCTTTTGTTTTGGGATTAAATTAGTTGTCCCTATATTACTCTGACATAGAGGCTTTCATGATGTGTGTATGCTTATTTATTTATTACCTTTTTAAAGGTGATAGCACAGCCAAGTGGTCAGAGAGAGTCCCCTTTTACGTGCAGATTAGAGACATTTTAAAACATTATAATGAAGGTTGTCTATACCTAAACTATGTGTTATAACTCATAAAAAAGCAATCCCCTCGTGTGTTAATATACCTAATAACAAGGGATCATCCTGGTATTAACAAGAAGCTGTGGTAAAAGTGCCCAGACTTACACACACACTGCGATTGCTTTTCTCACAACAAGCCTGCTGCTGCTGCTGCTGCTGCCCATGTGGGATTTCACCATCACTGCCACGAGCAGTAACACTGGACTCCGAAGTGAACACTTTCCACTCCTGTGCCTGGAATGAGAATTGTATTGCACATTATACAGCTTAATTAGTTAACAGATTAAGATGTTGCCCTCACATTCCAAAGGCTGTATTAGCACACTGGATGGAAAATTACTCTGCTCTGTGGCTACCTCTCATGGCATTGTTTGGGGTGAGAGTGATGGAGTGGTTGGTGATTACTGCACAAATCTCTCATTCGGATGTACTTTCTAGCTGTGGAATTTGGAGTTAGTAGAGATTTCTGTTGGCCTTGTAAGTTTGTCAGACAGTTTTCATTAGATTTAAGTCAGAGGTCATTGCATGATGTAATTAAACTATGATAATGTTCTGGTACTTAATAAAAAAATTATCTGTATGTAACCCCCCTGTAGTAGGTCACAATTCATGTTAAAATCCTTATGATTCTCATGAAATAAAACCTATTTTTTATTGTTATAAATGGTCTTCATTTTTTCTGCAATATCCATTCAATGTACTTACAATCTGTAATTAGCTGTCTATGTCGTTTCATTCGTGGTGAGATCTGCCATCCCTGCCCAGGATTCACATTGCCCATATAGAGTATGCATACCCACAACACAATATTTTTTGGTTGCAGTAAACAGACACTCCAGTTGTATTTCTGACAAAATAGCTGCTCAAGGAGTGTCGGCTGTAGTATTAAACCCAACTTGCTGTTACTACGGTAATCAGGGGTGTTGCAAAATCAACTAGGACTGAAATCTAAGGATTACAAATTTAAAGGACCTTTGATGACAACACTGCTAATGACCACTGTGGGACTTTCAAATAATTAACTATAATTCCATAAATAACAAAATGCAATGCATTTTGGAATACAAAAAGGTGCAGATGGGAATGTTAGTTTTTATAATGGTACTCCATAATGTCCTGTCATTGTTAGTTCTTGGTGCATTCGAGGGCTCAGAGGTGTCATTAGCAGAAAGCATGCTTTCCCAGAGCTGTGGCTGCAGACTGACGAAAAGGGTTTGTTTCAGATTATATTAATCTGGGAGGTAAAGGCATCCGCTTCCCCAGGTCAAGATGCTACCCAGTGTTTGTGTTGCATCACAATGCTGGAGGGCGGTTTTGGGTGGGAAGCATTGATCGGGCAGGGTATAAAGGCAACTGGCATGGAGTTCACAACCAAGATGCTGTAATTCTCCTATCATGATCTTGATGCTCTCTGTAGAGAGCCTCAGGTTTTAAGCGTGTTTCTTGGAGTTGGGAGGGAAGCGTGACAATTCCTCGGGTGAGATGTTGACTCTTGATCTTTCAGGCAGTATGAAAGATGACCTTTTGGAATCAGTGTTTCGAAGAGCTGCTCTCTTTTGTGAACAGAGAGCCGCAAGGGAAGCATTTGTTCCCATAAACCCCTGCATAGATTACATGTTATTAAATGTTGACAGCGCTTGTGTGTGAAGTGTTTATGTGTAGATTAATGAAATTAACAAAGGGTCAACTGCAAATGTAAAGGTTTGGAGAGGAGAATATACTATGTACACTTTCAAGGTATTCATAAATCCACTGGTGGACCAACCAACAAGACCAGATTCAGTGACCTGACTTTCAGCACAAACACTTCTTGTTAGGGTGGGTGAGAAGCTTATCCCACCGGATTCTCCATTCGCCCTCCTGCTGCATGGCGGTTGGAGCCCATATTTAGCAGCAGACGCTGACATGCTTGACCTCTGCCAGCGAGACACACAAGCTGGATTACCTGGTGATACGCTCCTGATTCTCTAATCCCAGATCTGTCTCGCAAAGATTAGCACTGAGGAAATGAACCGCATGCAAGGCTAGAGAGTGACAAGCCTTAACCACTCTCCCCCCACACACCCAATTGTTTGTTTGTTTTTTTCCTTGAACCACACTAAAACTATCTCTTAGTAAATAGCTGCTGGAACAAGTGGCTTTAAAATATTCATTGAGCTATTTCCAGCTTCCCCAAAACATTGCTCTCATTAGATAATGATTTTCCCACAACCAGGGGGAAGAGGGAAATTGTTTGTTGGCCTCATCAGAACAGAAACACCACAAACATGTCATTAGACATCCTTGCTTCAGCTGGTGGAACAGTTTGATCTATGCCTGGGCAGTGGACAGTATATTTTAATGTAATGTATCTTTAAGAGAGAGTTTTAAATTAAATTGAAATTGGCATTTTCACATACTAGTGTATATTTGTAATTGTACATCTGTGAAGTGTAATGCTGAGCTCAGACGACCGTTTTTTTTCTTAGAGAGGTTTACCTTGTGATGATCACTGTCATAAAGCCATACATTCTTGTCATGACTTTGCAGAGACATAGCAGGCTGCATATTGGGCTTCAACAAATTAAAGTATTCCATGACACATACAAATGGGGTTAATCTCCCGCACACACCTTAGTTTTGAAAAATGGTCTGATCAACCATTATACACGTTCCCCTTTGTGTTCAGTCATCATATGACCTACTAATGAAAACACTTATTTTGTATTTGCTGCTGAGCTGAGAAATAAGATCTGGGAGTCTGTGGCAACTTTCCCGTGTTAAAATGAAATGCGCCGCCTAATTAGTGACGCTTTTTACATCATTCCGCTTCTCTCTTCGCCTCATGCCGCATTACGCGGATGAGAGCTGCCAGTCTACTGACGATTTTCGAGTTCTGTTGTTTCTCCATCATGTTCGATTCCCTAACTCTGTCTTTAGCTGCATGCTACCACCTGTAACTGATGGTGTTGTTTGTAAGACCCCTACAAATTCTACATTCTATTTATATATATATATATATATATATATATATATATATATATATATATATATATATATATATATATACACACACAGGCACAGCTAATGTGCTGGTCTCACTTGTAAATGTGACACATATTCCACACATTAGAGTGTACATTGGTGTTCTACAACATAAATGAGCGCAGCCTCCTGAGGAATTAACTGTGTGGGAGATGGGAACTAAAGCAGGACCCGAACAGAGCTCTAGTGAACAGTTTTTGAACAGTCTTACTGCTCAGTGGGGGAGCATCTTGTTGCCTCGAGATTATGGAGCCTTATTCTCAAAGGAAACGAGTGTATCATGCCAAAGCAGCCATGGCTGAAGGAGAACATTTTTCTTTATGTAGTTTTAGTTGCATTGTTACATTGCATCTAAACCATGATCAGTCACTGTTGCAGCGTGAAGTTATCTTGCACGATGTCTTCTTTAACTGTTTGCTGAAAATGCAAATGTGTCTACAGAATGAATACAGGGTAGTTGCTATATAGTTGAAGTATGAATAGAATTTTGAGTTTTTTAATACACCTTAAAAACAGGAGTCGAGGAATTTGTGAAAATACTGTTTTCTCTGCATTTGGAGTAATGTGGTGCCAACACAATTCAGTCTCTATTCTGCTGAGCATTCTGTCTCATGCAGACAGTGTATAATTGTCTATAACATTGGTTACAAGTCAGCAGACCCAGAGATCCCACTTACTATGAGGTAGAACTGCCCACGACCAAGGATTTTCTTGATACCAGTGGTCGTCATTTTCAGTGAATTTTGCCAAGACACAGCTTATGGTCGGCTAATGACTTTTGGTCGACCAGTTCTTGGTCGACTATTTGGGGGCAGCCCTACTATGAGGCACAGGGTCAGAAAAACCATCTGATCCTTTTTCTGCAGGTAGGGTTTTGGGTGTGTTTCATGCAGGGACAGAGCAGCTCGCCCACATACATCTCTAGAATCTGTGTTTGTCAGCGGGGAGAAGTGAATGGTATTTAGTTAGTTAGTGATGGATCGATGTGTTTTATAGTTGTCATTGATGGAATATCAATATTTCTGATATCTGAACTTATTACATCTATTGCTTCACTGGTCAGAGCTCATTATTTTTATCATTATCACTTTTGTATTTTAGAGGCAGTTATTTTGCTTTTGGTATTTTGTTTTCTTTAAATAGTGCTAAATTGGAAAATTCCATTTGCAGAAACCCAAACGTTTTATCGTTTATCGTTTATTATTCACTTTGCTAATGAGTGTGGGCTAAAAACTAATTTCCATGATTTTGCTACCATTTTGTTATTTTTTGTTAGCAGAAGCTTTTTCTGAATGGTTGACATCACAAGTGGAGCCTGATTACTGTAAAGTGCTGTGAAAAGTTAGATTTTTTCACTGCTTGGGGACATAGACTGAATTTAGTTTTTTGTCAAATCTGGGGATGTTTTTTGTGTCAGAAAAGTTAAAAACTAATTAATGAGCCTTGGTTCGTAGGCCAAAACCTATTTGTATTCTGTACAGAACAATTCGATTGACTTGCTGCTTTTTATTCTGTTCAGGGTCATTGGTTTGCTTGATTACATCCCAGCAGACAAAGGAAATAGAAACTCAAAAAACAAAATCACCCATCCTGTGATGTAGTTCATTTCAACACAGTTTGAGCTTGTACAATGTGTACTCCAAATGAGGCGGGCAGGATTTATATGAAGATTTCATTGAGGCAGAGTCGCTCTGTTGGCGGAAATAATCAAATTAGTTGAGTTTATTATTCAACAATTTTGAAAGCAGGAACTCTCATGGACAAATTAATTAGAATATGAATGGGTATGACTTCTTTCATTCCTGACATTTGGCAACCATGAGTAAACCAGCAAACTCCCAGGGGAATTTAATAGATTTTTTTTTTTTTAGTTACTTACTCATCTTATTGCTGGTTTTCTAACTAAGAGAACTGTAATGCCAAAATGTAACATTGTATAAAGTTTGCATAACCAAAACTCCAGTCTGCTGAAAGGAATTCAGTGATCTCCTGTGTTATGCAAGATCATGTCTGCCACAGTCTAGTCCTGTTGTCTAAGACAATTTGAGTGACGCAGGTGTCTCTACATTGCCTCCTCTTTATGTGAATGACATCTGCCAGTGTCAATTTCCACTGAACAGTTTTGTTCAGGCTTCAGGCACCTTTCTGCTTGTCTCGTCTGCAGCGAATCCCTTTCAGACATTCAGGTGGTGTTGCTCTAAAAAACACGCTTGTCACATCATGTTTTATCAAATGCTCCTGACTCAGCATAATGAGTGAAGCTCTTGGAGCCACTATCAAAATGTAACTTGTATCCATGCCAGTGATGCCTTCGGACTAACTGTGTTAAACCATCTGAGAGGCTGTAAAAGATATTGAAAATGATCCTTAGGCCTATCAGCGTTGGGATACATTAGATGCTGTTTGGAGACACAAGCTGAGATCGAGGCTGACTGGGACTTCAGCAGTAAAAAGGACATTATTCTAATTGGTCCTTATAACGTTACAATTCCCATGTATCCTTGTAATTCTGCAATTTCAACTGTCACTTAATATTACCGTCATTTTTTTCATGGTACACAATATCCACTGGAAGGCTCAGAATACTTTTTTTAGCAAGGAGATATTGTTTTGCATATGAGAAAGTATTATTATCTGCATCCTCCCAAAGAAATAGTAGTAGATTGGGTTTTAATGTAATTATAAGCATGATACAGTGTTCTTTAAGATTTTTTTGAGTTCAACCATGTTTCATGAACAGTAAAAAACGTTAAGCTGCAGTAAAAGATCCAATAGACCAAGCTTATAAATCTATCAAGTAGGGTTAAGGGTTAAAACATAGTATAGCTGAGGAAAGCTGATCTGCAGACGGAGCCTGTGGCGAACACTGTCTGCCAGAGAGTGAGACCTTTTGACCCCTGACCATCCACCATCCATAAAACCAACCATAAATTACTAGACCGTTTTCTCACAAAGATCCCTGAAGATCTTTCTTACTCCCTACTGAAAAAGTCTGAAAGATGTAGGATGACTTTTTGAAACACTTACTGTCTGGCTTTGAATTTAGAATATGATGTACTTTGAATAGACACATTCAGTACCAAGTTCAGTTGATCCCTTTTTTTGTTACTTTTTTGCTTTTAATTATACGATGTAGAGGCCGATAAGTAATGATATGAGAGAGACAGAAGAGGGTGACATGCAACAATGCCCCCTGGCTGGATTAGAACCGGAAGTTGCAGAGGGGTGTGTCTTAGGTCATTGTGATACCCTTCAGATACAGTAGACTCTATTTACTAACTAATTACTGATATATATTGTCCATATAAACAAATTGCTCAGCATATTTGAATCACAACCAGCTACATTTACAAACCATATTTGCACGGGAATCTGTGAACTTAATCACATACATGTTCATCATTTGTCAAGTAAATAATTCACCACAAATTACCTACCATGTTTCAACAAGTCGACAGGTCATCTGATATTATTAGTTCTATGCTGATAAGCATCCTTGTGACTTGCGTTCGTATTGGCTGCTTTGGCAATTCTAATTAAAAGTTTTGACAGAGCCTCGACATCATTTCCAGGGGATAATGTCAGTAGATTTGAGTAAAATACAGACTTTGCCTATCCCATGCTGCACGTGACACAGATGCGGGGTAATAGAGAGCTGCAGAAATTAGTACCCGGAAGTGAGTTAGCATTTTTGCACTTATGGTTCCCTCATCTCAGAGTCAATGTTTTTTGAATGGATGCTGGGTTAGATGCCTTTAATATGGTATGTGGTCAACAAAGAGAGATGAGATAAAATACATCAGTAAATACCCCACTTGTGAACTCTGAAGGTTGTACGTGTCTTTAAAGAGGCAGTTGCTAACAAGTGGCTAAATGAGAATACAAACATCATCAGGCCATACAAGCGAAATCAGTTGTAAGCTAGTGGGTGGTGTAGTTCGTTTAAAGCCCAATGTTGGTTCTTACTTCTATTGAATGCATTTACACTTCAAAAATCAGACAAAATAAAGTAATTTTGTTCATCACAAAAGGTTTTTTTTTTGCAAAAACCCAAAATCCAATGGAAAAATCCCATTGGCTTATTATCAAGTGAAAAAGGCCTAATAGAATTCCAGTGTGACTTGGGCTTCAGACTTGACATTCTTGGTTACCACTGTAAGTGGCAGCACCATTTTTACAGATAAAACAAAGTCTTACGGTCTTGAACAAAATATTTCAATGTGATACTCCAACAACATCCCACTAACCCATGAACAATGGGTATTTCAATATGTCCCAAAGACACATTTCATCAGAATATGGCTAAATAGTTGCATATTTTAAGAATAATGGGGTAAAATTGTGTCTTGACTGAAAAACTGTTGAGTGAGCAAACAAAAACATTAGGCCCAAGCAATATCCCATATTTACAACACAATTATGTCACAAACAACATGGTCATTCTCTTTTCAGGCAAGTAGGCGAGATAGGTAAGCCCTTCATGTCTGTGCCACTAAATAATTAATTAATTGAAATCTGTTGAGACTTGAGCACAAGCCTGAGGACATGTTTTGTGTTGTGTACCACATTAGAAGAGGTCTACTTAAGGTGATGTATAGTATAAGTCCATCTTCCTAATTCAATGCACAACCTTAGCAGAACTCTTTAAAAATAATTCTCATTCTGTAAATATGTCACGTTCATCTCAGAGACCATGATTCCAATGTCTGATTTCAATCCTCACAAGGGTTTTTATGCATGTTTGGTCAGAAATTCTCTTTTTTTTCCACCTTGCTCATTGGCATGCACAAACCTAGTGCTCCCATATATCATAGAAGTGCAGCATCAGGTCAAGCAATAAGTGAGCTACTGTATGGCAGAGTTTTTCTTTACACACAAAGTAATGCATGTGCACCTCGGACTTCTGTTACAACTCTGAGCTGTGTCACATACAGACGTACGCCGATGACACAGACACCATGGGATGTATCAGGGGTGACAGAGAGGAGGGGTATCGGAGTCTGGTGGAGGACTGGTGCCACACTAACCACCTACAGCTCAACACCTCCAAGACGAAGTAGCTGGTCATTGATTTTGGGAGGTCCAGACCAAGACCGCGACCAGTCCTGCTAGAGGGAGCTGAGGTGGAGGCGGTGGACTGTTTATTGTTTTTTTCTTAATACTTTCTGTATTTATTTACCAAGAGTTTACTGGTTATCCTTTACTGTATGTTTTTTACCTCCCTTGTGTTTTTGTAAGCTGCTGGAATCTTAGTTTCCTTGCGGGAGTCTTCCCAAAGGATCAATAAAGAGAAGTCTAAGTCTAAGTCTAAGTGTGGTGTCATCTCTCATGCATGTGCATTTAAACAATGTGGAGTCATTTCAAATCAAATCAAATCAAATCAAATCAATCTTTATTTATATGGCACCTTCCATACTTTGACAATAGCACAAAGGGCCTTACAGAAAATAAAAGCAAAACAAAAAACGAAACAAAACATGAACAACAAAGAAACACCATGAAAACCCAAACTTCCTACCCCCAAAAATATACACAAAGAGATACACAAAGACATACACGCACCCACACACATACACTAGCTGTTGCTGAGGAGAAATGGAGGGGCACTGAGATCTGAGGTGAGGAAGAATCTACTTTTGGGGGCCGCGCACCAGGAGGAATCACGGTCCATGGCTGCAGGGGGCGCCGCCACAGGGACCCCCCCAGCCCAGGCAGACAGGTCGTCTGATTAAAAAGGTCTTGAGCCTCTTTTGAAAAACATCAACATTCCATGAGGTTCTCCGGCAGACTGTTCCACAATCAGGGGCGTAATAATAACTGAATCCCGCCTCCCCATGTGCTTTGGTTCTTACTTGTTGTATGGTTAAAAGGCCAGCAACGGAGGACCTCAAATCAAATCAAATCAAACAACCTTTATTTATATGGCGCTTTTCATACAGAAAAGTATCACAAAGTGCCTCACAGAGATGTACAGAAAAAGAGAAACATCAAATAAAATCAGGAGAAGAAAGTTAAAAGAACCCAACCCTCCCACAGTCATGCACAGAGACATACACAAATGTATATACGTTCATTCACACATTCACATAAACACACACAGCCATGCAGACACACAGACTCACACCTACACCAACACCAGCTGTCACTACAGAGACATGGCCGGGCAGCGAGACCTGAGGTACAGAGGAGGCTAAAAGATAGGGTAAAAGTATTGCAGATAAATAAGAAGGCCCGAGACCATTAAGACATTTAAAAACTAGTAAAAGAACCTTAAAATCGACTTAGACATAGATATCCAGTAATACTGACTGCCCCATAAGCCCTGTTGACCCAAAAGATGAAATTAATCCATGTTTCCAGGGTCCTTCCTAAAGCATCAGATGTTGACCATCATCCGCCATGCAGTCTCTCATCCAGCTATTATTATGAGTGATTCAATGCCTTGTGGTCACCGTGCCTGCCCTGATATTAAAGTTCCTACTTGGATTTCATCCTCAGCTGCAGTACTCTGACCCAGTATTGATCACATCAATGATTCAAAGGGCAAAGTGAATCATCAGCAGCCAAGAAATGACAATAACAAAGAAACATATTATGAATAATAGTATTTAAATGTGGGGAACAATTTTATTTCTATTAATGAGCCGTCAGCAAGAGCAAAATACCTAGAGTCTCTTACTTACTCCACAAAAAGATAAAAATAAAGTGAAGTGAAGTGAATAATTTCAAAGGCCAAATGAGGTTTTGTGCTGTTTACTGGCGCTATGACTTCTCAGGAAAGTGACTGTCTTTGTACAAACAGCGGGTTTGTCCAAGTCCATCATTATGCACCATGTCAGCACTTCTCCAGTAGCTCACGTAAGTCTTGTGTGTTTTTGGAAGGCGACTGACCTAAATAAATGCTACACACATTATTTGAGATGATGGAGGAATAAGCCTTTTCATCCTGCTAAATAACCTAATTAACCTCCATCTCTTAAGGGCAAAACCTAGTCAGTTGTACTGCACAGTAATGGATATAATGATATAAAATTACATGCTTACATAAATCAATGCATGGAATAGAAAACAAGAACTCTCATTCATTATTTAAAAAAATATAGAAGTTCCGATTTAGAGGCTAAATGTTTTTTATAGGTTTGTCTGTTGATGCATCTATTTATATTTGTAATCCCATCACTTTGTTGATTCAAAACATATATCCTGGGATTTGTTAATTTTCCAAAATGTAACTTTTAAGCTCACCACTGGGACATTTTGAGATGGTAAACCTAAACATTAACAGACATCTAGGTATTTACTGCAGACAGATTCCTAACATATGGGAACACTTTGAGGCAGAACTTTTTACACAATGGGGTGCTTATGTTGTGTAAAATGGTCTCATATTCTGTGGTTGTAACACTGTAATACTTTGGTTAGGTACCTCAAATGACCATGCAGACTCATTACTTTGAGTGTAATGATGCCCATAAGAATACAGCCCATACCAATACAAATCCCCACCGTGTTAGCAGCAGAGAGGACATTGATTTTGGTCTTACAGTAGGATATTTCTCATGAAGTGAATTTGTAGGTGAAATGGTTACTTATTAAACCTTTGTATGTTAAGCAGTCCAGTTTTTCATACATGATATAATGAGTTTCATTAATTTGCCTTGATGACAAACAATCTCCTAATGGTAACCCTGTCATTATTGTCACCTTATTGCAGTTCATAGGATGTAGATAAGATTGTGTCATCAGTGTTGAAGCTTTGACACCGAGCAAAGACTTGAGACTTTGGCTACGTTCACACTGCAGGTCTTACACACACACACACACACAATTCTGATTTATTGCTCAAATCTGATTTATGTTTGGCTGTTCACATTGCATCTTTAAATCTGGCCTGTCTACGGATTATTGTGTGAACAGCTCACACTCCTGAAGTGATCTGCATGCAAAATTGATCATTGATGACAGCACGGAAACAGCAACCATTATTGTAGGATTTTATGGTTTAATGCTTAAAACAGTGTGTGAGCCACTGGCCGCTTACTTCACTGCTGTCCTCCATGTTTTTTTTTTATTCTGTTCCTGGCTCAATCAACTTTATTTGTCATTACTTTACAAAACAGTGCAGCACGGGTCAGAATGACGTCAAAGTCCAATTGAATGCGACCTGACTGTTCAGATTGCAGTTGCATTAAAAAAAATCAGATATGTATCCGATTCAGTAGCACATTAAATAGTGGCCGAATTCTGATTTGAAAATTCCAGATTCAATGTGACTTGTGCTGTTCACACTGTCAAAAGCAAATCCGATATGGGTCACATATGAGCGACAAAATCAGATTCAGGTCACTTGGAACTGCAGTGTGAATGTAGCCTTGCTGACTTGGACTTGAGGCGACTCAAGTCATTGTTTTGCTGCTGCCTACCTGAACAGGTCTCTCTTGCAAATGAGACCCTGGGTCTCAATGAGATTTTACCTGTATAAATAAAGGCTAATAAAAATAAAAATTGTTTTGATGACTTGCAACTTGACTTGATATAAAATAGGACTTGAGACTTGACTTGGCCTTGAATGTTAAAGACCTGTGAATCGACTTTAGCCACGATGACTCAAATAATTTGTCTTTGTTCATTTTATGTTTTCAGTTTAAATATTAAAAATGTCTGAATGTTAATGAGAGCTGACGCTTATGAGAGGCCGTTTAGGAGATAATTCATATTTGCTCTCACATTTACTATCATACTCTCTCACATACACTATTATAGTCACACACACATACTATCATACTCTCTCACATACACTACTATAGTCACACACACTTACTATCAAACTCTCTCACATACACTACTATAGTCACACACACTTACTATCAAACTCTCTTACATACACTACTATAGTCACACACACTTACTATCATACTCTCTCACAAACCCTACTATAGTCACACACACACATTTACTATCATACTCTCTTACATATGCTACTATAGTCACACACACTTACTATCATACTCTCTCACATACACTACTATAGTCACACACACTTACTATCATACTCTCTCACATACACTACTATAGTCACATACACTTACTATCATACTCTCTCACATACACTACTATAGTCACACACACTTACTATCATACTCTCTCACATACACTACTATAGTCACACACACTTACTATCATACTCTCTCACATACACTACTATAGTCACACACACTTGCTATCATACTCTCTCACATACACAACTATAGTCACACACATTTACTATCATACTCTCTCACATACACTACTATAGTCACACACACTTACTATCATACTCTCTCACATACACTACTATAGTCACACACACTTACTACTATAGTTACACACACACACACTTACTATCATACTCTCTCACATACACTACTATAGTCACACACACTTACTATCATACTCTCTCACATACACTACTATAGTCACACACACTTACTATCATACTCTCTTACATCCACTACTATAGTCACACACACTTACTATCATACTCTCTTACATCCACTACTATAGTCACACACACTTACTATCATACTCTCTTACATACACTACTATAGTCACACACACTTACTATCATACTCTCTTACATCCACTACTATAGTCACACACACTTACTATCATACTCTCTCACATACACTACTATAGTCACACACACTTACTATCATACTCTCTCACATACACTACTATTAAAAATTCCTAAAACAGGAATTTAGTTTGTTTAGACAGGAAATAGTATAAAGCCTTATTCTTTTATTAGTGCACAGCTCTGAGAGCCTATTGCTATCTAAATGGAAGCTGTGTGGAAGATTTGAAATCAAGAAGGCAACTTTTTAAGTACAACTTTATAATTTTGTGAATAGCTACAGTTGCAAATTAAGTGATTTTTCCACTAATTTACCTTCTTTTTCACTAACACAATGAGGTGCGTTCAGCACATTGCAAGGGAAACTAACAGAGGTGGATATGACAACATGATTTTGGATCTGTAATACAGTACACACAATTTTGTTCTTTAGCCAGCAGTTTGAAGGAGGTGTCTCTCAACAGAGCTTTGTAACACTGGAGGCCCTACATTTATGTTTTTGTTCCATCATAAATTCATTTCAAAACTCAAGATCACCGCAAATGAGCCGAAGGGAAATGCTGACTTCAAGAGGCCCACCAACAATAATAACTGGCCATCCTGGTAGCCCACAATACAATATTTTACCTGAACAAATAACTTACTGTTCGTACCTGGGGATGCTGGCAAAGAATAGATTTATGCTTTAGGAGGACATTGTACAGCCACAGAAAAATCTTAATTTTGGATCATTGGAATACACAAAAATTGTCTACTGACGTCTTGGGTGATATAGTCGGTTACATTCTTCAAACAACTCCAAACGCTAGAGAAGGATATATACATGAAAGCTATAGATCAAGGAACATCTGTTTACAGCGGTGGTGTCTAAGACATTGCCTGCAAGAACTTGATCCTATAGGATGTCACTGTGCAATTCTGCTAAGAATATATAATATCTAAACTACCAATCAATTGTGGTGAGTGTTTTGGTTGTTACTCAAAACATTTTATTTATTACTCAGCACTTGTTACTAATTTCTAACTAAGTCATATTTGCCAGTTTACTCATGAGAAAAGTAATTTGTGACACAGCTCATTTATATAAGTTTCCCATTACTCCTTAAACTCCTTAGAGGGTATTAATAGACTTTGTCATATTTGAAAAGTGTGTCATTCTTTCAAGCTTGCTTATTGCAGGTCAACATGCATACAAAAACTAGTAGCCCAATGTAGGTAGGCCTTATTGCAGTGTTAAATTAACAAATCAGCCAGAAAACGTGGGCTAATTCAATTTTTTATGAAAGAGTTACTGTAAGTGATTAGTTGTATTATGGGGAAAAGTAATATTATTACAGTATTAGTAGCAGTAATGGTGGGTGGCATCAATTTGAAGTGCAAGATTCTGTGTTTGTTTGTTCAGATACACTGTTTGTGAAATAGAGAAGAAACAAATACCAATAAAGTGTTACAATTATCTAGTTTTCTGGATAAAATGTGATAAAACAATCAAAGTTGGTTTCTTCAAGCATAGCCGCTGGATCTTCAGTGTTAGTAGAATGTAACACTGTAGCAAACTAAAATTGATCAGAACAGAAAGTACTGTTTGATAAAAAATAATTTATTATGTAGAATGAAAATCAGGTCTTGCCCTCGTGAAAAACACAGTGTCAATGGCACGGTTATCTACTGTAGATAAATAACAATTACAAATTTGCATCTCATAACCATCTGAAGCTTCTAGCTTCTAGCATAAGTGTTCATGAAGAAACTAATTAAACAATATTTGATTCATGGGCTATATACGCATCACTTGCAGGACTAGCCATTATAGCCTGAATAAGATCCTCTTAATCAGAAAAGAGGTATGGGGTTGAATCCATGATGGACAGGTAGGCAGCATAGTGGTCAGTCCTCCCTGACTGGGTTTTTCAAGTGGTTCAGCTTCAGTCACAATGTCACTCCATACTTGTGGTGCAGAGAGCAGTGTAGCTGTTGAGGTGGTGTCACTGGATGCATGTGGGGTGGCAGGAGGCTGAGTTAAAATTTGGTTTCCCCTGGACCGTCACACAGTCATCTGAATCTATGCTGTCAAACTAAAACAACAATAATACAAAATGTTTGGGAGTTATTCTCAAAAATGACAACTGTATGCTATCTGGATAAGCATTCATTTTAAATCCTGTACCTGAAATGGAAGGTCCCTTCCTAGCCGTATGTACAACGCCTTTGCTTTAAAGACTTTATGGATAATGAAGCCATTCAACCTTTTCGCAGCTTTGGTGGAATAAAGAAAAATAAAATAAATAGGAATCAATTGCAAGGTCAGTTTCAATCCATGATGTATCAAAAATTCAAATAATATAATGCCTGACATCCTCTGGTATTTTGTTTTGGAATGCCTCTCGAATCTCTGCAGTGACTGTCCTGTTGTCCCACATCTCAAAGGTGCTTAGAATTAAGCCATTCTCATGAAGTTTTCTCTTTGTTTTGTGTTTACAAACTTCATCCCATGCAGAATGGGGTAGCAGGGTGACGTCTTTGTGGATTCTGGGATGGTGCTGGGTGTTAGGCCTGAAAGAAGAAAAAAAAATTGTAATTGCATGTTGTCAGTAAGCCACTGTTTTTGTTTTTTGTACATGTGGAATTGGTAAATAATTTCATCATAATATGGGTAAGTTTATGTTTCAATTTCAGATGAGTGCCTGGAGGTGGAGCAATTCTAAAGACTGGATTTTGTAAACATTCCTGTTTAATGTGGTGGTGTAATATCATCGCAGAAAAATTTATATGACCGAATAATTTTCACACACATATGGTAAACACACGGGTCACCGTCATAGTTGTACTTTTTACGTAATTCTTGTGTTAATGAAAGCGGGACACTTAAGCCTTTGCTTTGTTACATCGTAGCCGAGCAATCGAGCTGGTAGGATCAGGTGTAATCATACAACCACCACTACGCTGATTGATTTTTAACCACTTCCTTAAAAACTGCGCACGGCCGGGAGGGGGTTTACAACAGCAAACCAGGCGTGCAAACCCTTGTGTGATAGGCTATTAGCTAAAAGTTTAAATGTGGCAGCAAAACATTCCTGATCTGTGAAAGTAGACCTAGACACCCAAACAGACCCACGTGAATCCGAGCTTGTGCTCTTAATGTTACTAAGCAGTCCATAAGGCTCAATTAAAAGGGTCCTTACCTCCTCCTTGACCAGCTGGAAGCCCATCCGCCAAAGTACTGTTGAGTTTGAAATCGAGGTTGGTTAGCTTGTTTGCCATTAGCTTGAGAGGATCCGCTCTGCCCTGATACACCTGATGCTCAGGTCTGAAGACCCGCCGCATTTCCTCATCGAACCGCGCTACTTGAGGTTTCCGACATTGTGGTTTTCACATTGGAATGGGTTAAAATGTTATTTAAAAGTCCAATGGCCTCATTGACACGCTCCCGGTCGACCATTTTCATATGTTACATCCATGCAAATTGTTCTTCTTGGAGGAGGCGGGTCATTGTTCTTGGGATGCCGCTGGAGAGACACATCCGGTACCTACACCCGCGATGAGCCAATCAGAAACTGGAAATTCAAGTTGCCTTCCGTTTCATTCAAACTCTCTCACACATACTAGCATACTCACACACATCACCTATTATTCTCTCATACATTCACTGTTATGTTGTTCCATCCATAAAAGCGTGTAAGAGAGTATGATAGCAAGTGTGTGTGACTATAGTAGTGTATGTAAGAGAGTATGATAGCAAGCGTGTGTGACTATAGTAGTGTATGTGAGAGAGTATGATAGCAAGTGTGTGTGACTATAGTAGTGTATGTGAGAGAGTATGATAGTAAGTGTGTGTGACTATAGTAGTGTATGTGAGAGAGTATGATAGTAAGTGTGTGTGACTATAGTAGTGTATGTGAGAGAGTTTGATAGTAAGTGTGTGTGACTATAGTAGTGTATGTGAGAGAGTATGATAGTAAGTGTGTGTGACTATAGTAGTGTATGTGAGAGAGTATGATAGTAAGTGTGTGTGACTATAGTAGTGTATGTAAGAGAGTATGATAGTGTGTGTGACTATAGTAGTGTATGTAAGAGAGTATGATAGTAAGTGTGTGTGTGTGACTATAGTAGGGTTTGTGAGAGAGTATGATAGTATGTGTGTGTGACTATAATAGTGTATGTGAGAGAGTATGATGTAACATGTGAGAGCAAATATGAATTATCTCCTAAACGGCCTCTCATAGACGCTAGCTGTTCTCTGATATCAAACAAGGTACAAGCTCAGTGAAAGCATCACAGTTAGGTGGACAACATTATTCTTGTGAATTACTGTAAATACCTGCCAAATAAAGGTACTTACAGTATGTGTATGATAAGTATTTGGGTCATTTTTGGGTGACATAAATTGCCATCTGAAACAAAACTCTTTGAGCCAGTCATGATTGGTTACTGTGGGTCTATAAACTAAATTCATATGCATGAGAGGACAGAGATCCTTGGGGCGCTGCCAGAGGCAGGGGCACACAGTGGTAGAGAGCTTCCAACATTAACCTGAAAACATGTATACTTTGTGACATACTGTAATAATTGTATAATCTGGCTGGAAATGTATAATTATTCACTCCCAAACTGTAATCATCACGGAAAGTTGTCTGCCTGTACTGTCACACAAATATGATTCACACAACAATGCATATCTAATTGTGTATACTTATACTTATACCATTTGAAATGGTAAATAATTTATTCACAGCAACATTTCAGGCTTGTAGGACAGAAACCATAACTGGAACAGGCACGTTTTCCAACAAATCAATGGGTAAAGGATTCTATGTTACAGAAAAAACAATTTGACCTTTCTATTGAAGTGAAAAACAACAAAACAATGTGTTTACATGTTTTCTCCTACAGAATAAAAAAGAATCTAAAACAGTGGTGGAAGTAGTAATTACATCGTTTACGTTTACCTTCAAAAATAGTTGGAGTAGTATAATGGAAAATGCTTTAGTAGAAGTACATTTTGAAGTCAATGTGTATATGTATCATTTGCCAAATGTACTCAATTATCAAAAGTAGGATACTTATTATGCATATTGGCCCCTTTTACAGTGTTGTATTATTGTATCTTGTATGTTTATTTTATCATTATTACCACCACCAATTAGGTTATGTTTTCGGTTTGATTTGCTTGTCTGTTTGTCAGCAGGATTTCAGAAAAAGTGCTAGCCTGATTTTCATGAAACTTGGTGAAAGGGGGAAGCAATGGCCAAGAAAAAAACCTAACTAAATTTTGAAACTAATCTGAATCACACTGCGGATACAGGAAGTGTTTTTCCCATTCAATGACATAACAAGGTAGGGCATGGCATAGAGTGCCCCTCTAGTTGTATTATTATTACTTTAACATTAGAGACAAGTGTTTTAGTGTTGCATGGTCAAGGTACAGCTCATCATATTGGGTAGTTAATTCATTAAAATTCCCAGTATGTTTTACAGTATATGGCCAAAAGCATGTAGACACCAAAACAATGTAAAGACACGCACTAAATGTGATTATTGAACATTCTAAAATGATACATTCAGATGCCACTCAGGCAGACTCCTCTCTTCTAGGACATCTTTCCTCAAAGTTTTGAAACTTGGCTTGCAGGGATTTTTTCCCACTCAGCCACAAGAGCATTAGTGGAGTCAGCCACTGCTGTTGCACGATAAGGTCTTGCTCGCAGTTGGCTTTCCAGCTCATTCCAAACATGTCTCATGGAGTTGAGGTCAGAATCATGCGTAAGCCGGTAAAGTTCTTCAAAAGTCATGGCATGAAGGCCCTACACAAAGCCAGGTCTATAAAGTTGGAAGGATATTGTTGTCTAAAATATTTTTCTATGTCGTAACAAGTAGAAAGATTTATTTTTAATGGGATTAAGGGACCAGGCCCAAACTGTAAAAATCCGCTCTAGATTAATAGCACACAAAAGCATGTGGATTTAGCCATATTTGTCAAATTAATGTATTTGAGAAAACGTGTTAGGTAGCATATAATACCTCAAAGCTGTATTTAGTACAGTACTTGTGATAATAAATTGTCTTCTTTCCCATTCATGATAAGATAAGGTAACATACGACAAACGTTAATTGATCACCAGCAGGGAAACTTGGTCATTGCATCAGTACAAAAGAAACAACAAAAATAAAGACAGATGAGTATAACAGAGATTAACAATATGATCTACGTAAACCGAAATAGAAGAGAATAAAAACAGAAACTATAGAACAATACAACAGCTTTTGGAGACAAAATAACATGCTAAAGTGATTGGTGCAGATGAAATGACAGTGTTTTTACATTTCGACTTTTACAGTCTCCACTGATTGAGGCTTCATAAGATGTGAAAATGCCTCAGCTGGAGGAGGTGAACAGAGGAAATGAGGACAACAACAGCATTTCAGAAATATCTGCTGTTCTTTCACAGCTCAAAGACACTCATCAAGCTTGCCATAGTATTTCTGAGGATAGGATGAGGGTATCCTGCAGAGAGACCTATGACCACTCGGTTAAGGCTTCAGGTAGAATTGGAATGAGTGTGTTTGAGCTCAGATTATTATTGTGCATTATAGGGATTCCAAGGTCAGAGTCAACCATCAACATTGTTCTTTCTCAGGACTGTGAAGAATCAACACTTTAGTAAATGCACAAAGTCTCTTTGACATACAAAAATGAATCATAGTGAATCTCTTATTCTTAACGTGATAAATCTTCACATGGTGCTCTAGTACTGCTGACAGTCCACTATTTTTCATTATCCATCATTGATTAAAGCCATTTATGATGCAAAAATGCTAAATATTTGCCTCTTCACGCTTCTTACATGTAGTATTTGCTGATTTCTTATTTTTATATTCTTGAAAATTTAATATCTTTGGGTTCTGGACTGTTGGTTAGACAAAACAAGACATCTGAAGGTGCCACCTTAGACTCTGGAGAATGTTCTTGGCTAGGTCTTCTAAAAGAAATGTGTCTGGTACTTAGTTATTTTGGCTGTTTTAAAAAAAAACATAATTGCTGCATGGATTGTGTTCACTAACAATGTTTTTTCTAGTTCACAAAGCCCTACATTCTTGTACCACACAGAGTTCATAAGGAGTTGGTGGGGTATGAATGGTTGACAGAAAAAGCACAGGACTTTGACACCATGTTAGAATTGGTTAAGTTTAGGGATGCATTGTTACTTAGTTAATTATGTCTGACACCCCTCCTGGAGTATTGGCCATCAACAAGGGACCTCCAATGTTCTCTGTCATTCTCTACTGTCTTGTATTGGGTATATACAGATCGCTTCTTGCTCTTGTTACCTTTACTTTTTAAAGGAAAGCAACGTTTTCTATAAATGGCACCCCTTGTTTTAATTAACAGCAAATCCTTTGCTCCGTCAGAGTGCGCTTGGCACATTTGGAGTTAGAAAACTTGACAGTGTTTCCCTACTCATACCATTTCCTGTGTTTAATCATCACTCAGAGCAACAGAGCTGTGCCACTTGGTGCCTCTAAATACATGAGTGCATAGAAATGTGGATTAAAAAGTCAGTGGCTCTGTTCTGTCAAAGGATTGTTTGATTTTATTTTGTTGTTTTTTGTTATTTTTTTGTTCCTGTTATTATATCTGCAATTACACAGCTATTATATTGTGTCAGACATGATTTGTAGTTTCTGTCAGTTGTTCTAACTGTTAGACTCTTTCCATCGTGTATATGAGCTGGATATAAATAAGCTGCATGTGAACTCCCCCCATGTGTAAAACCGATTGACTCTTGACATTCTCCATGCAGTGCCTGTGTTTGTGTTGTAAATCAGATCTTGTGAATTCATAATTAATGAGAGTTTATATTGTGGGTTGGGAATATGAAACCTGTGTCTTATATATTCATATGGTGTTTTCATTCATGCATTAGGTTGGAAAAACTGATATAAGAAGTCTAAGTTTAATATTCAAAACTATATCTTCACCAGTATCCGTGTGTTCTTTCTGTGAAGCCTCTACCTACTTGCAGTGAATTTGCTAAAATGTTAACTGTAGAAATACTCAGTGTTCATATCTACCTGTAACCTCCGCAAAAAACTATTGTGCATGATAACCTGCCGGCTGAATATTCTCCAGCAAGTCGTTTGATGCATCCTAACCAGGAAACAATATGTTCTCAGAGTCGGCAGCAAAAAACACTATTTGTTTAATTCCTGAGCAGCAATTTGTTTTGGCTTGTGAAAGTGCTGTGGGGTAACAGTACTCACAGTATTCCCCACTGAGGGAAGAGTAGTGTATGGATTTTTAATGGTAGGGTGCAGTGTAACCTTGATGCTCATCAACCACATATAAATTAGATGTGCTGCGGGAGGCAAACAAATTCCCCGTCCTACCCGCCTGACATGTGTCTCGCAGCTTCAGCAGAGCTCGCTGCCTTCACCATTTGTCTGTGTCCCCAGCAGTTCCTGTGCACACACCCACCCGAACCAACAGCTTGAAATGAGATTCACTCAAGTGCGTAATCCTTCAATTCTGCTTAGCTTTGATTAATTGACCAAATATCTCTTATATATGGAGGGTCCACAGAACCAGCTTGCACCATTAAAAAGAAAGAGAAAAAACAAGCACAGGCTACTCGGCACTATGCCCAATAGCCAGTGTGTGTATTTCACACCACAAAAATGTCCCCGCAAGTTAAATCACATGCAACTTTTCCAGAGAACACACTGTTATCTCAGTGTATCGTGAAAAGGCTCTTTAGCAATTAGCCCCCCTGGTCAAATGATTCACCGACCTGTCATTAAAAACACGTCAAAGATATAGACATCAAGCAGTGAAATGGCCCTTTGGATCGATACCTGAGTAACCCTTAAAGGACTATGCAGCTTGCTGTTATGGAGAGGCATTTGTGTTTATAGAGTTTCAAACTCATGTACTGTATGTGCGAGGAAGCTCTCTTGACCCTCCTCAATAAACCGTAGCGAAATTCAAGCTTTATGACTATTTGACTATTAGTTTTGCACCAAGTGATTCTGAAATCCATACACTGTTTTAACCAAACAGCACCATACCCAGACTGTAAATGAAATGCTGTACCAGATGCATAAGAACGAGCAAGTTTGTAAAACGATGTGTTGAGTAATTGATAGGAAGTTGAATGTGATACATAAAGGATGTCAGCTATTTCCTATCTACAGTATTATGCTATTATTGATGTAGGATTAATGCATGAGGATGATTCATCACTAATTCACTTTAAAGTGAAATTCCAGCGTAAAATCATCCCAGGGTCTTTTTTGGCAAATGCACTCACCAAATAAGCCATCATGTAACAACTATTAAAAGAGATATCCCAGAGAGTTGCTAACATTCTCTCAAAGCCGAATGCGGCTAACACTGGCAGCGCTGTGAACGCATTACAGCAGCTTTTTTAACCACTGATACTGCTCATGATAACACCAAACCTCTGCAGTAGGATGATAAGTGTCCTTACACATAAAACAAAGCATCAATGGGCTCCTTCCTTTTGGATTGACTCTGGTAATCGACTTGAATGGACTTTACTATGAGAGGAGCTGGTACTTTATTCTTTCAAAAAACTAAAAAACTCTGGGTTCACTAACTACGTTGTTGGTGCTACGTTTTAGGTGTAAGGACTCTTCTCATGCTACTGCAGAGGTTTGGTGTTATTTTGAGCAGTATTAGTGGTTAAAAAAGCTGTTTTAATGCGTTCACCGTACTGCCCTGAGCTAATCAATCTTAGCCACATTCGGCTATCAGCGACTAGTAGCGACTGTCCAGGATCTCTCTGTTAATAGTTCTTACATGAAAAAATTGTCTCGATGGCTTATTCGATTAATGTATTTGTCGAAAAAGTTCCTGGGATGATTTTAAGCCGGGATTTCACTTTAATAAAGAATGAAGCTGGCATGCATTGCCTATAACTGTCAAAAGCATTGTGACGCAATGTCAAAAAATTAACTTTCTTTGACCTCAGCCAAAGGTGTCTAAAGTGCCAAAATGAAGATCAGTGTCGGGGGCTCCTGGTAGCTCCAGATATGCCATCTTGGCAGTGTCTGACTCCCAACTAATCCAAAAATGGGAAAAGAGGTAGAGCGTGGCTGGAGCTAAGGCCGGCTGAATGAAGCTCACAGTCTATGTTAGCCTCATTTGACGGCCCACCTATCACTCAAAACTTCACATTTAATTCTGCAGAAATCTAAGCCTTTATATATATATATATATAAAAGGCTTAGATTTCTTATATATATATATAAAACGTTTTTTGTACCAGGCTGTAAACATGCCTAATTCTGCTGTAAAGTTGAACATTTTCACATGGGGGTCTGTGGGAAAAAGCATGGGATTACTCTGGCTCACCAGATGTACAGTGCTGGGATAGAGCGTGACGCAGAATGTTGGACCCGTTATGCTGTCTCAGCTATCTATTTTACAAGGGCAGTGTTGGCTTCGTCTCTGCTAAGGCAATTGTGATTGGTTTAAAGTAATACAGACAAGCCAGAGAATATTTTTACATTCTCCGAGAATAATTATTGTAGCCAGACCATACTAGCCAGAGGTCCAGCTATGCAAAACTAATGGGGATAGACTCACTTTTTTTTAGCACTTTAGGTGGCCATATTGTATCATACTACACATATGGTGTTTGGTTTTGATACCTGTGGAGAATAGGTTTGCTGATTATTAGGCTATATACCAGATGTTCTGACAAGAACTAGTAGGCTTACATGCTTGCAGTTTTGAGTGTTTCTGTGCAACAAGTCGTAGTCAGTTCTTTTTTCGAAGACCCTCCAACAACTCTCGTAAAGAAATGAGCTCCCCTCAAACCTTAATGTGAGATTCTAGGCACTTGGATATCTCTATCCTGAATCTAAATAAACAGTCTGTGCTTCACTTGTGTGCTGGTAACCACAGGCAAGAAATGTTCAAATATGAGAACCAGTCAAAGCTCTTGCTCAGTGTCTGGTAGAATTATTAATCGGGACTTCCCAGATAGAGAGGATACAGCTTTCTTTATCAGTCAGAGTCAGCCAGATTAACACACCTGAACCTGGGTCATCCAATCAAAGATTTTATGTTTTATGAGTAAATGAAAGCATGCACTAGTAAGAAAATGATCATCTTAGGAAGAATGAACAAATTACGATATGATGATAAAATCTTGTCCAAATGAAATGAAAGGGAAAGATTATCTGGAATGTCAAGGTAACAGTATTTTCTTTCAACACATTTTTCAGACCGAATACTAATAATAGATGCTTTTTTGAGCACTGTATTACATTAAAATGAATATGGTTTGGTAAGTTTAAAGGGGAACTACGTCCATTTTTAAAATACATACATGTTTTCCTTTCATATATGGTAATAAATATATAAGTAAGATATTAAATTTGTTATGCACCCATACCAGACCCCCAGGAAGTGCACTTTGAAGACATTTTGACATTGTGGCCAAACAATGGAATTACAGCTTGCATTAGGTCACATGATGCGATTAGGCCCAAAACACCTTTCCCCATAGACTTCCACGGCGAAAGACATTGTGTCAAACCGTGGATACATTTTTCAGTGTCACAACTCTGATATGACCCGTTTCACTATCAACATTTTATTAATTCGGTCTGATAACATTTGGAAATTCTAGAAGATCCGCACGTTGTGGAACTGGAAGTGTTCAGTTTGGCTGAGAGAAGTCTCTAGAATGCCTGCTCTATGGACTCAACAGTGTAGAAGTATGGCGGAAGTAGGGCCAATCATCTGGGTATTTTTAAATGTAGAAATTGAGCCTTTGTTGGCCATTTAGAAGCCTTCATACGAATGAACGGGCTCTGCCTCGAATGCTGTATCTAGTTATCTTAATACATCCAGTAAGAGATCACAGAGGGGAATGTTCTGAGTATATGGGTAAATGTTCAATTTCAGGAGTGAGAACACTAAAACAATTATACAATATAATACATCTCATTTGGGTATAAAGAGGAAAACAAATATTCTGTGGGTCCACAAAATTTGTCCTTCATTCATTGTGGTTGCCGGTGTTCAGACCTTAGAATTTGCCCATTCCACAAACTTGACTCATGACTTGTTAGGGACATAAAACATACAACTGTGGTTTCTCGGTTGAAACCACATACAAGCCACTGAGCCTAGTTGGGGACTGATTATTAGCCAATGGGCGGGACTAACATCTTTGCCAAGCTGTGTGTTAACATAAACAGCAAGCGCAACAAGCAAAACGGAGTGTAACTGGTTGACAGATCTGTCTGATATCAGGCAATGCTATCACAAGTATGAGAATGACTTCTTTGGTTTCTTCTTCTCTGGACTAGCTCATGTTCACAAATATTGACTGAACTCTCCTAGACCATAAAATAGCGTACTGGAATTCTTAATTTAGGTGGTGTTCCACTTTAAATAACCCTGCAGTATTGGCATGACACCTGCAGTTTGGTTAAGCAACAGAAGTGCTTGGTTAAGGTATGAGAAAGGTTATGGACATGATTTCAAAGCCAGCCTTGATTGTTTGTCTGAGATGTGACACACACATTGAACAGATCATGAGCCATGCCCGTCTACCACTCGACAGTCACACCCTGACATTTGGCAGGAATGTAAAATGTGAATATGAGGAAGTGTGATTCTTCAGCTTTATGTGTTCAGAATGAAAATACCTGTCTGCAGTTTCAAGGAGAGGTATTACTTTTTTTTTTTTTTTTTTTTTTTAAATATACCGAGCACATCCACTTTAGAGCGTGTTTGAAGCTGTATGCCAACTCTGGATGTGGACCAGAGACACGGTTGTGTTGGCAGGAAGAACTAGGCCTGGATGATAGATGAAGCTCGAGGCAGTGTGTGCTGAGGAGCCTCTGACGTCGTCAAGACCCCCGCTTCTCCATGCCCACTTCCTTCTACCTCTCATCCTGCTACCTCTGTCTCCTCAGCAAGCACACTCTTTAGTTTATAGACCTTTACATCCCCTCCTCCTCACCTCCAATATGACGCATCACCCTCCATTCTCTTCATGTCTCCTCTGCGGCCTAATTGATGGCTGAACACTAACAAGTTGCCCTCCCTCAATCTCTCCATCGTGTCCTAGTCCTCAAGGGCCTCTCTCTCTTGCGCTGTCCATCTCCTCATCCTACACCCCCACCCACCCCTTTCACTGCTCTGTTCATTATTCATTAAGTTTCCCTTTGGATCCAGAGAAAGCAAAAGCACGAATTAATTCATGGGCAGACTCAACAGCAGGCCCAAGGGTACCTTAGTGAAATGAACGTGTGTGAGTGCGTGTATGTGTGTGTGTGTGTGTTGGGGGGGGGGGGAGATTGACAGATTAAAAAAAACAGTAAAAGTCAGAGAATAAGAGTGTCAGAATAAGGATTTCAAAACAGTGTAATTGGGCCTTGAAATCAGGAAACGCCGTGCAGCCAAGCTGAGAAGTACTGGTTGCAGGAGGTTATTGTATTTTGGAACCAAAAAAAAAAAAGGCAAGTGTTGCCCAGTGCGGAACTGGCATGTAGCCTGCAGGAAGACTGTGGGTAAAAAGGGTCTATGACTGAGATTTGGAATGTTTTAAAAGTAATGATTTGTGAAACACTGAATTGTGTGCCATATCTGAGTTTGATATATTTTCTGTAGAATACTGGTGCAAAATAGGTTGTGTTTGATTTTGTAAGTATTCTAAAAAAGTAGATAATGAATGGTTAACTTGATGTCATGAAGTCACCCATTGTCTTGTGAAGCCAGCAAATATCTGTCCTGATATGATATTCTCTATAACAGGACACATTAGATGTGTATTATTGCTCATGGTGCCATCGTTATTCCATCATGTCATCAAAACATCGACTTTTGTTTTGATTTGTTTATTTGTACGCAGTTTCAGCAATGGTGTCGGATCAACGTATTCTCATCAACAGGTCTGTACAGTATTGTATGAAAAGTTCTGCGCACAAATTTGTATGATATATTAAAGAACGGTGAACGAAACTCGACCACTAGAAGGCAACAGGTTGAAAGAGGGTCGCAACAGTTGCTTATGGTGTCCCTTAGGTTCAGGCACCAAAACTACCATTACGTGACTAGTGATTAGAAAAAAAAGGTTGTGGTTTGTTTTAGTATGTCTGGGACATGAATGGGAAGGCGTGTACTGGGACCCATCCACCACCCCAACCTACCTGCCTTTAGTGGAGATGTGTTGTCTTACACTACGTCTCTTGCTTTCAATATACGGAATACACACAAAATGAACATGTGGTATACACATGAGATGCTGCACATTCATTTTCTTTGTTATATGTATGAAACATGCATGACAACAGCACGGTCTGATTGACTGCTAGAGCTAACGGTTATCAAGGCACTTCAAGCAACATTGTGTAGTTTTGGTATTTTTTGTGAACTGAATTCACTTGTACACCCTTGTCTTAAATATAGACAGCTGTATACGTGCATTCCCGATTATATTACTCATGATCAAAAAATAGCCATAGATATGTATGCATAGATACTGCATTGGCTGCGGCTGTGCATTGGAGCGATCCATTCAGCGAGGAGGGAGATGCGTCTTTGTAATGCATGTATGTCTATTAAGGTCGGATCATTTCGACTGGATTTTTAACTGAAAAATGTGCGATTTCCTACCAAAATACCTTATCATGTGTTATCAGGATAAGCGTCTTTAAGCCTTCATATAAATTAAATGGGTAAGTTGTTAAAAACGCCTCAAGTGGCTGTTTTTAGGAATTGCAGCTCAGCCCCAAGGTTCCCACTTTAATAACAAGCATCATTTCCAGCATTTTACTGAAATAACGGGCACGACATCTGCACCTCTCCCTGTCGACATCTAGGGGTATATTGTATATTATATAGCTATAATTTAGCTCAAAGAATAACATATGTCAGTGGATATCGCAGCAGAAATGTATTAGCAGCTACACAGTACATTTGTATTACATTCAGTGACATAACCCATTTTTCCAGTCTTAACAAAATCAAAAATTGCCTTTTTTGATCATTGATTCAGCTTTGAGATTTCTGTACTGCAAAACCAAGAGAACTTTGTGGATTTACAGACAATATTTGAAACATGTGGCTACACGGTGGTGTAGTGGTTAGCACTGTCGCCTCACAGAGAGAAGGTCCCAGGTTCGCATCCTGGCCTGGGCCTTTCTGTGTGGAGTTTGCATGTTCTCCCTGTGTCTGCGTGGGTTTCCTCTGGGTTCTCTGGTTACCTCCCTCAATCCAAAGACATGCACGTGTTAGGTTAATTGATGACTCTAAAATTGCTCGTAGGTGTGAATGGTTGTCTGTCTCTGTTCGTCTCTATATGCCCTGCGATAGACTGGCGTCATGTCCAGGGTGTACCCCGCCTCACGCCCAATGTCAGCTGGGATTGGCTCCAGCACCCCCCGCGACCCCGACCCCAGGATAAGCGGTTGATGATGAATGAACTCTCTGATATTGCTAGCCCATGCTACGATTTTGTGTCTGCGCATTCAACCCCGGTCAGATTACAGCCAGACACCAAACATCATCTTAATCCCGGGGGGAACAGACCCTGTGACAGACTGTCAGTGACACCAGATGTGTAGACACTTGAGAAGGAAAGTGTTTTTAAAGATGCATATGGTTGCAGATATGGCTATGAATTGAGAGCAGCGCAATGTGCAGAGCATTTTTCAAAACATGAAAAACAAAACGTAATTCATTATTTAACGCCTCAGTGCATCACTTATGCACCTCAAAAGCAACAGTCGACTACTGTTGCACCGTGTTATCTGAAAACAGAAGCTATGTATTTTGGGCAGACCTGTACATTTATTAGGGTGAGTGGTTGCACTGATACTGTAGTCAATTTTGTAATTTATGCAAAGCTTATTAGTTTGTTTTCTTATGGTGGCTTTAGTAAATGTTTCAGGTTTTTTCATAAACATCTTTGCAAAATAAAAATGCATTAAAGTCGGATTAAAACAGATTGATCTATGCATTGTGCTCCACTTTATCCCTGTGTCTTAATGAGTGGTATTTGACCTTAAAGAGAGCTTTCTGTTCTCAAAACAGTTCTGATAAAGTTGTAAATGCACAATTTTCTTAACTATGGCCTGACGAGCAAATAAAACTTAATGAATCTTCAGACTGTTTTTCCCCGAATTCTACTGCTTCAATGTTGACCTCACTCTGCTAACTCATCTGAACTCACTGGAGTAATTGGTAGCAGTGCTTTGCTGATGGCACCTTTAAGAATCTGAGGGATGAAAGTAAATCTCAATCTCTTTATGATTGAAAAATCTCATCCAGATAACCTAAAAGACTCTTCATGTTTTAAGGGATACTGGCTCGTTAGACTATTTATGTGTGACTGTGTTGAAAGCTTTAAAAAATAGAATCCCAGATTTTCATATTTGTTAGGGAGAAAAACACAAATGTCTCAACCTCATCATGGTAGATTTGAAGGTGAGGGTTTTCCATAATTCTTTTTTTAACCTGGACCTACTTGAAAACATATTACTGCACTATTGCATCCTTTCCCCTTAAAAAGTCAAGGTCTTCCCCTTGCTTCTCCCTTATTATATCACTCTAGCTTTTTACTCCCGTATGTCGACAAACCAGCACTATATGCTTAACCCCATCAGTCCCAGCAGTCCATCTCCTTTAGAAAGGCTTGCACACAATTGCATACAATTATCACAGTGGGTTATATCCCCTCCTTGTATGTTGTTATGGAGGTCCATGCAACACTGTAGAGAGTTCATTAAAGTCCCCCTCCACTCAAAAATATATATTTCCTTTTGTTCCTAGAGTTGGATGTTTGAGCTTCCTTGTGCTTAATGATGCATATGCAGATATTTCACATGTATCTATTGAAAGTGGAAACCATAATTTGTGACATGACATGACATACTCAGTGCGCTTACATGCAGTTTAAAAACCTGATTGTATTCAGGCTAAGGGAATAATCAGATTATTGAAGTTCCCCAGTATACATGAAAGGGGGTTGAATGGGAAAATAGTACAGTAGGTGGCGCTCCGCCAACATATAGCTGGTCGAAATACAGCTTTTTTTCCCGTTCCCCTTTGTCAAAATCACAAATGGCTGTCTTTTGGACAGAATTATGACAGAAACTGCTTTTCTTGGTAGTGATGTTAGTTGCATTGGCGAAGTCCTCCCTCGGTTTAAAGGTAACGCTTTTATTGTTTTTCTTTTTTTGGCACCGTTGCTTCCTGGTTTATTTTATTTACGGATCAAAAGCCACTACCACGGAGTGGGGAGGGTGAGTTATAACCAATGGAGCATGCGCAGAGACGAAACCCGATAGTACTCCGGGAATGCTGTTTACATGCATGAAAAGTTTGGGGTACTAAAGGAGTTCTCTAAGTCTGTTAACCGGAGTATGGCCATTTTCGGGTTACTAACACGCATGTAAATGTTACGGGTCCCAAGGATGAGGACCGTGGTGACAAATATGTTACCTGTAGAAGCAGGTGAAGAGCGGAGTAATAAGGACACCATGCGTCTCCGTTTTCCTCCAGAACGTGTCTCATTTATTTTTACACAAAATATTAGCCATGTAAACACTACACAAGTTTTCACTACGCATTTCAGCTGGTTCTTAGTTCTTAGTCATTTACACACTATTCCACAATCTCAATGAAATATGTTCTCTTTAGCTATTTCAGTTTCTCTAATCATCACATTTCTTCTCCAACACAGTTATGTTCAATAAACAGTATCAGTAAATTCATCACATGTTTGTCCAATTCAGTATTTTACTGGTAGAAATCACTATCCACAGTGTATCATGACAATCCAGCATGTTGGAATAACCCTTTAATTGCATGTTAGCTACACAAAAGTGCTCATAGTGCTTGTGCTACACTAGTTAATAAACTCAGTCACTTTTAAACATAACTGTGAACATTTACATTAACAAAAATATATTTCAATAAAAAAAGATAGAAAACATAACCCTTTGGTTTTTTAGAGTGTACAATAGGCAGAGACTCTCATTAATGAGCATTTGACCTGAATGAACTCGCCCCGTACTGGCGGGCGCTCGGGAACTTTCTCCTGTTTCTAGTGCATTTTACCTGTAAATAACTCAAGCAAACCATCTTAAACTCTCTTGTTAACATTAGCATAGATAAAAGGCGACAACACAAACAACATTGCCCGGTTCTCACACCGTTTACCGACCTGTAGAAGCAGGTGAAGAGCGGAGTAATAAGGACACCATGCGTCTCCGTTTTCCTCCAGAACGTGTCTGAGGTAGCAGCGGAAGGTGGGGCTCCTTTACTGTACCCCCCAAACACCTGGAGCAACCGCAAATGTTCCGCCCCACTTCTATTCAAAATAAAATGACCCCTTTCATGTGGTTCTCGATATTTAAATAAAATTAATGAAAATAAATACATATATTAATGAAAGTGTCCCATGACATGTTATACAAAATAATATTAATGTGGCCATTCCCTCTCAGGGATTGCCACACGCTCCCCAACAACAAAAGTGGCTCCTGACACTTTAACCCAATTTTAACTTAAATTCACTGTATTCTTACCAAACCTCAAACAGATAATAATCAAAGTTCTCAAGTCAAATCAAAACTTAAAAACACTTTGAATGAATGTTATGTTCCCAGGTAAGTAGGTAGCCAACGTATTTTATAGCTTATGTGTGTGTCATATGTGTATTATGGCAGCTATTTCTTCCTAATAACTACATATGGGATAGAGAAAAGATAGATACGGAAACTGGACAAAAGGTGGACCTTGGAATGAAGGTAAGTATGGCTGTGGATGCCACAGGTCAACAGAAGGCACAAAATAAGTACCTACACTATTTACAGTGGGCCGTGACTGGTATGTTGGATGACCTAAAGATGAATAGGTGAGCATTTGGCCTGAACACCTCTGTCGAGTGGATCGCCTCAGTGGGGTTGGTGGGCTAGACTGAGAGTCTGTTATCTGCTCCTCACTACACCTGTGTTGAGGGGACTCGGGCTCGGCATCTGACTGAGGTAAGTTAAGGGCTGCTGGACTATCACTGCTCTCTAAGTCATCTTGGTAAGTCTCAACTTCATCCCTCAGTTGCCACTCATCTCAACCTGCCTCCTCCAGCAACACCACATCATCCACTAGTAGTGCGGGAACAGTCTCGTGTGCCACCTGACCCTCTCTTCCTAATTGACATCCCTCATGGATACCAGCCATATCTGGCAGGCCCTCAACAACGTCTGCGGTCTCCATTACAGTCATCCTTCGCCCAGGCTCTTTATGACCCCTCAAACCCTGAACAGATTTTTCTTCAGACTGAATCTGTGTCTGCCTCACTGGTTCCCTCCCGTTCTGGCTAACAGCTGGCTTCTTAGGAGCAACTGCTGTTCTGGGTTCAGCCCAGGTTGGTGGTATTCTCAACCAATAGCCACTACCTGAATCATCATCTGAATCAGAGGTCTCAGAATTTCCTGTCTGTTCGTCACGGTTCTTAACCCTCACTCGATTATTTGCCTGTCTATGCGTTGGTTTTGAGGTTGGCTTAGTTGGTTGTTGTGGGAACTCCACTGGCAAATCATTGACCAACAGGAGCAAGTTTCTGTGTAAGGTTCTAGTCCTTCCCTGACCGTTACCCTCTGGGTGGACGATATACACTGGGTTATCTGAAACCTGTTCGCTGACCACATATATCCTGTTCTCCCAGTAGAAGAGTAATTTGCCAGGTCCACCCCGCTCTCCTAGGTTCCTAACCAACACCCTATCCCCTGGTTTCAGTACTACTCCCCTCACCTTCTGATCATAGTACGACTTTCCCTTAGCACTAGCTGAGACGCTATTTTTGTTAGCAACTTGATAGGCCTCTGTCATTCTTTTACGCCATTTTTCAGCATATCCCTTGTGCGACACAGGGTCAGCCTGCTCAGCTAAACCAAACAAGAGATCCACCGGAAGACAGGGGTGACAACCGAAAAGCAAGAAGTGTGGCGAGTAACCAGTAGACTCGTGACGAGTACAGTTATATTCATGTATAACTTGCGGAAGATGATCTTTCCATGTTTCTTTTTCTTTGTCTGTCAGGGTACGCATCATCTGTAGCAAAGTGCGGTTAAAGCGTTCTGCGGGATTTCCCTGGGGGTGGTATGGGGATGTTCGCGAATGACCAACCCCTGAAAGCTGCCCGAGAGAGCATTCTCTCCCCTGATCGTGATGGAGCTTGTTGGGGAAACCGAAGCGAGGTATGAAATCATTTTCAATCCGCTCAGCTGCTGTACGACCGGTTTGACGTCAAACTACTCATGGGTGCACGCACATGAACTGTTGGCTTTTTTTGTTTAATGCAACAGCATTTCTTTGTTACGTAGTCCTCAATACACCTCTTCATGTGAGGCCAATAGAACCTCTCTCGCGCGAGGTGAAGTACCCTCTCGGTACCCACATGGCCCATGTGGTCATGGAGATGTTTTAAGACCATGGACTGGTACAGGAGAGGTAAGACTAGTTGTTTCCTTTCAGTGAGTCGGACATTAGACTCTTTAAGTCTGATGACTTCCTTCATTGTGGGGTCATGCCTTTGTGCCTCCATCAGATCATCAGGTTTGATTTCCTGAAGGGGTGCACAAGGCTGCAACACAACGTCCTGAGAGGAAGCCAAAAGGACAGCCACCCAAGCAACCTCTTTCTGCTGGGCTACTCGTGTTCCCTCCCATGCCGCGCTTACCACCTCCTGTGATAGCTCTTCTGTGCACCCTGACGTGAAGTTGTGCATGTCAGGAGGAACACAGGACAGTCTATCTGCATCTATGTTAGTTTTTCCTGGTCTGTACTTAATGTTAAATCGAAAATCCGACAGTTCCCCAACCCAACGATGACTGGCCGCGTTGAGTTTAGCTGTGCTCATGATGTATGTGAGTGGGTTGTTGTCAGTGTAAATTGTGAAATGTGGTGCATGGAAAAGATAGTCTCTAAACTTTTCGCACACTGCCCACTTAAGAGCCAGGAACTCTAACTTGCCACTTGGCAGGTGGTAGTTCCGTTCAGCAGGCGACAAAGTCCGTGATCCATAACCAATAACCCGCAACTTCCCGTCCTGTTGTTGGTAGAGAACCGCGCCAAGTCCCTGCTCGGATGCATCAGTGTGCAAGACAAATGGCTGGTCAAAGTCTGGATATGCTAAAACTGGAGGATGGGTTAGCATGTCGACCAGTTGCTCAAGTATCCTCTGATGTTCAGGAGTCCAGACTATGGGCGCCCGAGATGGCATTTGGGGCCCTTTAGTCCTTCCCTGACGACCATGAGTGAACTGCTCTGAAGCCTTGCCCTGAAGTAACTCATACAGTGGCTGGGCTATTCTTGAAAAGTTCTGAATGTACGAACGATAGTAGCTAAGGAAGCCAAGGACACGCCTCAGATCACCTACAGTCTGTGGTGCTTTGGCCTTCAAAGCAAAGACAGCCTCAAGATCTTTTGGGTCAACCCTGACGCCCTCAGCACTAACCAGGCGCCCCTGATAACGAACTTCAGCTTTAAATAGCTCACACTTCTCAGGCCGAAGCTTCACACCATGAACTTGTAAGGCCTGAAGCACCTTGCGTACCACCTCGACATGAGCCTCAAAAGATTGTGAGTAGCAAAGGATGTCATCAAGGTATGGTATGCAACAGTCATCCCTCAGAAAACACAGTATCTCTTCCATACTTCTCTGGAAGGCGGCAGGTGCGTTAGTGAGACTGAACAGGATTCTCACCCATTCGTATAGGCCCCAGGGTGTGGTGAAGGCGAAGAGATGGCGGCAGCCTTCATCCACAAACCCTTGGTGGTAGGCCTTACCTTGGTCAAGGATACTGAACCAAGAGTATCCACCTAAGGTATCGAGCAGGTCTCGTGTCCGAGGTAGTGGGTGTCGGTCCGGCACTGTTTTCTGGTTCAATAGACGATAGTCTATGCAGAGGCGGTGTGAACCGTCTTTCTTCCGCACGCACACAATGGGAGCAGCATAAGAGGACTTGGATTTTACTATCCATCCTTTCACCAGGAGGTCTTGAACATATTCTTTAACCTCCCGCAGCAGTGGCTTTGGTATGGAAGTGTATGCTCTCTGCACTGGTCATCTTTTAAATGTATCACCATTTTCAGATTGGGATTACAACCAATGTCATTTCCGTCCCTTGCGAAAGTCCTGCACTCATCAAACAACATTTTTTTTGACAATCTCTTGTTGTTTCTCCTCCAAATGATCAAGGTTCATTGGCTGATGCCAAAAAGGTGGTGGAGGTTCAGCTGGTTCGACTGTCACCTTGCGAACTGTCACGGTAGGTTGAGCTTCGTTTGAGGCTTCAGCCTCCACAATACGTTCAACCGGCTGTACGGTGCCTAAGGCAGTCTTTCTTGTCACGGTGATGTCATGTTTAGTGCTGTTACTTAGAGCGATTGTGACGTGGGGCTTAGCTTGATTTTGTATTTGAACTAGCCCTGTCAAGACATCTAGCTGCTCTAGGGCCTGGCTGCCCTCATCAGCCTCAAACAACACCAGGCAATCGGACGGGTTCATGGTTGTTGGAACCCGGCACCTTACCCAGGTGACCTGTCCAGCAGGGATAACCACGTCCCTTTCACCTGTTCTTAAGCGCCCTTGTGTCATGTTTGGCTCTACCGTCTGGATGAAGCTTACGATCACTTCTGCTTTCTCAGGGGGAAGATGAATGGCGTTACAAAGCAAGGTGACAAGAGTAGGTATCAACCGTTCTGGTTGACCCTCAATGATCTGTTCCAGAACATTGAAACCAATCAATGGTTTGTCCATAGGCAAAGTGCTGACGAGGACCGGGGTACTGATGGAGAGTTTGGGGTCCTCACCCCCAGGTAAGTTGATCATGATGGGTATCCAGCCGTCAAATGGTATGGTTTCCCCGTTAACCGTGCACACTTTCAGCTCATCCATTTCCCCTATGATCTCTCACAGAGGTCGCATGACTAAATCGGGTAAGTATTTGTCTTTCCAATGTCGACTTATGATACTAACTTGAGCACCTGTGTCAAGTAATGCTTTCACTGCTAAGCTGTTCAAATTACATTGTATGAGGGCTTTCTTTCCGATTAGCTTAGCGACTGCTCCACGTTTAGTGTGGAGTGACATAACACGAGAAGGAGTACGTGACACGCCTTGCTGCTGGTTAGCTACTGCTGGTGTTACTGACAAGGGGGAACCTGATTTGCTGTTGTTATGGCTAGGTTGGGTCATTACCTCCCTTACGTACTCACTCTGGGGCTCTTTTTCTGACCCGGTCACTGATTGCCCCGCTGCAGAGACCGGTTCGCGTTTCCCTGATTATTAGTTTTTTTTAAGCAGCCAACAGCCCTGTGACCTTCTTCCCCACAGATGAAACAATGGCAACAATCTGAGCGGTTCTGTTCAACACAATTTGGACAACCATAAGCTTTGTATTTTCTGTTTCCTGCCCTGTTTTGTGAATATGGGTTCACTGGATCTAGTGGTCGCGATAGAGTCTGCTGTCTCATGGCTTCCACCAGACCAGCGAGCTCATTAACTTTAGCTGTGAGTTCTTTAATTGGGTTAGTCTTTTTTGGGTGAACTGGTCTATCTTGCTTACTGCACTCCTGGACGGTGCTAAGCTCTGACTGAGCACTGTGTGCGCTAGTTGTGTTCTGTCTACGTGACGAACCTATTCTCTTTTGCCGCTCACTTTCCTCGCTAGTGATTTTCACCATGTGGCGTAAGATTGTCTCGTCACTCACCTCCCCACTTGACAATAGAGGTTTTAACTCTCGTCGAATGTCACTGTGCTTATACCCTAGCCCCTGGTAGACTGAGTGTAAGAAAACATCCTGAACAGTAGCTGGACTGTATTTTATGCCTGCATCTGACAGTTTGGATGTGAAGAGGACCCGCTGCTTCAACCCTATCACCCGGTAAAGGAACTGCTGCGGTGTCTCCCTCTCGTCTTGTCTAGCACACATTAGCTCTTGAAATAACTCGGTGCTATTTTTCTCTATAAGGTGTGCCTGGAGGAACCCCTTTAGTTCTATTAAGGTGAGATCATCTTCATTGATTAGCATATCTTTAAAAGTTCCAGGCTTAATTATTCTAAGAACACCACAACCTATTTCTGCATCAGGGAAGCCTTCTCTAATCCCCTCATCCATCTGTTTGCAAATATTGTTGTAGCTTATGTCTGATGAATGATCCCCAACTTGACCGCCTTGCACTTTAAACTCTCTTCTCAGGAGATAAGAGAGATCTCTCAGAGAGATCATCCCCTCACGGGTGGGCTGGGCCCTTGGCTGCCCGTGTGCACTGTTTCGACATGCGTCATTCTGGATTTGGAAAGTTTGGACTGGTATGGGTGTTGTGGTGACTGCTCAGTAGGCACTATCATACTCTGCCTAAGTATCTTACCAAGCTCCTCATGGCTACTTAACATATCCTGTAGCTCAGTATTAGTGATATCAGAGACAGTTTTGGCCGATGTTCTCACAGAGCTAACTGTGGAAGCATCACTGGACTTGCTATCAGGAATAGAGCTGGCTGGGCCAGTCTGGATAGCCGCACCTACAACTTGTGGCTGGTTAACCATGCTAGCTGTAGTTGTCACAGGAACAATTTGTATAGGGCCAGTACCCATGTCAACTGAAGAGTGAGTTGTTTGCACCGTTGGTGTAACTGTCGGTGTAGTATATGAATCTACAGCCTCACTATCATCACTTGTATGTTGTGCTTGTCTATTCTTAATCACCTCATCAATGTAGTCCTTTAACATTAACAAGTTCACCATCCCACCATCCTCTGACTCAAGCAATGGCTTACTGTACATAAAAGAACTGATGTGTTCGAAGCAGTCCTCCTGGTCTTCCGCGTTGAGCTCTGGCTAATCTGGTCCTGCTGGACCCACGTCTTTGGCAACCTCGTAGAGTTCTTCAGCCGACAGGGTGAGCACGCTTTTCCTAATGTCCCACACTAGGCTCTTCCTCCCACTCTCGGCCATGGCTGTAGCTCCTCACTGTCCCTCTCGATGGGTCACTCAGCACGATGACAGATCAGACTCTGCTCACTGCTCGCTCAACCAGCATCAGCTCCAGTCCTGGTCCCAGATGTCATTAGTGGATCTCATAGTGGATGTCATATATGTTACCTGTAGAAGCAGGTGAAGAGCGGAGTAATAAGGACACCATGCGTCTCCGTTTTCCTCCAGAACGTGTCTCATTTGTTTTTACACAAAATATTAGCCATGTAAACACTACACAAGTTTTCACTACGCAATTCAGCTGGTTCTTAGTTCTTAGTCATTTACACACTATTCCACAATCTCAGTGAAATATGTTCTCTTTAGCTATTTCAGTTTCTCTAATCATCACATTTATCACATTTCTTCTCCTACACAGTTATGTTCAATAAACAGTATCAGTAAATTCATCACATGTTTGTCCAATTCAGTATTTTACTGGTAGAAATCACTATCCACAGTGTATCATGACAATCCAGCATGTTGGAATAACCCTTTAATTGCATGTTAGCTACACAAAAGTGCTCATAGTGCTTGTGCTACACTAGCTAATAAACTCAGTCACTTTTAAACATAACTGTAAACATTTACATTAACAAAAATATATTTCAATAAAAAAAGATAGAAAACATAACCCTTTGGTTTTTTAGAGTGTACAATAGGCAGAGACTCTCATTAATGAGCATTTGACCTGAATGAACTCGCCCCGTACTGGCGGGCGCTCGGGAACTTTCTCCTGTTTCTAGAGCATTTTACCTGTAAATAACTCAAGCAAACCATCTTAAACTGTCTTGTTAACATTAGCATAGATAAAAGGCGACAACACAAACAACATTGCCCGGTTCTCACACCGTTTACCGACCTGTAGAAGCAGGTGAAGAGCGGAGTAGTAAGGACACCATGAGTCTCCGTTTTCCTCCAGAACGTGTCTGAGGTAGCAGCGGAAGGTGGGGCTCCTTTACTGTACCCCCCAAACACCTGGAGCAACCGCAAATGTTCCGCCCCACTTCTATTCAAAATAAAATGACCCCTTTCATGTGGTTCTCGATATTTAAATAAAATGTATGAAAATAAATACATATATTAATGAAAGTGTCCCATGACATGTTATACAAAATAATATTAATGTGGCCATACCCTCTCAGGGGTGCCACATAAACGCACTAAGTGAGAATGGGCTTGTAGTGAAGTAGGAGACATTTTGTGTCCGGCAGGAAAACTTCAGAAATAAACTTGACATAAGCATATTCATAGATTCTTGAATGTTTAATGAGGTAGAAGGAGCAGGTGCTTTTTTCTGTGGAAACAATTAAATTGTGACCCTTCCATTAACCATTTCTTCATTTTTAAGCAGCCCAACACTTATTGTGTTTCAAAATGATACAATGAGTGCAACATTCAGTCTTGTGCCCAGATTGTGAGCCAGCATATATGCAGTTTTCTTCACTGTTGAGGTATTTCTAGTCTAAGTATATCCTCTATCCTTCTTGTTGTATATCCTACTGGGGCAGTCAGGGCAGGTAGAAAATGAGATAGGGATAGGGATAACTATCTCTTCCTGATCCCTATCTTATATAATCACGTGTTAACAGAGAAAGAGAGAAGCCAACGAGGAGAGGGAGATGCTGGGGGGTGGTAGGTAGGTCGGTCCTAGCCTGATAGCCATGGATTGATTTGAAAACCGACCAATCGTGCTCATTCCTCGGTCTGAGCCGCCGCCATAGCCGGGCAGGATTGGAGGATGCTTTTGGAGGAGAGATTCACACACATGCACCGGCTCGGCTCGCTCGTCCCGTCTTCCGCACACACACACGTACAAACACACAAGAAGAGAGGGAGAGTATCAGCTCTCCGCGAGCCGCGCCGTCAAGCTCAGCCCTGGAGAGGATGGCACTGTTACTTTGCAACTGAAGGAGGGACGGATGGAAAGAGAAATGAGGGACAAACTCAAACTCGCGCATCGTTTTCGCTCATAATAAGCTGTTTTGTGTGTTCAATGGAGTTCACGCGGACAGGTAAGGGAGAGAATAAGTTTATCTGGCTTTGAACTGTTTTTTTTTCCTGTATTAGAGTGTGAAGTTTTGCATTTGCACCTGTGCGCGTGAGACACAGGCGTGTGCCATAGCCAACACTGTGTGGTGGTTGACGGACAAAGCTGGCAAATTAATAGGAGTCTTGTGCGCGAGAGCATGTGCGCGCTCTCGTAAACAGTGAGTTTAATTATGTGAGCATTCACAATTGCGCCCCGTGGAATTAGGCACTAAGCAGAAATAAACAAATGTAAGAAAGAAGCAGAAGCGTGCGCACTTTCTCTCTCATTTCTCGGCTATGATGATAGGATTTGGCTCTGGCATACCTCTTTTCTCATGGGGTGTTGTTGCACACAGCGCCTCGGTGGACTCATGAATGATAGACAGGCTGCTATAAAAGAGTGGGAGTTGGAGGTTATCCTATCCTCTGATAAGTGTGCCGCACCAGTGTCGCCAGGAATTTACGCGCACTGCAGGAAACAGGAGTCCACGCTGACTGCAGCCTCTATTAGTCGAGCTTTTTTTCTCCGCACCATATTCCACCTCTCAGTAGAGGGGGGGGGGGGGGGGGACAGGTTTTGAGTTGCTTTGACAGTCGTGTGTGTGTAGATGCAGGAGCCAAGTGCCAGATGCTTAGCTGTCCCTGTTAATGTTGCATTGATTGGCTTCTGGTGAGCACAGGGAGACTTGTGTGCTGCCAATCTTCAGCACTGCTTCACCTCCCTGATGTGTTTGAAAATGTTTAGGGGGAATAAGGCAAGTGTCATGTGCTTCAGTAGCATGTTGTTGGGCATATATTTTTCCGATGAAGCTGAACAGTTTACAGAATGGCTCAACTATAGGAATAATTTGGTTGCTATGGGCTCTGACATCGAAGCAGACAACATGTAAATGTTACTTACATGTATGAACACAAACACTGTGCTGAGGGAGAAGTGTTTTTTATGTTGATTTATTTTATTATTATTTTTATTATCACTTAATCTGCTGCTTATTTTTCAGATAACTGGTTTGGATTTCTTACTTTTTACCATGTCAGAAATGAGTAAAAATGTCCATCACAGTCTTCCAGAATCCACTGGCAATAACCAATAGAAAATCGGCAAATTAAAGCTTTATCCTGCAAACACTTGCATTTTTGCTCAATAAATGTCTTAAATGATTAATCAGTCATTAATAATTGGGGATTTCGCAACAGGATGACATACATTATGTAATATCACATAGGCTTTTATGGCATGCACTGAAGGCATCAGCCTCAGGAGGCCCAATCACTTATCCTTCCAATAGTCATTTATTCCGATGTACAAGCCATTATGGCTCACTTTTCCTACATTCAAATTGTGATGGGTTTGGAAGGTATAACGGCAGCAATGAATTGCAAAATGACTGACCTAAACCTAGAATTATCACACTTCACTTCTTAAGAGGTCTGAGCATCATAACTTCCATGAATGTTGGAGCAAAGCAAGGCAGATGACTGAGCTCCAAAGAATCCTGATAGTTGGTGCTTGAATTTGAGAATTATTCAGTCACGTGTATTCTGGCTAGTCGAACAGTCTGGAATTGCAAGACAACAGGAAAAACATAGCCCACCAGCTGCACTGGCAAAATAAACAATGTTTAACCCGAGAGGGGGCTATGTGAGTAATGGTTTGTTTTATTATTAACTGATCTGACTTTGATAAATATCCATCCATCCATCTTTAACTGCTTGTCCCTATCGGGGTCGATGGAGCCGATCCCAGCTGACATCGGGCCTGAGGCGGGGTACACCCTGGACAGGAGAGCAGTCCATCGCAGGGCACATAGAGACAAACATACACATACACATTCACACCTACGGACAATCTAGAGTAATCAATTAACGTAACACGTGTATGTTTTTGGACTGTGGGAGGAAGCCGGAGAAAACCCACGCAGACACAGGGAGAACATGCAAACTCCTCACAGAAGGGCCCCAGCCCAGATACGAACCAGGAACCCTCTTGCTGTGTGGTAACAGTGTTAACCACCAGAGCACCGTGCCGCCCTACTTTGATAAATATGACAGCAGCCAATAACAAGGTAGGGAAAAAATAGCCCTTAGCCAATCTGACCAAAAGAGAAACAAGTTTTTATTTTATTGGAGGTTGAAGTTTATGAATAATTACGGGCGCAGCCTCTTGAGTGACAGCTAGCCGCTGGCCCTCACTTCTCCTCAGAAGTATACGTCAGCCAGATGGACGTATCTCCCTCCCCCCAACGTCACATGAATGCCCTTTTTTGGCAAGAGGAAATGAGGAGGAGTTAAAGTCTGACAAGATGGCGACTCCTGTAGGTGAGTCGGTTGGATCAAGTTGAGAAAACAGACCTTGACGGGTATGCTACATCCATTTTTCATACAGTCTATGGTTTGCTCTTAACACCACAAAAACATGTTATCCCATCAAATGATCATGATACCATCATGCGTCAGTAACTTGTCTATCCCAACATAGTCTCCCACACAGGTCAGAACCCAAAGCAAACTGCAAACTCTCAAAAGCCCAAAGGTGGCCTCACCACCCTCTATTAAATACTCGTTGTTGATATAATACTTTGTGCAGTGTTGTGTCTGAAAGCGTTCATTGAACGATAGTTCATGAAGTCGTTCAGACTGTTTTCTGCTTGATGAACTTTGCTGTGAACGCATTCATTCTGGTGCGACACTCTCTTTCAGGTTAACTTCCTTCAATAAGGCACCAGATTTCTATCAGGCTTTCCAGGCAAAAACTAGGCTAAAACCATAAACAGGCCTTAATATTTAGAGAAAAAAACATCTGGCAACACCAGCCGCCAGTTTTGCACCGCTGCATGCATGATCAAAACAAAAAACAGCATGGAGGTGACAGCAGCATGGAGGCACCAGCAGCAAGGAGGTGTCGTATGATAAAAAACAAATTTTGTTGACAAAAGTTTGTTGAGAATAGGAAAAATCTTACATTTCTGTGCAAAGTTTGCCCGCCAGCTTTCAAAAAGAAAATCTGCACTTCAGTCACAAACACAGCAAACCTGAAACGGTACATTGAACTAAAGCACTTGGCAATTTAAGATATGTTCAAGCAAATGAAAAACCAAAAGACAGTCAAGACAGATCCTCGACCCAAATCCCATTAACTGTGTACAGTAGGGGCTCCATTGTCATCTCCCAGCCACAGCTGGACGACCTGGTGGTGCAGTATAGTGTCGGAGACCTGCAGTCTTTGAGTAAAGTGGAAAGCCCAGTTTTCATGAACTTCATTAAGCTAAAACTTCAGTTAAAAGTTAAAACTGTTAAAATACTTGCTGTCTGGGGCGGCCGGTGGCTGATTGATAATGAGGCTGAAGGCAGCGGTCGCGGGTTCGACTAAGACCTGCAGCCCTTTGCTGCATGTCTCTCTCTCACCCCATTTCCAGTCTGTCCTTTATTATGAAGACTTAAAAACTGCCAAAAAAACAATCTTTAAAACGAAAAAACATTGCTGTCTGTGGTTCTATATGGGCTGTGGCAATCATTTTTAAAAAATATGTTAACCACGTGAATCTCGGCAAGTGATTTGACGGCAAGTGTTGAAGCATTGTGACAACGGAAGTGTGAACAATAGTGCAATTATCAATCACAAGTGACGGTGTGCTTGCAGCAGAGCTATCTTAAATGGTTTGTATTGATCAGCATGGTGGCAAGGTGAAATACTATAACAGTCAAACTTTGCTCATTTGAGATCACACATTAACAGTCATTGTAAAACATTTGCTACTAGATTTTTTTTAACTGGAAACATTTGCTGACATGGTCACTGAGTCTTAAAATTCAAAGTGTCAATCAAAAGTGTTGATTGGTCTTGTTACTCATGCCATCTTCTAAATCCATGATGTGACAAGGTTAAAATAATCCCCTGCTTGTAATGCTGCAGTGTGATGTTATTGTGTGGTTCATAAATGGTGGATGAATTTTGTTATTCAAACGGTCACACGTTTAATGATTTACCATGGTAATATTCCTGATTGTTAGTATTACAGTTTCAAACTGTAAGCATTATTTAAATCGTGTATTATTACTATGCATTGACAAACTCATGGTAAGTATAATCAAGTATCAACCAAAGCATGCAGTGGTTTGTTTTGCTTCAATGAGAACATAGTGAAAGTCAGTGACAGTGCTCCATGACAGAGGTTTTTTTTAGCTTTTCGAAATACGAAAGGATGCAGTGAAGTCATTATAGACTCGTCCAGACGACACATCCCATATTTTTCCCCTAATGCTATCATCACATTATGAACAACAAAACCGTGTAGTCGGCTGTTAGCACCCAGCGTTTGACTACCCAGCTATTTCCACCTCGTTCTGGCTGCAAACAGTTTCGCTCCATCCTCTACACCGATTGATACCACGCCAGGAGCATTTCAGAATAGAATAATAATAATAAAGCTAATGGCTAACACAGCTAAAGGAAGAAGAGGAAACCAAAAGCTAGCATGAGCAGGGGAGTGTGGATACTCAATGCCCAAACGGACCCAACAGGATCCGATGAGACCCGATGGGTCGGGCTGGGTTTGGACAAACGTTTTAAATTATATTCAGTTTCAGCCTTCTTGACATGGTGGTGCTTCAAGTTCTTTTTAGTGAAAATATTCACTATCAGTCTTTGGGATCGTTTTTAGCCTATGCCAGAACGCATGAACAGAACACATCGGCTCTTTCAGGCTGTAAATATTCATGTAACACAAACTTAATGCAACTTTCATCTGCTGTGTTGCTGGTTCATCTACAGTGACACATCTTCACAGACAGTATCACATTATAGTTCACATACCGCCAGTCACAAGACAAGACACTGGATTAGACCATATTCATGAGTTGAATTCTGAAAGGAAAGGATACTGTCTCTTACAGCGTGTCTTAGGGAATAGTATAGATGGATAGAAACTGCTGTGCCTTCGCCATTCAAGACTTAAAGTTTAAATGGTATCAACATTCAAGTTCAAATTTATGCCATCCTTTATGATATTCTCCTGCATGCACATTATGTCCCACATGAGCGGGTGTCCAGTTAAACGAAATCTAGTAAAGATTTTCAACATTGTTTTAAATGAAGTACCTACATAGATCACACTGTGGCTAATCCTGTCTGCTACTGCAATGCTCTGTTATCCAGTTATCAGTAAAGAGGACCGTCATATTCATACAGATAAATATTATTGACTGATTTTAATGAAAGACTAAATACTCAGTATTCTTCTTTGCCTTCCTGAATTAATAGTTCCCTGTTGGGAATTTTGCACTGTTGAGTGTCTATATTATAAAGTAACAGTGTAAAGAATGAATAGTGAAAGCCTTTGTCACAGAACCATCAGCAGCACATCTTAGACAAACAGCAATGGCCAATCAGATGAGAGGTGGTAAGAGGTCAAAGGTGTGTTCCGTTAACTCATCAATTGGTGTGGTCAAAAGGTCTAAATTGTAATCAAATCATCCAGAAAGTGGGAACATCTTCGAGGTATTTGGCTTCACTTGATTTGAGCAAAACAAAATTCATTGAGGAAAAGAGTGTATTTTAATTTACTGAGACCAAATCACACCTGACTCATAAATACCATTAGATGATAAAATATCATGTCCTGTACGTTTTCTTCACATTTCCTCGCCTGTGGTCCTCTAGCTATCTTTCTTTATTTTTGACTTTCATCTTTTACTGTGTAACACAGAGCAGCCTGCGTCATGCTGACATTATTCCACTCTGGGTTTCTTCAGTATGCGTGAAAGCAACATTAGAATGATTCATCTCCAGCTCTGACTGTCAGTGACAAATGGACAGCAAAATGTTTCCTTAAAAAACACTCACCAATGAGAGGTAGTCTGAGTTTGATTGTTGCAGGGCATATTTATAAGGTGTTATGATTCTGCAACAATGAAATTGGCCCAATAAAATAAAAACTAGCCTGGTACAAAAAATGTTAAAATGTTAATTGAGCAAACTGCTGTGTTTGAACACTCAGAGAACTGCAGTTTTTGGCACTTCAGTATTGGATCAACCAGAAAGTTGTTGTGGTGGGGCTCCCAAAATGTCCTGATTCTGCCAGTTCACAATAAAAGCTTTTAAATAACAAAGTGACGGATGACTTTTATTGTGAAGAATTTAAAGGAAATTTATGTGTTTATTTAAGTTACACCCAATTCTCGTTGTTGTATGATAAGGGATAGCTGCTTGGATCAATAATAATAATAATAGGCTATTAACAAAAGGAAAAAGTATGAGAAGAAGAAACTAGAACATATAATAAATCATATAAATAAAAACCTAAGAATGATCAACCAATTTAAAAAAAAAAAACATATTTTCTGTATTGAAACAATGCATAATTACTTAATTATTAATTATTTATTTATTTTTATTATTTAAATTAAAAATGTGTGTATCAAATTTGCTAGGCCTACTGCAGGTATATAAGGTGCTTTATCCCTTAACGGTCATGCCTACGTCTACGTCATGCCTACCACAATACAAAAACTTTTTTTTATGATTTGATTAATCAAATTAAAGACTGAAATGTAGATAATACCTCTTTTTTAAAATATATAATACCTAAAAGATTAACAATTCCTCTGAAATCATAATTGTAACAACCTAGTGAATATAATGTGATAAAAAAAATCTTTTTAAAATCTGTTTAAAGGTTTAATAAACATCTCAGTTCCAAAATTTAGAATGTTCTGGCTATTTGTTGATGTGTCAGGTTTTATAGTATTGTCAAAAAAAACAAAAAAAACAATACCCAACCCTACTCTTAACATCCTAAAGAAGGCAGCCACAATTTACCGGACATTGGAAAACCTAACCTCACAATGTCAACACATCAACAATACATAATTTTTTCAGGATGTATTGGTCTGCCTAGATGGCAGAAAAGCTTTGGGTTGAGTCTATTGTAGCACAGTGTGGTAGATGTGGTAGATGTATAAATTAGAAATTAATACCTAAAGTAATCAGTTTTTGCAGGATGTTTGAATGGATTTGGTTTAAAATGAAGACAAAAACATGCAGAGGCTTCAAAGTGATGTGGGAGAGAAATACAGCTGTAGAGGGACACAGATGAGAATATGCTGTCTGCATATTTGTCCACTGTTTTATGTGGAGAATGTCTTTACAAACCACGAGGACAGAGTCATTTGATTGCCAATATGCTGCATGAATACTTAATGTACTATTCAGAGGTTGGGTTTCCAGTTCTCATTTGCGAGTGCTTGCTCAGAGAATTTCCCTTTTTTAAATAGCTCTTAAGAATGAACTGTCATTATGTAATCACTGCGCGTTTCTGCCTTGGATCCTGGGGGCTGCCTTCCAGTATTTTATTTTGTTCTCTGCTCAAAAGCATCTGGGTGGTAGGTATGCCTTATGGTCATATCCGTGAGCTTTCAGCTTCTTCAAGGTAAAGCCTGTGTTTTATTCACCTGTGCACTTCCTTTATCATTCTTATTCCCCTTTAGATTTAAATTCTGAGCTTTAGGCATTTCACTAACACTTTCATACTCCACGGTGTACGCAGAATAAACTAGACCTTCATCATCTTGCTCAAAGAGGGCTCAGCACAATATAAGCTTGTTAGTACACAAAGTTGAGATTAAACTTCGGGTGACTGTGTGGTTTCTGTAGCAACTAGTTTTACTCCAAATTGTTGAAAAAATCTGAAAAGGTAACATATCGTTTTTTTAATCCTATTTATCAGAAATCTGATTATTATTAGAATTTAATTTTGTGAAATTTAATGGGTATTGTAAAAATGACTGATAATTGTTCAGTGTTGAGAGACATTACCTTTACTACTGCTGAATATGGACCCTGATGTTGTATCGTGACAGAAAGGAAAGGCGAGTCACGTCAGTTAGTTGTCAGTGTCACAGTGCGATGGGAAACCCTGATGTGTGGCACTGATAAAACATTAGTGTGCTGTGCGCCTGTCAGACCTGCTCACCCTTGACATGCAATGCTGCGATGTTGAAATGTGAAAGAGATGTTAATTGGACCAATGTTTTTATGAGAAGGTGAGGTGAGTGATACGGACAGGGGGTCCCTACTGATTCACAGATCTGAGGTGGATGAGAGGCGAGCTGCGGGGAAGGAGTGGGGGTGAGGTGGTCTGCCAGAGTGAATACGACAATTGGAAATTTAATGCCGTTTCAATACCTCTGCAAAAGACTGAATTCAGTGCTGTGTTTTATAAACAAGCAATAGTTAACCTCAATATATTTACCCGTTGTGATAGCAATGCTGGAACTGTTTTCACCTTGTGAAAATTGCAAAGGAAATTGCAAAATGTGGTCCTGGAGACATATGGCACAGAGGCTGCTCTACAGTATTTTATGTCAGATATTGTCAACGTCATAGCATCCCAACCATGCAAGATATTGTCACGAAACCTTTACAGGTGTGCAGTGGAGAGCGAAATGAAGGCCAAGTTCAAAATGGATGTGATCCAAGCAAGGGGCTTGAAGTAGTGGGGTACGAAGTGGCCATTGTATTAAAAAATAATCTGTAATAATAATCCTTACTGTCATAAAGTGATGTTTCAATGTATTTGTTTTAATGTCCTTTGCATAATTGCTGTGATGTCTTGTTTAACCCTTAAATGCTGAATCTCTCATCTGTGTAACAACATTAGCCCTGGGGATTAATAAAGAAACCTTGACCTCTACACCCCTGGTCCAATTTGGCCGGTGTGATCCCATCGCAATATTATCTCTAGTCTTAAGTTTTAAATTCTATTCATCCCATCTAGAGGGTGTATGTACAAGCAACCAACTGGCGTGGCTATGCGAATTACGCAAATTACATTGACTTTGCATGCAATCGTGCTGTGCAATTTGTGAAATGCAGATGATGTGAACACACTTAGGCAACAAAACAAATTGGTTTGGTTTACAAAAAGATAATTAGGGTTAAGATAATTAGGGTTAAGTTAAGATTTACCTTTGTAGGTTAAGTTGGTTAAGTACGCTATGTACGTTACATTAACAAGTCTGTGTTGACTTTGATTTCACACAGGACATGAACAGCTGTGTCCAGGGGAAAGTCCCATTTTTGTTTGACTCATCCATCAACCCCAACCTTCTCTCTACACAGAATTGTATCAGAATAGGCACAGGAACAAGAATGGTGTAAAATGATTTGCCTTTTCCCTGATTTTCTAGTTTTAGACAAGAATGTATGCCTTTGCTTCTATTTGGATACATTAACACAATATTTCTCGAGTAATGGAAAATATTGCCTAATTCAGATTGTCAGTCAACACTGACTGTACTTTGTCGCTACCAATGCTGTAGCTGTATTGTGTATGCAGATTTTCTTAGAACTGTCTCCAGAAATGTGATTGAACCATTCACTTTGTAGCAACATCTGCCTGTTTCCTCGCCCCAAGGACTCACTGCTTGTAAGCCAGTTTACTGTTGCCAAACTGTCAAAACAAGTGCCAAAGTGTCAGATAGCTCTCCATGTGTAGAAGTGAATCTCAATGCACCTAAACAAGTCAACCACCCTGTGCCAGGAGCCAAATTTCAAGCTCAACAGCCATCTAATACCAGAACTAAAATAATGACTGAACATAATCAGTAATTCAACAATTAAATCTTTCAAATCTCCCAAATCAAACTGTATAACACAGTGAAAGGAAAAACAACAAAATGAGTCAGAATCACTAGAGATTTAGAGCAAAAGGAAATAAATTGTGAGAGAATCATTATCTCAATTCATGTTAGGAAGTTGAGAGTCCCATTTAGTTTCTAAGTGTGCTCTTTTAATCAAATATTGTCTTTGTTTTTCATGGTACTGCAGTGGATTTAGCTTTTAATAGCATTTGTTATGCTGTAAAAAGACAAAAAAATGTCACCGTGAAAACACTATTGTCCCCACAGCCCACACAACATACTGTACACCCTCCTGTCCCTACAACCCTCCGACTCTGCAGTCTTCTTTATTTGGACCATGAAGTGGCATATTTGTTTGTTGTGACTTCTAACACCCCCCACAAGTCTCTGTGGGCACTTGAAAAGCAGCATGGCAAGCATCTGCAAAAAAAACCAAAACTCTCACACTTCATCCTCTCATGAGGGAATCTACCTGGCAGCAAGAATTCTGAAAGCAAGCTTATCTGTGTATGAAATGCTAATGTAAATAGCCTCAGCCCTGCTTTGTGGATGAGAACACACAGGGCTCTCTCCTTGTGGTAAAACCCACCTGCTCCGTTTGTTTTAGCATGTTTGAAACATAGAAACCTGCCAAACTCCGGTAGCCTCACCCTGAATTTAGGCTTCTCAGACATGAAGAGAACCCAGTGCTCTAGGTAATATGAATATAATTCTATTTTGAGTTGTTTTCTTTAGTTCTATTTGGCAGAGGATGACTTAAATCCCAAACGCATTAGAAGCTCATCCAAGCAGTGCTGAAAGTATTAGCCATTTCATTGATTAGTACACAGAGGGAACATTATTCAAGACCTTTTACAATTGATTAATCGTCCAAGTCATTTATCAAGCCAATATGCTAAACAATTAATTTCTTTATTAGGAGAAAAAATCAACAGATGAATCAATAAATAATGAATAATCATAAGCATCGCCAGACTCTATGCGTATAATGCTGATGGACCCTCATCTGGATGTTGGGCTGCAGCGGCTTCAGAGTGAAGAGCGAGATGATGATGATGCGAGTTGAAAAAATGTGATTTTTTTTCTCCCTGCAGTGGCCAGCAGATGGGTGCTGTCTGCTCCATCCTGGCACTCCTGCTGTATGATTAGAGCCCAAGAATCCAGCCATTAAACACACCACAGATGGGACATTCTCCATCTTCCACCCAGCTCTCATTAAGCAGGCACACAACATATAGTGGGGTTGACGAGTGCAGACATGTTTTCTAAATTGACACTAAGAAAAAAGCCAGAAAAATAACTCCTCCTTCACAGATATAATTAAGGTTGTTTAATTTGGAATGTAAACATGAGGAGATTAAACCATCAGAGGCTTCCCGCTCTCATCTAGACAACCTTTGCCGTGCCGAGGAGTGAGGAGTGGGTTTGGGTTTGAGGAAATCAAAGCTGAGGGTTAGGACAGATGGTGTTTGGAGGGTAGTGTACTGGAAGGACAAGTCGCTGTTGACTTTGGGAGACATGGTGGGAGGGGTCGACTGACAAACCATCCAGCCCACATGACTCAGCGGGAGTCATTACCGCAATGGGCCTAATTACCTTCAGGCCTAATCTGTGTTTAAAAACCTGCTGCTTATTGCTTTTAATTACCCGCAAGTGTTGGCCAAAGATTGAAATGCAAGGTTGGAACATTTGTTTGTTTTGTTTATACATTTGTATGTGCATGAGGAAGGGAAGTAGATGCAGGGATTGTTACAATATGTCATATTTTCAGGCTTCGGGTGGCTAATCGAAGCGTCAGTGTAGACCTGAGTTTCTTGGAATGTTTAGACGGAGGGATTTAACTGTCCGCGTTCTCTACGGCACAAGTATGTTTGACAGCCACATATTTTCTTTCAGTTTTTCACAGTGTACACCTTCATTAAAAATGATACTCAGCCTGCAAACTAGATCTCAGTCTCATCACTTAAGGCAAGAAAGGGAGTGGATTCTCAGATCTTCAGATCTCGGTTTGACAAATGAGCAAATTGTTTATAGTGACCTATAGAACTGTGTTATGATTATCAGATGTTTTTAAAGTTGCTGTTTGACGACCACCCTTGGGTTATGACAAAATGTCAACCATTGCCCTGTGAAAATTATCTCAAATTGATGGTTATTTGATTACAAGCTGTAGAGTTGTGGTGAAGACTAGAGCAATTAATATTGCGCTTGGGCAGCTGGACTGTTAGGGCAGTTGTGCCCATGCCATTCAGGTTCTCGGGTTTGTACCTCAGGATTTATTTTTGGCTTACAACTGCTCTTTAGGTATGAAATGCATTTAACTCTTGCTTCAGAAGAGAAATTGATATATTCCAGACAGTTTACACCTGTTACAAGGCAGTGTGTATAACACATTTATCATATCCAGAGTGGGTAATACTAATTAGCCAAACAAAATTATATTTAATCCTAAGAATTTTAAGGATGTATGTATGGAAAAGGTCTCATAGGCCAGTTTTGTAGACAAATATACCACTAAATAATTAATTCAGCCATGATTCCCTGTGTTTTATAGTAAGATGGTATTGTGGAAATATTACAGTCTGCTTAGCTAAACCCCTGTATCCCTGGCACCTCCCTCCAAACTATTTGTCTCCTCCAATTTTCGTGGAACCTCCAGGGTGTGCCACACATTCAGAGGATTGCCCCGCTTGTGAAGCTCATCAGGCTAATCTGCTTCTTTTCACAAACAATGAGCTGAGTCAAGTCATCCAGTAGACTCAAGGCTAAAAGTGTTTATGTTTAGAACAGGAAAAGATCAATCAAATGCATTTTTGTAGTTTTGACAAAAGTTCTACTTGGGGGTGACTATGAAAATACTGTTTTATACAGCATTCAGCTCGAAAGTATATTCTAGTTGTATTCACAGATGAAGCTGCTTTGATATTTAACTGTATAACTGTATAGTACTTTATGGTCCTGATAGTAAATGGAAATCCAAGAAAAAAGTAAAAGTGGATGAACTGAAAGACTTTCATGTGAATGCCAGAAAAAGGCAAAACATTACATACATCACGTACATTGCTGCGAAACAGCAAACATGGGCAAGTGACCAAATTACAAGACAAACCCAAAGTCATTGTTTAGGTCAATGCAGAATGCTGTAATGTTTTTACACAGAGATTCATTTCAAACAGGATTCAAACAATGTAACTCAGCCTCTAAGACGGTTATGACTCTTTTTTATAGATCTTTTATTGAATCAGTTTTAATTTTTGTCCTGGTTTTGGAATCTTAAGGTGAGCAGTAAGACAAGGCTACAGCCAAGAGTGTTGAACACCTGCTATAAGATTACAGGCCCAGACCTCAAGGCTCCTTCATTCCTAAGGCGATTGTCGCCATGAACTATGATCTATTAGTCTTCCTTTTTATTGTGCATTCTACTACTTGCACTTTTACTCTCATTACACTTTGCAAACTTGATGTTTGCTGTTACTTGTTGTTTATGGTGCCTTTGTTGTTGCCATATGTGCAGCACGTTTGTCCAATGTTGTTTTCTTAGTTGTTGTTTTTTTATGCTGCACCAGAATTGCCCTCTGGGGACAATGAAGATTCATTGAATTGAATTGAGACTCTACTGTATATACAGTCAGTATATAACGATACAAACTAATTAATGGTGTTCGACAATATTCTAGAGCACATATCTCTTGGTGCAGAGGATGTTTTTCAGCTTGCCTTCTATTCATTACAGAAGGTTCTTGGATAGCTCCTTCTGATTCAGCAGAAACAACAGAGGAGAAAAATTAAGTCATGATCAGGCCTCAGGAACATTTCACAGCGTTGTTACAGTCTGATTTCACATAAGCACATTGCTGTGTCACTAATTTTCTTGTGTGCCGTTTGTGTCTTCCTGTATTTACTTGAACCTTCTTTTTTATTTAGCTCAGCTCAGTGAAACATTGCCTGAGAGTACAGGCAACAAACAATGCTATAAGTGGGTGGAAAATGTTTGTATTTGTTCATTTCAGGTGAAGCAAAAAGTCAAGATTATCTTTCGTTGCAGTCTCTCTCTGTCTGGCCCTCTCTGTTCTTAGGATTGAACAGTGGTTCAGTGATATGTGTTTTGACCTGCCCCAGACTTTCTGCTATATGGTTGCTGTGCAAAGCGAAATCGAATGCAGTGGGTGAGCTCTCAGCAGGAGCCCAAAACATTAGCTATTAGCGGCAGGTGACACGAGTCCGTTCTTCACCTCTGCCAGACTGAACTGAAGTACATCTCTGTTGCTCTCTCAATATCTCTCTGTCTGTTGCTGTCTTTCATTCTACTTGATCTTTTTGACTTTTTAAGCGTTTTGACTCCTGCTGTGTCATCAGTGGCTCAGGTTGCAGGCAAGAGCTGTTGGCTGTACCCCAACTGAAGTCTTATCCAATTGAAGTTGTTTACGTGACCAGTGGAATCCTTGTTATTGAGTTTACCCTTTTCCAATGAATATATAAGCAACAGACAGTATTTCTGTCTGTCAGTGGTGGTCTAGCAAGTTGAACAGTCCACAAAGAAAAACAAGTATGAAAAGGTTCAGTGTACAACTGGGGGGACAGGAAAAGGGGAGGAAAAGGTATAATGCTGGGAAGGGTTCTCTGAGAAAAATCACAAAGGATAAAAAAATAGGTGGTTTTTTTGCAAGTCCGCATACATATGGACAGATGTGATAGATAAAGTGATGTAACCTTTCTCAAAGTTATTAAATAATTTACTACATACAAATGTTACAAAAAGGTTTAATGGATATCTTGGACAACAAAGCAGTGGATTATCTGAGAAACAAATGATCCAGCAGCTACAAAGAGATAGTCTTGAGTTAGAGTTGCATCTAATTAACATTTACCTGTGATATAAAACAATGTGTAAAACAGAGATAATCTAGTCTGTCTAATATTTTTTGACTCTCAGTTCCAAGGCCATAAATTCCTAGTGAAAATCTGTAAAACAGGTCACAAATACTGTACCGTAATTTCCGGACTATAAGCCGCTACTTTTTTCCCTCGTTCTGGTCCCTGAGGCTTATTCAACGGTGCGGCTTTTCTACGGCTTACGGTAACCAGGGGCGCGCACTACCGAGGATGCGCGAGACCGAGGCAGACATCTGGCGCCAGGTAACGAGAGCAAAACAAAGAGAAGGAGAGCTTCAGCGACAGTTTGCGCGAAGGAAGTGTTCATGCAAACACCCTCAACATGGAAAACAAACGGATAAGTGCATATGATGCTGCTTTTAAGTTAAAGGCAATCGATCTGGCTGTCAAAGAAGGAAATAGAGCTGCTGCACGTACCCTTGACATCAATGAATGGCTGGTTATTTTGATAACGTAAACGGCTGCGGGCGAGCACTTTGTATTACTTTGCACCGTTGTATTATTTGTACTCTGCACGAATGCTGTTTGCCATGTCAAAGATGTGAAAGTTTGATTGAATGATTGAAAGATTTATTGTTAATAAATGGGACGCTTTGCGTTCCCAAACAGTCATCTCTGTCCCGACAATCCCCTCCGTGGTAGCAGGAACCCCTATATACTACGGTAATTACACATCAAAACGCCTGCGGCTTTTAGTTGGGTGCGGCTTTTATATGGAGCAATCTGTATTTTACCCTAAATTTAGCTGGTTCGGCTTATAGTCAGGTGCGCTCTATAGTCCGGAAATTACGGTATATACTGTAGTTTCATTTTGTACTGCAGTATTATAAGGATGCACCGATCCAACACCCTTTCAAAATACGATTTCCGGTCTGTTGAAACAAAACAGACAACAATGGCCGTACATGTGAACAATAACAATCACCTCGTTCGTCAGTTAGACATCTTTTTCATCGATAAGAAAGAGGAAAATGACAATTACGTTGTTTTTTAAAAACTCAGCTCGGCACATCGGCGTTGTAGAAATACGAGGCTCGGAACGGCTTGGAGTCGGAAATCATATTTTGAAAGGGTGTTACTTCACATCTTAACAGCCGGATAATGACATTGGGCTGATACTGACTCACATGTCTGGATCAGTGTATGACCAATTTGATGCTGCAAATGCATCGATTTGAATTGTAATTTGAAGATGTTTTTTAAAGTCACTGTTGCACAATTTATTATTTTGATATTAGATAACAATGCAGCCAGTTTATATCTATGTATTAATTTGTTTAATTTTGTTTTACAAAGTTAGAAAATCAATGTTTAAGCGAAGCCTGATGTTACCTTTAGAATGATCATACAGCTTATCAAATAAAGCCAGGTATCGTACTTGGTATTGGCTGATACCCAATGCCCACGTATCGGTATCAGGACTGAGAAAGTTTGCTCAAATGTTGCCCAAACAGCAGTAAATGTGCATTTGTTGGAGACTGTTTTCAGCAGTATATTAATACATTGTTTTAATGTGTGATTCGGGCAGCAGAAAGGCATATCTGGGATAATGAACTACAGGCCCATGTGGTAATGAAAGCATGTCATCCGGTGAAACGATGTGGCCCATTAGCAAAAGCAGAAGAAAACAGCATTGCATGTGCATGTAAACATGGCCACCTCTGCATGCAAACTGCCACAATCTTTGTGGCTGCCACTGTGCATGACCCATCCTGTTAAACACGGCACATACTGTCTATAAACTAGCCATGGGCAGAAGGCAGTACAAAACAATATCATCATCATAAAAAATAGGGAAATTATTTCCATTGACAGAGCCAGATGCTGCTGATTTCACAGTTCTGAGAAATGTTTTTTTTTTGTTGTTGTTGGTTAGAAGCGGCATGATAATCATACAGTTAAAAGACTGATTGAAGCGAGCCCCGGGAGTTGAAAGTGAAACCGCTGGGAATATATTCAGGTTCTGGCACAGAGTCTGACTCACTCAGGTACCACAACTCTTTCACCTGTCTTTGACGATGTAGGAAGTGTGATTTGATAGTGATGTTATTAAATCACGTTGAACCAATAGAGATAAACCTTACAATCTCTGAAAAAAATGGAAATAATTCCATCAATAAATCAGTATTCTTTGCAGGACTTGCTATCGTTTTTCTCAGATGGAAAAACAGGGGAAACAGGATTTGGGTGTAGCTGTACCTATGCAGATTAGAATATTTTCCCAGATTACACGTGTTTAGTGTGTGGCAGTGTATTTATCCCCCCGCTGCTTTAATCCAAGACGATGTGTAACAGACTTTAGCTTCCCTTTCACTGCCTGGGCTGGCAGTAGGTATTACCCATGACAACCACTGCACTTAGTCAACCACCAACAACTATAGTTGAGCTGCGTAATTTGCATGTAGAGATGTTTGAAACATGGGGATTAGTCAGGGGTTCTAAGCAAATCTTAATCCATATATATGTAAAAATATTTATATTTGTAAAAAAAATAATAATTCAGTGATTATCCTTCAAAGTATGTGACAGTCGTAAGTTGCATTAATGTCTCGTTTTAGCGTTTCCCTCTAATGTTGTCACATGCATTGTGAGAGATAGAGAGCAGCAGCAGCCTTTGAAGTCTGTCAGCTCCTATAGCCTATTAAATATCAAATGCATGCGTTTGTCCTCTCCATAATCCCCACAAAGCCGTTATTCAACTCAAGCACTTTGGATATTGAACCAACTCTCCTGCTTTAAGTCAGCTTCTGAGACCTAGGTACCTATGTGTTATTATTATTATTAAAAACATATATATCTATATATATATAGATATATATATCTATATATTTAGAATTCAAATGTTGACTCACGTTTCTCATATAATTTGCTCAGGGTCATTGGTAATGCAGGTCCTTGGCTGTCATTTAAAAAGGGTGGCACTGTTGTGATAACTTGGCGTGACTGCTGCCTGTCTAAGAAGCACATTGACATATTTTTTTCATCTAAAGTCTAAATCCAAAGGGTTCCACACCAGTCTCCACTGAAACAGGCTGTTATTTGTAAACTAGCATTAAACATAATCCACCTCATTATTAGTGGCCTGGCCCCGACCCCTTGACACACTAAAACAACAATGACATTTTGCGTTCTTTTCTGGACTAGTCAAGTCAAAAGGCTAGTCAAAAGTAGTGTCCTAGTTCCAAGTCTGTATGAACAATCCAAATCATTGGAAGTGTTCTTCCTTGACTTTTTTTATGTTTTAGGAACTTGTCGTGAACATGGAGGAGCCAAGTAGCCATGGCAGAGAATATAAGCCAGACTTACAACTTACCAAGGAGGAAAATTAACAAGCCAGACATTGCCAGGACAAATCCCATTGTTATCAATGGGCAGAGACCCAAATTGTCTCTGGATGCAACTGGATAGACTTAGAACCAATAACAGCAACAAAATGTGAGGTAGCGCTGACTGACGGAAACATGTAAACATGCAGAGATGAGATGTGATGGTCCAACATCAATATGCCTGTGGAAATGCTTGAATGGCGGTCCTCTGCTTTACTAAGCTGGGTTTATGCTAGCTGTCCGAGACGAGAGGGTGCGCAAGGCAAAAAGTATGTCATCACCTATTTTTCTCTGCACGTTGTGATTGCATCAAATCAGCCCCATATTGGATAAGTGGTTGTGATAGGCCTTGCCAGGGTTTGGCCAACTGGGAATCGATCTGATTGGGCTAATATGTGGCTGATTTAAAGAATAAATACTCCAACATTTTGCTTACGTTGGCAAGCCGTTGGTTATTTATATGACATGACTGAAGTTTGAACAATCATATCATGTTATTAACATGATATGATTGTTCAAACTTCAGTCTCAGTGTGAAATATAATATTTTTTGCTGGTCAGATTGTTTTATTAAGCTGTCAATAATGGACATTACTGCTGATTTTGGGTGCTTATGGCTCTGCATATCTTGTCCCACTTTGATAAAAAATAAAATAGATGAAAACAAACAGCAACGGTTCTGTCCCTTAGTTTTATTTCAAATAAACTTTGTAGTGATAATTATGTACTGTGCAATAATATCTATGATCGCGCAGTCAACGTGGTTAAAACCTCAAAAAAAAGGTACCTGTGATCTGAGAATATTTTGTCAGACAGCAGGTGTACAACTGTGTAATCACCAGAGCCTGGCAGAGCCGCTGAAGTCAGCAAAAACACTCTTGCCTCGTTTGCAAATTGAGCTTCTTCCTGTTCTCCCAGTGCAAGCTCTATCCTGAAGTACTCTGTTTGAGAAAGGCCTTATACCTAACTGTATAGACACTTAAACAAGATTCTGAAATTATTATTATATGTGTAGTTGTGACATCACACCGAGGGACATTTCAGAACAGCAAGGTCAAGTTCTGTAATCCCCCCCTACTATTTACATTGACAAAATAAGGACAATATAATTACTCCTATGTCACTGCATTGTTTTTACAATATCCATTAATGTGATGCTCATATTTTTCCGGCCCCTCATTTTGGATCATTTTCGTCAACCGGCCCCAATTCATAATGAATTGAACAGCCCTGATGTAGCCTATTTTAGTCAGTTCACTGATTGCTTGTTTGTGCATATTTTAGTGAAAGAAAACCTATTTTCTTCATTTTTTTCAAGATTTTATCATGTATAAGTGTATATATTCTTACCTAGAAGGCAAACAATTGTTAACCTTTTTGCCAAATAAATATATAAACGCGTAAATGTAGCAATGTGTCTCCTACTGTTTCAAAATCTCACTTCACTTTCATTTAAGATTGTTACAGTAATCCCTATTGCATGATTGCATGACATGTTCTTAAGAATATCTGATTAAAAAGGCTACAGGCTATAGATCTGATAAATGGTATTTTTAGAATCTAAAAGAAATAGAAAAAACAACCGAACCGAAAACCAGGACCTCAAAACCATGATATGAACTGAACAGTGGATTTTGTGAACCGTTCCACCCCTAGTGTTTTTTTGGGATGTTTTTTAACAAAGTCGACTCATCCTTTCAGTTGGAGGGTAGGCTCTGCTCTGATACCTGACTCTGACCTCACAGTGTCGTATCAGACACCATGCAGCACTCTCTTATTTTTTTTTTTTACAGTAAACAGGTTTGAATCCCTCATTTCAACATACTCCATGATCTCCAATGTGTTTGCGAAAGTCCTCCTTTCATTCAACTAGTTTACAAAATGTTAACCCCAAGTCTAAATTAAAACTGCGAGAGTTTGTGTACATCCTTTATGGCCTGTTTGTCTCAGTAATGCTCCATGCAGATATTCCATAATACTGAACAGCAAAGAACTGCATTTCCTTGCTCTGTGTACTAACAAACTGTAGAAACGAGGCAGAAGTTCATGTCCTCATCCGTAAGGATTTATAAGTTGCAATTTAATTGGAGGGAATTAGTGGACTTTTAGCTTCTAATATCCATCAAATTAATCTCAAACTCTGTGTTTCTCTTCCCCCTTCTCTGTCTCTCTGTCTCTTGCAGGAAATTCAGAATGGCTTCCAGGATTAACCTCTGCTCTTGGTAGAACTACCCAGAAGTTCATGTCCATTTGCACAGCATCTCACAGCCTGGGAGATTCCATAATGTAAATGCATCTTTTTTTTTCTTCATTAAACCTTTCAGCTTTGGGCCATGAACCTTAGAGGAACTACCAGGACCGCTATTTCCTTAGTTTGGATTTAGATTCCTCTGTTTGCTGCTGGGACTACTGCGCAGGTCTGCAGCGGTGGCAAGTTGTGGCGGCTGCGGCGGCGGCGGTGGGAGGACCTTACCACTTTGGAACACAGGGATAACTTTACAAAAGCACACGCCACCATGAGGATATCCGCCACCTCCTGTCTTTGTCCCTTTCTGGTCTGCCTCTGTTTCATCCAGAGGTGCTACGGGGCAAGCCACCATGTCCCCGCCAAAGTGCCCTCCAAGAACCAGACCAAACTGGCCAACGGGGAGACAGAGGTGCACCACAGGCCTAAGCGTGGCTGGATCTGGAACCAGTTCTTTGTTTTAGAAGAACACTTAGGACCAGATGCGCAGTATGTCGGAAAGGTAAGATTTGTTTTAATGAACTGTAAAAAAAGAAAGCTTTTGATCCAAGGGAACAGCTTACTTGGCATTTTCTTTTTCCGCTTGTTTATTGAGAAATGGGTTACAGCACGAGCAAGCTGTTCTCATGAGGTAGATTGCCACGTCGGCATTGTACATACTCTTTTTTTCATCTTCTGATGTGTAAATTCAGGCCTCATTTGTGAAGGTGTCACTTTTTCTGTCATTATGATGTTGGACTGAAATCCTGTCATGATACTGTCCAAAAAATGTTTTATTCAGTGTAATTAAGGAGTGCCTCTCAGCATGTCTGCCACTCAGGGAAGCCAGCTACGGAAGAGTAGATTAAGTTTGAAAGTGAGAATAGCCCTCTACATCAAGCTATCTTTGAGCTGAACTATCAGAATTGGTGTCTCTGTGGGAAATGAACCACCACAGTAAGAAATTGGACAGTAGTGCAATGGGCACAGAATAAGCCCGGGCGCCTCATAGTTTGAAAATTGTATGAATGCAATTTCAGAGTGACTGATGTCTCTTACAGAGGAAAAGATAGTAGTGGGCAGTCTTTCTGGCTGCACACAGTATGGTTTTAGCCTGGTTTGCTGGTGGTGATTTTTCTGTTAGCCCCACAATAAGCCACAGGGAGCTGGTTAAGTCCTCTCCTTGCAGATTGCCTGGCCTTATCTCCTGAAATGTTAAAATGTGTTTCTACGCTGCAGTGATCATTATTCTAGGCACTCAGGCACAGACTAATCCCCTCAACTGCACTCCGAGAGAAAGAGAATGAGAAAGGCAGAACGCTCCTCTGACTGCACATATGTCTGTATTTCAACAATGGTACCATTTGAAGGGAAAATGAAAGAAAAGAGAGTTGACATGCTTGATAAAAAGGGGGGAAAGGAGGAAAAACTACAGCAGTAAAGCAACTTCCTATCTTAAATGTCTGTTCATTGAATAAACCTGGGATTTTAATCCCAAATGTCCTTGGGAAGCCAGACAGAAATGTTATTTATTGGTGAAACATGTTTTTGCTAATATTATATGACACATGATTGAACCATGACCCCACAGTTCCAACAAACATTATCCCAGTATTTATGAGACATTGTGTGCCAAATACAGTATTTGATAATATCAAAAAAGATATTTGCAGCATATTTAAAGCATCACTTTGTTGATGCACAAAGACGTGGTTACTCATTTACACATTACATTTGTCCACTGGCTTTGGTTTATGAGCTAGTTTTTACTCTTACCTTAAGTGAGTGAGTGTGAGTGTGAGTGTGAGTGTGAGTGTGAGTGTGAGTGTGAGTGTGAGTGTGTGTCCCTTGTCGCTGATGAAAGCAAAACAAACATAAACAGCTAATCCTGGATGATAATAAAGCACTGAGAAGACACATAAACATTATTAAGGAATCAATTTGACATGCATGTTTAAAGAGATGAGGTCTCCAGATGGTTGGCACAAGAACACATTTAATTATGTGGGCTGGGACTTGTGTGCAGTGTCCTAATGTGGCCATGAGACCAAATGACCCTTAATTAGACGAAGACAGGAGAGGAGGAGGAGGAGGATTAATGTACTCAGCACATAGTGCACTGAATTGTGATTTTTTTTTTTCCTTCTTCCCTTCGTTTAAATACTTTAAAAACTCTGGACATTAGCAAGCAGCAAATGAGCAGATCCACTAGAAGAAATTGCCAACACAGTCTTTGTTGATAATTGCCTTTATCAAAAAATGTTTAGAAACGGACGTTTTATGAATATTGCTTAGAGAAATTGAATTCTAATTATTGCTTAGTCAACATAAAAAGCAGACGTGTGCTAAGATATCAAGGTCAAACATCACACAAGCATACTGTATGGCCTTGGCAGTTGGTAATGTTATGTGCACTTTTTACTACTCTCACATAAAGGACAACATAGAGTGACTTCTGGGAAGCGGCCAGTCCGTCAAGAACATTTTAATCCCCCTGAGGTGTCCCATAATCCCTAGTGACACCTTTCTGGGGGGTCTGATGCATTTGAGAAATGACAGCTTTGTGCATGAGTGAGACGCAAATGCTTGGTAGGGAACAGGGCTTGTCCAGATACGAGAAGGGAGACAACCCACTATCCCAATGGGAGGTGTGAATGTCTCCATGTAAATCAGCTCAGCATGGTGCTTTGAAGTAGTCATGCGGGTTACAGCCCGATTGTAATATTTAGAAGATGATGCAAATCCCCAAAGCAAGAATAAATATGAACGGCAGAAACCTGTCTGGTATAACTTAATTGGAGGACATGGTGGTGCAGCTGCAAGATGAAAAATAGAACCTTGGTACAGTAGGTATCTTTGAATGGAACCATCATCTGGTGTCTGTCTGCTGCTAAAATATACAGAAAATAATGTGAGATTTGACAAAACTGGTGCTTCAGCCTTGAAGCCCAGACTAGAAGGCATACCCCTTGGCTTATCCTGTGTTGATTTGCAGAGCAAAGTAGTAACCTCTCAGAAAAGGTGCCTAAATGTTTTATTCATACATCTAAAAATGGATTGTGCTTTGACAGAATCGGGCAACTGTCTTGTTGCATGTGAGGAAGCTAATAGCTCAACAGTGGGAAGAAGCAGAAGAAGAAAAAAATTGAGCAAGGTCTTTATTTAAATTGCTTTTCGCCCACTCTTTGCAAAGCAGGAAACAAGGGAATGGAATGTTTTCATGGTTAAACCACTAAAGTATTACATGCAATAACAAGGAAGATTTCACAGCTAATGTCACAATATTACGCACTGTTGGAAAGAGAAACATTCTGAAAATCACAGATATGTTATTTATAACACTGAGAAATCTGCATGACAATGAGGCATGCACCTATAAATGCATCTATGTATTTGTAGTAGGTCTAAAACTTAAGCTTTTTAAATATTGAGAGCTCTTTTAATGAACTGTTTTGAATACATTTTCTTTATAATATATATATGCGTGTGTGCGTGTGTGCGTGTGTGCGTGTGTGCGTGTGCGTGTGCGTGTGTGTGTGTGTGTGTGTGTGTGTGTGTGTGTGCGTGTTTGTGTGCGTGTGTGTGTGTGTGTGAGAGAAAATAATTGAATGGAAAAAAGCCCCTAGCAGTTTGCCTGAGCTCAAATCTATTCTTGATATTGCTTGTTTTGTCAGACCAAAACCCTGAAGATTATCCATTAGCAATCATTCCACAGTAAGTCATGTGTATACCACGTATTAAAAGCAGGGAGCGTCGTATAAGACAGTGAATGTCTGCTTAAGGGGGCAGCTTGATGTGGCTGATGGGTCCCAGTACACAGGACTTTCACCCAGGCAAGCAGGGTTCGTTTCGTGTTGATGTTCATGTCCCAGACATACTTCGCCAAACCACAACCTTTTTTCTAATCTCAACCAAGTCACGTATATATATATATACGTAACCCTAACAGTCACACAATGGTAGTTTTGGTGCCTAACCCTATCCAACACCAAAAGCAACCATTGCAGTCCACCAGTCTGTCGCCTTGCACTCGACTTCAGCTTGTCATTCCGTGAGATATAATACGAATTTTTGCAAGATATTATACGAACCTATTGATGAGAATATGTTGAGCAACGCCCCCAAGTGAGAGAAACTCTGAGAATTCTTTTTTTTTAGGAAGCTGTGAACAGTAAAATGTAAGGTAGCTTTGTTTGACAACAACCTCAAAGTAGGCAGCTCCCTATGGCTCCAACTGTTGTCATTGTGGCACTGCCTGGCCTTGCCCTGCTTTAAAGTGAGACATTATAACATGGGGTTTTATGTGGATTGACTTTCTTCTTTAAACAGTTAATAATAATTATTATTATTATTATAATTATTGGTCTGTGCATGTGCTATGAGATATTTATTGATTTTTCTCATCTGTTTTAAAGGCCATGTAGATTAAAAGTCTTTGATTTAAAAGGCTTGTCATTATCTGGCCAGGCATGGAAATATATCTGACTGAAATGAAGTGTCCTTGATATGGTCGCACTTTAGAGCAAAGAATGATACAAGAAATTAAGCTAACCCAGTGAATTATAGTTCCACTTTCATTGATTTAACTACTCAAGAAAATAACACAAGCCTATGCCTGCTGTCTGTGTAGGCATGCATAATACCCTAAGTGCATTCCCCTGTCCTCTGGCTGAAACCTTCAAACATATTAGCACCATTTAGACACTCGAGACTAAAGCCATTTGCCCTCACTCACTGCCAGAGCACCAAGCAGAAACGTCATGTTTTTTAAAGCTGATCTGCTGACTGTTTCATTTCTGCCTCATTCAAATATTAAATTTTAGCAGCAGTTAGAGGCAGAGCCATTAAATAACTGTCACGGTTGCTTCCGGGACTCTAATAATCTCATTACTGTACATCAAGAAGTCAACCATCCTGCTGGGAAGACAACGATTCATTCTGTTTCTCCCAGCAGATGTCAAAATAGAGGACAACTATAAGGGCGGATCTCGATGGTGTGCACCATGGGCACATCTTGATGTATGGTCATTAAGCAGGCGCTCCATCATTAGGGTTTACTGTGACTGTTACAAATCAATTGAAGAGAAGCGGGTGCTCAGAGGAGTTGATTGGGAGGGAGCGTGGTCAAAATGTAGTGATAATCAGACAATCAAGCACGCCCACATAAAAAGTGATTAAGTACTCTTGAGTGAAGCATAAGAGCTGAGATTTAATCAAAAATGAACCCACCCCCCTTCACTAATTGCAACTATGAAGCCAAAGCACTGATCATCAGTTAGGGCATGCAGCATTCTCACCAACCCCACCCCCCCTTGATGGAAAATGCTGCATACCCAGACTCCCACATTTACACTAACTCCAATTTATCAGCAAGGCCTGCTTTTCAAAATTAAAGTGATGGAGTTTTAATCAATTCTTTTGAACCAACACGAAGTTAAGGGTACTACTGTCTGTCCAGTGCCAGTCCGATTGTAAAATCACCAATCTCTGAATGCACTGGCTATTGGTCTGACGACGATTTAGCATCTGGGGGCAACGTCCAATATTTCGTGTTTTTCTGTGTTGCCAGTGGACTTCCTCTTCTGAGCATTGATTATCAGTTTAAGTTTGATGTTTGTTCTGCTTTGTACCTGATACAAAATTTAATCCTGGATTTCATTTACGTAATTGTCCCATCTTGTTTTTTATCATACTTATTCCTTTTCTTCCATGCACCAGAGAGATACGCTCCATGGTCACCTTCTTGTTCTCGTTTCACATAGTTCATAATAAGTGGACATAACAGCAGTAGGCATCACTCTTTTATACAAGCAGGGAAAACAAGGCTAGTAGGCACATACATTATTTGGATCTGTACACTGATTACGACATTCGACAATCATGCAATCCAACCAGACACATACATTATCAGGATCTGTACAATGGAAAGGACAAAGCTAATACAAAAGAGAAAACAAGTGTGGAATATAGATGAAGGTCAATCTGTGCAGCGACTCCTGTATCAGGACAGCACTCAGTAGAGCGTATCCTGCACTTGTGCTATGTAATTGTGAAGATTGTGTTACATGTTATGTATTCTTTTTCCCCCAAAAAGTTAATATTCTCCATGCTTAATTACAATTGCATAAGGAGATTACTGTAAGTAGTTGACTTGACTCTACCTGAAATGGGACATGAGTTATGTCTTATGTCTGAATGTTTGAATTGCAGCCACTTTGAGGCATAATGGCCAATTATGGCCATGTGGCCAGTCAGCTCTATATTTGTTCTGCAGAAAAATGGGCAGGTATTAATAATTGGCACGGTGGCTAGGTCTTAAGGAAGTCTGAAACCTGTTTTTGTGCATGTTGGTCGGCTGGACCAGGAGTGGAGCACTTCAGTCTACTTTTATCTAATATGGGTGAACAGGTTTATTGGTAGCTAGGCGTTAATTGTGATTTTTTTTTTTTGCTAATCCTTTCATAAATAGTTGTTTGTTGTATATAGATGGTTGCAAGGTAGCTCTGTTGTTGGATGAAATAGCTGCTGGATAATGTAAAGCAAATTAATCAGCCACTTTAAATTATTATTGTTTTAGGCATTTCCAGCAAAAAATGCAAAAGTCATAGATACAAGTTTATCATATACAAGGTTTTGAGGCTTTTATTGGTCATATGATAACCTGAATTCCTTTGAGTTTGGATAAATTACATATAAATGAATATAAATAATGGAAAAATTTCAATCGCCATTCTCGGCTATTTTCTGACATTTTGTAGCCAAAACAATGAACCAATGAACAATGTAATCAATGTAATCACCAGATCAATGAACAATTCAATCAAGACTCATTAGTCACAGAACAAGTTAATATGTAATATAACATCTCTTTGATTGGGATGATGCACCAAATCCATCAAACTATACATACTAAACATTGTGAATCTCTGACCAGTTTATTTAATTATTATTGTAATTAATCCAGATGATCATATAAACTAAAAGAAGAAAATATATGCAATGCACCAATGTATTAAGATATACAAATCATATTAAATGTAATGAATTAGATACAGCCCTACAATCTACGTATTATGTTATTAATGTAATGTAATAAAATGGAATCTGTGAATGAGGTCTGTTTTGTTATAGTTTATAACAAAAAATATCACAGTGTTATATACACATTGTTCAATCTATCAATCAAAAAACGAAATTAGTTGCTTATTTGGCTAATTGTGTTGGTGATGATTACGGCTTCGCTTTTTATTCCTCAGTGCAATTTTCACTCCATGCTCTAGTAACTCATAATTTGAGACGTTTAATTTTTCATCAACCCTGACAGAATACATGAGTGACCAAATAACTATAATCACAGGTTACAGCTCTAGTTTGATTATATTTGGGACCCATTAACATTTTATATTATTATTTTATCCAGTAATAATACATGAGTAAAAAAAAAACAACCTCTATGTAATGTTGCAGAAATACTGTTGTAGATATGTGCAAGGTTAGAGGATTACTTTCTTCCTCAAATTTCTACTCCAGTTAAATAACAGAAACACTTGATTTGGACAAAGCCAAAGGCAGACTGTTTGACTGTGAGCACCAATTAGCTCATGAATAGTTTTAGGCTGCTCTTGACATCGAGTACACAGAGCCCTAACAGTGGAAACAAGTAGCTTGTTGACAAAAGAAAGTGAGGATACACATTCTCTCTGGCTGCTCCTCTGGGCATATGATGAAATCATAAGTGAGGTTCTCATTGAGATTGAAATGTTTTCACCAGCAATTTTAGAGCCCCAAAATCTGATGATCTCTTTAAACTCCCCAGAAATGCATTGCCAGCCGCCAGCCACATGCCAGTCATCTATTCCACTAGTCTTTAATAAAGTCCCCTGTAGAGACAGAGTGATAAACACAATCCTTTTTTATGCCCTGTGGAGGAAGAGGATTCCTCTAAGTCTTTGTGGGAAGATGACAAAACAACAAGCTTGCAGAGGTCATAATTTACACCTTTCTCATGATGTCCCCCTGGACTCCACCGATCAGTGAGTGTAAGAGATTTCCATACATTTCCATTCATTATATACTGCATGGACTGGACATGGCTGCCATTTTCATTCCCCTTCTCTGCCACATTGCCACACCTAGAGCAAATATATGTTAAGCTCATAACAGGCTTGCTCTGCAGTGTAACAAAATTGACACTAATTATATGGAGGAGAGTTGTATGAATAAAATATCCCAACGCTGAAGTTGAAATGCAAGTAGCAGACTCCTATTGCAGAGAAATAGAGCCCTGCATTTGAAATCATGTGACAGAAATTTGACTCAAGCCCAGCCTTGTACACTCAGCTATGACTGAGGAGGGAAATATGTGAAATACAAACTGTCCCCTAAACAGCAGCGAGGGAGGTCTCTGTCCAGAGAAATTTGGACGCTCCAACTGTCTTTTGTGTTTCATGAAGCAGCAGGGGTGAAAGTAGTTTTTATTTCTTGCCGGTACTATCATATTGACCCATAGTCCGTGCGCAGTGCACAATAAAATACACTTCATTATTTATTATAGTCTACTTATCAAGCATTCATTAAAACTTCTTATCACTCTAGTACTTTTTATCCCACTAGTATCACTCTTTCATCCCCCTGTATCATTACAAATAAATTACAAACACATCATTTCAACAAGACAATCATTTTAAAAACATTTTTTGACAGTTGAAAACTATCTTGACTTTTCATCTTCCATGGCTATTGTTCTGCTAACTTTACCTGGTATGTTTGCTGTTTCATCATTGTTGCGGTCTTTTCTCTGTAACATTTCATACTTTTTTCTCTGCATTATTAATAACAAATAACCAAGTCCAGTTGCTTTTGACTGAAATTGCTTTGGGGATAACGATGACCTGGACAAATGAGAATATTCCCAGGCCCTCTGCATTATTACTTTTTATATTTTCCTCTTGTCCTCTCTTCCTTATCTTATCAAATAGATCTATTCGAATCATGATTTGAATATCCCTCTTAGCCTGCAAGGTGAACCACGAAAAGTCTTTTAGAAAAGGATTTCCGCCCCGCAGTCTGATATCTACACAACCTCTAGTTCCTAAAAAGAACGAGTCATGGTAAGCTACCAAAAAAAACTTTGTCGCTGAAATTTCAGTCGATTATGCGTTTATGTTTTATGCAGAACTAGTTTCTTCAGAGTGTAATAATATTTTGGCCGCGGGTGGTGGCACAGTTCGACACTTGATCATGCTACACCAGAAAGGCTGCTTTTTAATCAACAGAATGGTAAGATGGTGGCTGCAGTGGTTAGCTTCAACTTTACTGATGAAGAGGAAAACCCCCTAAAATAAACGGGCCAAATGGATTCTAAACAGTGCTGTATACATAGGTGAACTTTGTCATTTAGATTAATAAATGTGTGTTGTCACGCTGAAAGTGCATTTTTTTTTAACCAGTATATTTTACCTTCTGGTACGGCGCACCCTCTCCAGATCTCCAGCCAGTACCGGCTTACTTTCACCCCCGGTGAAGCAGTCAAGGACTGTTTAGTAAACATGGGAACGGTGTGCAGTTTACTTAAAGCCAGTGTGTATATCACTGTTAAACCAATCAGTATTGGTTGTTGTATGTTGTTTTCTTCTGGGCTTTAAGGCTGCATTTAACTGAAAAGTTTTGAATATATATCACTGTTCCAATACATTGTTAATGGGAATGCTTGATCAATGTGGTACTGACCCTTTTAAACTTTTTTTTCTGACCATAACCACCCATGTTATTGGGTGAAATCATGTTTGGAAATTGTAATTTAAATAATGGCGTAAATATTAAGATAGACAGTGTTAATGGAGCCCGCGTCAGGGAGATTGAGTCCTCCACCCTCCAGCTGTGTTCACAGCACAACTCAGCCTCCACGCTGGTCCTGCAGGCCAGTACTAACGATTTAAAGGACTGCCAGGCCGAGGTCCTCAAGCAGGACTTCAGGTCCATGGTGAACCGCCTGCTAGACACGCCTGATTATTTCCGGCCCACTTCCCCCGCCGCATTTTGGTGACGTCATGTACAGCCGCCTCCGCCAGCTGCACCTGTGACTAAAAGGATACTGCCTGGGGAAGAGTATTCCATTTTACGGCCTTTTTTAACAGACCCAGGCTTTTTAAACAAGACACCCTGCCCCCTAACCAGGAAGGGTCAAGACTTTTATCTGCAAACATTGACCTGACTATCGAGTCCTGCACCACCCCCACCTCCTGACAACAACCCAGTGTTGGGATCAGGATGCAGAGTCACAGTTTAACACACCTCTCTGCCCTTACCACAGACCACAGACGCACAGGAAGCAGAGTTGCAGGCTTACACACCTCTCCATGCTCCCTGTGGAGCACTTTCCAGCTCAGTATCCTATAAAATTGCTATGTGCCTCACGGTCATCTAAATTAATTAAACCACAAATTAACAGAAGAGGAGCTATACAGAAAAACTTGATACAAATCAACAAAAATCTGCGATAATGCAACAAAATCAGAAAATAAAATGTGGACTTTTAAACATCAGATCTCTGCCATCTAAAGCTGTATTAATAAATGATTTGATATCAGATAACCATATTGATATTCTCTGTCTGACTGAAACCTGGCTGTGTCATGAAGAATATATTAGCCTAAATGAATCCACTCCTCCCAATCATATTAATACTAATATTCCTCGAGGCAGTGGTCGAGGAGAAGGCGTTGCAGCTATTTATGACTCAGGCCTATTAATCAACCCTAAACTGTGCAGCCAATTATACTTGTTATTAGGGAAGCTCGATATTAGCTTTTCTGCCGATATCCGATATTCCGATATTGTCCAACCCTTAATTTCCGATACCGATATCACCCGATACCGATATATGCAGCCTTTTTACACCAAAATTCATCACATATCACCTATTATGGAATTAACACATTATGCCTAATTCTATCGTGATGCCCCACTGGATGCATACATAAATGCAACACGGCTTTTCAATTGTAAACACAGTCCGTACAAAATAAGTTATTGAAAAAAGTGCCATTCATTTATTTGTTTGTGTTTTTAGAGAGACTATTTTGCCTTAAACACACTACAGACAACATCACAACAAGGAAGATGCATAGCTTCAGTCCAGAGTAGTAAACAAACATAGTCCTCTTTTTCCAGACTGAGTAACGACTGAGCCGTAACTTGGCAAATAATACAATCAATAAATTAGCAGTTAAGCTCAACATAATAACCTGTATTGGATCTAACGGATACAGCACCAGAAATTACCTTCTCGACGTGACAGTAAACAATGCTGTGCATTTCGGGTAAGCACTGGTTAGCAACCTACGAGTGAAGCGTGTTGTTGTTGTTATACGTCATCAAGCACGCGCCTGTAAACGGCCCGTGTTGCATTCAGGTACACGCGGAAATGCTGAAGCCTACAGAACTAACATCGGTTGTAAAAACCCGATACCGATAATTCCCGATATTACATTTTTAACTCAATATCGGCCGATAATATCGGTGGGCCGATATTATCGGACATCCCTACTTGTTATAGTGTTCCGTGCTCCTGGTCCGTACTCTGATTTTCTATCTGAATTCTCAGAGTTTCTGTCAAATTTAGTCCTTAAATCTGATAAAGTAATCATTGTAGGATATTTTAATATTCAAGTGGAAGTTGATAATAATAGCCTTAGTATTGCGTTTATCTCTCTATTGGATTGGTTTTAGTCAGAGTGTACATAAACCTACTCACTGTTTTAATCACACCCTCGACCTTGTTTTGGCTTATGGTGTGGAAATCAATGACTTAATAGTCTTTCCCCAGAATCCTATTTTATCAGACCATTATTTAATAACTTTTGAATTCATATTACAGAACTACTCACCTCTGGGCAAAAGTTTCTACACTAGATGTTTATCTGATAGTGATCTAACTAAATTTAAAGAAGCGATTCCATCAGCATTTAAGTAAATGCCTTATCCTGATATTCAAGATTCCTGTACTAACGGTAGTGTAATGAAACAGAGGAAGTTAGCTCCGTGGTATAACTCACAAACCTGTCAATTAAAACAAGTATCGCGAAAATCTGAAAGTAATTTAGCAATTTAGCTCCACTAAATTGGAGGAATCTCACTTAGTTTGGCAAGAAAGTCTAAGAACATATAGGAAGGCCCTCCGTAATGCCAGAGCTGTCTATTACTCATCTTTAATAGAGGAGAATAAGAAGAATCCTAGATTTCTTTTCAGCACTGTAGCCAGGCTGACAGAGAGCCACAGCTCAATTGAGCCATGTATTCCTATAACCCTCAGTAGTAACGACTTCATAACCTTCTTTAATGACAAAATTATAACTATTAGAGACTAAATCAACTCACTTGGCACCAATTTTTCTTCAAACCCAGGTACCTTAGAAACAACTGTAAGAGCTGATATATATTCTTGGACTGCTTTTCTACAGTTGACCTTAACAAATTAACCTCTACTATTTACGCATCAAAGCCCTCTAATTGTCTCCTAGACTCTATTCCAACTAGGTTACTTAAAGAAGTGTTACCTATAGTTAGCACTCCTGTATTAGATATGATTAACATGTCTTTATCAGCAGGTTATGTACCACAGTCTTTTAAAGTAGCTGTAATTAAACCTCTTCTTAAAAACCCAAACTTGATCCTGAGGTACTAGCCAACTATAGACCTATATCTCACCTTCCTTTTCTCTCTAAGATCCTCGAGAAATTAGTCGCCAATCAGCTGTGTGACTTTTTACATAATAATGAGTTATTTGAGGACTTTCAGTCAGGATTTAGAACCAATCATAGACCTGAGACAGCACTGGTAAAAATTAGATGTTTGTTTGATTTATGCAATATAATTGCTGTTTTTAGCTGTCATTCAAAATGGAATGTTTTTTTGATAGAAACTATTGCTTCAGAAGTTTTCTAATGACTCAGCATAGTTGGCTGCATTGGAAAGGGGGATGAAAGTGAATACAGGACTGTTGTGGGCAACTTTGTCACTTGGAGTGAGCTGAATCATTAAGAGTACACAATGGATCAGGGGCGAAGTGGGACACAAAAATCCATCGGTTCTGCAACGACCCACCACCGGTCCACAACTGGCTCAACCGCCCCACTGAGGAGGAACTATGAAGAACTCAGCTCTAATGTTTTGCTAATTTGCAACAATGTCAAAGCTTAAGCTAACCGTTCTCCTGTCAACTCTCCTGCATCATTAGTTGACGCCTGGTTCTGGTTGTTTCGGAATAAATCTGTGATTTTTGACCATTTTAATGCACTCTCCTCCAGCACCTGCTTCTTTTTCATCCTGGCCTTTTCAGCCCCTCCTTTCTCCTTTCTCCTCTTGCCCTCCATCAGGTGTTACCAAATCAAACACGCAGATCCAATTCCTTTTCCACTGTAAGAAAATCCACTACTCCAACCTTGCCCTCTTTCTCTCTGTCTGACAGCCGCTCATTCATCCCCATTCGTTCACTGGATAATCGCTCGATCATTGGAGCGATATGCAGTTCCCATTTCCCATGAGGCTTTGCTCTGACCATTCTACATTCATTTATGAACCAAAAAACAAATTAAATCGTTGGTCATTTAATATTTGTGGTCATGAAAGTTATGTAATGTCTGAATAAAAATAATTAGCTCAAGATAGGAGGCTAAACAAAAAGCTGTAGGTTGGATTAATGAGAGTGAGTCTGACACTAGCAACCAAGAGTGAGATGTAGAGAGACAACAAGTATTATATATAGTGGCTGGACTCTCAAAATATGTATGACATTCACAGGAATGTGCTTGATTCTGAAGAATTTTAACTCAATGGACCGGTCACACTGCTGCGCAGGGCAGTCTGCCGGCCAGTTCAATGGAACGTATTGGCTGCCGGTCGACCGGCAAATCTCCTTGCCGTCCCCATGGCCACTCTGCCCCTGCAATGGAGGACCCCATGAGGACGTTTTATGGTAGATGAGGGTGATCTTCAAAGCAACAACCTAACATTGAGAACATCTGAAAATATTCATGTATAGTCATGAATCCATCCATCCATCCATTTTCATCCACTTATTCTGGACCAGGTTGTAGGGGAAGCAGCCTAAGCAAGATATTCCACGTCCCTGTCCCAAGCTACATTTTTCAGTTCTTCCTGGGGAACTTTTTCTGGGTCTACCCATGGGCCTCTTACCAGTTGCCCCTAAAACCGGGAAACTCGAAAAACTTGTTGTTGAGTCACTGGGCCTCATTTATCAATCTTGTGTGAAAATGGGCGCAGATCTGAGCGCAGAATGGGTCGTACTACAGGACCCACGTGTGATTTATGAAACATTGTTATCTGATCAATCTCAGCATGCGAATGAGTGGGCCTTGATAAATGAGGCGGCTGAATTCGATCGTCATTAACATGTTATGCCCTTAAATATTCCTGGTTCAGAGGCCTCTCCCACTGAGGTCGAACATGGAGAGACGAAACTTTGGTTAGAAAAGAAACTTTTCCGACACAGAGATCGGCATCCTAACATCCGAGATGAAGCAAAATAAAGATGTGCTTTTTGGCAGTCTTAAGAGTGGAATAAAAGGGGCCCATAAAAACGCTGTATGGAAAAGAATAACGGAGGCAGTCAACCCGAAGCAGCGCTCCACTGTGACCCGTGTGCGTGTGTGCGCACTGCTGAACCTGCGCTCCTGCTCTTTAGCGGAGGTTTGCAAGCGGGGTTATTAGGTATTCCGTTAGAGGATAACCTCTGTCACCTAGAAGAACCATACCAAAATGTTAATCGTTTCATTTAATGCAATTTATCGAGGGTAGCCACTAACCGAGGAGATGACTTTGGCTCTGCAGTGCGCTTTCCTTTTCATTCATTCATTCAATGTCGGGGTCGCGGGGGGCTGGAGCCGAGCTGTTTTGAAATATAAAAGAATCGTGTGTCCCCCCTGGCCACCTGGCCACCACGTTTAAAAGCGATAGCTTGGCATCACAAATCACCTGTACATTTATCGAGTGGTAGTTTTTGCAATTGATGAATGCGTAATCATTCATGGATGGTGCCTTCAGACGCACATGAGTACAATCAATTGCTCCAACCACAATTTTTGTTTTTTTTATTCGTTTTAAGAATCCGTTTTGATCTGTTCTAAATATGTGACTGCTTATGCTTAATGACAGCTGAGGTTTGTTAATTATTTTCAGACAGATTTTGCTGTGCTGCACCGCAAATACACATGCTGAAATTTGCATACACGATCTCAGACCAGACGTGAGATTTGATCGTAGCTCCCGCTCACGTCCAAATTGATAAATGCAGAAGTTTGCCAGGAAATGGTCGTACGCACGTTTTTCTGCCGTACGTCCCTTTGATAAATGAGGGCCGGTATCTCTATTTTTCTGATTTGAATGTTGAGTATCCCCACATACATCTCACTCCCAGTTGGCCTGACACTGCTGAACTTTTAGCTTGTGAGGTTGGTGTTATGGCTCGCAACCTGTTGATCTGTTTATCACCCATTTATTTTGGAAGGCAGTAGTCACCATATGCATCAGTGAGTCACACGTTGCTAAGCATGATTTATTGGCTCCTGAAGTCAATGTCTAAATTAGCACTCTGACTAGAGGTGAATTTACATTTATGAGCTGGAGCTGCAGGATGCTACTGGACAGAAGTGAATCTGTCCTTATAGTAGTTATGGAAGAGATCTGTCTTTAAGTAATAACTCTGGTTCTCTTCCTTCTGATTCATTTAAGGGATATAATTTATATGTAGAAATCGATTTTCAAACTACAGCTAGCACTGGAATCTACTATTTCTGAATGTCTTTCACTAAATTAAAAATTGAAAGTGCAGAAATAGGCGATACAGTATCAACTAAAGGAATTGCTGCCATCCACACTGCCATTGATGCCAAAAATGTTTGTATTTCTTGACTTGGACGTTGAGTATTACCTTAGTACAATCTAGCCACTGATTAACTAAATGATTCAACACGATCTCTGACTCCTTATCTAATTACAGGCTTGATATTTACCACAGGAAGGACGTACGGCTCTCATCAAAAGTCAGGCCTGCAATCAGCAGTGGTTTTCTAATTAGTAATTTATTCAATAGTCCTGGATTTGATTAGATAGCCCGAGGACTTTCACCGTTCAACCTGTTAAATAACTTCTGTGTTGATGATTGGGCATTTATATGAGTAGTACTGTTTTGTACACATTGTTAAGGGATTGGAAAAAACAACTAGGTTGGCCATAATCAAACAGATATGTGCATATGGATGCAGAATCTGTAGGCAATTGTACAAGATTTCAGAAGCGTTCTGGTTCCTGTTCGTAGCTGTAGTATTGACCAATCATGTTTGAATGAGCATTGGTTGGTAAACAGTCCATGTGGAGGGCAAAAGAAGGCAAACACATTGGGCGAAATGCAACCTAGGACCCATTGGCAATTGTCTGACGATGATTTTGCTTTTTTAATTGTATGCCTATGCAGATATCTGTTTTAAAGAGATGTCCTCTCCCCATTCTCACGTCTCAAGTAGCTCATCAGACCCAGTGCGCAGAAGAGTTAGTTTTGACCTGGATATCCGCTTGCTATGCCGGAAATCTCAAAATACTGGCCAATTTCCCCAGAGGCTAAACTGTCATCAGACCGATAACAGATGGGTTCCTAGATTGGGTTGGCCAGAAATGAGCCTGGCACTGGGTCAGTAAGGTAACACAAGTTAATTCATTTAGTTTTCCACTGCACATGGATCCTTATGCAATCTAACCACACAGGCTGTTCAGTCATGTCATATTTCCCAGTAAAGATGTCTGGTGGGCGTCCTGTAGAAAAATACCTGTGCTGAAATAGTAATTAATCATGTAACAAACAGACAATCAGTGAATCAGTCAATAATGGGCAAAACATGTAATGCCCTTAATAAAACTGAGCAGTATGATAATTGATTGTTTCTAAATCTGGGTCACTGTGAAAGTAGACAGCCTTGTCTTTAGTTCTAGGCTGCACTCTCAAAACACTGTAGCTGTGTCCTAATTCAGGAACTGCACCAGTCAAATGTGTTTACAACACAGTCATTGCAGTTGGCTGACAAGTAACTCTTGTAAGCTTTGCAGGGGAACACTGTGTATATATATCCTTATCATTAAGGTGTAGGGCTGGGCACTTCTGGGCCATATGGCAAGATAATCAATCTTTTAAACTACTCTACACTATAGCACAATATAAATGATAAATTATCATCTAACCTTTAAATTCACTAGTAGTACATTCATGATCTATTTTAGATGAGTAAACTATGATTCACCCTGAAATGTGAAATGTTTACAGCCACGAAGATCAAATCTTGGGTCAGTTATGTTCATCTGTTCAGATTCCTCATTTACAAAAGGTACCTATGGCAACAGCACTTGAAGCACATAGTAATGTTGCAGTTTGTAGTTGCTGTGTTTCTCTGTGAGCCACACTACGCATTCCAGGGGAGGGCTGGTATGTTAGACTGCACACTTGCACTGTATGTATTTTATTTTATGGTGATGTTTTAGGTGATAAACTTCGTTTGTGGTATTTCCTGTCTTTGTTTCTTTTACCAAGTAGGTTGTGTTTTCAGTTTGGTTTGTTTGTCTTTTTCTGTCTGTCAGAAGAATTACCCAACGTTCATAAAACTTGGTGGAAGGGTGTAGCATGGGCCAAGGAAAACCCACATATTTGAGTGGATCCGAATCACAGGTTGACTGCTGTTCTATCATTGTATAAGAACTACTGAACTTTATTTTTTTTTTCTTATTACTTTTGACTAATGTGCCTGCAATGTGGGCGCGCACAGATGATTTGGCCTCTGTAGCTCTCTGTTAGTTGTTTAATGTTGTTGTGTAAACTCACATATCAAAATGCTGAGTGCAAGACCTTTGTTCTGACAGATGCTGCTTATTGGCATTAAACAGAAAAAGATCAATGCCAGTGGCTGTAATTGTCCCTTTTTAAGCCTTAAATGCCATTATTTTGTTATTTTCTCTCCCCCTCTACATTTTGGAATACACATTTTTGTAATATGCATGCTTATCCAGACTATATAATGATGTGAGGCAAAGCAACATATTACATCCATACAACAGAGCATGAATTATTTATTTGCTCTGTATCTTATGTTCTCCAAAGACTTGCATTGATCTTGTTTGAGATTAGACTTTGTTGGAGTTCACAGGTTGTGTTCACAGCTTATCTGCATATGTGAAATACAAAAATACCACGAGTACCACTAGTACATAAAGCGTTGCCAATGCACATTGAAAATGGATTGTTCTGTAATGTTCACCTGTGCCACTTCCCTAAGGAATAAAAAGCAAAGTAGTAGTCTCTGAGTCATAAGATGTTTTATTCATTGTTGAAAATGAAGTTGTTTAAATAATGACGCTACCATGGTGCCCTGGTTTGGAAATTCAGTGGTATTGTAAAATACATTTTTGAAGTCTAAAACTACAACCCAACCGAGCAATTGGCATGAAAGTCTTAATCCTCTTGGTATCAATTATGTCTGAAAAAGTGGCTCGGGCTTCCCTTATTCCCCTTTCTCCTGGTGAGAAAAAGGCAGCGCTCTTCCCTCCTTTAACAGTCTTGCAAGGATTTTCCCCGAAACTTTAATCTCTAAAGATGAATTTCTTTGGCGATCAAGTTCAGTCAAGTCTGAGAGAGAATATCGAATAATCTAATGTCAGAGTTAGATGTTGGATGTTTTCGGAATCTGAAACATGTGTTGAGGACCACCATGCAGTGCAGTGCTGCTGCAAAGTTACTGCAATATAAAGCACAGATGTTTTTAAATGACCTTTAAGTGATTAAAGTGTAGAACTATAGGTGAGTATCATAATTTATGCTTATAAAGCCCAGATCCATGCCTTTGTATGGACTCCAACTTGTGATAATTTTCATCAATATTTTAATTATTTTTTTGGTGAATCCATTGATTATTTTCTCTATACATAATCTTAAAAATGTCAAATAGTAGTGAAAAAATAGCCAAAACACTTTTCAAGATCCTAAGCTATTGTCTTAAATTTCACAAATATAAGACATTTTAATTGACAGAGAAATACATAATATCTTCACATTTGAGAAGATGGAACTGGATAATGTTTGCTATTACATCCTTGAAAATGCTGAAAACTAATTTTTCAGTATTTGTGATAAACAATCTCTTATGACTAATGTGGACATCATAGTGGTCAATATTTATGTATTTCTCATGCAGCTGTACTACAGCAGCTGCACTGTGGCTATAACACATTTTACAACCATGAATCATGAAACCACAAATCAAAAAACTCTCAAGAAGTGATTTTGGCAATGTTGTATTCTCTGTATTCACACACCCTGTGTTTGGCTTGCCTTGCAGCTTCACTCAAACTCTGATAAAGGCGATGGATCTGTCAGGTACATTCTAAGTGGGGAAGGAGCTGGGACTATATTTATCATCGACGAAGTAACGGGAGATATTCATGCCACTAAGAGCCTGGATCGCGAAAGGAAAACACATTATGTCCTGCATGCACAAGCCTTGGATCGCTACACAGAGGAAGCACTGGAACCGAAGTCGGAATTCATCATCAAAGTACAAGACATCAATGACAATGCACCCAAATTTCCAGATGGACCCTTTGTAGCTACGGTGCCTGAGATGTCGGAAGTGGGTGAGTAGTGCTACAAAATTAGCTGCACCTTCAACTGATCATCAGCACTAACTGCCTCAAATTGAGGGTTACTTTTGTTGATTTTTTTTTTGATATTCCTCTTGTTTATAATCCCTGTATCCCTGCAGTAAAGAGAAGCTATTACGATAAGACCTTTGACTTCATTTTGTGTACGTTTCTAATAGACTCATGACCAAGTACTGCCTCAAGACGGTTTAAAAGAAAGTATTAGTATGAAGAGCAGCTATCAAACATGTCATTACCCTGTGCAGCATTGTGGTTTGTGCTCTCTATGATAATGTTCTGCAGAATGTTTGATCTTCTGTAAGCCAGCCCAGTATTTTTTTTTTTTTGGTTGCTGTGATGCTTTCACGGGTGGGAAGGTCTTTATAAAGCACTCAATACTGCCTCCACAGCAATCCCCGCCATCAAGACTGTGGAGTCCTCCACATCATAGAGGAAAAGAAAAGCCTCCACCCCCTCTGCGACAGCTGCTCCTCATATGCCTGGCATCATGTAGCAAACATATAGTTTCTTCTTTGTGTCTTACCCTTTTAAGCCCAGATGAACACAAGCACCCCCTTTTCTCAGTCCAGTGGACTCTGCTTCTGAGCACAATTGCTCAAAAGTATAGTGCTCAAATATTTCACGGAACTCCTTCAAATTATATGTAGGTTGTGGCCAAACAGCTGTCATAAATGATTTTACTTCAAATAAGATAGTGAATTTGTGAAGCTGGCACTTTTTTGAAAACATTCCATTGATAGCTGTGTCTAAAATAAGCCCTTCAAGTCTAGGGAGGATTAAATCTAAGCTTTAACACAGGATAAGACTATCATGCGCAATACTCAAATGTCTGATAAAATCTGATGTGAAATACAGTAGTTTAATTGAAATATCATTTGAAGATTGCAGTTTTGTTTTACCTCACTATTTGTGTATATCCATGTAAACATAGTGAGTGTATAGCTGGTTAAAATGTGTATTAATATTTTTTAGCATTTTACTTCAATTCACACAAGCAAACAACGATAGGGGTCAGCATGTGTTTTTTTAGGAAATATTATTCTAATCTGCATATCGTTTTAACAGAAAACATGCTTTATTTATTATATATTGTTATGTTATATTATAATACAAATGATTATTTATATAGCACAAGTATTGTATAGCAAGCAAAGTACAGATAATCAGAACATTTATAAGACAATAGAAACATGATCAATTTAATTAAATTCATAAATCAAGTCTTCTCGCCCAGTCCTAGTTCAATGGCTAAAAAGAATTAGAACTACTGCTCAGTGTGAAAATGAACAGCTACATTCAGCTTCTTGCATAAAGAAGATAGAAATGTGCAGAACTGATTAAATATACAAACCGCAATAGACCTGTGGGCGCCTTCTTTATAAACAGTCAAAATCTCCCTGGTTGCATTCATGAATATCCATGAACAGACGGGCCTGACATGTATACAACTTTGCTTCAGTATTTGTTCCTAAATTGGATGTGTAACGTACATATCTTAATCTCTTAAGAGAGTCATGCACTGTATGTTCTGATGATTTGTGGAAAATAGTTTATTGGCATGTACTAAATATTTTATTTTTAGGTTTAGTTTAAGGCAGTCTCTGAACCCATCAACCATTTGCGTGATGACAATTTGGACTCTGGGGGCAACAGCTAATATTACAGGCTTTCCGTTAAAGCCAGCGAATATCCGGCCAAGACTTCCTTCTCCGAGCAACATAATTTTATTCCATGGTTGTTGAAACAGAACTGCGAGCCTGCTGCTGTCGAATTAAACGACCAATCAAAGCCAAATGTTAAGGCTAACCATCTGTTGTGATGCAAAGGCATCATCCTACAGATCAAGCCTGGAGAACTACTGGCACTAGTGACTAAAAGCACTTTTCTGAGAAACAAAACAAAAAAGAAAACAAAAAAACATCACAAACAAAATCCCTCATTAAAAACCCCATGAAATTGGCCATGTTTCTAAAATTAAATATGGAACATGGATATCTGAAAAGAAAAACAAGTATATTTAGTTATGTTCAGTTCAGTAACAAAAATATGTCAATTGAACTTTCTTAAACTATCTTAAAGTGTATGTTTTTAAAGTTATTGATAGGAACCAAATAGGGAAAATGGGCCTCATTTATCAATCTTGCGTGAAAACGGGCGCAGATCTGAGCGCAGAATTGGTCGTAGGACAGGACCAACGTGTGATTTATGAAACATTCGTATCTGACCAATCTCAGCGTACGAATGAGCGGGCCTTGATAAATGCGGCGGCTGAATTCGATCGTCATTAACACGTTAGGCCCTTAAATATTCCTGGTTCGAAGGCCTCGCCCACTGAGGTCAAACATGTAGAGGAGAAACACTGGTAAGAAAAGAAACTTTTCCGACACACAGATTGGCATCCTGACATCCGAGATGGAGCAAAATAAAGATGTGCTTTTTGGCAGTCTTAAGAGTGGAATAAAAGGGGCCCATAAAAACGCTGTATGGAAAAGAATAACAGAGGCAGTCAACCCGAAGCAGCGCTCCACTGTGACCCGTGTGCGCCTGTGCGCACTGCTGGACAGGTGTTGTGCCGTATTCAGCACCCTTGCCGTGAAATGCACCCCCTCGCATTATAGGTGATATTCTGGATCAGAAGGCTGTTGTTTCCACCTATAGGAGTAGCTTATATACAGGTAACCACATTAAAAGCACTCACTTTTGAACCTATTAATTGCAAGAAACAATGGGATTATATTTAGGAAACGCTCAGTCAAATACATTCAACTTGCTCAAAAGATCCATTTAATTTATTTTGTAATTATGGCTGCAGTATATTTCCACAGAACATACAAAAAGTGTTGTTTTGTGTTCGCTATTATCCAAGTTTGTGATTTTAAACTCTTAAAATAGTTTAAAGACTGTAAGTAACCAATGGTCTGACCATTGTGGGTTAGCTGTATAGAAACTACTCCTATAGGTCGAAACAACAGCCTTCTGATCCAGAATATCACCTATAATGTGAGGGGGTGCATTTCACGGCAGGGGTGCTGAATACGGCACAACACCTGCGCTCTTGCTCTGTAGCGGGGTTTGCCAGCGGGTTATTAGGTATACCATTAGAGGATACCTTTGTCACCTAGAAGAACCATACCAAAATGGTAATCATCTGATACCTTGTTTGATTTGATGCAATTTATCGAGGGTAGCCACGAACCGAGGAGATGACTTTGGCTCTGCAGTGCGTCTTGCTGCAGCCGCGCGGCAACACATTCATTCATTAATTCAATGTCGGGGTCGAGGGGGGCCGAACTGTTTTGAAATATAAAAGAATCGTGTGTCCGGACCTGACCGCCAGGTTTAAAAGCGATAGCTTGGCATCACAAATCACCTGTACATTTATCGAGTGGTAGTTTTGGCGATTGATGAATGCGTAATCATTCATGGATGGTGCCTTCAGACGCACGAGTACAATCAATTGCTCCAACCACAATTTTTTATTTTTTTATTTGTTTTAAGAATCCGTTTTGATCTGTTCTTAATATGTGACTGCTTATGCTTAAGGACAGCTGAGGTTTGTTCATTATTTTCAGACAGGTTTTGCTGTGCTGCACCGCAAATACACAGGCTCAAATGTGCGTACACAATCTCAGACCAGATGTGAGATTTGATCGTACCTCCCGCTCACGTCCAAATTGATAAATGCCGACGTTTGCCAGGAAATGGTCGTACACACGTTTTTCTGCCGTACGTTCGTTTGATAAATGAGGGCCAATATGAGCTGTTCTGTCAGTGTACATTATATGTACGCAACTGTAAATAATAACAAAAAACTAATGAAAAGCTAAATTGTCATCAGGTGATTGTGGATGGGACCGTGATTGCAGGACTTCCAATACTTTCAGCCTCTCCACATGGACTGCACTTCAAATGGACCCAAATCTGGTCCTGTTGCCTACAGTTTCTACATTCCTATGTAAAATAGGCTAATAGAGATTAAGTTTAAAATCGATAAAGGTACTGTTGAGACTGCAAGAACAAAATATGTCTATTAAATCCTACATAAAATGATTTTGATAATAAGTGGGTTTCTGTTATCTTTATCTCTGAATGAGTGCATAATGAGGTAATGGGAATATCTATACAGCCCTAATCTGTTTATTGGCTTCCATCTCTTGGTTCTAACAAGATGCTCATTTTAAAGTTTCAATGTGCGCTGCAAACTTCATCATTGGTTGCACAAAAAGAATCAATCACCATTGATGACCCAAGGGAGGAAATCAAGGTCTGTGAAGGGGAAAATAATTAGCCTTTTTCCCGCCCCCTCTTTTGCTCATGCCCATTAGAGTAATTCCTCTTTGGTTCAGCATCTGCAGTGTCAAATCGGCTGTAACAATCAACTGTCCTCACACTCCAGAGCACTAATCCCCCAGCATGTGTCAATACTGGTGCTCCCAGGTGCAGGAAGGGACCGTCTGGGAGTGTGGCAACTAATTCGTAGTGATGCTCCTTTTTTCTAAACTGACTCTCGCCAGAAGACTTTTCGTTCTGCCTTGCTTTTGTCTTGACTCTGCCTAGCTCCACTCAACCATCTGGAATCGTTCCATAGGAAAGTGATTTCAGGGTCCGCAAAAAATGGTCAGGCTAATCAGGACCGCCGGCGGGGCTTTATAGATGTGACATAGCGGAGAAATGACTGTGGCGGCTCGCATCAAGGAACCAGGCGGCAGCCTCGATGCTGCTATTTCATCCGTGTTGTCCAATCTAGAGAATATTTCTTCTTTAAAAGAACACCAGAGAACGGCTCTGAAGGCTTTTGTTGATGGAAACGATGTTTTCCCCCTTCTCCTGACAGGGTTTGGCTTTTCCCTGCGTCGCTCTCATCAGCGCCACGGATGGTTTCGATGTGAGTGGTTGAAGTAGCACGCAAATAAAGTTGACAGACAAGTGGTTTATCCAATCATATGCAAGGATTTTTGATAAGGCCCAGTCTCCTGAAATCACTTTCCTATGGAGCGATCCCAGATGTATTAGTGAAGCAAGGAGGAATGAAATTCATCTGGCGAGAGTCAGGTTACCTTTTATCCTGTCTAAATCCAATGCAACTGCTTCATACTTCCCATTCAATGGTGCAATAATATATTTTTTAGAGTGCTAGATAAAAGGAGTATCAATTTCCAATTATACATCTCCCAGTTGAGATATCTCTAAATGGATATACTGGAGATGATATCTCTGCCTTCCTGTCAACCACTTCACTTCTGGGAAAATCCCTGTTCAATAGTGGTTTCAAAACACAGAGGCAGCGGTGGTTGTTTGTTTAGATCAGTAGTTATGATTAAATGAGTAAAACCAATGTTAAGAAATTGAGCTGAATAGCATTGGTAAGTGTCAATTCTTGTCAAAATAAAACACATTCAGGTTGTCGTACAAAATGGCTGAACACATACTTGTGATTTATCCCCCCTATTTCTTACTCTCAGGGCGGGATGTCTTATCACGCCAAAATCTTATCAGATATAGGTCATGGTGATATATATATGGGCCTGTAAGGCACATTATAGGATATACTGTATATCACAATACAGCACGGCTCTGGTAATTCAATACATGGTCTATATGAAATGTTATTTTGGATAGACTATTTATTGAATCTAATTGAATTTGTCAAGTATTTAATTCACACTATATTCTCCTGTGTGAATGAAATACTTGATGAATAAAAAAAACACTGAAAGTTTTCTCACTTTATTAAGAACTTTGGTGCAAAGTGATCATAATGTATAAGCATCAGAAAATGAAAGGTTGTTCAAATATCAAAATATTAATGTTTATGCTGCTAGTTTTTTTTTTGTTTTGTTTTGTTTTTTGACAATATTGTCCAACCCGACTGGGCAATATGAAAGAAGCACAATATCTGCTCATGTATGCAATCATGGGCTATGTAATCCAGATGATGTTAATCAAATTGGACAGTGTGGTAATGTAAAGTTTCACAATCAAACGGAAACAATCAATTTTTAGATTTCCTCTAAGAAGTTTGAGTTAAAGTATTTGTTATCGTTAGTTTAGACAATGTCATTGAGTATCACCAAATCACCTTTTTTATTCATGAAATAGATTCCATTGACAATATATGATATTGAATTATCACCCAGCCCTACCGCTATCCATTATAAAATTAAGATATTTTTTTGTTTTTAAATCAGCTTCCATATCTGACGGCAAACCCCTCACTTGTCTGTGTACTGGCATCGTTTATCCCATCAAGATGGCAACGTGTTTCATTTTTAAGTTTCAACCAGCTTCTTGCTAACAAAGTGGTGCTTGATTACAGTACCAATGGAATGTTACCTTGCACAGCAGCTGGTAACACAAAATCACGTGAGGTGATCTTTCAAAAATCACACTGCAGACTGGACTAAACTGGACTGTACAACTGACACTTGCCCTCAATAATGTCATACTGTATATCCTTGAAGACTTGATGTCAAACACATTACGAGGGTTAAACCATCAAAAATAATCAATTTGTATAAATTCACCACCTGCAACAGGGGTTGGGGTTAAAAGGGATACAACTATTGACTTCAAGACTGACCAAAGAACAAAGACAGTTCTGGGACTCTTTGGTCTTAATATAGATCCAAATACAGCACACTTAGTTGGAGTGAAGTGTGAGCAATAGAAAGCACATTGTACTCTTTCTTTAGAAGTGCATAATGAGTGCATTATGAGTCTGATTATGCAATGCTATGAATCTGTTCCTACAGAAAAACCTGGAAAATGAAAATACATAATGATAAAGTTATACAAAACATTTCGCACAGATGACCATGGTCTTTACTTCAGCCGTTCAGAACAATTCAAGGTTCATCAATTAAACAATGTACTAATACGTTTTCATAGACAGACGATTTGGAACCGGCTAAGCTTCCACAGCAATCCCAGAATTGATTAAGTACAAATAATTCCCAGTGCAATTTTCTCTGCAAAGTTGGCAGACATTCAGATTGCCCAAGCAAACTTTGCAGTACACGGTACATTATGGGTGACATTTCACTCCCCTCCTAAAGGTTTCCAAAAAAGAGAAGCACTCAGATCTTTGAGACACTGTGGAGTTTAACTTGTTTAATTTCCTTTTATCCCGAGACTAAAGCAAGTGTCCAGAAGATTTACATGCCAAATGTATCATATAGCTCATACTTCTTCACATACAATCACACTATAATTCTTATGCATACTCATGCATTATATAAGCTTGTAGTGTCATAACAGTGCACTCATCATGCAATTATAATGGATTAATGAAGCCTGTAATGCTGTTGAGCAGCACATCAAGTGTTAAATTAAACCACAATGGCTTTTACATCAAGTGTTTAAATAACAGTACCAATAACGAGTCATCCCTCTAAGGTTTCAAATCATTTGTCACTGTTTTTGTCATCTCATTCAATGAAAAACGCTTAGAAACTAAGACCAAGGCTTGTACTCCCATTCAATGTTTAAAAATGGAAAAATATCCAGGGGTTTTACTTCTACTGTATGTGACATGACTCGCACACACTGCAGTCAGTTCCTGTGAATAAGTGACTGTGTTTCTATTTGGGTACTCCCTGTCATTACCAAAGACTGTGTAAAACAAATGGAAGTAGCATACCCGTCAGGGTCCGTTCTCTTAACTTGATCCAGTTGTACTCATCTATGGGAGTCGCCATCTTGTCAAACTTACGCAAATGCCTCATTTCCTCTCACCAAAAAAGGACATGTATGTGACTTTGGGGGAGGGAGATACGTCCATCTGGCTGATGTTTACCTCCGAGGAAAAGTAAGGGTCAGCGGCTAACTGTCACTGACGAGGCTGCGCCCCAAATTATTCATAGGCTTTAACCTCCAATAAAATAAGAACTATCCTGGTCATGGAGATATGCCCTAAACATACAGACTAGAATAATTTTTTGTACCAGGCCTTAAATAGGTTTAATTATGCTGTGAAAATGGCTCATTTAACATTGGGGTCAATGAGAAATAGCTCTATTGTGCAAACTACTCCTAGTGGGCACTCGGGAGTATTGCAGGTTTTGGCACTTCAGTGTTGGATCAACCAGGAAGTTGCTTCGGTGGGGGCTTGGTTATTAGATAAACAGTTAATTTCTGTTTTTGTGTTTACATAATGGCATCCTGTTAGCTAGGTCCTTAACCACAATATCTAACGGGATAACGTTTTTTTCAATGTTTTAATTTCTTTAGAGGCATAAAAGAGTTGGGAACATATTATATCATATGAAGCATTCTATTAGTACTGTATATGCTAAATGTTAGTTTGATAGCTGTTTCTTTGGTTTAAATGAGGTGGTCCTCAACTCTTCTGTTTTTTAGTTTGAATGTGTTCAGCATTAAATATCTAATTTTGTAGTCCTGATATCCTATATTCAGATTTTGTGCAAATTATTTCTCCTTGGATCTTAAAGGCAGCAGACATGGCTGCGAGGTGATTTACAACACATTTGATAGATTTAAGAAAGGCAATGATTACCAGGAAATCATTTTGCTGTGTTCTTTTTTTTAGGCACTTCTGTGTTGCAAATCACAGCGTCTGATGCTGATGATCCCACCTATGGAAACAGTGCCAGAATAGTCTACAGTATTCTACAAGGACAGCCATATTTCTCCGTCGACCCCAAAACAGGTGTGGTATTACTTCATGCTTGGGAACAAATGCTTAGACAAAGTAAGTGCCCTTGCGCTTGAATGCATGGTAACAATAACTATAAATGGTAGTGATAATTGTATTATTATCTCCCTCTGCAATCTCCTAAAGTGATGTGTATGACATGCTGCGAGATATGTGCACCATACGCTTCTTTCAGTGGACATCCTGTTCTATTATTTCAGGGTCTGACATCATAAAAGCTAAAGCAGCTGCAGCAGAGTTATGGACTATTCATAAGACTGCTATATTGTTTAACATGCAATCCACGTTTTGTGGGACATAACTAACTCCTCAGGGGTCAAAGAAGACATTTGTTGAGATGCCTTTGGAAAGGCAATGTTTTTCCTGAGGAAGAAAAGCCACAACAGGCGGTGTTCACTGTTTTTTAAAGTCCACCTTTTGTCTGAGAGGCCTCTGCTGGAATCTATTACATGTTTATAAACCTTCTAAAGTGCAATACATATAACTTTTATATGATGTGTGTGTGTGTGTGTGTGACTGTTTTTGTCTATAAAAGAGTGTGTGTAAGTTTTAAATGCTTGCTGCTGCTGCTGCTGTTGCTGCTGTCGGTTAACGTGAACAACAATCCACTTATATGAATTGATTCATCGCTTTCTTGAACTATTGGCCTCTGTTGAGACTATAACGCCCGTGTAAAATAAGAATTATTTGCTGAATGAGCAACACAAATGAATTGCTGTATATTTTGACTTTACCTTGAGGGAAAAGAAAGTGGGGATTGATGGAGCATTTTCACAGCGGTGTGGTGAGGCAGAAGAAATGCTAATTTATGAATGAAAACAGGGCTACCTCACATAACGTTACATATTTTGTTCTATCAACTATTTTAAATCTATTTTATAATTATGTTTTGATTGTAAGAATTATTATTTTGCAGACAATTTCTTTCCATTCTTCATAAGCAGTGGGCTGTTGGACGCATCAGATGGTTTGTTGTGCTTGAGCTGACTCGGCATCTTGTCTGCATTGTAATTCAGTGTGGGCCGTGCAGAGGGATAGGGAGGTGATCGAAGGCCCAGCCGACTGCTTTCTCTGCGCAGCAGTTTTCCACCTACACATATTAATCTATACAAGTCGGCTGTTGTTTTTGCCACTGGCAAACCATCCTCCTCCCTCAAATTAGGACAAGAAACTCCAGCGGTCAGTGCAGAACGTGCACATGGAGAAAGCTGCATGTGCACGTGCATCTTTAATATGCTAAGCAAGTCTTAAAGCAGTTACGTTGGCAAGCGGCCACATTTGAGCACCACACTGGGGAGCTGAAGCTTCCCTTGCATCTGTCTCTCAGTGCATTAGCTTGCTTACACCTCCTTATATCCACACGTACCTGACTTCCACCCCGCTTAAACTGCCGGGACACAGTCTTGATGAATTCATATATTATTAGCAGGATCAAACACATCCATGCAAACACACACACACACAAACAGGGAGAGGGACAAATCCAACTATTATCCATTTGACCTTGGTCTGCTGGCCTGATACAACAGTGACAGATTTTATAAGACCCAGGAGGTAGAAGGAAAGATCATTTAAGGACAGAGGGTAATGATAGCATTTGGCCTGCACATATGGTGCTGAAGGAATCCCCAAAGGACCGTCTCAGACTTGACCCAAATCCTCAGCAAGCAACAAAGTGAACAGTTTTACCTGTTACTTCTTTACAGGTTTGTGGGTTTTATAACATCACCTTAAACCCACTAGTTACTGAAATGACAGGCCTCTCTGACGGTTTGTAAAGTCTATTCAATGGTAAATTGACAACAGTTGTAGTATCTCAGTTATCAACCAACAGGACAAATGGCTTACGTAACAGGCTGCCTAATAAAGTAATAATAAAATGTGTTAAGAATGTGTTCCAGCTTCTGTGACTTTAACCAAATGTCCAATTAAATATGTCTGATCACTGTTAGAATTAAAATACTGTCCCTCATTAAACATCTTCAGGTATTACTACAATATTTATTGACGTTATGTCTGAACTACTGCATGGCTATATTGCAAAATAACAAACAACAAATAAGTCGGACGTGCTTACATCTCGAGACAACTCGAGTTCTTATCTCTGAGTAATTAACTGAAGGAGCAACATTAAGGCAGCTGCTTGTCTCCACTAGAAAAAAGATTCAATCATAGATGTAAAATTGTAATTGATGCATATATGGTGTTGTCATGCAGCATGCAGACTAGGACAGATAGGAATTTAGGATTAGATTTACTTGGCTGAAGAAATAAATGAGCATGACACAGAATTTGTAAATACAGAAATATATCTGATACAACTGATAGTGATGTGAGTCCTGAGGGGAAATTGTAGGCAGAAGAAAATAAATGTGTCAGCTTCATGCTGCGTTAATAATTTGACATTCCTAAATATTTCGTATGGCCCTACAGTTCTTTCTACTATGAATTACATTCCCAAAGTTGTACATAGAATGACACAGTTGTCATTTCTATCATAACCACTCCAATTGACCAATGTGGAGTCTGTGTGTGAATTGATGAATGATTAGTTGAATTATGTTAATCTATACATACAACAAGTCACCATGACATCACAACAATAACAAACGTTCTTCCGGGTGGCAAAAGCCGAGGCGTTCTCTAATGGCACCTCTAGTAAACATGTCATCTGACCAGGGAAATGTGATCGAGAAAACAGAGTAAATGGCTTGAATTACTGGGTGATCCGCACCGAAGTGCAATTTCATATTTGTACATGGGCATTTATATGTCAAATTATTATGCAAAAAATGAAAAGACCCCCAACTGTCATGTTTCACTGTGGACATCGTAATATTCTAATTCATTGCCGACTTGGTTGATTAAGTTTTGCAGATTTTATCACTGTGATAGCATCACAGCTAAATTTAAAGAAAGTGCCAGCATTTGATGAGTTTAGTCAATCTGAAAATGTTGGAGGTTAATCTTGTGCTCTTGTGTAAATAAGTAGGAAGGTCAATGTTTTTTGTGAGGTGTTTGATCTGAAAAGGCAAACGCTTTTTGGCCAGTGTGGCTGTTTGATTGACATGCTGTAACTTGAGTGTTGTTTTACCAAGGGAAGCTGTGAAAATTGATCTTTTTCTGTTGCAAGGTGTAAGAGAAGGTAATGATTGTTATTCTGCAACTGAACAGCAGTCTGCAGATTCTTGAACCCAACACACAGCAAGATAACATCAAAGCATTGCGACATTAAAACATACAGTATGTCACAGTGGTAGACTGAGCTCCTACAAGTGTTTTTTAGTAGTTCCAACAAAATCCTGGCAAAGTGGCCATTAAAAGAAGGACCCATAACTCAAACATCTGCTGCAATGTTGTGACTGGGGATTTTTACTCAATAACAAGAGAAGATACACAAGGACAACAGAGTATTAGAAGGATAGACAGAACCTCTATCTGCACACTGAATGTAAATGACTCAGGATGAAAAGTTACAGAGACCTGGATGTACATTTGATAGGTTCAACCTGGGAATGCTGTCACTCTTTGTCAGAGTGCTCTTACAATATTAGCATCACCAAACTTGTTTGATAAATGACATGCCAAGTGTGTTATGAGCAATCGCAGGGAATGGATTGGCCTGATTATATGGTTTGCTATTCTTAAAACTGAGTGCCCGTAGTTTTGATTAGAGCTTTCCGTATCTCATCAAAAGTACAGCTTAGATGGTGGCTGCAGGTATTCTTTTTATTGTTGGGTCATAACTTCCTGTCTTTTCCATGGCTGCTGTGCATCTTTTACTTACCCACAGGCATCAACCTTGTTCCTCTCCGGTCTTGAGGTCGAATGCTACATCTAACCCCGCCTCACATCTGTAGCCGCTCACACATACATGCAAAGACACACCACACTGCTGAACCTCTAAGTCCCCTTTCATTCTAAATAGGCTAATTTCTTTGCTGATGTGGGATTTGGGAGTGTTTGAATTTATTGAAGGAGCTGACACAGATCAAGACGAATTTTTTTTTTTTCGCGGTTCATGGATTAAGTTTTACGTCTCGTTCAATCAGTCTTTTCAATCAGTTGTCATGTAGTCTTGAGTAGGCCAACTAATTAATCTCAATCAGATAATATGTATAAACGGAGACAATCTTTGTAAAGTAAAACCAAAGAGGTGTACCATTATGATTTTTATGATTTTTATAGCTGCTTTGTTGGTGCTATCTACCTTTTCTCCAGAATTGCTGTTAGAGTGCAGACACACAGGGATAACATCGTATTGGATGAGTCAAAAAACAAAATTTCCTGAAGCTGGAGATTGAAGAGTGCTTTAGTAATCTCCTATAATCCTTTTTGTTCACCCAGGAGATTGTCCTCCTTTAGAAGTTTGCAGCTAGACAAAGGGGTGGATAGTGTGATGGTATCAACTATAATAGACTGGAGAGGTTGAGAAAAAGGCTAACCACCTCACTGTGTCAAATGGGCCTTGGTTCAAGGAAGTCAGCTCTTTCTCAATTATTTTCTAAATGAACTGAGTTGCTCCATAGAGATTTAGCGTAGACTATCTGAGGTATTTCGGTTTTAGAATGGTCAGGAAAGGGAGTTCAGGGGTGTGATTCCCGTGTCAAAGTACTGACATGCCTCTCATATGCTTGCACTCTCCAAAGAATACCTTGTGGCCTTTTCTTCATTGTTGAAGAATTTCGATAAAGAATAAATGCAGTCCAAGGATTGTAGGTTTTTAATGTAGCTGCATTGTGTCGGCTGTGAGTGTGTTCCCTCACATTCCTTTGTGGTCACAAAGCTATCTTCCTGCTAAAGGGTGTCTTTGTTTTTGAATGGTTGAGAAACAGCAGATTTGATGACAAATGACTGACAGTAAATCATCATGACTGCTTTGGACAACGGTGGAATTCCCAAAAACAAAAAACTCATATTTTGTGTGAATGCTCCTAAACCACTGCTGTGAAATATTGCTCAGGAGCAATGTGCCTTCATGAGTAAAGAGAACTTAAAGGTCAGATTGTCTGTCTTGGTGTTGTTTTAATGGAAAGTGTGGCCATTTGCCAAGGTCTGTGTGTCTCAAGGACCTAAGGTTAAGTAATGCTAAGACTCCAGTTAATAACAAAGAGTTTTCAGAGCCTGCATCATTTCCGGAAAGTGGCTGCATAGTGCTATTAGTGCTGAAATCAAGAAAAGCAGCAGAACGATGCTGAGGCCTGAAATTTGAAAAAGAATGGCAAGGGCAAAATGTCTGTGTTCTGATTCCTGGAAATGGTTCATTACATAGGAAAGTTGTGGAAATTTCTCTATGGGAACATAGAAGACAGCCTTTTTTTTTTCAGGCTTCCCATGTGTATCACATTTTTCTATTGTGATAAGTCAGATTCCTGTGCCTTTACTCGGACAGTATAAGTCCACACTCACACTGTCCTTCTGCACCGCACCCCGGGCTTTAGGGTACTTGTCCCCCCCTCCCTCTCCCCCCGCTGGCCAGCCCGTTTGTACTCACACTGCCTGGGCCTCGCGCAAATGCTTCTTGCCTGTCCATACATCATCACGTCGTAACACGTCACACGCATTGATTGACGTCATCGCGATGCGTCGCTTTGTTTACAAATCTTTCCATAGACCTCTGAGTTTTTGTGCGTCTTGTCTGACTGTTTTTGAATATTTTCATCTGACCAAATCTGCAGTAAACACTCCACCTCCGCATCACACCAACGTGAACCTTTCGCCACCATTGTTGTTGTTGTTAAATGTCCGCGCATGTTTTTTTTTTTCTATGTCCGAACAGGCGCACATAAAATGACGTGAGAGCCGCCGTAGGCGTCGTACTCGTGCGCACGCTCGTGCTCGTACATGTGCAAACGTGCTCTACAAAAGCCCACCTCTCTCAAACGGGCTGTGGACGGCCAACTTGCCGCAGCTAGACGCGGAGCGGTTGCACTCACACTGGTCAAACACACTAGGCTCTACCCGAAAAACCTGTTTTGGCCCGGTGCGGAAGGACAGTGTGAGTGCGCACTAAGTGGAGGGTTTTGAAAGGAAATGGGGGGTGACATGCAGCAAAGGGCTGCAGGTCCCGGTTCGCTGCGGCAAGGACTTTTAGCCTCTGTATATGTATTGTTGTATTTTCCCTGCCCAAGACGACAGATATTCCAGCGTATTCATACAGTGGGTGTATGTTTTGGAATCTTTGAGATCAATGAGAATCCTTATTAGTCCCAATATAAACACTGTTGTTTCTTATTTAGCTGCATTTATCTTGTAGTTATGGCATTTCCAACAGGGAGGGCAGCATAATGTTAATCTGTCCTGTCAACTCTGTCAGAGTTAAAACAGAGCACAGTCTGTCACTGTCTACTAAGCATTTTAGAGGCAAAATGTACCAAAGTATAATTCACCACCAACTCACAGGGTAGTTGACTCCCATTTAATTAGGCTAGTCGTTCAACTAAAACTAGAGTTACAATATATAAACACTATTATTACTTTTTAAATCACAAACTAATTATAATATTAAACAAATAAACGAAAAATGCAGAGGGAAGAAATGCAAATGCAGCTTTTATAAAATGTTAATATATTGTTGCAGAGAAGATTCTACCTGTCTGGCAGTTACAGTATATTTATTTGCTTTGATATCCCCTGGAATAAGCCCTGAAACACATTTGTGTCTGTGTAGCTTGCTGCCCCACTTAACGGTTGTTCTTTTGCAAGCAAAACTAATGCACACAAATTGACAGCACAAAAGTAGGAGACACTGTCAGTGCTGGTACACAAAACTGAATTCCTGCAATATGTTTAAAAGTACCATCCAAAAAAGTGGCTAAATCTTGTTTCGCTTCATCTCACATCATGCAAAACAAAGTGTTTCTGTGTATTAAAGAGGAACTTGAGGACACAGAGTACACTGTGACATTTTACAATGAAAAACTGTTTCTTAACCATCCAACTGATTCTGTCTTTATGGAAAAAAAGGCTAGAAGCATCAGCCACTAGAGGAATATGAATACGAGGAATCAATAGGTTAGAGTTTATTCACAGAGGTTCAGATTCTTTTTCATAGAAACGTCATCAACATGTCAGGCTTATTTTTGCAAAGGTAACATTGTGGAGATCACAATGTCATCTGACATTAGAGCAACTTTCAAATGTTATTTTCAGTGGATCACTGAATCCCTGTACGACTATCTCATAACTTGTTTTTTGTTGATTCGCTGTTGATGAGTTCAGGTTCACAGGTAATTTATGGGACCTTAGCCATAGCTTGGTGTGACGGATGATATGTGACCTAAGATCCCCTGCATCTTAATACCCTTGCCTGCTTTGATCCTTGACCCACTTTTAATGATTATTCGGCCTTAGGCGAGTGGATTAGTTTCTGTCTATAGAGTCTGGAAGAAAGGAAAGAGGAAATTGACCTCTTGTATAACACCGATATAGCTTCCTCTTCGGTGAAATGAGGAAATCATTAAACTCCATTAATTCATTTCAAAATGGTCAAATGTTTTTTTGGAAATATAGATATACTTTGCATTTATAATAGTTTGTCCAATACAGTTTTTACACAAAAAGGAGCTTTAAATACAGTTGTCTTATACAATTTCTGCTAAATTCAACTATACGTAGAAAATTTCAAAGACCATTACCAAAACCATGAGGGGTACACGTTAGTGGACTATTATACTCTTGCATTGCCGGACCTTTCTCCAACGTGCTGTGTCAGCACTGGACCACGGTCTGGCTGCATGGGTTACTATTCTTGGATGGGGGGTGGGGGGTGGGGGGGGGACGCTTTGGCTTGTTTGTGTTCCTTTAAACCAATCACAATTGTCTTTGGCACCAGATGAAAGCGTCTACCGTTTCAAAGCTTTTTTTGCTGAAAACAGTAGAAAATGAGTAGTATTGGTGTTAATAATAATACTATTAAAGCGGAAAGAGTGAGCCAAAAGAGTATTCAATCACAACACATTAACAACACAGGATTTACTGTTAGCTTTAAGACTCTAAGACTTATAACAACAGAAAGTTGTGGCTGTGAAAGCACCTGCATAATGAGATGTGTATTCTCGCACTCTTTTTTTCTAAGTTTGACTTTGTCATAATGGGAGGCCTTGTAACAGAATTATGTTTTGCCTGCCAAGACAAAGTAATTGTGCGTTCATCAGCCATGTTTGTGAATGGGGCCAATTACAGTTAATTACATCTATCCTGATTGCCAGAGTAGAATTAAAATAAGCCATAGAAGTGGAGGAAGAATGTGTCATGAACAAAATGTGATGTAAATAATGGGTTAAAATAATACATTCTCCCCTGTTTTCAGTGATGTCAGTGATGCCTTGATTCATTTTCTAAAGCCATCTTATCAAACGTCACCTGCTGCTGTGATTTCCCCTCACAACATGAGGCAACAGCAGTCCATGTACCGTCATGATCACAACACTATCCCATTTCGACCCAGGTCTCCCTGCTCCTGGTCCTCCAGTGTGCATTATTGCAGGGTTCACAAGTTCACAACAACATTAGTTCAATGGTTGCCAGAGGGTCTTGACTCTGGGGAAACACAAGATTTACAATGAACATCGATTTAACTGCTAGAACATTAAATCAGGTTCCATGTGGTGATGTGGTTTCAGGAGCTAAAATAGCGAATTAACCCTCCAGCAAAGATATAGACACACACACACAAAAAAAATATAGACAAACAGAAATGTTGAGAATTAACACAAAGATACACAAATACATGTGCAATACATGCAGCTATTACGTTTAATAAATCACCTACATGAAGAAAATACTCTGCCTAACTTTTTGGCTGGTAACTGTGTGCAGAGGTGCAGTCATATATCACTGAGTTAGCATTATGAAAGTTCATGGTTTTGTTATTGCTGTAATAAATGTGATCAAGGGGGCGCCTCAGAAAGTTGCCTTGTACCCCAATCCGAGGTTGCATGGTAATTTCTGATGTAATGTAAAGTGAACAAAGGCTAACCTTGTCAGTGAGACACCAAGAGAATCAAAGATGAAAGAAGTACAGTTTTAGGGAATCCGTCTTTAAAGGAAAGTGGGCTACTGTCCAGTGTTGTGAGTAGTCAATAACCGAAAACAGGTAAGGTGGGGAAAATATAAGAGCATTGACAGTCTTGACCACAGTAACAGTGTTATCTTTCTGCTCAACAATGATCTCTTTTTGTGTTCTTGGTTGGTTTGTTTTCCTCCATCCATGTAGGAATCATCAGGACTGCCTTATCTGACATGGACAGAGAAGCCAGAGAACACTACACTGTTGTTATTCAAGCCAAAGACATGGCAGGCCAGGTCGGAGGCCTTTCCGGCTCCACAACCATCAACATCACTCTGACAGACGTCAACGACAACCCGCCCATGTTTCCTCAAAGTGTGTATACTTATTACCTGAAAACAACAATCCAGCTAACAAAATACAGCACTAAATGTCCCATATAGTACTCGTTTCAGATTCATACTTTTGTGAGAACATGTTTAGACACACGATTTTCAGTTTAAATATACCTGTATTCACCCTCTGTCTGAAATGCTTCGTTTTGGTGCCTGTCGCTTTAAGACCCTTCCCAAAAAAGCTCAGTCTGCTCTGATTGTTCAGGATTTGTGGGTCTTTTACATCTGCATTCTCGGTGTCTCTGCACCGTTTCTGCAGCCGGGAAATAACTGTAACGGCACTGTAGCAGCCAATTCTACCCATATATAGTATAGTTCTGACATCACAACCCTAAAGAAGACCTGATGGCTGGTTTAAAGACACAGTTTCTGAATACGGGAAACAAAAGCAGTTAAACATACAATAATTATGTTAGGAAGACACTACACTGTTTTTGCCGATAGGCTCCATTTAAAAAGTATTTACCCTGAGAAAGTTCCTGCCTTTTGGCATCTTTGCTTGCTTGCCAGAAGGCTAATTTATCAAAATAATAATGGCAATGTTAATGTGCTACTACTAACCTGAATACATAGCATATATTTCATTAAATGGCCAAGCTGTGGCTGGGAATCCAATCAACTGTTCTCAGCCATTTTGGCCTTGAGCAGAAGACCTCCACTACAGATGCCTGAGGCAGTTACATAACTTGAAAAGCAATTCTAGTTCTGCGCAGTATTTCCCTTGTGGAAGTGGAGAGGTAGCAAGTAAGTGTAAGAAATGCTTTTTTTAAAAGCATTCACATTATAAGGTGCAGACGCCATATAGGTCCGCACATGAAAGATCAACACATTATCCATTACAGTTTATTCACTGTTTTCACTGCTTGAATGAAAAGAAGAAACATAAACATTTCAGTTTTTACCGTGACAAAATTATTTTAATTAGATTTTTTTTTAATGCGTGCAATGATTAACCATGCAGTTTATCAGTCCTAGAGGGATAGAGAGCAAATTATGGATCATTGAGGCTTACCCTCATAGACCTTTTCAGCATTCCTCACAATAATGTATTGTACTTCATTATTGTCTGACTCAGTAGTCCAACATTTTCCATTATTAGCTTAATTAGACAAACATCAAAAGCCTCTGTTTTTCCAGTCTGAATTTTCTACATTGTAATAATACATTTCAATAATGATAACATTGTGATTTGTTGTCTTTGAAATTGTGTAATCAAACACAATTCCCCACGGCTCAGAGTTTTTCATCTTGTGCTGAAGTGAAAAACTATTTCAACCATCAACACTGTCTGAATAATCATCTGCCGCATAGCTGGATCTGCTCCATTGCTTTCCTGTGAACCTCGGTTTAGCATTTAATGTCAATTGAAGCACTGCAGAGCATTTTTAATGGCATTCCCTCAGGGACAAATGGTGACAAAATCAAATTGCTTAGCTCAGCCCTTTTTGGAGAACATTAAGACAATGATGTGGGGCAGGTCAGCTTCTGTTTGAAACAGTTGTTTTGCTGTCTCTAAGTGGGTACCCATCAATGTTCATCCACAGAAAATTACCAGCTGTACGTCCCTGAATTAGCTCAAGTAGGGAAACCGGTGGGGAAGATCAAAGCCAACGATGAGGACCTTGGCATCAATGCGGATATCAAGTACAGCATCATTAACTCAGAGGGGGCCAACACGTTCTCCATATCTACAGACAGGGACACAAGAGAGGGGATCCTAAGCCTCAAAAAGGTAAGAACATGCTGTCTACATGAGAGAAATGGGATCTTTCAGAGACTAGAAGCAGAGCGGGGTCTTCTGGCACAACTTCACCTGCAGTACTTTCAAGGTGCACAGAAAGGGGAACAAAATCTAAAGAGGTCAAAACTTGTATATAGAACAAGTTTTTTGTAAGACTGAAGCATCAGGGTCATGATCCTCTTTTATAGACTCCTCAGGAGAATATAAGTGAATGTGTATAAGTCATTTCTTTGAACTCTGATTTAAAGTTGTGCTGTAAAGCAAGCCCTTGTAATGTTTGTATCAAATAATCAACCAGTATGAGGACACTCATGCATACACAGTTTTTCCATCTGCAGAGTGTGGTGCCTGTTATGCACTTTGAAAGGTAGCAATGCTCCAGCAAAATAGGAGTAGAAGAGGAAGAAAGCCAGTGGATGTACACTGATCCAAAAGTTCCAGATTGTTTAAAACAAAAAGGCTTTGTGAGGGTTTATGGGGTAGGAAATTAATTTGAGATATAGGTCTAAGAGGCTTACCGTTTTGTAGTAGCGTTAAGATAAAATCAAATAATTGTGTTTACAATTGCAACTATGTAGTTAAACAAATCCTGCACTGAAATTATATTTCTTTCCCCCCAAGAGAGGAAAATAGTGAACACATATCTTGAGTTTTACAAGCTTATAATGATGTTTTTTTCTGTCCAGACACAAAACACTGTATTCAAGTGAGCCGTAACTTGGCATTGGCTTGATCTATGCAGATAAAGTGTACCAACTTGTACTAAAGTGTGCTAATTATATGTTGCCTTTCCTCAAACAGCCTCTGAACTACGAGAGAAAGAAGACCTACACTCTCCACATTGAGGGGACGAATACACATGTGGATCCTCGTTTTTCCTATCTTGGCTCTTTCAAAGACACCGCCACCCTGAAAATCACAGTTGGGGATGTGGATGAAGCCCCCGTCTTTTCTATAGACCATTACATCATGGATGTATATGAGAACTCACCAAGTGGCACAGAGGTGGGCGTTGTGACGGCTCGAGATCCTGACAGCAGGAACAGTCCTGTCAGGTAAGACACTTTCACTCCTACATATTAATCTGCATAAATGATTGCAAATATTCAGAGGAAGAGCAGCTCTGTAGGTATGCTGTCTTATTTGTTGCGCATCATTGGATATAATTGAAGATCTACAGTTTTTCTTGTTAAGAAATATCTGACAGGCCCACTGCAAGAGCAAAGGGTAAAAGAGGAGGTTGTTAACGTTATGAGGCTTATTTGAGGCTCAGTGCTCCGTAAGATGAGACCGGCAGCCAATGTCTCTGTCACTTTGTCAACTAATTGGTTGCCAAAAACGTATATATATTTCTAGAAACCATCCAGTCAGTGTGAGATGATTTCTAGAACTTTCCAAAATGGCTAATTACCATATCTGTTTGGATTAGTTTAGCTGGTAAAGCGTATGCAGTGTTTCCCCCAGGTTTACAGTGTTTGGGGGGGGAGAATCATGGCTTTCATGTGTTTCCAACGCACTGTAGTGAATTGCCTAAATGTTATTTTCTTGGGGTGCCAGCTGGTGTATAATCAGACAATTGAATGATTAGGTTCGTATTAAAGGTCAATCCCCCCATGGATAAATGAATCAACGTTAACACATCCATGAACCCACTTGTTAAAAATCACCAGACAGAAGGATCACAATTATACAAGCAATAATAAGCCACAGTGCGAACTCAGTTTAAATCAGTGTATTACACAATGAGCTACACTCAGCATCAAAGTGTCTTTTAAATAATTGCCCAAAAGGTCCAAATAATGTTCCACAACAGAAACAGTCCAAAGTTAAATCAAAAATCACTCTATTGGTTTCAAGCACTATAAAATAAATAAATAATTTCAGTTTGTTTAATTCTGTTTCAGTTTTTTTTTGTAGGAGTGAATCATCTTCTCAAGCAAAATAATCAAGGCTCTCTGATAAGTTTCGGCTTCATTTTTACCCGTGGAGCCTCTTCCCAAACAATTTAACAAACGATCTTTGAACAAGTGAATCTCTAACACTTTTTTCTCTATTTTCTTAGAGTTGTAAAATTTACATGCTGTTGTGCAAATAAGACAAATAACATAAGAATGTTATTTGGGTGCACCCCCCTAATATAATTGTGGGGGAAACACTGGTATGTGATTTGATGTTGAGAAAGTCCAGTTTTGCCAAACTGGTCACAGCTTAACAGCAATACATTTCTTATTCATTCATCTTTTGATTACATTTTTATTTTTGGCGTTCAGGTTTACCAGTGAGATATATTTTGTTAGAAAAAAATGGTGCTTTAGAGTTGCCCCTTGAGGTTTAAGTCAACTAATAAGATTATTTCTGCCTCCAAGAAATGTTTGTCTAACTAAAACTTCTAATTTGCATGCCATATCTCTGCACCATAAGTTTACCTTTTGTATCATTTGAAGCTATGACTTGAAATTGTAGTTTGCACATACTATACAGCATATGTCAATATGCACGTATGGAATAGTGCATGATCCATGATGCATGTTCAACATATGCACTAGCCTATGTTTTTGTCTTAAAGCACCACATGACAATTTTCTCAATATTCAAATTGAGGATTTTTCAGGTGGCTTTAAACTACCACCGTGGAGTACAATGATAAATAGATTAAGAGATTTAGGCTACAGCATTATGTTTAGCCACTTAGCCCTTTATTGGTCCGTGCTGCTATACATGCCCTTAATGTTTCACATAACCTCTAAAAGGCAGCAATATGCAGAATGAATGTATCTCATTTTTGACATCATTAGATAGATGGCTGTTTTGTTTGCAAGTCTGTAAACTAACCCAAGGCAAAACTGCTTAGCAAATTTGTATGCACTTTAAACACATGCTTGTGACCTGATATTGATATTGCCCTTAGGCTGTGGACTAATCCTTGGTATTAACTCTGCGCAGGTAACTCGTTTCTTGACATTACACTAAAGCAACTCTGCACTGCTTGTATTAATTTGATTTCCCTCAATAGCCACAGCATAAATGATGGAGTAGCTGTAAACACGGAACTCCTCATGAAATGGAGTTTTGCTGATAATAAGAAGCAATCTTCTGTTGCTAATACAGTACATGTTATAGGATCACAGTACAGCCATGCATAGGCGGAGCCCAGGGGCTTTCTAAACAGCATTAAGCAAAGTGACTTATGACTATACTACTATCCTCCCAGTTTTGGGGAGGCAGGTTCTGACGTTCTCGAGGAATTATATTCAATTTCAAATGGAGGAAAGACACAGGGTATGAAGGATTCTTGGAAGATTTGTTGTAAACAAGAATGTAATCTACATATGAAAGAATGTCCCTGCTCTCCTTGTGGGATACCTCAACCATTCTAACAGTACATCACTTCCAATGTTCAGCACATAAAGAGAATGCAGCGCAAAGTATTTTCATGACAGCTACTTGAACCCATAACTGTGCCACTGCTCCCTGTGTTGGTATCAGCTACATAATGCAGCAGTATTTGGCTCTCTTTGATCACCACAAGTCTGTCCATGCATGCAATGAAATAAACATCTTATTGAAGTGACATTTCAAATGTTGGTCTGAAATTGAAAACTAAAAAAGCAAACAAAGTCTTGATGGCTCATTACCTCCGGTTGCTCTTGTACATTATCATAATCCGAACTGTTGGGAAAACTTCTTGGCCTGGTTACTTTTAAGCACTGCATCAAATGAGCGTTGTCTTCAGCTCGTTTTAACTGATGAACTGATTATTTTTCCTTTAAGCAAAAACACCTGTAATATAAACTGATGAAAGAAAAAAACTGTGTTCCCCGGGTCTTATGTTCCCCGCTTTGTATCTGATCGGGAAACATCGAACCCTTTTTTCTGATGTTCTCTGCTTTTCACAGAAAGAGTCCTATGTTCCCCGGTCTGTTATATTTACCAGAATCAGTGCCGACTTCCCCGGCAAAAAGGCCTATGTAGACCCTAACCCTGACCCTGGCCCTAACTGTAACCTCTAACCCTAACATAATGCTGAATTTAATCCTTGAAGGCCGAGGCTTATGCGACCGGTGAACATAGGACCCAGGGAACATATGGATGACACCCCAAAACCTTAGCTTTCACGACAGCTAGATTCTTGCGATATCACATATAGGAATCACATATCCCACCAAAATCTACTTTGTCTGGATTCAAGTAAGGTTTTTGTGTTCAGAGCCACGTTGAGCGTGCTAATCAGCATCGTCACCCACCTCAACACATTGAGACAACTGTTCATTCAAAACAGCAATGGTGGCTCCTGAAGAGGTTAGCACAGATGTTGCAACAGCATCGGTTATATCAGAACAGAGTATTTCTTCATCAACAGAAGAGCAAAGAGTGGCTTTTCTACATAGAAAATATGTTTTCTCTCTTCTCTTGTATGAGTTTGGCAGCCTGTGATAGACAGAGGGTTAGTTCAATGCCAGGTATTTTTTGAAAGTGCCTGCCCTTTTCCAAACAGTTTCCCTTGACGGCTTCTGAGACGGTTCGGTGTAACAAAGCATCTGCGTCAGGTTTACATACATACATTCAACACATTACAGCAAAGTGTCAACAGATTTGAATATGTTTGTATTAAAATGTAAAAAACACAATGCACTCCTAAAAGAAGAGTGGTCATTTAAAGGAACTCAGTTATTCATGATCCTGTAAACCTCAATGACTTTTACTGAGATTTTACTTTCACTTAGTACCACTAGCAGGTCAAAACTCACACTTGTCCACACTAATAAACCTAATGACTAAATTACACTCATCTTAGCTATATTTTACAACAAAGTCAAACAAAAATCATGTCTTACACACTTCTGTTTTCATTTTACAACCACCTCCCGACAGAAGGTCAAATTAATCAGTAGGCATTTTGCTGGGAGGCGGAAAGTGCACAGCATATAACGGAAATGTTTTCAGTTTTCTTATCCAAACACACTTGTTTTTGTGCTGTGTTGTGTAATTAGCATTACTGCCTCACCATTCTGCAAAAGTATATGCTTTTAGTCTTGTTGATGTTCAGTGAACTCCAAGGCTTTTGCAATAATGTGGACATACCCACAATTCCTGTTTTCAGTTTTAATTCCCACGTTTCCCAGGATGCCATAGAATATGGTGTATGCTGTACTTGTACACATGCAGCAATTCTTGTTGTTGTTGGAAATAATAATTGTCTGCAATTATTATAATTATCTGCAGAAATAAAAGACAACTTTACTACAAAGGTTTATCACCAGTGTCAGTAATTAATAAGTGTTGTTCAGTGGATTTTTCCCTACAAGCCATTAAACAACATGTTTTTTCTCCTGGAGCAAATGCTCAGTACCTAAACTCACACTTTTACTGCTGAAAAGCCTTCATGCTCTTATGAGCCTGAGTGTTTCATAAATCATGACATTTCTACTGAGGGTGCCGGGTACACTTGTAAGCAATATAAGCCAAAAAATACATAAAAAGTTCATTATTTAAAATACATAAAATCCTGGCATTAGCATCCCTATACCATTTCCATGCCTCATGCCAACTGAAAATTGTCGACTTAGGCTATATTACTCAGGAGAATGAATGCTGGATTAAAGGTGTAAATAGGTCATTAATAGATAAATTAGGGAATACACAGTCAATGCTCATTTCGTGCTTGAACTCATGATGGGAGCAGCTGAGCCTATTTCTGCTTTGTATTCCACATGCTGCTTTGCTTCTAGTTTGATAATGGCATTGCTCGAAAGCCATTAAAACAGTGCAAACATTGCCGGCAGAACATCGCCTTTTGTCATTAGAAAATATTAAAGATAATTGCTCTTGACTTAGAAATATGTATTTTCAGAACATTCTGTCATAAAGTCCGTTTAAAAGCAGCAGGGATTATTTTGTTGTGGCGCTTTAGAGGTTGGATGAGACTTTGAAGATCACAGAAGCATAAGAACGTCCCCTTTGGCCTGTGCTGCATCTGCATGGTTTGGTTAACTGAATCTTTTATCATTAGTGTGAGATGTTGCTTTCTGGGTTAATATATTTTATTACCTGATATAATTTAAACAGTAATAAAGGAAATCTGTGTTTGCTAAGGCATTATTAGAAATGGTGAACTAAATCCAGGGCTGGAAACAAGCCTGTGCCTGTTCTCATTTGTCCAGGTCATCGTTATCCCCAAAGCAATTTCAGTCAAAAGCAACTGGACTTGGTTATTTGTCTAGGAAGACGTTTCACCTCTCAACCAAGAGGCTTCATCAGTTCATGTACAGATCTGACCAGGCTGGGACTGGTCCAACTAACTGGTGTGGAGATACAGGTATATAACCTCTCACAAGGCAGATGATGTCACTGGAACCCTTTGTGCTCCAAGTGCCAATGACCATCGTTAGAGTGGCAGTCGTTGGTGGTCATTGGCTGGAAACACAGTACTTGCCCAGCCTCACGTGCTACCTCCTGTCTGTCAGGCAGTCTATAATCCACTGGCAGGTTGAGGCCGGCACTTTGAGTTTTGAAAGCTTGTCCTGAAAGAGAGCCGGGACGATGCTGTTAAATGCACAATGCCCGATGTAGGATCCCAGGGAGTCCAGGTGCTGGAGGATAAAGTGGATGGCCGAGTTGACAGCATCGTCTACAGACCTGTTTGCTCTGTAGGCAAACTGCAGGGGGTCCAGGAGTGAATCTGTGGTGGATTCGAGGTGGGACATTACCAGGCGCTCAAAAGATTTCATGACCACAGATGTCAGGGCGACAGGTCTGTAGTCATTTAATCCTGTAGGTCCTGTTTTCTTCGGAACTGGGATGGTAGAGGCCTTGAAGCATGCTGGCATGTGGTATGTCTCCAGTGAGGAGTTAAAGATGTCTGTGAACACTGGAGATAGCTGATCTGCACAATGCTTAAGGCAGGATGGAGACACGGAGTCCGGCCCAGCAGCTTTGCGGGGATTATGGCTCTTGAAGAGCCTGTTAACATCTCTCTCAAGTACAGACAGAGGTTTTGATGGTGGATGGGGGGAGGTGGAGGGCAGCTGTGATGATGGGAGCTGTTCTACATCAACCTACCAGGCCCCTAGCCTGGTGTTGGTGGGGTGGGGGATGGTGTGAGGACTGACCCGGTTGTCTAGAAAGCGGCAGTAGAAGTTGTTCAGGTCGTTGGCAAGGAGACGATCTTTAGCAGAGAGGGGGGCTCTTGGCTTGTAGTTGGTGATCTGCCTGAGCCCTCTCCAGCCAGAGGCAGAGTCGTTGGAGGAGAACTGCTGTTGGAGTTTCTCTGAGTACAGTCGTTTAGCCTCTCTCAACGCCCTGCTAAACCTGTACTTGGCCTCCTTGTACTCTGCTCTGTTGCCACTCTTAGGGCGCACTCACACTGTCCTTCCACATCGGGCCAAAACAGGTTTTTCGGCTTAAGCCTAGTGCGTTCTACCAGTGTGAGTGCAACCGCTCCGCGCATAGCTGCGGCCAGCTGGCCGTCCACGGCCCGTCTGGAGAGGTGGGCTTTTGTAGAGCGCGTTTGCACATGTACGAGCACGAGCGTGCGCACGTGTACGAGCGCGAGCACGAGGCCTATGGCGGTTCTGACGTCATTTATGTGCGTCTGTTCGGACATAGAAAATAGAAGGACGGACCATGGGCGGACATTTAACAACAACAACAATGGCGGCGAAAGGTTGACGTTGGTGTGATGCGGAGGTGGAGTGTTTACTGCAGATTTGGTCGGATGAAAATATTCAAAAACAGTCGGACAAGACGCACAAAAACTCTGAGGTCTATGGAAAGATTTTTAAACAAAGCGATGCATTGCAATGACGTCATTAATGCGTGTGACGTGTTAAGACGTGATGACGTATAGGCAGGCAAGAAGCATTGGCCGAGGCCAAGGCAGTGTGAGTACAAACGCGCTGGCAAGCGGGGGGAGAGGGAGGGGAGGACAAGTACCCTAAAGCCCGGGGCGCAGTGCGGAAGGACAGTGTGAGTGCGCCCATAAAAGCCTTTTCCTTATCCAACCTCAACTGCCGGAGTCTGGGTGTAAACCAGGGCATGTCATTATTATAAGTCACCCTTGTGCGAGATGGCACACAGCAGTCCTCACAGAAACTGTAACCTCATATCAGCTTGAGGTTACAGCTTCTGTGTACTCATCTAGACTGGTGGAATCAGTCCTGAAAACATCCCAGTCAGTGCAGTCCAAACACGCCTTTAGATCCTCCGCAGCCTCCCTGGTCCACTTCTTTTATGTCCTCGTCACAGGTTTAGAAAGTTTTAATTTCCGCCTGTAGGCAGGAATCAGGTGGACCATGCCATGGTCAGAGTGACCCAGTGCAGCGCGGGTGACAGTGTGATAGGCTTTACTGACTGTAGTGTAACAGTGATCCAGAGTGTTCCCCTCCCTGGTCGCACATTGTATAAACTGTCTGTATTTGGGACTTTAACAAAGGAAACCTTAGTCGCGAACTTCCCAGAGGACAATAACTAAGGAGTCTGGATAGGTCCGCTCCACGTCCAGTATCTGGTCGGCGAGTGCGTGCTTTGCGTCATGCACGTTGGCCTCTGGTGGAATGTAAACACAGACCAGAATGAAAGAAGCGAACTCACGGGGAGAGTAAAATGGCTTGCAGTTAATAATAAAAGTTTCCAACAAATACCTCCACCCTTTGTTTTCCTGGAGAGCCGCGTGTCACGGTCCGCGGTTAACCTGGAATCCATCCAGCTGCAGCGCGGAGTCTGGGATGTTCCCACACAGCCATGTCTCCATGAAGCACAGAGCAGAGGATGAATAAAAGTCCTTATTTCTCCTCAACATAAGCTGGAGTCGTCCATTTTATTGCCCAGTGAGCGAACGTTTGAGAGAAATATTACGGGTAGCCGTGTGCGTCTTCCTCGTTAGCAAAGGCGCACAAGCGCACCGGCTCGTTTCCCCCTGCGTCGGCGTGAGGCCACAGAGGTGAGCGCACCTTTGACCAGAATACCCATTAAAATAGCAAGGTCGGGTACAAGAAACTCGGGAAACAAACCCCCTGGGATAAGGGGAACAGCTGCAAAGTGCGAGTGGAAAAGAGTTTGCAAAAATCGTTTTTTGGAAGTTATGAATCAATTTGGAATCTTAGAAAATAAAAATCCTGACTGTTTTGCCCACCCCTATTGTGCACTGTCTCTGGTAAATACAAACAAACAGCACCACAATTAATATATTTCCGTGTGAAGCTTAACACAAGTTAGAATGAAGTCATTTAGATGCAGTTAAAACAATGGTAACAGCCCATACACAGTATAACCTAAACTTAACATGTCAACCACATTATTTTCAGCTTTAACAGGAAAGTCTCCTCCAATTGCTCACCACACCAAAGAAGACAAAAAAACTGTGTTGTATTTATCAGATGAACCCACCGTCCATTTACATGTAATGCTGCACTGTTATAATACAGAGATGAGCTCAGACATGTGTGCACGTTACTGTGATGTAGGCAACACTCCCACTTTTAAAAAAATACCTTTTGTGCTCCATCTTTAATCTCCCCATTCACGCTGTAGCATCCTGTAGTAGCCAAATTGCCAGAAAAATGTTGACATTTTACTTTCTGCAAACCACAGAAATAAAATAAAATAAACGTTTTTTGCTCCCAACAACATCTGTATAACATGCCCCAGGCTTTGAACTTACAACAGGTGCTCAGGAATTCAGGTGATGTAGTATTCCTGAAAAATCCCAGTTTTGGACATTCAAGGTTTCTGCCCGACAGCAACAATAACAAGCCTCAAACTCACACCAGACCTTCAACCAGAAGAGTGTCTTGTTAGTTTCCCGTCCCATGTGAAAGTGTTTCAATGTTAAGTTTTGTAGAGGACATACTTATTTTTAACCAAAGCCACAATATTTCTTAAACCTAAGTAAAATAAGTAGCTTTGTTGAATTCAGATCACATATCAACATGTATAAAACTGCAACCGTGGAGCATCAAAAGTGTGGGTATGTTATGAGTAGGGAATGATGGGTTGCAGTGGTCCATTATTCAAACTTAAAGAATTTTTTTTACATTATCTTTTAGTTTTTCCATCACTGGAGTTTTTTGGAGTGGATACATGAGATCATAAATTCCTTTTTCCTAATAGGTACTTCTTGGACAGCAAAGAGGAGGGAGTAAGGTACTTCAGAATCGATGAAAGCAGTGGACTTGTACGGACGACGCAGCCCCTGGACAGAGAAAACATGGCTTGGCACAACATCACTGTGATGGCCTCAGAGGTTGGTAGGTACCAAGGTTGCTTTCCATAAACAGAGTCTTTACAGTTGGGCGAGCAAACATAATGCACCTGTCTGTTTGCTCTTGTGCGAGTGTTCATGGGTGAACAGAAGAAGGTTTTGTTGAGGTCTGAATTTCTTGCCATGTTGACATGGTTCTTACTTCCTACTGTACAAACAGATTCTGATTTAATTTAGCAAATTAAAGTCTGGAAACTTGAATATGTTCTCGATCTATGTCAGTGCAAATATTAGCAATTTAAATGTACTTGTTGACCTACAATAATATGTATGATAATATTCTCTTCCCCTTCAGACATATAGATATTTAAAATAACCAGGGTATATTTTTCATATGTTTGACACATCCAGGGACTGCAGTAAACACATGACACATTATTATCCTGTTTCCTGAAAGAGGCCGTTAAAAGAGATTGCTCTTTCCTTTCCACACTCATCCCGTTTGGCCTCAAGCTAATAGGAGACATTATAAATCGTTATCAGAATTGCAATGAAATAATGGGAGAGCTTTGTGCCACAGCAGCATGATTTAAAGAATAGACATTCAAAAATAATGGTAAGGTGCTATAGTTCTACCCAAAGGCTTTTTTCTCCATTTCCCAAAAGATAACAAGGCACCCTGAGGGGATCGTATAGTCAGAGAGCAGCCCAGGTTCAAAATCATAGCGTGTAAAATTGGGGGAAAAAAATCAATATCAACAAAAAGAATGATCCATAAAAAAGGACTGACTATATGAATCTGCACTGCCCAATCTCCCTTTGCTTACAGAATAACATCAGCGGCACCATTTTATTAAGATATTCACTAAAATGTTTGAATCAAAGACACTACAGGATACTGTACATGTTGATGGACACTTTAACTGCAGCAGGACTCTGATAAACAGTCCATAGTTCCACCATTTACACATTAGGAAATAATGCAGAAAAACAAAAGGCCATAAGGCTTCACACAACTGCATAAGAAGCTGACGCCTGCAGCTATTCAGCTAACCATTTCACTGTCACTACTTTGTCTTTGATCAATACTCCAACTCTAACTACTCTGCTAAATTGTACTTAAGGATCCCAGTGAAGAGACTGTATACATCTTAGTCCACATAAATGCTTAAATTCTGCCGAAAGTCTCAGATCACGAAATGTTTGTGGGTTATTTTGTGCAACCCCACTTTAAATGGTAAAATGAAGCTTTCAGTGCGGGAAAAGCACTTGTTTTGTATTGTATTATTGATTCTTAATAATTTACATGACTCCAAGTAATTGCTTAAACTTTCAATCCCTGGTCAAAAGTAAACCGTAGCAGTTCTTGGCACTGTTCACATCCCCTTTAACTGAGCAATTTTAATAGCATTATTAACAGTAATATTACAATCACTAACAGTACTTAAACACAGCCCAACACCAGATGGGTTCATAGTGAAAGTAACAATTAAAGTCTTGAGAAAACAAGGATGAAGATCATTTGCATATTGATTAGAATGTATTCAAATTAGTGTATTTTTTCTCATAATTAACTACAAAATCAAATTAGTCCCAATTGTTTCAGTGTCCTTTCCTACATTGAGATTTAATTAAAATCAATGCAGGGGCCGCTAACTCCAGAAATTGCTATCAGGTAACTCGGGTAATTTGTCATCACAATTAGGCAAATCTCCTGCTGACCGACAGAGGTGCTGCATGCTAATACTTCTTTATCTCTTTATACCACTCCTTAGTATTCAAGGATACAGTTACATGCCAAGACACTGTCAGAAAGCCGAAGGATACATTTTTACTACTCTGAATGAGCAAGGACACAGTGTCATAATGGACAATGCACCATGCACTGTTCCATGCAAACTGTCCTGCAGAGGATTTACTCCACTTTCTAATGGAATAGAAAGACCATAGCGTGTGAGTAGATTAGAGAATGAATGTACGATTGAATTTAAGTGTTCACCTAAAAAGGGAATCCTCTTTTAATATAAAAGGTCCAACGTTAAACATTCTATAGGTGCTAAAAAAGAAACCTTTATGCACAAGATAAAGAAAACAGAAATCTGGAAACATAAATTTCATAGAAAGACTGACGCAACTGCGTAACTTTTTTCTATTCAAAAGGGGTTTGCTGAGCAAGTATTCCTTTTTTCAGCTCTGCCCTACTGCATACTTCAACTTTAAAACATACTTACTGTTTGAAAGGCTTTTACTTCTATGAGTAACTGTCATTTAGGAGCCTCTACCCATACCTCCTCACCAGAGACAATGACGTTCCTTAGTTCAACTTTTTATCCTGCACCAGCCTATGCAAGTTCAACGCGCTCAGCGCCCGCATCAGCCTATCCTCCATGGTCATCTGCTAGGGCGTTGCCACCACAGCTGCCACCTAACCCTATACGTCCACCTGTAGCTGAACAAGTGTATAGAGGCCCCCAACTGACCATTCCAAAGTGTTTAAACCCTGACCCCAGTGAGTATGCGAGGCTTCGCATAGCTCTCGATAACCTACTCCCAGCCCACGCTACACCATTGCTGATGCCTATTTAAACTCGCCAACCCCTTATACACACACAATGGCAGCCCTCTATGATCAGTATGGTCAACGGCATCAGCTTGTCCTAAGGAAGATAATAGGCGTCCTGGAAGCCTCTGAAGTCAAGCGTGGAGATACTACAGCATTCCAGAGATTCTCCCTCCAGAGACAATCTCTAGTTGGCTTGTTGCAGACCCTGGGACCTGAAGGGAAAGTTGAACTAAACTGTGGCTCACACGTAGCTCGACTGCTGAGCAAACTTCCACCGGAACAGCGAGCTGACTTCCGCCGGCATCAGTTCAAGCAGCCTAGGGCTCCCCACACTCTGCACAAGTTAGCAGAATGGCTCCGCTATGAGTTCTGATGTCAAGGTTTTGACGGTCAAACTAGAGGTATTAAGGAGAAGCAGAGCGCAAAGTTTAATAGTTGTCCTGGTAAGCAGACAGTCACAGTCCTGCATGGCGCTAGAGAGCCTTCGAGGTCTGACTCCCAGCTACCTAAAGAGAATCCAGTGAGGGATAGAGTTAAGAATAAAGCCCACTGTGCCTACTGCGAGAGCGCGGAGCATTATCTCAGCCAGTGTGGTGATGTTGCCAAGCTCTCCAAAGACCAGCTCAAAGACTGGATCCTGGCCAATAAACGGTGTTGGCAATGTGCACGAAAGCATCAAGCAGCCCAGTGCAACTTGAAGAAACCATGCAACATATGCCAGGGAAAACACCTGTTGGCTCTCCATGAGGTAAATACAAGCCCAGAAAGTGTTCATGGAGGTGCAGCAGTCCGGTAAGAGAGCTGCCTAACCAGCTCTTCCACTGATGATCTGTACCTTGACCGGCAGGGAGCCGAGAATCGGGTCATGTTAAAGGTTGTGCCGGTGCTTGTACAGTATGGGGAGCGGACCTTGGACACCTTTGCAATCCTTGACGACGGATCAGAGAGGACAATGCTGTGACCAGGAGCTGCCAAAACTCTCGGCATGAAGGTCCTTCCTGAAGATCTTCCACTACGCACAGTCAGTCAAGATATCCAGTTGCTGCATGGACACACAGTGTCTTTGCGTATTTCCCCTGCTGCGGGCCCCCAGACCAGCTATAACATTGACGGTGCCTTCACAGCTAACCGTCTCAGTTTTGCTCAGCATACCTACCCGGTTGATCGCTTACAGGCAAAGTTTAGACACCTGCGCGGCCTCCCCATACCTGCACTAAAGGAAGCCAAACATTTACTCCTCATCGGCTCCGATGAGCCCTATCTTATAACGCCAGTTGAGCCAGTAAGGCTTGGGCCCCCAGGACCCCAGGAGGCCCCGCTGCAGTCCGCACCCGGCTTGGGTGGACTCTCCAAGGTCCCATCTAGGGCATGGGGCGGCCAGCCCACTCGGTGCAGTGTCTGTTTACCTCATCCCCTCTACTGATGGATGGGTTATACCAGCATGTCCAAAGGCTTTGGCAAGCAGATACTGTCCCCTCTCGACATGACAAAGAGGTAACCCGGTCAAAGAAGGACCAGCAGGCTGTAACGCTGCTTGAAGCCAGGACTGTCCGTTAAGAGGTGGATGGGATCTTCAGGTATGCTACACCCCTGCTGCGGCATCAAGACATGCCCCTGCTACACACGCCCAAAGAGTCAGTAATGCCAATGCTGCATAGTACGGAGGGGCGCCCCAAGCAAGCGGACGATTACCAGACTGAGATCCAGAAGCTTAGAACATCAGGTGCTGTGCAGGAAGTGACTCAGAAGACCTCCCCTAACGAATGCTGGTACATTCCTCACCACCTCGTTAGCCACAATGGGAAGAATCGCCTTGTGTTCAACTGCTCCCATCAGTACCTCTGGCGGACTCTGAACCAGTACCTTCTACCTGGCCTTACCCTTGGCGCCTCCATGCTGGGAGTCTTGGTTAGGTTCCGTGAACACGCCATAGCAGTAAGTGGAGACATCAAGGGGATGGATCACAGTGAGCCAGACGACAACCTAACATTCTCAGTGGAGAAATGCTTCTATGTTGATAACTGCCTGCAGAGTGTGCGCACGCAGGCTGAAGCAAGATTGCTTGTTGATCAGCTCAGAGACCTCCTTTCGCCAGCTGGCTTCGAGCTGTGCCAGTGGGCATGCAACGATCCAAGTGTACTAAGTCACCTTCCCCATGAAGCCAGGTCAGAAAGCCTGGACCTATGGCTTGCCGAAGATGAGTCCAAACCCTTTGAGTCAACCCTTGGCCTCAGCCGGAACTGGGAGACGGACTCCAAGGGCTACAAACACTGGCCAGTGGCGTATGAGGTTCCAACCCTGAGGAACATCTACAGAGTCGTAGCCACTCAATATAATCCCTTGGGTTACCTGCTACCTTACTCCACCCGAGCAAAGCTCCTAATTTGGCAGCTTTGGGACAAGCAGCGTGGATGGGATGACCCCAATCTACATTCAGATCTCCTGCAAGCCTGGTCTGAATGGGAAGCTGAGCTGGAGTCCCTACCTCGCCTTACTTTCCGACGTCCCTACCTACCTAAAGATGTCCAGTGTGAGCATGCTACTCGTGAGATGCAGTCTTCGTGGCGCCTCAGAACTAGCCTCCGGAGCCGTAGCTTACCTGAGGACCAAGGAGGACAGAGGCCAGATACACCTATCCTTCATCCTTGCCTGTTCACGAGTCACTCCAAAGCGCCTACATTCCATCGCAAGGCTGGAGCTTTGTGCAGCGCTTGTGGCAGCACAGCTGGTTCATGTCCTCCAGAAGAAACTGACTACAAGGTTTTTGTGGGAGCTAGAGTCGCAGAGATCCAGGAGTTGACAGAGAAGTGCACCTGGCATTACGCAGACTCTGTGAATGATCCCGCGGATGATGTGACTAGAGGGAAGACCTTAGAAGCCCTTATAGTCCCTAATCAATGGTCCCAAAGACCTCCCTTCCGGCTCCAAAGCCCGGATACCTGGCCAGTGAGACCCCACCCAGAATCATCAGAGGATGAAGCAGAGCTCCGGAAAGCCACCTTCTGTGGGGTAACAGTCACCTCACCTGCATCTACCAGCCCGGAGGATAAAGTTTCCAACACCTGGCAGGAGCCAACACCTCCATGGGCAGACTCCCTCCAGTTCCCTGCCCAGTGCTGACGAATATCACCAAGCAGAGATGTTGGTTCTTCATCATGCCCAACGACAGTCTTTTCCTGAAGACTACAGGCTCCTGGAAGCTGGGAAGTATGTCTTATCAGGAAGTACTCAAGCCTACTCAAGTTAGCTCCTGAAATGGATAAGTCCAAGGGTCTTATTAGAGTGAGCAGTCGTCTCAGGCGATTGGAAGGTAAAGATGACTCACCACTTCACCCTGTGGTTCTGGATGCCTTCAACCAACTACCCGCCTGCTCATCCAGAAGTACGATGTTGACCTGCTCCATCCTGGTCCTGAGTGGGTCTTTGCTGAGATGCGGAGGTCATACTTGATACTTCGTGGGCGGGAGTCTATTCGTAGATACCAGCGTACATGTGCCGACTGCCAGCGCTGGAGAGCCCGGCCTTCCATTCCTAAAATGGCCGATCTTTCCACTGCCTGACTCAGACTACACAAACCAGCCTTTCACTCTACTGGTGTTGATTGTTTTGGACCCATGTTGTTGAAGGTAGGCATACGGCATGAGAAACACTGGGGGATTATCTTTAAGTGTTTAACCACCCGAGCTGTACACCTAGAGCTCCTGAACAGTATGGATACCGATGCCTACTTCATGGCCCTGAGGCGGTTTATTGCCAGAAGAGGAACTCCTGCGGAGTGGTGGTCTGACCAAGGAACCAACTTTAGAGGGGGTGAAAAAGAATTAAGAGAGGCCAATGCAAGCATGGCACCGATCCTGCAGGATCGACTCACCTGCCAACGGTTTAAGTTCCACTTCAACCCTCCAGCATCCCCACACTTCGGCGGAGTTTGGGAGAGAGACGTCCGCTCCGTCAAGGCTGCACGTTATGCTGGTGTGGGGGCTGTAGGTGCAACCGGCACCCAAAGATGATTGTTCATTTTCTGGATTAACTCGAACTGTCAGTTTGATTAAAAGTAGGCCCAAAGCCTGCTGAAACAATAACCTCAAAGACTAGGCCCAAAAGCCTGGCTGCCATGCCTTCTCCCCCACAACAGGTCACACCCAGGTGTGAATTCTCCAAGGGACCCCAAACTGTTCATTGGCTGAATTGACTCACTGGCAATGACATCATCCGGGCCTATATAAAGTGAAGCCCCCCATCTCTCGCCCTCTCTTTCTTCCGGATCTCACACTCAACTCAACGCGCTCCTGCGGATCCAGGAGACCAGCTGCCCGCTGTCCCCTCGGCCCTGGACCTGGCCTATGGCCCAGGATCACCACAAAGGTTAACCACCGGTTATCCTTAACTGAGCACAGCACAGAGCGATCTGTTTCCTCTTTTGCCTAAGAGCCACAATCAGACAAGAACTACCACGGAGCTTCCTTTCTTCACCCAGCCACTGGCATCAATCAACGCAACATCTCCCCTCTCATGGACTGTTAACTAATCACCAACTGGGCATTACTACATGTTATAGGACTTTATGAACGGCTAGAAACAATTGTAACTTTGTCATAAGAACCGAGAGATCAGGCTTTTGGTGCTTCATGTAACTTAAGTGTTCACACCTTCTCTGCAGGGGTCAAAGCCCCCCACCTCTTCTCTTTGTCTCTCTCTCACACACACACACACGCACACACAAACACATACACACAAAAATACGTTTGCTGTTAGCTTTAGTTAGTTTATTGTGTTTTGTTGGTTGCATTTATTAATCTGTTAATAAATGTTTGTGTTTACCATATGTCTGATTATTTAATATTACACAAAGATGAATGAGCCAGCTTCTACTAAGAAAAGAACTTTTAAATCCTTCAACTAATTAAACTATTACATTTATCGGTGTTCAACCCTTAATTAGTAGTTAATATATTTAATGAGACTTTAATATTAGTTATCACTCCGTCCATGACGGTGGTGCCCCGAGGAACTCTGGTTTAACTAGAGTCATTTTTATTATTATCTTTGATAATTATTGGTGATAACTAATATTTCCTTGATTAACGATAAGTTTATTGAGAATACTCAATCCCATAATCTGAACGTGAGTCAAGGCCCTAAGTTTGATTGGTTCTCCGTGTGACGTTTTTAATAAATTTAAGTTATTCATTTTTAGTAATTTTTCTTTATTCATTTTCTTTATCAAATATTTCATTTGATAACTCATAGCGTGCCCCCGGCCCTTTGAACCCGAGAGCTTGAACTGTTGGAACTGCCTTGCATTTCAACCTGAGTGGAGATAGATAGAGCCACAGTGTGCTACCAGCCCTGTGAAATAAAGTTACATGCCCAGCTGTTTCTTCCATGTGTCTCAGCTTGAGTAGTACTTTACAGATATTCCCTGACTGACTGCCCTGCATCTCAGTTAGTGCAAAGTCTGGTCCCAGAATCACAAAGTGCTGTTGCTGCCCCTCCCCGTGCAGGAAGCAAGCTACCCACAAAGTGTAGACCAGAGGAACTGTTGTTTTAGGCTAGTGTACTGCCCAAGTCACATCACACGGTGTCTGCCAAGCAACACCAGAGCCAAAACAATTGCATTGTTGTACTAGACAACAAGTTTTATTCTCACCTTCCATTTTAAACAATGGAGAACCCAAGTGTAGAGAATTTCATTTCTTCCCTAGCACAGAGCCTTAAGCCTGGCTACCCTGAGTTCATTAACACATTGAACTTAAGTGAGTGCAGGAAAGAAATAGAATCACTTCTCAGCGACACGTCTAAAGGGTCAGTGTTGAGATGTTTGCTCCTGAACTTTCACCGGCAAATTAACATTGTCTGTCAGAGCAAAACAGCATTAGAAAAGGAGATAGAATCCTTTAAAGCTCAAAATGCTAATCTCATTAGTGAAGTTCAGATAGCAAATCACAAAGTCCTGCGTTATTTTGAAGATTTGCACTCAACAGAGTCACAGCTCTTCTCCCACAAAAAGGAATTGTTAGAGCTTAGATCAGAAACTCTTGCCCCACCAAAGTCATTCAGCCACGCTGATTCTGGCTTTTCAAATTCAAATTCCTCCCTCAATGAGAGATTAACACCCTCTCCAGAGCCGACCAGGGAAGTTCAGTCCTGCTCTTCCTCCTCACTGCATCACTTTGAGAGTGATGACAGAGCTAGCATAGTCTTGCCTTCACAAACGGTGACATCACAATGTCCCCGCCTTGAAGAGCTTGAGCTTATAGCTAAAGATATGGACGTGTTTGATTCAGACAACTGCGATCATAACATTGAGGACCATTTTAGGGAATTAGATGAAAATCTAATTGACCTGCCCAATGCAACACAGAGAGAGAAAGTTAAACTTGTGTGGAAAACCAGCTCAAAGGCTGTCCACAAGGTTATACAGTCTCAACCTGCCAGAGTCAGAAATGACTACAATGAGCTCCGTCATGCACTGACAGAAGAATTTGCTTCTACTGCAGACGAAATTGCTTCTTTGGTTGCAGCAAGTCAAATTAAACATTCCCGTCAAGAGAGTCCCAGAGACTATTACAGACGTTTGAGACATGTACTGTATACTGTCAAGGAAAGAATGCACCAGGCTTAGAAGAGAACCAAACCTTTAAGTCCCTATACTTGCAGAATCTTCATCCCTGTATACGTACGCATGTTATTCTTGAGACAAGAAAAGATAACCTCTCTCTTAACGAGGTTAGGAAAATAGCACAGGTGGCTTGGGAAACTGTTGTCAATTGCAAAGCAAGGGAAACAACATCTGCTTCCAGCAGCTCAAACACCGTGAGGTCACACAGACCTTCTGTCTCAGAACCCAACCCTCAGAACAGATCGAAGAGGGGGGACAAAACACAGCATAGGGACGCAGAGCGTAAACGCCATGTCCGCCAGCTGCCACGGGATAGTCATGCCCAGAGCAGGAGCTGTAGAGGCCATATTCTGAGATCCTGGCCCAGCATAATGACCTGCCAAACCACTGCTCAGATGATGACCACAGCATCTCTGACCGCAGCTCAGAATCCGACAGTGACAGCGCCTCTGAGTGTCTTTCTGTACACGGCTACAGGCAGCGTTACAGCCCTGAGCCACGAGTGAAGAAGAACTTCAAACAACAGAGCTCCAGAGTCCACTCCTCTCGGTTCTGTATGTAACAGTCCGTCTGTACTGACAGTAAGATTAATGCAAGCTCAGCAGCCTTACTTAATTACAGTTAAATTGGTAAACTTTGATTTGTTAGCAGCCGCAGCAAACTCAATAAGACCCAAATTGTAATTGGACTTAACACCTTGTACAAACTTTGCAAATACTTTTGGATCAGCTACTTGTATTTTGTAATAAGCTCAATGGTAAACACTAGTTTAGGACACATACAACTGTCCTCATGCAACTGACAGCTGCATCTCATCTGTATCTCACCCTAAGACATTTACATAACTAACACTTCTGTTCTCACTTACCTGAAGAGAAGCTGAGAAACAATGTTTATTATGTAGTTCGTATAGTGCCATTGTCATGTTTAGATTTTGTTTTGGTAACTTTTGTTTTTGCCTAGTCGAGATATTAGTAGTGTTTAGCCAATTCCCAGTTGGTGAAATAACTGCCCAAAACGTTGCAAACACTAAATGAACTGACAAATGAACTCTGTACATCTATGGACTGTGAAAGATGCCCCTCAAACCGCACATCGGGTGCAGTCTCAAGGACATCGGGGGGATATGTAGGTGCAACCGGCACCCAAAGATGATTGTTCATTTTCTGGATTAACTCGAACTGTCAGTTTGATTAAAAGTAGGCCCAAAGCCTGCTGAAACAAAGACCTCAAAGACTAGGCCCAAAAGCCTGGCTGCCATGCCTTCTCCCCCACAACAGGTCACACCCAGGTGTGAATTCTCCAAGGGACCCCAAACTGTTCATTGGCTGAATTGACTCACTTGCAATGACATCATCCGGGCCTATATAAAGTGAAGCCCCCCATCTCTCGCCCTCTCTTTCTTCCGGATCTCACACTCAACTCAACGCGCTCCTGCGGATCCAGGAGACCAGCTGCCCGCTGTCCCCTCGGCCCTGGACCTGGCCTATGGCCCAGGATCACCACAAAGGTTAACCACTGGTTATCCTTAACTGAGCACAGCACAGAGCGATCTGTTTCCTCTTTTGCCTAAGAGCCACAATCAGACAAGAACTACCACGGAGCTTCCTTTCTTCACCCAGCCACTGGCATCAATCAACGCAACATCTCCCCTCTCATGGACTGTTAACTAATCACCAACTGGGCATTACTACATGTTATAGGACTTTATGAACGGCTAGAAACAATTGTAACTTTGTCATAAGAACCGAGAGATCAGGCTTTTGGTGCTTCATGTAACTTAAGTGTTCACACCTTCTCTGCAGGGGTCCGAGCCCCCCACCTCTTCTCTTTGTCTCTCTCGCACACACAAACACATACACACAAACATACGTTTGCTGTTAGCTTTAGTTAGTTTATTGTGTTTTGTTTGATGCATTTATTAATCTGTTAATAAATGTTTGTGTTTACCATATGTCTGATTATTTAATATTACACAAAGATGAATGAGCCAGCTTCTACTAAGAAAATAACTTTTAAATCCTTCAACTAATTAAACTATTACATTTATCGGTGTTCAACCCTTAATTAGTAGTTAATATATTTAATGAGACTTTAATATTAGTTATCACTCCGTCTATGACGGTGGTGCCCCGAGAAACTCTGGTTTAACTAGAGTCATTTTTATTATTATCTTTGATAATTATTGGTGATAACTAATATTTCCTTGATTAACGATACGTTTATCGAGAATACTCAATCTCATAATATGAACGTGAGTCAAGGCCCTACATTTGATTGGTTCTCCGTGTGACATTTTTAATAAATTGAAGTTATTAATTTTTAGTAATTTTTCTTTATTAATTTTCTTTATCAAATATTTCATTTGATAGTCACACTATTGATCCAATTAAACCCAAAATACCTACAGGGCTCAACCTGTTCAAGAAGAAGTCCTACTCACCGTTCTCCTTGAGGTTGAGGCAATCCTCAATTCAAAACCCTTGGGTTATGTGTCTGCCGACATTTCGAACATTGACCCTGTGACACCAAACAGTCTGCTCATGGGGCGGCCTGATGGATCGTTTCCCCAAGTGGTCTACCCAGAGACGGAAATCCTTAGCTGTAGACGTTGGAGGCACTCCCAGATTCCCGCTGACCAATTCTGGTCCAGAACCATCAGGGAATACCTCCCTAGCTTGCAGACCAGACAGAAATGGCATTCTTCGCCTCCTGAGCTTTACGATAAGGCCGTCATCCTGCTGGTGGATCCGCAGCTGCCGCGAGCCCTGTGGCCCATTGGACGTGTCATTAAGGTTCACCGCAGCAACGATGGGTGCATCAGATCAGCCGATGTGAACATTATGGGACAGGTGTACACACGACCGGTAGCTTGGTTGGTGATGTTACTGGCGCTCCCGTCTGGGGAGGTCGATTCCCCGCTGGACTCAAGGCCCCCTGATCCTGACTGTTAAGCTTTTCTTTGGGCGCAAACGTGCCTTACACATTTGGGAGCGGCTGTTTGAAAGGCTTTTACTTCCATGAGTAACTGTCATTTAGGAGCCTCTACCCATATCTCCTCACCAGAGAGAATGACGTTCCTTAGTTAAGTTTCGTTTTGTCATTGCCTGCTGAGGGTAAGCGCTGGAAAGCAGTGCGCATCATCTTGTGCTTATAATTCCTGTGCCTTTTTCCCCCCGTGTTTCTCCTGTGAGTGATACTGTATATGGTACGGTATTGAGTTCTTGACAGAAAGTAAGTGTTTGCTGTTTTGTTATTCCTTTCTTGTGAGTTTAATAATGCTCCTTTACGTGCCAGTTCGATGTTAATATTTCCATGAAGCTAATTTAACGTAGCTCTTTCTCAGCTGCTGTGTAGTTGAGTGATGGCTCTTCACGTGAGAGAGGAATGTCCTTCACGTGTTTATGTTGACATTAGGTAGTGCATTATATGACCTGCGAGTGGAGCCGTCGTGCTCGGATCTGCCTAATATAAACTGTGTAGCATACAGCCATGTTATCTGAGTAAAGACTGTATGTAATTTAGGTTACCATTTCCCATTAGATAGATAATTGGAAGTATTTGTTCATGCTGAGATGCATTGTTTGAGTTGATTGTGTACTATACTGTATAATGAATTGTTTGTAATTTGTATACAGTCTTTCAATATTTTTGTAATATTCATTTATGACTTATGGAAATAATTTGGTTTAGACTGATGACAATACCGAGTACTGGAGAATTGGAAATAAATAAGACTGGAACAGTCTAAGAAGAAATTACATCTCCTTCATTCCCGTGTCCTGATCGACACACCGTTCTTGTTTACTGTTAATCCCATACGAGTTAGCGCTACTTTGCTACCTCCAAAACACTTACACTTGGAAGCTACCCAGTAAAGTCAATATTCTCCTCTTGGGGACTGGGGTGCCCCATGGGTTGAGAGTATTGCAGATCTATGTTAATACGTAACAATGACACAGAAGTAATTACGTCACAGACAAGGATTCTCATTTTAACCAAAACAATGATCTTTTCCTCAACTCAACCAAGTTTCTCTGCTGCCTAAACTGAAGCAGTTCAGCTTCACAAAGTTAACCACGTGTTAAAAACGGTGACTGTGAATAAAACAGTCATATGTTGTTATGGGAGTCATTGGCAAATGACCCAGTAAGCTTTTTAGGTATGAACCCCGATTGAATGTTGAACAAAAATGTATGACATTGTACAGTTGAATATTTAACAAATTAATCAGAATGGTATAATTTCTAAAATCTAAACATTACTGTCCTACTTTTAGGAGCACTTTATCTTGACATTTCTACACTCATGGCAGCATAATGCTGTATGAATATAGGTGTCCACCGCATGGCATATACTGCAATAAAAAAATCTTAATCTGATGGTGCTAATCCTAAATAAGTGTTAAATCATGTATTTCAAACAATTTTCATGTCAGTGCCGCAGGTGGCTTTCTTGTTGCTGCCACTTTATATGAAAATGAAAGATGGTAATCTACAAAATTCACAAGTTGCTCATGCAGCGCAAGAGGCAAATAATGCATTACAACCAAGCACACCAACTGGTACAAGAAAATGCTGCACAAAGATGATCTGATGTGCTTAATTGCCTTCTGCAACGTTGCATCCCTCAGTGATTTTATAGTAGCACAGCGTAAGACAAAACCCATAAGCACTTTAACAAGAACAGTGCAGTGTGCCCCAGTTTGGAATTACAGTGATGCTGCTCTACTTTGTTATTAAGGCTTACATCTGACTTTCTATCTGTCATTGTATCTGCTACAGACAGCCCCAGCCTTCTCAGTCATGTTCCTGTTACCGTCCAGGTGCTGGATGTAAACGACAATCCGCCAGAAATAGCCACGGACGAGGAGGTCATTGTGTGCGAGAGCTCAAGGCCGGGACAGGTGAGAGTCTAGAATTCATGTAGAAAAATATGCAACATCTATCTCTGTTCTGTTTCTCTCCCTCTATCTCCTCACGCATTCAAACCACTGACACATTAGAAGATATTGATAGCTGTGCATTAAAGCTATGGTCTACATTCTGAAAATGAGTTGAGCCCCTGAGACAAATTTAAAAAAAGCAACCAAACCCCTCCCCTAAGTGTTCCATGACTCCTCGCCTCCTAACGACACGCCCCCTCTGGTAGAGCAATGTAACGTTGGTTAGTCTACAATGCCACAAATACATGGCTAACTTATGCTAACATGTGTTGACATAGCCATTTATCAGACCGGGGGACGTTCACAGTCATGAGCCAGAGAGAGCTGCTTAATCATCCCTCATCCAAAATGAGTATATCTCAGCAGCAAACCATGGCAGCTCTAAATCGAAGCTCATTCCAATTTGCTCTCAGTAGTCTTTGATTCGCTCAAATTAAGAAGGTTTGTGAGATATAGAGCAATCAGCAGCATGGAAATGACTGAAAAAGGCTGTTTGGCAAAAAGATGATGGAGTATAAACTGGGAAGACAGCTAAATACATTTTTAATAGTTTTAAGCTAGTGGAAGAAAAGTTTGAATTAAGGTTTGCATTAAATTTGAATTAAGGTTGCATTACAGCCTTGGGGATCTTGGCCCCGGGGGGATTAAGTGGGACGAATTTGAATGTGTTGTATGAGACAGTGGCACATTAATCATATAATATAAAAGAATAAAGCTACTTATTAATATTTTACAATCTGTTTGTATTTTAATTTGGTATATGATACTCACTCATTTTCTGATTGGTTGGCAGGTGTCTGGGAAAATTGTAACAAGACATCTAGTTCCAATGAGGAATTAAACCTCTGTTCTAAATCAGCGCACCAGTAAAATCTATTATTTAAAATGACCACAAACACCTGATGATAATTTGAACACAGCTTCTCTTTGCTTTTAGTTAGTGGCCTCGGGATAACTGTAAACCTTGTTTTCACAAAGCAGTCATTTCAGTTTGACAAAGAGAACAGTTATTTTTAAGTTTCCAGTGTCAAAACTTGTGGCTGGTACCAATAGAACCGCTCCATTCAGCCATGTTTCTTCTAACCCCTCTGTTGTGGTACCAAGCATTCTCATCTCATACCAAATGGTGGAGCGAGAAACGATGTACACGATAGGTACAGGTGTTTGTCTGCATTAGGGCTGAAAAAATTACTCAAGTTACTTGATTACAAAAATGCATCGGGCTAGAATCTCTGCCTCGATGACTCATTTAATTCCTATCTCACGCATTATGCAGCCTGGCAGAGGATCAATTCACACTTAAAAAAGAAGCCAAAAAGGTGCAGTGTGTCCACTGTTAACTATAACTGTTATACCACAACAACACGACATCAATGATTCAGTGTCTGAGCCTAAAGCAGCCCGTTGTTAACGCCACTTCACTGAGCGCCGCTGTTCCAGTTTAAGGAGGGCGATTGCCGTAGTGACGGAGAAACAGCAAGAGAATGGGTAACGTTAGCGGTCCTCGTGAGTGCATCTATGTTTAGTTTTTCATGCATGTTAAACATAACGTCACCTACCTGATCAGTCTTTATAGTTCTGTTTGAGTAAATGTGTCGAGTTTTGTACATTGCTTGTTGTTTCGGTAAACAGGAAACCCTAGTCTGCATCCTCATTGCAGAGGAAATACAGCAATGGGGAATGAAAACTTTTTTCAGTTTTTGACTTACACGATGAAAGAGACATCACAACTCCTTTTAAATTACTCATATTAATATCAGGGCTGCATGATTAAATCATTTAATCCTCATTCAAGTTAGGAGTGCTAAACCTGAGCATCATGCATCATGCATCTGTTCTATGGGTCCAACAGTGCAAAACTTTTTTGGTTTCATGCATCACTCAATCAACATATTTCATACGAATGAACACTGTTTACAGTTCTCTTAATACATCTATGATACCATCTGCAGTGGAAACGCAAAACAGATCTAGTGTTAAGTAAATGTTCGTACGGCTTACCTACAGTTCTGATGGTACTAAGATAGTCTTTGACAGAAACGCAGCTTCCCCGGTGCTCTGATAACATCATTATCACTTATGTAAAACATAGAGTATCCATATACAGGGCTTCACAGAGAGGTGTGTGTTAATGTGGGTTTAGCAAGATTGTGACCTAATATCACTGGTAGGGGTTTCATCATTCACAATATTCACGTTAACTTCATTCAAGTTTGACGGGTGGCATTGTGAAATCAAAAATGAAGATTTGTTATGGTGTTGAGAACAGCAGGTGCTGAAATGTGTCTGCCAGTAAATAATACAGTGAACTGGTTCTTGGATCTGAAGAGTGTGGAAATAGAAAAACAAAGAGATGAACAGCAAGAGAAGAAATCAAGTCAACAATCACAGCACTGTACTGCTCAACAATTTGTAACTGTTAACTCCTTAATGTATGTATTAAATATATAGTACAGTACTTTCAACAGTAGTCTGACCTCTATATAGATAAGATTTCTGAAGAAATCCAAACGAGGACACATTACAGTGTCATTACTCTCTAAACCAAATATGGCACTATGGAAAACAACTTTGCACATACTCAGAAACCAACCAAGGGGTATTTTTTCCTCAGGCAGACATTAACAAGCTGATGGCAAATTGCATTGCTTCCCCTTGTTTTAAATATATCCCATTATACTGATTTTAAGAGTTATCAAGTGGCAGTTAGCTGCTTTTTCCACACTGATAGACAACAAAATCATTACAACTCAACAGTGGAGCCATTGACACTAGAAGAAAGAGAACCGTGCTCTATTCACCAGAATCTCCCACCAGTGACGCCCTTTCAACCATTACATCCACCTACGAAAATTCAAGCAACCACAAAGAACATCCAGTTACTACACAGTTAAAGACAGGTAAAGGCTTGTGCAAGTGTACCAGAGGCATAACAACACCCGACTCTCACGTTGAAGATAAGAACTCCCTGTGGTGACAGGGGCTATCAGTTCATTTTGTATCTCAAGGCCTGCTTCCGCCTCGCTCTCACTCTCTTTTACCAATTAAGGGTAACACACTGACAGACAAGGTGGTAAAGTTGCCCCGTGAGCACCCCTTTTCATTGTTAGATGCCGGCCCCATCAGCTGCCAAAGGCCAAGTGTTCTGAAATCCGAGCATCACAACTAGACACTCTTTTTCAGGCAGCATACAGGTAGAAGAGAAAATTATACAATACCTGTTGGTCAGAGGAACAAAGGTCAGAGACCTACAGCCAGTGAGAACAAATGACGCATGCACCATAAACTTAATCAAGTCCTGCATGCAATTAGACTAAAGTGTGATTCTAAATTGGGCAGTTAATTGGATGCGTGTTCTGTTCTGAACAACAGGTTATCCAGACTGTCACAGCAGTGGATAAGGATGACTTTGCCAATGGACTACGATTTTCCTTTGCTCTTCCAAGCCAGCTACCAGTTAATCCCAACTTCACCCTGAAGGACAATGAAGGTAATTAAAGTGATCAATATGTTTGTTTGCATTTCTTATGAGTTTTGCCCTCTGCCTTCAGGGCAGGTTTCCATCCTCATTGTTTACATTCACTCACAAGAGCCAAACAAATAAGGATTTCTTCATATCTTGGAGATGCAATGTGCTCTGTCAACTGGGTGTGGCAGACAGAGGAGATTCAAATGCCACTGGGATCTACTCTGGAGTCAGGTCTCCTGAAACACAAGAGTCATAGAGGTTTTGGCATGTTTGCGCATTGTGTTGTCAAATGGATTACCCACTCTGGCGCTTCCCTCTTTCCCCTCCTGCGTGCATTATTTGGTGTGGGCTTAGGGCCAAAAGTAGGTGTTGCCATGGCAACCATCTCAGTCTCAGGTGAATACCTAGTACTAGGTTGGTCTGCAATCACAAGGCTTTTAAAAGCTCTCAGCCAGAAGATCTCACAGTTGCCCACTGAGAGGAGGAGTTCGCAGCACTCCAGATGAATCTGTGAGCCGGAGTGAGGCAAGAAAAGAGAGAGGAAGGGAGCGCGAGAGAGATCAAAAAAATCGATGCGATAATAGGAGATAAGTCTGTTTAGCCCTTGGTCCAGTTGCTTCCCACCACAAGCCTTCCCTTGTCTACCTCAACTACATTCAGTTACAGTGGCAAGTTTTGCTGCATTCATGTAAGTGGCTCTTAGAGATAACGCTCACCTCCACTCCTAAGGGACAGATGAATCAAACAAAGCGTAACACCAATCCAAAGACCTTTATCTCCTGGAGGACAATATACTATCATTTTTGAAGAGAGAAAATGTGGTGTAAATAATTTATTCGTTATTTGCTCCTGTTTTACATATACTAACCCAGTAGAGTAGCTTTGAAAGCTGTTTAACCCTCCCAAGAAGTGGAAGTGTGATTGTATTTGTTGGGGGGAGAGGACATATTATTTAGTTTTCTGCGCTTGATCGTATTTTTTCATTTATTATATGTATTACTGTATACTGCAGAAGCGCTCATTCCCCCTGGGGTCCAAACATTTTTACCTAATCGAAAATTGAAGAAACTGTTTTGAAAATTCCTGGGCTTGGTATAAAATTACACGTTTTTTATAACAACTGTTTGAGGACTCTTATTTTGGCATCTCCTTTTGGATGATACTATGTTGTGAAAACACACATTAAATATATGTCTTATCTTTGTCACTTTGTTTCTCTTGGGAAAACCCAAAGAGGTACACCTCCATTATCTGCAAAACATCTCCTGCTGATTTCCCATATGCTGTGTTCTGGAATAACAATGGGACATGACAGAAAGCTTATAGAAGATCATCCTAAAAATATCACTTGTTAACCAACAACAAGCTGGCCACAATGATGCAGTTATTATTTGCTACCAGTGCTCCTTGTTCTGTGTAGAGAGATGTTTGCCAGTTTTGCTAGTTATGAAGGTTACAATTCAAATGATGTCCTCCTTCGCCGCACATACTAGTACTATATGTAAAGGTAAGGGGGTAGCCAAAATGTCTTAGAGTAACTATTTCATCTTTATTATTAAAGGCTGAATATGGAGAATGAGTTTGACTGACAGTTACCGTTAGCCGTAACTGTTACAGCTAAGTAAAGATGAAAGTGATGTTAGCGATCAAGGGGAAACGTAGCCATTTGGGCGTGCGTTTTACTGGCGTTTCTCTCCTTTCTCTCAGTCCATGGAGTGAATGCTTGGCCTATATTGACTCTGGTTTTTGCCTGTCTCCGGTCACTCAGCTGCTGGGACAAATAACCAGGTGTCAAGTAACAAATACAAATACTTTGTTACCTTACTTAAGTAGAAATGTTGGTTCTCTATACTTAACTGGAGTAATTATTTTTCTTCTATTTCTTCTACTCGTTACATTTTCACCATATCTCAGTACGTTCAACTCCTTACATTTTAAAAATAGCCTCATTACTAGGGATGGGTACCGAAACCCAGTTCCCATTCACCCATTCACTCACTGTCTGTCACACTCTCACACAGGGCGCTGTAGAGATGGTGGACAGAACTAAGCCGTCTAAAGTGAAGCTTTATTTTACCAAAAATAATGCAAATAGTAATGCTAATTAGTGCAACAAAGGTTTTGCATGTAAAGGGACATGAGCAGCCTCTCAAGAGATCTAAAAGTGCAGAATATTCAGACGGATAAATTAACCGTTTTTGACAGCTGAGTTTCCCCATCCACCTCAGGGATGTTCAGTTATGCTAGCATTATATTATGCAATTTTTATACAGTCCAAGGGCAATGCCCATTATAAAAACACTGGAATAATAATGTGATGCCCATACTACCACTGTATTTTTTATGTTGTTATACTGTATATATAAAGTGAATTGTTAAACATGACTGTATTTTTTTTCAAAAATATGCTGCTGATTTGGCAGTTTGTTTCGTACATTATAAGGTACAAGAAAATAAAGCAGTTTTTATTAAATTCTCAATTTGATATAAAGAGTACTGTAGTACTAGTACTGTACTGGATCGATGAGCAGTATACATCCCTACTTGTTACACCTATTTAATTTTTGCTTGTTTTCGTCTATTCATCATTCAAAAAACACACAGACACAGAAAAACCTATCCAGATAAATCGTGCCATCTGGATAGAGGGAATTTGATTATGGTTGGATAGGAAGTATAAACTTATGCCATTCTAAAACCCTATTGGTTGTAAGCAATCCACATCCATCTGCACATGACACAAATCCTGTACACTTCAGCAAGGAAATAGCAGACGTACAGTATGTAGCCTAGTACAAAGATGTGCGAGGCAGAGACTCAAGAGAATTGGAGTGAAATGTCCCAACCAAGCACCAGCAGAGAGGTTGGTAACCAAGAAGAGCAGCCAACCCTTCTACGTCCCTGGTCGTACCTTTAAGAGATTTTTGAAATGGTTGGATTCGAAAACAACTTTCAAATGCGCTGCCAGCCCTGTACATCCAAGTATCACGAGCTAATAGCTTTCAAAAACTCAACTTCAACATTAACATTTTAATATAACAATAGTCATTATGGTCTTTAGAAAAATGTTTTTAGGGAGGTGGGATAGTGCACCACAGGCCCCTGTGGCGTGGCCTAAGCATTTATCCTAGATGGCATTTTTTTCCTTACATTACTTTTACTTTTATACTGTAAGTAGTTTTGAAACTAGTACTTTATTACTTTTACTTGAGTAAAGAGCTTGAGTTGGTTCTAATATTTCTACAGACGTATTTTAAAACCCAAATATCTATACTTCTACTTAAGAACTGAATTTGAATACATTTGACACCTCTGCAAATAACGCCGCCTGCGCCTAACCCAGTGCCAGCCTAAAGTAGCTGTGCCAAACAACAGACACCTCGGCAACCCGCAATGCCGGCCGCTATTGGCTGGTACAATGGAATGTCAAACCCATCAAAAAATGTTTAAAATATTAATTCAGACTAAATATATTTTTTTATGGAAAAGCAATAATTTCATTCTGTACCCCTCAAAATGCCTCGTTGGTGTATTATTTAAAAATATGAATAATATATTTGAATAGAATCATTTTTTGTATACTTGTGGTTACTTAGCATCTCTTTGTGATCATTTTGTGGGTTTCTTTCAGCAACATTTTACAAGTCAGGGTCCCTGACTTTATTGTCACAAACGGGTCCTGACCATGTGTGACGAGTTGAAAGTGAGAATGTGATGCCCTGTGGGACCTGAGAAGCTCTCTATGGATTAGTGTCTTTGAAAGGTCTGTTTGGATCAGGGAAGTCAAGGCATCGTCCTAGACCCAGTGCCAGGTGGGTATAGGCTTTAACATTTGAAAGATTTGGTCAGGTCTATTTTGAGCGCATAAAGCAAATTAAATTCCAACCGAAATAGCCACCATTTGAAAATCCGGCCCACTCTTGCAAAGTGAGTCTCTCAAAAGTTGTTAGATTTGTTACAACAGAGGCTTCTGCGGCAAAATATTCCCAAAGCATTCATGAAGGAATCCCTTCTTTTTTGAAGGATATATAGCAATGTTTCTGGCTCATGCCATCTGAGTAATGGTGCCTTTTAATTTGGATTTAGCCCCTGCTGCACACCATCCCACAGGATCTTGTTATTCCATAACTTTATCTGTGATATATTCTCTGGTGATATGGAACGATTATGTGTCATGACATGGAAATGAACAAATATTCATTTTTTAATCATTTGTCAGAGAGTGAACAAGAAAAGAAAAGTGAACGTTTTGAATGACATAGTTGTGGGAATAATTTCCTAAATGATCATTTATCCCTATGGTAACAGATCCTGCAATACTCTCAATGTATGCCTTCTGTTTCCTCGTACAGCGTCCTTTCTTTAACCACGACTGCTGTTAAAGAGCATGTTCTGATTCAGAGCAGCAACTTTGGACGGTTAGTTGACCAGATGAAAGTGAGTCAGATGCCCAGTAAAGCCTCATGCTTATTCTGTTGACCACAGAGTAGTTAAATGCCTTGATCTAGGGCACTCTTTAAGCTAGCTTTTAGACAAGGAAAGTGGTTCTTGCTTCAAGAACTGCACAATTTCAAACACAGACATACCATCTGTTATATTCAGCAGCATACTGATGAAGAAAAGTGCCAATTTCAAGCCAAAAACTTTAAATGACAAACCATTATATTACAGTGTTTAGCATCATGATTACTGTTTTGTTTCCTTTCTGCTCTGTCATTTGCTTGCTTACTCATTTATATTGTAATTCCTTGTCCACCATAAATGATTCGCATCCCCTATTTTTTTCCCTCTAAATTCCCCAGAGCTCATCAGCACTTTCAAAACCTTCTTCTTAATGTTAAGCCGCTGCACCCAGAGTTTATGCTGCTTCATTCATCTCCAGTGCAGTCATCTCTTCACTCCAAAGTGGTGTCAGACTCATATAGCGTTTTACTGCCACTGTGTATTAGAAGATTTGCAGTGTTCACAATAACCGGGTGAGAGTGAGAGAAGCACAATACACCATACTGGTGACTCCTGTGTCTGATAATTAAGTAAGCTCCACACACTCGAAGCAGCTTCTTTCATCACTGTTGTAGCAGACCAACAGTTGGAAGCTGCTCTTTGCCTGTGCCTAATACCTCCCTCTGTTGTTGTGCAACTGACAAAATCCCTCTCAGTCACTCACACGACTAACTCTCTCATGACCTCTTTTCCTTCTCACTTATATATTGCTCACAATGGATGCTCATGAAACTTGAAATTTGTGTGGCTGTGTGCAGTTTCTTGCAGAAGTAAAAAAGAGGATATAGTCTGAGACACTCTGGTATGTTTAATGACTACTTTTTTAATTAAATAACAAATTAGATGTGCAATTGATTCCTCACTCATTCCAGGTAATTTAACAATTATGACTTTAGAAAATCCCATTAACCAAAGCATTATGGCTTCTTTTTTTTTTGATCAAGGCCTTTTTATACAGTTTTAAAAATGTACAGTTTACAATTTAACAACGGTCCAACAAAAACGAAACAAGACAGTAAATCCCCCCCTGCCCTTTCCCCAAATACCAGAGTAACAGCATCAGCATTATAAGATACAGAGTTCGAAATACAGAATTCATATAGCCAGACATAAAGAAGAAATGAGAGAAAAAGGAAAGAAATGACATAGGGTAGCAGCAGAGATTTACAGTACTATATTATATGCCTCCATATATTCCACAAACATTAAGAAAGGCTGCCAAATATCATACAATTTCCTAGTAGACCCCCTGACAGTGTATCTGATCTTCTCTAACTTGATGTGGTACATCATTTCCTTAATCCAATGACTGTGTGTTGGAAGTGTTAAATCTTTCCATTTCAATATCAGTCTCCAGCCTGACAGCCAACACAGTTCTTTACCATATCTCAAGATGGGAGCCCATCTGGGCTACACCAACAAGCGCAAAGAATGGAGACAGATGGAAGACGAGAAGATTCCCTTTATTATTTTGTGCCGCATTATGGCTTTTTTGGTGAAGGTATTTTCTCATACTTGCAACCATATCAGATTTGTTAAAAGCTATTACCTTGTTACAATTGTTCCTGAGCCCCAGAACAGCTACAGCTCTGTTGAAATTGTGATCTTAGTTTGCAGAGATGAAGCCAAAGCTCCTTAGAGTTGACTTGCAGATGTGTTGATGCGAAGGCCAAAGTCCTACAGCATATTAGTCACCATTAACACAAGGGGAGTGCTTATGCTCAGCTGCTCCAGGAAAGCACTTTGTGACAAACCTGTTCTGTAAAAAGGGCTTTAAAATATATTCAACGCCTACTTTACAATGACTGAAAATGGGACGCCTCTTTGATCTTGTTATCTGTCACATTGTGATGACATTTGCTTCTAAAAAGGCAATTAAATGGAGCCTATGATCTCTAAATAACTCACATACACAAATAGATCAATTGATTTCTGAAGGCGACTTCTTAAAGCGTGCATACAGTAGACCTTATAATGTTACAGTTAATCAGCTGTGCTGAAAGAAGCCCTGTCAAGCCATTGATATGTGGGACGTTTAATTAGCTTTTATGTCATTCACACTTCACTCGCAATGGGTGTTGTACTTCTAGATTCCCAAACACCCATTATCTGCTGAAACAGCAGGATTTGTGCAGAGGGCAGTGCAGCTTGTCTCTTGCTGGGTTTTTCAAAACGTGCACAGCAAACAGCTGAAGCTTGTCACAGTATTACATTATTGAGGTTTTTTACATTTAGCCTTGTTAAAAAAAAGGTAAGAAATTAACACAGATATAACAAAGTGTACATTAGCAGCAAAAACAAATAACACTTCCATCTAAAGTGCTGATATTTTACAATGTAATATGAAATATAGCAGCTGCCTAAAACACAACAAACAATGGCTTAATTAACTTGTTCAAAAATAGAAAAATAAACAGAGGTAACGTGTAAACATTTAGTGCAAACAGATATTCAAAATCTGATCTGATATAAAATATAGCAGATGAAGCCAACAAACAGAAGTGGCTTAATTAACTTCAATATTCCAATAAAGTAGTCAACAGCTTGTAACAGGGTCGTTTTCATTGTTTTAATTCCAGGATGGGCCTCATTTTCCTTAGCCAGGATGAGCTTGATGACTGTGACGGCTGGAATGACATCAGCGGCAGAGGCGGTGGATGAGCTGACTTTCCTAGTGAGCTCTTCAAATCACATTAAAACAGTCATAGTTTTTTCCAGCAAAGTCCACTGGTGGACTATCAGTGTCACGGGCAGGTCATGCTCAACAAGATTGGCACCAAGGGCTCGCCTCTTCTCCAGAAGACTCTCTATCATATAATACGTGCTGTTCCATCTCGTCCTGACGTCTTGTTGCAGGCGTCTGGGTTGCATTTCATTTGGAGCTGGATAGAAGCATGGAGCCTTGAATACGCAAGTTGGAAATGTTTAAAATGTCCCACAATTTGTCGGCCGCTTGCAATGGCATCACTCACGCTCCGTTGTGACAACAGTCCGTCATTGACTACGAGCTACAGTGACGGAAGCAGCCCAAGATGCGCACTCCCACGGTGTGCATGGCTTTTTTCATGTTGCTGGCATTTTCCCTCAAAAGGATGTGACCCTTTTGTCAACAGAATATTCCACTGATCCATGGAAGTTTTTAGCCCTGAGCATTGCGCTATGAGATGAATAACTTGTGTCTAACCAATGCACAGTTAAACTTAAAAGTGTCATTAAGCTCATTGATGTCGCATCCTTTAATTCTTTTGATATGTGTTTGCACACTTTCTTGTACAGTTCACGCAGAGCGTTCTCAGAAAAAAAAATTGAGATGGTAAACTGTACCTTGGCTCAAGATGTTCAAGTAGGCAATGGAATCCTTCGTTATCAACAACAGTGAAGGGCTGCGAATCCAAAACAATAAACTCCATAACCTTCTCTGTTACGTAGGTTGCTTTCACGCTGCCAGCTGGCAGTTTTTTCCCATCTTTGCAGTGCATCCACCAAAGTTAGCTGCCTCGTTGTACTCTCTACCCGCTTACTCTGAGCTCTGCATGCTCTTTAGCATGGGGCTTTTGAAGTTGCTTATTTAAGTTTGTGGTGTTAAATTCACCAACTTTATCACCACCCCTCGCAACTTTCGCTTTGCGTATCAAGTTGAAAGGTTTCCAAACAGCAGACTTGGCTCGGTCTGGTGCTTGCTTCATGTTGCTCTGTGTTTGCTCATCACTAGGAGCTGTGCATGCTCTGCTTGATGATGTAACTGGTGTTGCAAACAGAATTGAAGTGACTTGATCACTGTAACTATATTGCTGTGTGATATTAATAAAAAAGAAATTACTGGATCAGAATTCTGGATCGGCTTCATTCTTACGATATCCGATCCAGCTAATTAGTCAATATCAGAGCAGATATCCAATCCGGGTATTAGATCGGTGCATCTCTATGATTAACCGAAACGTGTATAAGTGTATTTTTGTATATAAACTTGAGCCATCCTGAAAAGTACCAATTTTTAGAATTTGACCCAATGTATAACCTGTGTCAAAATAGTGCCAGCCACAGTGTATGTCATGCTCCAAATGGCAACTGGAGAGAAGATTTGTGCTGATTCCCATAAGTGGCACCTACACACACCCACCAGAGCTCACAAGGAAGCCAGCTAAGTGCAAATGTAGGCAAGTGTGAAGTCTGCAGCGATGTAGCAGTGTTGCATGTCTATTATTGTTATATTTTTAGTCTGCTTTTATCACACTTCATATGTTTTACAGTTAAGCAGCTCTTTGACAAATATTTGCATTCCTGATATGGTATCTTTCATTGTATCAGTTTATGCTGTTAATCAGGGATTATATGGTTTAAATGGCTTCCCTGTCTTTTATGAGTCATTAAATGTTTTCAATTAAGAAAACAAACTACGAGAAAGAGTTGAGAGTGACCACAGAGATCACACTGTAGTTGAGTCCAAATATCCCCCTAAAATTCTTTAATTTTTGCACGTCTTTTTTTTTATCTTCTGCTGTGACATCTTACTTCAATTCATATCTTGAGATAGAGAGACGGAAATTCATGTAAGTGATGCCTGGCATATAATGCCAATGCTTTTAGAGAAGTGAAAAAAAAAATTAGGCCATTTTCCAGTCAGTGGCTCCTTGTCTGACTTAACGAACGTAGTGCAGAGGGAATTACACAGGGTTGTGTAGAACATACAAAACATGCATATTAATGCCAATTTTACGTGATAGAAAACCATACACCAGAAAATAATTGCAAAATATTCAGTGTCATTTTCAATGTTTGTGTTAAATGCTCTTAATAGTATATTTTCCCTCATTTGCTGGAGTTGTCACCTGCCTCGCACTGCAGTTGCTGTTACATAGTGAGAGCTGTCACAACATGGTTAACCTGTATTAAGTGCAGCCCCTTCTCTTATGTGGGTGCCATGTACTGTAGGTGGTGATAGCCCATCTCATGGCATCAACAACATGCACAGCTCTCCTGCACCCACCTGTGGCAAGGTGGTTAAATGTGAAATTAGCATGACGAAATAATTGATGTGCACTTCCTCATTGTGGTCTGTACAAGGACCTGTGCTTCAAAATGTAAAGTTTGTGACCTACACACAGCTTGTTTCTCTTAGCCTCCATGCAAGGTGGATGTGACCAATATTAGCAACCACACACACACACACACTCACACACACACACACACACACACACACACACACACACACACACTCGCCTCCTTCTCATCTTCCAACTCCCCATCTCTCTTCCTTGTTATTTGCATCTCTCCATTCCACATTCCACTCCCTCAACCCCCCCACCCATCTGCTTGCTGATATGGTGATACTGCGAGTCTGACTTAATAAAGCTTGAAGTACGTGTTGTCATTCCAACTGTCGATCATTGTAATTATTCATAGATGGTGCAGAGATTGGAGTGGGAGGCAAGGTCTCAGAGCAGCAGCACGATAGTGCCGTGCGCCGAGGTGTTTTCGCTGGGTGGAAAGGAAAAAAAGTTTGCCCTCTGCACGATTCAGCATTTTTAGAACTAACAATATCTTGTAAAAATATATTAACCTGTCCTTTCCAGCTCAGATAAGCCTGCATGTACCAGTAAGCATTGCATGTTAGAGTCCTAATGTCAAACACAAGCGTGTGATGTGGTCGTGTTGGTGTAAGCTTCTTAGCATACAGTACATGCCTTTTGAAACAAATGTGAGCTTAGTCTGTACTGTTGCACAACAACTGAACAGCCTTGCTATAAGATAGCCTCAACAGCTATGCTAGCCATGTAATCGCCTCAAATGGTGTAGTAAAGCTCAATATGAATGGGTATTATACTGTAATACTCCACTATACTGGGCACTTACATACAGCAGCAGGATGCATTAGCAATGTTAGGTTGTTCATCAAATCAAAACAAAACGAAGGACTGTTGAAATTATTCAAAATATACATTCAGTATATTAAGCATAGTAAATATAGTAAATAATAAATAAAGTAAGTATCATCTCATTTGAAATGTCATCATCTCTCAGCTGTTCTTGTACACCACGTTGCAGACAGTGGCAGTTCTAGATGATCTCAAATGGGGGTCCAGGCTGGGACCACATGCAGCTTTAGGGGTACCAAACTTTACATTATGATGGAAGTATATGATTACCATTCTCAAGCTCAATTACTGTATGTCTCCTGTTGTCGCAGCAATTTTTGGGTTGAGTTAATTTTCTTTTGATGTGATAAATTTAACAATGTTTTACCACTCAAGAATTTTCTAAAAACAAAACAAACAAAGAAAAAGGACAAAAAAGGACAAAAGTCCTCCAAAAAATACCACATTAAGACACCCAGACCTTGGGGAACACCATAGAAAAATTAATGCTGTGATTTGATATCAAATACTTTTGACATTTGGAGGTTTCTGCAAGAAATGGCTACTATGGGGACTAACATCAGGACACATTGATACAAGAGTCTCTGCTTTCCTGACCTACCCAAGCTATGCAATTCCAAGACTATTTAGGGAACCTAGTATGAAGAAAGATTAAAATACACCATTTTAGAATTGACAAAAATAACACATTTACACTACATGCTGAATATTGCATCCGGGATTATCATTAAGTGGGTGTGTCTGTAAAGGGGCAACTTGCTGCTACCCATAGAACCCATTTCAGAAAGTTTGTGGAACTCTGCTTTTCACACTGATGTTGTCAAAATAAAGTAGTAAGGGTAGAAGTATAGAATAGGAACTTGTATGTTTTTGTGTATTGATTTAAGAGGATAACATATAGGGGACGTACTTGAAGTAGAGAGGTGAATGTGTTTCAATAAAGTTTACAAAAGAGCAAAATAAAACCCACAATCGTTAACACACAAAGTGACCATGAACGTGACAAGAAAGAGGCTTTGAAAGAACAGGCTCACCTGCAGTTACATTTTACTGCCACAGAGGATGCAACGTATCTCAAATCTTGTCGAGTACAACTTTAACATGAACAAAACCATCCGTGGTGGAAGTCAGTGCAACATCGTGATTTGGTTTCAGTTGGAATTGGTGGGCAGTGGCTCATGAATGCCGCCTAATGGCTGATCTGGCAGTGATGTTGCCCCTGTTGCTGACCATGCAGGAGCTCCATGTACTGTTAGATTGTTTTTTTATTCATGTATTAATATGTTTATACATGTACATATATTAATATTATTCCTTATTTATACAATATCCTTCTAGTTCTGCAATGCACTGATGTCAACATAAATTAGGCTTAAGTAACCAAGGCTTTTTTAGTTGGACATCAGCAGGCAGCCTTCTGTGCATCGCATAGATATCCCATCTTTATGACAAACACACAGAAATAAGAACACCAGCTTGTATACATTTATTTTGAAGAATTCAGAACATATTTCATCCTGAATATTGGTGTGGAGTGGTTGTACACATTGTGCCTGTTACAGGTATGAGTTCAAGCCAATTAGAGTTGTTTCATCACCGTCATTGTTGTGGTTATGTCATTCAGGTTACAGTGCACCTGTTGGAGAGTACTGACATAACACGTCAAATAATAAGCTCCTTTTCAATCCACATTTCTATTCTTTTTTACGTGTATTCAAGCATCTGTGTGTATATGCTTCCTCGTCTTTTCATAAAACCTCTCTTTGGGTTCTCTCTCATTTGCCTGTTCTACTCTTACAAAAACAGTAAGAGTGTTTTCTGCAGAGGCCGAAGTGAACTGCTCTTTCACAGCACATCAAAACAGTAAACAAACACTAAGACACCATTGTAAAAAATCTACCTGCTTGAGATACTAATAATCTGTTTCTAAATAGTGAACACTGGATTGGATTCATTTTTTCTGTTTAGCTGACCCAAATGTCTCTCTGAATAGGTTATTGTAGGCTTTACTAAAAGAGGGACATAAATCTGAAGAAAGAGGAAACCATCAATACGTCTTCTTAGCCAAGGGCTCTAATTTTCCTCAACATGTTTTTTTCATTATAGACAGCACGGCCAGCATCATTGCCAGGCGGCGGCGTTTCAACCACCAGACCCAGGAGCTGTACGAGCTGCCCATTGTGGTGTGGGATGGAGGGGAGCCGTCGCTGAGCGGCACCAGCACCTTGATCCTGCGGGTTTGCCAGTGCCAGAGCCATGGCAGGATCCGAATGTGCCAAGGCGAGGCGTTCCTCTCCTCAGCGGGTCTCAGCACAGGGGCGTTGATTGCCATCCTGCTGTGCATCGTCATCCTGCTGGGTAAGTTGGGGCAGCAGCTGGGGACTGCAGCAGAGAGGGGAGTTGCCCGCGGGCAAATATCCTGAGGGCATGGATGAAGGAGATGAACCATAGAGGAGCAGGGAAAACTGGACGGGTTTGAAAAGGTTTGACAAGGGCAGAGGAGGGATGAAAAGACGTGAGGACACAGGTAGAATTAAGAATGAGGGTGGAAAGAGTTAGAGAGGGCAGAGGTGGAAGAAAAAGAAAAGGATGTGAAGGATAGGAAAAGAGGACACAGAGAGGAGTCTAGATGGGAGGTTACTAGAAAAAAATGATAACAAGGACAAAGACCGCTAAGAAGAATGGAATGGAGATTGCAGGGTCAGTGTGATTCAGAGAGGAGGTGTATTCAGCTGAAAGAAGACATTCATGTATACACAGGCAGCTGATATCAGAAAATCACATTAGACCTAAATCACATTTGTTGACAAGTGAAATTCAAATCAAATCCACTCTCTTTACTATGCAACTGAATCTTATTTTTCATCACTCCCTTCCCACCATGCTACATGTTTGACATCCCATTTTGTGACTAAAAGAGCAGAGGACAAGCGTGGAGGAACGTGGTGACAGCCGACATAGATACCCAACCTTTTGAGTTCATGTGTGACAGAAGTGTTTCGTGCCTCGAATATAAAACTCCATCGGAAGTACAGTGAAACTAAACACCCATGTTAACAGCTCACTGCAGCACCAGGAGAACACGTCCTCAGTTAATGAGTATGTGCTGTGTTACTATAGCAACTAGTCTTTGCACTGACATCCAATGATTATATATACACAGTATATACACTTGCAAATAGGATCTTAACACGTATTTGGAATGTGGCCCGCTAAATTATGGCAAAAATCATAATCACCATTATTTAACATCATTAATCATTGACTTTGAAAACTACATGCATTTATTGAACATTTAAAGAAAAATTATTAGACTCAAAAGATAATCAAACGTGAAAAGTGAAGTAACAAGTAAATAATTTATTAACTAATCTTTATATCACTATATGATCTAAATGCGCTAGTGGAAATGTGTTTTTCTAGGCTGCAGTATTATTTAAGCAGTTGCTAAAGTCATTTTTGATTGTAAAGAAGGTGGCGTTAATATATAAATACTATGAAAGTATCAAAACGCTCAATCCACAGAGAAATGCACACAGCCTAAATTCGGAAACTGGGCCTCATTTATAAAACTGTGCGTAGAATCCTTCCTAAACCATTTTGTTTACACAAAACCATGAATGTGAAAAATATTTGAGAATCTTTCCTTTATAAATACCGATACATTCCCACCTGTGGTGAACAGTGCTGGAGGATCTCCATCCAGTGTCCTCCCACTTTTCCTCCCACTATCGTCCATAAATGACATATGCTAAATAGCTCATGAATATGGACGCTATCTTAATGAGGACATTAGATTGACTGACGTGAATGAAATGAGACAAAAAAAGGGAAGGTTCTCCTAGAAGGAAATGGAGGTCTGAAAACGCCTAAACATATTTCCAGCTATTCAGTAAAATACATTCAACATATTCCAGTAGGTTACTCTGTGAAAACGGGTGAAAGTGCACCACTGTAAAGATTTAGAACGCAAGACAAAAGAAGTCTCATCTTATCTCATCTCATCTCATCTTCCACCGTTTATCCGGGGTCGGGTTGCGGGGACAGCAGCTCTAGCAGGGGACCCCAAACTTCCCTTTCCCAGGCCACATTAACCAGCTCTAACTGGGGGATCCCGAGGCGTTCCCAGGCCAGTGTGTCTTCCCTGAGGCCTCCTCCCAGCTGGACGTGCCTGGAACACCTCCCTAGGGAGGCGCCAAGGGGGCATCCTTACTAGATGCCCAAACCACCTCAACTGGCTCCTTTCAACGCAAAGGCGCAGCGGTTCTACTCCTCACGGATGGCTGAACTTCTCACCCTATCTCTAAGGGAGACTCCAGCCACCCTCCTGAGAAAACCCATTACGGGCGCTTTCACCCGCGACGTCGTTCTTTCGGTCATGACCCAGCTTGCATGACAATAGGTAAGGGTAGGAACGAAGATTGACCAGTAGATCGAGAGCTTTGCCTTCCGGCTCAGCTCTCTTTTCGTCACAGCGGTGCAGTAGAGCGCCTGCAATACCGCCCCCGCTGCTCCGATTCTCCGGCCAAACTCACGATCCTTCGTCCCCTCACTCGTGACCAAGATCCAGAGGTACTTGAACTCCTTCACTCATTCCCTACCTGGTGTAAGCAATCCAGCTGTTTCCTGCTGAAAGCCATGGCCTCAGATTTAGAGGTGCTGATCCTCATCCCAGCCATTTCACACTCGGCTGCGAACCAATCCAGTGAGTGCTGAAGGTCACTGACCGACGATGCCATCAGGACTACATCATCTGCAAAAAGAAGAGACGAGATCCTCAGCCCACCGAACTGCAACCCCTCCCCACCACGACTACGCCTCGGCAGCTCTGCCCCTCTCTTCACTCGAGTGTCCAAGACATTCGGCCTCAGATCAGATGATACGATCACTAAATCGATCATTGACCTTTGGCTTAGGGTGCTCTGGTACCACATACACTTATGAGCATCCTTATGTTCGAACATGGTGTTAGTTATAAACAATCCGTGACTAGCACAGAAGTCTAATAACAGACCGCTCGGATTAAGATTAGGGAGGCTGTTCCTTCCAATCACGCCTCTCCAGGTGTCTCCATCATTGCCCACGTGGGCGTTGAAGTCTCCCAGCAGAACTATACAGTCCCTTACTGGAGCCCTATGCAGGAATCCATTCAGGGTCTTCAAGAAGGCCGATTACTCTGAACTGCTGTTCGGTGCATATGCACAAACACACCGTAGTGCTCAGCCGGGGGTTTGTGAGTAACCCCACGCCCGCTCAGCGCTTCACACCCTGGGCAACTCCAGAGAAGAATAGGGTCCAACCCCTATCCAGGAGTACGGTTCCAGAACCGAGACTGTGTGTGGAGGTAAGCCCAACCAGATCTAACTGGTAGCGCTCCACCTCCCGCACAAGCTCTGGCTCCTTACCCCACAGAGAGGTGACATTCTACGTCTCCAGAGCCAGCCTCTGCTGCCCGCGTCTGGTCCGTCAAGGCCCCTCACCTTCACTGCCACCCATGCAGCAGCGCACTCGACCCCAGCGGTTCCTCCTGTGAGCGATAGGCCCACAGGATGCAAAGAAGAGTCATTGTGAAATGGAACATGGTACTGTAATTGTTTTTGTTTTTGTTGTTGAATCCAGAATCGTACATGAAAATAAAATTTGAAATCATTGATCAGCCCTGAGTCAGCTTTATAGGTGGTCTGAAAGATTGCCCAAAGATCAAGTATACCAAAGTGAACAATTTCCCGTCAGCTAAACGAAGAATGTGAGAGATGTTGCAGCCCAACTCCTCGCCCTGCAAACCAAACTGCAGCACGACATGATTTGACAAAACTGTCTAATAAAACAGCTTCACCGTTTGGCTGCTTTCCCCTCCTCTCTTCAGTGATTGTCTGTGGACATTAGTGCGTGAAGGTTATGCATGTTCATAATGGCTGTCCTCCTCCTCTACGCCAAAGCCTCTGGCTGAAGAGAACAAAAGGCCATCACCACTGTTTGGAGCAAACGTGGTGTTGCATTTTTGATTCACACTTTCCAGTTACAAGTGCAGTGTCTCACACATAGCTCAGCTACTGGACAGAGGTTTGGTCACCCCGAGAGATAAGAGACTTTGACAGTGAGTCGCTGGCAAAATAAATCAGATCCCACTCCATTTAACAGCCAGTCATTTGACTTGCCTGCAACATTTCTCATAATTCACCATCTCATGTTCATAGCGGCTATGATGAAGAAAAAGCTGAATGTGGGTGTCCTGGTGGAATAGTGGTCTAAGATGCATGCTAAGTACTGTAACTGCAATAACCCCCTTGTATAAATCCTACAGGGGACATGTGTTGCATGTCATGCACCCCTTACTCCCTATGCAGTTTGTCTCTCTGTACTGTAAGCCTCAGTATCCAACCTCAAGACTTATTTGCCTCATTTACACCGTATCAATATCTAATCTGGATACATTATCTGTATGACATCCATTCAATTGGTCTTTGTGTTTATATCTGGCATTAATAAGAATTGGCATCACTTATTTTTAAATCGCTTTAAAAGAGGGAAGACTTGCTAACTATTGCTACTACATTTAGCTTTTACCAAGCTTGCTTAAGCTATAGTGGGAAGAATGTGATCACACTGTACAGATTGAATTAAAACCATTGCCACAACACAGCGAGCCAGATAAATCCTAAAATGCCTTCGCAGATAACACACTGTCAAATATCTCCTTTACCCATAAAACGCTTGAATAGTTTGTGTTTAAATAGCATTGTTGACAAAAATTAACATGAAGAGGAAACTGCTCAAGGCTGATCAAAGAGGGAAAAGGTGCTAAGCTGGCTTTAGAAAGGCACACTAAAGTTATTGGTTGACAGACACAAGTGGTAGAGCCAGCGCACAAATGTCTATCACTTAAGACCTCACTCACATTTTTAATTTTAATTTGTCTTTGCTCGCAAGTGTGATTTGTTTTTGTCTGATTGTTTTCTGTCTGTCCGATTAATGTCCGTGTTTCATCTCCGTGGCCTCTAATAAGCCACCCTAATTAAGCCTGCAGCAAACCACAAAGGGATACAAACTATCTCTTAGCTTACTCAGTTGATGCTGGTCTTTGCACATGACTTAAACAACAGAAAATTATTCTTAAGTAGATCAGCCTTTGGATTTCACTAATTAACTTTCACAGGAAATGGTACAGTATTACAGTATTGGGCTACTGTATTACCTGTTTCTGGCCTCAAATGTTTTCAGAAACACATTTTAGTGGACTGTTTCGCTTTGGTTTGACAGACTGCATTTTTCGCATAGTGCTACGTTGTTTTGTTGCTGTGATTGGTTGTAGGTCTATTCAATTGTGCCCAGGGGCATTTTGCTCTGCCCGCTGGAAATCGAAAAAGAACTGAGAGGTTCCAGACTAATTTGTGAATTCTTATTAGAGAGTGTGATACAATAAAGTGTGTAATTCACAAATGCATATTCAAATGGCGGTGCCAGGCTACAAGTGTGCATCATCACAGGACAAAATACTAATGGCAATTTTAATTACAGGTCTTTGGTAAAATGATCAGGATTTGTTTTAAACAATAGTTCCCCCAGATTAAAGTACCACAGCAACTAGTTAATAGACTAGTTAAACAAACTACCAAGATTAGACTGTTTACTGATTACCTTTCAATGACTCTTCTGTTCTTCTCAAATATCAACCACATTTTTAAAGCTTTCGTTTTAAAACTGATGCCTCACACTTGAAAATGTAGGTGGTGAATGACATGGCTTAAATGTTTATCATAGTGAAGAAGTGATGTAATGTATTTACATTCTGAAAATGTTGCAGTTGGAACTTTAAGTGTTTCTTATGTTCTCTAACTTTTGCTTTCTTTGAGCAGAGCTCTCTGCCTACAGAAGTTATACTACATAGCATGGCCTCTTATTTGGATAAGAGGTGTTACCTCCTGATTTAGTCCTCTAGTCGTCCAGTGTAATCTTCCATAACCAGGACAAATACTGCATAAATGAGACTTCTGTGATGGCTTTTACTGCAGCAAATAGATATCTGTAGACTGGGGTAATGCTCCCTGGTGCCATAAGTAGTGTACTGAGCAACAGTTAGACCTCGACTGGCCTCGGCTAGGCAAATGAAATGACCTGAATCGACCATTGAGAGAGCATTAATGTAGAGGTGTAATACAATACACAAGTGTGTACAGTGGATAGAAATACAAAAAACAAATAAGTAGATTGTGATGTGTGGAAAGTGCAGTCTGGGGTATTTAAATAATAAAGTTGCATTAACTGAGTCGTTATATTCACGCTGTTTACTGAGAGGTCTTAAACTGTCTGACAATACACTCTCACATCCTTGCATTGTGTAATTGGTTGCTCTAAACAAGTCCAGCAAAAAGCATTGTCACACACAATTGTATTTTGCACCCTCTCTAATCCCACGTGGGCAGTGCCAGTGCACTGGGTCGAGTAAAGTGACTTTGTTTTTTTTGTTTGGCATAGATTAATCACATGCAGGATAGGGGGACATTTCATTAAAAACATAGCCAAGGAGCCACACTGAACAATTAAATATATGTAGATAGAGAATCTGTGCATAGTTACTTTAGACAGAAGGTGTCTTTGGGTACTGCAACACACATTTTAAACAATAATGGAAACGTTAGCTTTATTGAATTCTACATTTAGTTTTACATTATCTAGCAAGGCCTCAAGACCTGAAAAATGCCTAATGGCCTCTTTAGTTGTTTTAGTGATTCGTTATCCTGCCAGGCGAAAATGGTTGATTCCAGGGCTTGGAGTTAAAACAAAAGAAAAAGACAAGTAGGTATAGTGGTACAATTATGAATCCAGACTGAGTTAATTCATTTCATCATTTAAGTCTTCAAGCATAACTGCTAGCTTTTAGATGCCAATATCAGTCTGCTCATACCCGGGCCTGGATTATCAGTTCTCATTTCTCAGACCCACCTTATTAATTTTGTTAAATGTAATTTGATTCATTGTACATGTATTGGGGAGGATATGCACCAATTATTAGAAATGATAAGTATTAAGGTCATTGTATGCATTATTACCTGCCTTCTGCAGATTAGCCCATTGTCAAAAGACTGTCTGGCATTGAGGTCAAAAACGGTCCTGCATTACAAATTGCAAGGGTTTGTGTTGGTGGGGTGGTATCATTTCAATGTTGATGAGATGGTCAAATACAATGCTGGATTTTTCTGCAGTGATGTACACATGTACTCCAGGATCCTGCGAGTGACCCATCATTGTTGGGCTGTGCAGAAAGGGCAGTCTTATTTTCAAGACTGTGGGAGCTTTTCTTCATGATAACGTGTCTCCTCGCTTCCATATTGCGCAGGGATTAAGACTAACGTCGTCCCAGGGACATAATTATTTGTAATCTGGAGCATGAATATTCTCTCTCGGGTCAACCTCGGGACAAAGAGAGTTTTGTGGGCATTGACTTCATTTTTCTGTTTAAGTTTTCAACACTTTCTACATCAGAACGGGTTTAAGGTCGGTGGAATAAATTGAAAAAGGACTGAGTTTCGTTCAGTGTGCTCCGCGTACTCCGCGTACTCCGCATACTCGCATTGGTGTTGTTCAGTGAGAGGCATGTGCTGCTCTCGCACTACTGCCGCTTGAGCTGAGACGACGATACGCAACTGTCACCATGCTGTATTACTCTCTGCTGTCACTGTGCTGTGGTGCTAGGCCACAGACCATTTTGCGCTGGCTGAAGCCAAAAGAGGGGCAGTCTAAGTGCACCCAGGACAAAGCCCAGCCCCCCAGTACGATCCACAGAGCTTGAGGTAACCTTAGGCCGTTAACTACTTTTTTCCGTTAACGTTAATTAACTACAGAATCCTCACCACCATTCTCGGCAACAATAACGATGCCAGGAAACTGGGAAACATTGGGAATTGTGATTTTAAATATAACTACTGATACCGATTTATACTTTAACCTCCCACACATTCAGACATGTTAACGCACCCTCTGATATTATTATGTTTACATATTCCATCACTTTCATCTTGTTGTGTAGACTCTAGCAGTAACTGGTAAGCAGATTAGCATTGTATGCTAGCTAGCTAACGTAAGCAGTTGTACACTATTATACTGTTGAAACAAGGTAATAACACACTAAACTGTATCCTCCACCACATTGAGATTGTTGGTTATCATGCTCAACTTTTCTGGTTATGGTGGTAAAAGCAAATTATCCACAAGTTATCCACCATCAACACAACAGGCAGACTGTCACGTTTACGTTAGCAGGTCTATTAACAATTGCTTTTAATGGCAGTCTGTTAGACTGATACAGATCTATGTGTATTATCATTATTTTTGGTTTATGAAACACCTGATACTTTAACTTGCTGGTACAATGTCCTCATGACGATTTAAACGAAAAAAATGCAGTCATTAAATGGTGGAGTAGTAGCAGAAGGCCACCTAGACCACAGTTCTATGACTGGGGATGTTTGTTGTCATCTTGAATAGAATAGAATAAAAATGCTTTTATTGTCATTGTATTGCGTACAACGAAATTGGGCAACTCCTTTTGGTGCATTAACAAACAATAAGAACAATTAAAAACAATATAAAAGAGGTACAAGCTAAACAAACATAGTTCGGAAATAAATATATTATTTTATCAACATAATGTATTGTGATTTTATTTTATCAGTAAGTAACAACTCAAACTATAAAAAAGATTTTTTGAAAAATTTGGGACTATTCGGGACGGGTCAAAATGTTTTCCAGGAAAATTCAGGTACGGTGGTGAAAAAAGTTAGTTTTAACCCCTGGTCTTGCATCCCTTCCTCGCTGTTTAGCTCCTCCTAGGAAGGACGTGAGCCAGAAACGTTGGGAAGAGACGTGTGGATGTATGTGTTGAAGCTGCCAAATGAGAAACCCTTGGTTCCTTAGCTCCAGTGAAGCTCAAGTGACGTCAGTTGATGATGATGATGATGATGTGCTGCATGTGCAGCATTTATACGTTATGTTACTTGATTAAAGCTTTCTGCTTAGGACACATGTGTGTTTTCTCTTTCTAAGATCCTCCAGAAGCCCCCCTCTTACCTCCTCAAGGTGCATTTAAGGGTGTGAAGAGGGAATGATTTCCTGGTCACGAGAGGAGAGAGCACAAAAGGAAGCACAAGTTAGCATGATAAAAGTAGCCTGATTCAACTCAGAGTTTATAATCTTAACCAGAGAAAGCAGCACCATTACTTCTCAACCCGGTGTCAAAGGACTCTTTTTATAGGTCGATGACTTTTAAGGCCAACCAGACGTCTTAAAAGAAAACATGGTTGCAATCATGTTACCTGGGACTGCAACGATTGCAGGCTTTTGCAAAGTTGAGGCAAGTTGTTGTTTTTTTTTCTTACAGTAATCCTGCATTGGCACGCCACTGCGTCAGTGCAGTGGTTTCATTCAAATGGGACCAGGGCTTTACTTTACAGTAGTAGGGGGCTACATCTGATTTTACTAATGGAGGCTCCCTGAGGAGTTATTCTGTCCATGATTACCCCCATAAAAGGGGAATTTCTTGTACTGCAGTTGGTTCAGATTCCCAGTTCCCATAGGGTTTTTCAGTCTGTTTCAGTCCACTTATTCAGTCCTACTACAGCTTGAATGGGATTAAATCTCACCTGCCCTAGTGAAGTGAAGGAGTAAAGGCTTCAGTGTTTGACTAAACAGCTGGAACTTGGTGTCAACACACCTTTAGTCGACTCTTGAGCTTAAAATCTTCTCTTTGAAATTGCTTTATAGTCTACAGCATGCCATAATCACCTCAGTATGTATACCGAATGTATTGCTTGAGTAAATACAGTAGATTAACCAAATGCATGAGTGCAGCCTCGACAACATGGGAGCTGAAACCTCTACCTAATGTTAATCCACCACCACTACCTTCCTGTGTGTCTGCCGAGCTTTCACCTTGTATGTGTTATAAGGACTCTCATTCTGACAGGACAATCTAACACAGTATTGTGTGTTACGAACTTGATGTGAAACGCCAAGATCCCGCAAACCCTTTTATCAGCTTGTTATTGATCAGTTGAATTTCCACTTTTGTTTCTTTAAACCTTTTGTTTTTTTTATCTTGTTATTAATGTGATAAGGAAATATTCTTCTGCAAGAACACTAATCTAGGTTGCTCGACCCTGTTAATGCAGCATAATGAACTCCTTTTAGATATTGCACTGCTGTACAAATGTACTCCCCTCGCTTACGCCATTTTATTAAATCGATGTTAGTGTTAACATCTTGCAGTGAGGTCATCATTAACCCAATGAACTATAACGCTCATTAGTTGTTGGAACAAGTTCCAAGCTGTAGCATGCCATGAAATATTATGCAGCTTCATGACTCCATTAACAGTTGCAAAATATATTTCAGACTTTAAGATGCTTATCTGCAGAGACATTTTGCAACATCATGCTTTATTCCCTTAAATGTGGCTTATTCTTCCTCAAACATAAAGATGATTACACAAGACATTCCTCCATATGATGAAACATATTTGTTTTATAGTCACAGGGTGTTTTGTATTTTGGCTGGATGTGAGATCAAATTTGCTCCACAGATGATGATGATGATTTGTGTATTGTCATCATCTCAACAGCTTGGATTCAAAGTAACATCACAGTCAATGCTAATGTCAGCTAATGAGTATTATTGATTTACAACTCTTCAACGCTTGGCTAGTTTTATTGTCCTGTTGGAAAATCAGATAAATATGCACATAAAGTCAGCTTATGTTCATTTGGTTAGCTGTTTACGATTACATGGCTAAGCTTTAACACATTCAGCTGTTGTGTTATGTGATAAGAACAGCAATTTTCTCTCTATCTGACTTTTTTCTATAACTATTGAATAAAGCAGTTTATTGTATGCAAATATTTTTCAGAATAATACTTGTTATTTATTGTTACACAATGATTTTAGGGGTATTATCCTCAGCCCTTCTCTTTTTTTTAAAATGCAAACATTGATACAAAAACAATTATTCTGTCTTGCAGTTATCGTGGTTCTCTTCATCACCCTGAGGCGGAGCAAGAAAGAGCCACTTATTATCTCAGAGGAGGACATCAGAGAGAACGTAGTCACCTACGATGACGAGGGCGGAGGCGAGGAGGACACAGAAGCCTTTGACATCATCGCCCTCCGTAACCCAGCCGCCGCCGAAGAGCTGAAGTTCCGACGGGACGTTCGCCCAGAAGGGAGAAAACACTGCGCTCCGCCCCACAGCCACCGGACCCCGGCGGTGGAGCTGGACGAGGTGGATGTGCATGAGTTTATTAAGCAGAGACTGGTGGAGGCCGACGTGGACACCAACGTGCCGCCCTATGACTCACTCCAGACCTACGCTTACGAGGGCCAGGGCTCACCCACAGGATCCATCAGCCCTTTAGATACTCCCGGCACACAATCAGAGCAGGATTATAACTACCTGGACGACTGGGGGCCTGAGTTCCAGAGACTGGCAGAACTCTACGGAGAGGCAGATTCAGATGTGACATCCTAGTCTGTGAATTCACTTCCGTTTAAACCAAATCTGTTTGAAATCAGTTTTTGCAAATTTTCAGTGAACAATACAGACAAACAGAGATGCTTTCAAATTGTTCCTGTGGTTTTGAAGATCTGCTGTTAAACTCAAAAAGACTGCTCAATTTTTCCATTCTGTTGCTTTGGATCATGGGTCGTTCATCTGGCAGTATTAAATCAGATTTTAAGATGGAAGAACATCAATATGGGGAAAAAGGAAAATGGTATTTTTCCTTGATGTATATTTTTTATTGCTCAATAAAAGTCCTGAAATCCATATGAGTGGATATGTGAAAACAATTGTACATTTGTCTTCTTCCTCCAAGAATGGATACACGGTACAGCATATAGTTATGTTTATCATGGTGGGAGGTAGAACTAAAGGAGTTCATGATTCACCAAGCAGCGGATGCACAATGATGACACCTCCAGTCTTACAATATGTTGCCATTATCTTTAAAACACATGGAAATCAACCATAATTCCAAAGATTTGTACATTTGTCCAAACTTGTTTGATATGTACTGAAGGCCGGTGAGTTAACAGACTTTTTTTGTGAATAATTTCAAAACTAGCATCTTTAACATGCATAGCATTATCATTATCAGCTGAGATAAAGGGAGCTATGAATATAATCGACTGTTTCCCAAAGTCATGGTCTTTTAACCCATGCTTAAACCTGTGATCCCATCAAGATGTAAAACATGTTGCTTCCCCACAAATACCGCCGGCCAAAGTAATCCAAAGTTTCCCCAGAATCATGGTTAGTTTTCCAATTCATGAGATAACTGTGAGCGCCTCAATAGGAGCCAGTCTCTCTGCATCGGCTCATTAATTTGTTCGTGCATGACGCTTTTTGCAATGGGGCCACTTAGGGAGGTATGGTACAGTTCACTCTTTAGATGGTGCAGAGGGACTTCGATGCTGTACCCTAAAGTGAATGCCACATAGTAATTCAGACAGGCCTTTCAGTGTGAGGCGTTGATTCTGAAGTGACACGTGTAAAAGAGAGTATACTCAGAATGCATACTAAACGTGTGTAGTTTGAGCTGATGTTCTCTATCATCAGCAGTTCATCCCTCAGTGAACAATCAATTCTTGTTAGTTAATGGAAGATGACGTGTGTTTATTTCTTATATACAAATTGCCAAACGAGTATACTACTAAATTAGTAATACATCCATACTATACTGCATTGCACTTGTATTGTGTCAATTTCATAAGGGATGCATAAGGGGAGTAGAGCATGCACCTGTATACCAAACAGCAGAGTTATTGCTTACTAAAATGTTGAAACTGCATTTATTGATTTGTTGGCCACTTTGAGGCTGACACATTATCACCTCTTGATATTGCAAACAAGTTAGCAGCAGATTCACATTTACACGTCCAAGATATATGGAGCAGCATACTCGTTTGGATTAGTGTCTCTGACCACTTAGCCCGTCTCTTGAAAAATACGTTCTTATACAACAAAACTACATTCTCAAATATGTTTCTAGGGGAAGCATATTTTGCCCTGGATACGTCTTTTGCATATTACAAAATGTTTCTGGTTAAAGTCGGCAAAAGCCACCATACACATGAGGTCGGGGTGAATGGATGGGTCAAACAAATACAGACGTTGACTAGTCTATGTAACAAACTTAATTCATCTACATACAACCCAGTCACCAGAATGAAAGGTAATTTATGCATACAGATTCAGACAGAGCCTTCTGTCCGTACTCTGGGTACATTTCTCCTTTATTTCTGCACAAAATCATGGGGGCAGTGTCGGGCACTGTACACAGAAAAAGTGCCTTGAATAGCAGGTGTGAACAAGTCATCAAAAGTCCCGACGGACATCCTGAAATGCTTAAAGTGGCGTGCGTCGTCAGTTTCTCTCATCTGTAAAACCAATGTCTGGAATTCTCCGTCCACACTCTGGGATTTCTTTAGTGTCTCACAGACCACCGCCGTCTACAACGCTGCCTGCCATTTTGCCTCCTTCTCAACAGATTCAGGATTGTTATCTCCTCCGTCGTTGCCATGTTTTGTCAAACTTTATTGGAGTAACTTTTTAATCGAAACTATGCCCTCTAGAGGATGTTTTGCTCAATATCCATTCGAACATAAAGGACACGTATAGCATAAATGACTATAGGCATAAGTGAGCCTTACAATGTTGGCGTTGTATGTTTTTGCAAACCACAGAAATGTTGAATATTAATGTTAGGGTTAACCCTGACCAGGTCAAAAACGTTACAATGATTGTGTGTGTTTTTTTCTGGTGACCAGGCTGTTACATAACTTAACCTTTACTTAACAAACACACTTATTTTATCATCCCACCATCTTTCTGCAAACCTAACCAAGTCCAGTTTTTCTACAATTCAATATAACCACGTGTTTAAAACATGCTTCTGTTTCACAATATGGGCCAGTCATTGAAAACACTTTTCCATTTAAAACGTAATGGAAAATGTCGTTCAGTTGTATGGGAACATACTTTTCTAGGAGATAGGGCCGATTTTGCATATGTCAGGCCAATGCTCACTCTCTTTTAGTCATGTCTGGTCTTCACCAACTCCTGAGGGAAATATCTGGCTCTTGAGCCGCTAAATGCTCTACTCTGTTCACATGGTAGCTGTTAACTTTGTCTGTTTGATGTTTTGTGCTGAGTAGGTAGCATACTGTGGGTAGCTTTGCACTAAAACGGTTGCCTGAGATGAGAACATTGAGAGAGATGGCAAAATTGTGGGCTGTAATACCAAAACAATGAGCTGAGGGATGCTGTAAAGCTCTGATATTCTTCGGTTTCATCACTGTAATCAACTCTTTTCACACACAAGTATTCATATAATCAATTTTTAATATGAAAATGTTGAAAAGAGGGTAAAAGAGGGTGAATTCCTTGAAACCTGCCAAGTCAAAAATGAGAAAGATCATTGTCATTTTAATATACATGATTTTTTGTCTTTGTGATAGCAAAGTCTTGCCTTCGCATTTACAAATCGTGTATGACATGTCCAATTCCAAGAACTTAACAGTGACATTTGTATGATACTATATAAGACATTTAACAGAAGGAACATCACTATACCTTACATCCATTAGGGAACAAAGAACCATCTAACATTTATTACGTAATTCGCCAAAGAGACAAGAAAACCAAAACTTCAAAGTGCTGTCATTTACTCAGGGGGGAGTAAAAGCAGGCAGTTCACCACCAAACGGTACGATTTGCTTTCATTGTGTCTGGAAAGCTCAGTAGCTGCCACAAATGGTGAATGTCTCAGGAAACAAAAAGTGCTCAGCCACTAACATTGGCACTAACTTACTGGATATGGTATTTCTTATGCATGGTGTTTTTGTACATGCTGGTTAGTTGTGTCTACACAGCACTGACTCTTTTATCCTGCTATGCTCTTGTTCAGTGTCGGTTGTGTCAGAAATGCTGACGAAGGTCTCAAGAAAGACCAGCGGAAGATGATGAATTTTTTAGACCCTCCACTAGAACATCCTGACATAAAGACTCTCTTCTCTCCATAACAATCCTCCGTCTCATTCTTCTTCCTTGTTTCCTGCTCATTATTTCCCTCTGCTCACAGAATGACTGTGTTTTTGTCTTTTTCACAACTGGAATGAAACAAGGACACCCAGACGCATAGAAATTCTTACAGAAATTGTGAGGAGCCCAAGGGCTTGCCCACGGCAAAGGTCACATGAGGTAGCCAGAGGCAAGCATAGAAGTTCTCAAACTGACAAACCATTTCTTTGCTTTCTATTTGAGGCATTGTGTATTTGGATTTTTAAAAACGCATGAGTTGTGTTTGATTTGAATCCAAATTAATTATCAATGAATGCAGCAACAGCCAATCAAACTCTCCCTTTCATCCAGTATTTCTCCACATTGGCTCAGAATGGCTGTGGCTCAGTGGAAGAGTGGGTCATCCTCCATTCGAGAGATCGGCGGTTCGATCTCCGCATGTCAAAGTGTCCTTGGTGCTCGGAATGGTAAAAGTGTCTGTACGCCACGTACGACAGTTTGTGATACCTGAACAAAAGCACAGTCATGTAGTTGTTATGTGCTTATAAATCTTTTCAGTGTACTGGCCTCAATACCCAAATAAGCATTAAAGGGTTAAGTCGACCAATTTTACACATTGTAATCAGCATCCTTGTTATTGTGTGTACTTCTCAGCCAGTGAAACAGCAGTTATTTTAACAGAAAGCCTGTGTTATAAACCCTAGAGGTGGAGTTTGAAGTTTTAAAGATGTATGCATTCACCAAGCAGGAAAGGTAAAAAAGACAGGGCTCCAGACTAACTTTTTTCACTAGGAGCACTGTGACCCCCTATTGAAATTTTTAGGGGTGCTACCAGAAATTTTAGGAGTGCAACCAGAAATTTCAGGGGCACACACCGTAAGTCAATAATATATGCAGAAATTATAATGTGCTGTTTCAAATTTAGTGTCACATTTTTATTATATATTATTTATTATTATTTTGAAGATGCAACATAGAAGGTAAACCGACAGCACCATCACTGTCATGACAGAACAATATTAAAAAATATATATCATACATTCAGAATAAAGGGTGTGACGAGACACTAAATGACATTGAGTCCACGAGAACGAGACATGACGAGAGTTTAACACTATTTTAAAAGGTCAGTATTTTCTTGACAGGGGGTGGATTTTAGCATAGAGCTGTGGTGGTGCTGCGGGTGTCTTTGAATAGCACTTTAGTTAACAGCGGTGTAGCCTACGGTACTCAGGCGGTATAGTAATGCCCCCCAACACGGGTCACTGCCGGGGGGGCTTGCCATCTAAAAGGGCCCCGTCCCGTGACTGTCAACATACGGCACTGCTCCACAGAGAGCGAGATAAGAAGTGTGACGACCGTCACTTGCTCATCTCACAGAGCAGATAGGTTTCCATTTTATTAAGTCGATCGACTCACACCGCAGTTTTCTACAGATGTTTGTGTTCACCCTATCTACACTGACTGATCAGATCAGTCTGTATATGTGTTTTAAACATATGAACAGTATCTACACTGACTGATCAGATCAGTCTGTTTATGTGTTTTAAACATATTAACTGTATCTACACTGATCAGATCAGTCTGTATGTGTTTAAACATATGAACAGTATCTACACTGACTGATCAGATCAGACTGTATATGTGTTTTAAACATATGAACAGTATCTACACTGACTGATCAGATCAGTCTGTTTATGTGTTTTAAACATATTAACTGATTCTACACTGATCAGATCAGATCAGTCTTTTTATGTGTTTTAAACATATTAACTGTATCTACACTGATCAGATCAGTCTGTATGTGTTTAAACATATAAACAGTATCTACACTGATAAGATCAGTCTGTATCTGTGTTTTAAACATATGACCCCCATCTACACTGACTGATCAGATCAGTCTGTGTCAACTGCTGCCTCACTCGCTGCGCTGGACGGAGAAACAAAGTCAATGAATCAGTTAAACACTGTTGAGTTCTTCCCAAAGAGCCGATATGAAAACTATATTGGTTTAGTAAATTTCTGCTCTCAGTCGGCTCGGGAGCTGCCGACATAGGGCAAAGACAGTCTGTTGGTAGCTCGTCACATACGGTAGCTTTGGGTTCGTCAGGTCCCGACACTGTGACTAGTTGCGGGAGCTCACGTGTTATGTGTTTGTTTCATCATTCTTAGTATCCAACAGTTTTAATATTGCAGCACATGATTTCAAAACCCAAACACGGATTTTGAACAGTTGTTCATGTCAATAAACAGCCCCGCGGAAGGAAATCATTCACTGCTTCTAAATGATTTAGCTGCATTATTAGCTATTTCTACCACGTGTAATTAAGGATCCTATTCAATCTGAAGGCATTGAATATGACCCTTAATGGACATCATGGCCTGTACAGTTCACTGAAGCATCTCTGTGCCAGACTAATGACATGAAATCAACATAATTTCCTCAGTGGATTTAGTGTTGTTCTATTGTACACAGCATCCATAGGCATGCAATTTGTGTAGCAGTTAAATCTTGTGGAGAATACAGCTTTTTCAGTGGGGGTGGTGGGGGGGATTTTCATCCATGACTTGAAAAACTAATCTTGAAGCAATTAGTTACTTGTTAGTTAACTAAGTATATGTGACACTTACAGAACAAGTTTCAGCTGAGAAATGGACTCAAATTTAAATTAATTTAAAAGTGGTGTAAAGTTTCCAGAGTGCCAAATTGCGCTTTTGTACAGAAAATGAATGGTGAGATAAGTGTAAGACACCGAGAGGGGTTTACATGGATTAAACCGTCACTCCCTGAATAAAGATTTCTCCTTTTAGAGCAACAATCTACCAAAGCTCTGCCCATATGTTTCCCAGATAAGGCATGGGTAATATCTCACAGGCGTATGAGGATATGTGTTGGGGAAATAGCTCCTGAGGTTTTATCTTTTTTCAAACGAAGCAGAATGGATTATCTAAGAAAATACCAGCCCTATTGCAAGTGGTGATGGTTACCATAATGTTTTACTGCCTCTTTCACCATTAATGCCGTCATATCTTTTAGAGGAGCAGCCATGCATCATACAGTAGAGTTTGTTTACAGAGCATGCTTGCATACCAAAACAGCTTTAATTGCACTTTGCATATCAGGTCAAGGATGGGTGTGCATTTATGTTTATGTATCTGACTGCCTGAGAGGTAAGGGGCGTATGTTAAGGGTAGTTCTTTCTTTTTTTGTTGTTTTTCAGTGGGTTGTGTAAGCTAAGACCTCAGGGCCGGCAGAGCCAGAGAGTGCTACTTTTCAAAACGTTTGAGGTCAGAGGCTTCTCAGAAGGTTTGAAGATTTTACATAGTGTATGATTTTATGGAGGAGGGCTTTGCATATTATAAATGTTCATGACTCTGGAGTATGTGAAGGTGAATTGGAAATAAAAGATCAAAGAGACTAAAAATCATTTCAAATTCAAGCCCGCGATCATTAAAGTTGTTTTACCCAAAAGTTTGGGAACGCTGGAGAGGTTTGTTTGCTGTTAAAAAGTTCTTTGAAGAGGTTGGAATTTAATCTTTAAGATGCAAAATAAGCCATCAGTGTCACATCTTCTTCATGTTTATGACAGTTGAGAGTCCATAACGGGAAAACTGGCTGCCTGTGAATTCAAGCTTTAAAAAGGAGTCCAGAAAGTACAATTACATAATTCGGATTGCTGGAGCTTTAACATTATTTTGCTGCTTGCAAGGGAAAGGGTATATAAGGATATGAATATGTTGATTAGCATTTGCCTCACCAACATGTCACCTCTGCGGTAATACATCATTTACAATGACATGAGAGAATAAACAATGAAGAATTAAAAACAAAAATCCTGGTTCAAAACCGAACCATTCAGTGAGACAGCTGACCTACATAGCCTTGAAAAGTTATGCAGGGGAGGAGTGGGGACTGGCTGCTGCAGACTTTCTTCACCAGCGTGTGACTAATATAAAGCTACATCATGAAACTGAAACCTCTTCATGAATATGAGACGGATTCATATGCTTAATGCATATGGAATAAACTACAAATGCTTGGTCTAAAAATTATAATTAATTCAGTATGTTGGTTACACTTAGATCACTGCATTTGCCAACAGACTTGTTTCATTTATTTTGGAAGTTAAATGAATGGTTGAAATTATTTTTCTTCTATTTTGTGTTTACTGACGTTTGGCCCGACTAATTTCCCACCACAATCGAGAATTTTACCGTAATGTTAATGTGAACCTCCTTTAGCAACATGTAATTCCTTGAAACAGTTAATCGAGTTACTCCAGTGAATCAATTACAAATGCATCAAAATCTCTGCCTTGATAAGTTGTTTAGTTCCTATCCTACGCGTTATGCGGCCTGTTCAGCGCAGGGATCATTGTTCCACACGGACCGTTTTTGCGGATGCACACCACTACATCCGGAAAAGGCAGAGAATATGTTTGGGATCATGTCACACTTAAAAAAGAAGCCAAAAAGGTGCAATGTGTCCACTGTTAACTAGAACTGTTATACCACAACAGCACGACTTCAATGATTCATCAATGATTCAGCGTCTGAGCTGAAAGCAGTCCGTTGTTAACGCCACATAACCGAGTGCCGCTGTTTCAGTTTAAGGAGGGTGGTTGCCGTAGTGATAGACAAAGAAGAAACGTTAGCTGTCCTCAAGAATGCCTCTATGTTTAGTTTTTCATGACTGTTAAACATAACATCACCTACCTGATCAGTCTTTATAGTTTTGTTTGAGTAAACGTGTCAGTGGAGTTTTGTATGTTGTTCGTTTTTATGGTCAACAGGAAGAGAGCAACTCTTCCTGATAATATCTATCTCTAATTTATTTTCTAAATTAATCAATTTATCTTTGAAACCTGTTTGAGTAAACATGTGTGTCACGTAGAATTTTATGCACCACTTTGAATTGTTAAACTTATTCATGGTAAATTGTAAAGTGTATTTCCTTCAGCACACTCTCTCTCTCTCTCTTTTGCAAAGTAACGCAAATTATAATACATTTTTATCCAATTTTAAAAAAAAATCTGATTACTCAATTAATCGATGGAATAATCGGTAGAATACTTGATTACAAAAAGATTTGGTTGCTGCAGCCCAGTGGATACTCACAGTAGCCGAGTTCAGTCTGAAGTGCGTAGTGAATCTTTTTAGCCCTTTTTTGCATGTTAAGCGATTTTTTTTACTATTTGACTCAAACCTGAATTGAATTGAAGATGCATATTGAGTCATATAAACACATAGAAAATAATTAATAATTTGTCTTTCAGTGTCACAGAGTAAAACTCTGAGCAAGACATTTCATGATTTAGAGTGACAATGAGCTCTCCTTTAATTAATTATATTTATTCATCTATGTATTAGTTTGATGTATTATTTATCTACTTAATGTACTCATCTAGCAGTAAGCAAAACTTGCTTATAACACAGAAAATATTGTTATATATTTCTCCGTACAATTCAGATATTCACTGTACTTTCCCATATTAACCTTAACCAGTGTTAAAATAATTGTTTACATACCACACTGCCTCTGGCGTTGCCTGGTGGACAATAAATTGGTCTGGGGTTGCCCTAGTTTTGGTGTCCCTTATGTTTTTTGTGTGCCCACTGCCCACCTCGGAAGCCTGTTGCTTTAGGTCAGTAAGTCCACCGGCACACAGCTCAGTGCGCTTTATAGATGTTATCGCGCACTTTTTCCACCCATGTTTTTCCTTCTAACCATTCCTCTCTGTATTTTTGCATTCTTTTCTGTTTTTTTCTCAGAGGAGTAGTTGCATTGCTGCTAGAAGATGTACCGCCCGAGACCTGTGAAGTAATGTCAGCGTCACTGCCCTCCAGGCTGCCTTGTTGTATTCCGGTATCTTCTTTGCAAGCGACAGTTCCCTCGACCAATAAGATGAGCGGGATTCTGGTTCATCATACTCGTGTGTGAGTGTGCTGTCAGCTCATTGATCACAGAGCAAGAGAGGCTGAGAATAAGTTTCCCTTTAATTTTCTTATATGGAGCCATTTATTCATTCATTCTATTGACATTTTACATACCATTTTTGATTCTCACGGTATTACGGGACAAAGTGCGTCCCTTTTCAGCTCAATACGGGACGCATACTTTTGTTTCTGAATACGGGACGATTCCATTTTTTTCTAGGGACGGTTGGCAACCCTAACATTGAGGCTTACAAGATGGGGGCGAAAAGCGTGGGGCTGGTGTTGAAGGCTGGCGGGCAAATGGGCAAGCTGCTGACGAATCGGCTGACCAAAGACGAAACACAGTGGCATAAATCTTCTTTCTCCCTCGTTGTCTCCAGAGTTCAGGTAACTGCTGCTCTCACTCTTGCCGGAATAACAAAGTCCAAGCAGCACCTTAAATCTTAACAACTAATCTTAAATCCACAACTCCAAACTGACGGGGTAGCAGCTAGGCTACTGATAACTTAGTTAGCTCATGATGGCAAGCGAGTCCCATGCCTCAGCAAGCCTCTGCAGTTGGCAGTCCAACGACAAGGTTCTCTGTCAACGTTTCTCACCTTACTGCGACGTAAAATAGTTAACAGCTGAATACTGACCGAGTCTCTGTATTCCCCTCTGTTGTGCTCCTCTCATTTCCCAGTCCCCGTTCACGCTAGCTCCCGCCCCCATGACCAATCCATACATGTCCACCAAGTACACTGCAGAAAACTATTTAAAGTGGCAGTAGTGCATATTAATGTGAACCAGCTACTGACATCAAAACACATGTATGTAAAGCAAAACTTGTATAAATCTCTTAATAAGAAATTAATTGAAATAGTCAGGGATAAATGACATTACAAGGGGCTACAACAGTAGTCAAGATAACCAGCTCTGCCAATGACATACGCCATGTTTCTATACGACAATTCACCATGACCTCACAACAATAATATTGGTTCGTCTGGGTGGCAAAAGCCGAAGCGTTCTCTGATGGCACCAGAGGTTCTGTTAGGTTTAACAGAAAATTTGATAGAATTTAGACAAAATGTCATCCGGAGACACAGATCTCTGTGAGAAAATGTCTTCACAAACACGATGATGGAGGTTTGTTCCCAGTCTACCCCATTACAAGAGGCGCCTCCTACACCAGGCAGTCTTGCAGTCTTCTCTGTAGCACTCAAACTTTTGACCATGTCCATTCGCTTTAACCTCCTCACCCCCAGGTCCCGCTGAAATTATTATTATTTTTTCTGAAGGAAATCTATAAAGCCCTACACCTTTTGCTTTATATCAGGCGGCTCAATCCCAAACACAACACATTTTTGTTTTTAACGACGTAACACTGTTTAAAGTAGCCGGCTGGTCACCTTCAGTTCAGTGGAAGCTGCTCGCGTTCTGCCATCCGGTAGTGTTTTGACGCCTGTTTACAAACATTCTGAAACGCCCTATAAAACACTTAGATATAGTACCGTTATTTATGCAAATTTGACCGGTTCTCTGTCAAAACATAACCTCTACATCCTCACAAACAACCCTTCCATAACTTTGGCTCTTTAATTATCCTCCATACTGGTTATGAATCATGCTCATCAAGTCTCATGAAAACTTTGTTTTTTGCTGGAATATTAAGTTGGAATACTTTCAGTTTTTTGACCCAGCTATCTCCTCTCTACGCAGACTTCGGCGCTCTCTACATACTTGATTTTGAAGAGGATAGGCTGTTTAAATTGATAGATTCTAATTAAGAGGGCTGTGATGTGATAATAAAATGATTATCAATGCATCTTGATGCATCAAAAAATAATGATTTTCCTCATTGTGTGACTACTGGCTATTGTTAAAACATAGCATATTTGTGATAATCCCTAATTTAAATGAAGAGGTGCACTAGTTTCTAATCTTAATTTTAGTTTAGTTCAACACAACTTGCATTAGGCAAGTTAATTATTTTGTAAAAAACCTACAATGGTGGCTCATTGACCACAATTCTTACTGTAAGAAATTTAGCATTTAAATACTGTTATATTGTCAATTATAGAAAACAAATATAGATTTCTGATAAACTTTTCTGCATCTTTCAAGTGGTGAGAAACTCCACACTGTATCTTTAACTTGAGCCTCCTAGAGGGAATGTCTTTGCATTGACTTTAAATGTACAGTATTTGCACTGTCTCCAAAATTCACTATATTTTCGGCCTGAATACACCCTTTGACTCTTATCGTCATAGATAAAATGAGTTAATTTAGTATTTAGTGAAAGTCATTCTTGGCAAGTGTTACATTCGCTGCTTTCCTTCATTACATCTTGAAAACTGTCTGGCATCTGAAGCCTGTATGCTCAGAAATGGCTGGAGTACACCATGTGCCTCCTCTGATACACAGTGAGTCTTTTAATCTGAGGTCGAGGGCTTTTCACCATGGGGGTATAACATGTTCAAAGATTCATGTCTCACCCACTCTAGTTAGTTACCATCCCTCACTCACCAGGTGCCCTGGAAGGATTGTTAAGGGTCCAACAAGGATACTCAGTCACTTCACACCCACAAACTCTGCCAGTCTGTTTTGATGGAGCACTAAGCTCAAAGTACATAGCTGGGGATTGAACTGTGTCAATGGAGTGTTTTTATTCTTTACCTGGGCCCCGTAATTACATGTTGACCTGGTCCCCAAGGTTCCAAGATACATCCAACAAGAAAGCTATACAAGTCAGTACTCCTTACCCTTCTTTAGACTCTCAATACATCTAGCATGGCTTGGCTGTGGGTTTACAGTAACTGTTCTGCTGAGAAATGAATCTTCTGTCACACAGCCTTATGCCTCAAGGGATGATGGGCCACCGCAGAATAAGGGAGCAATTCTCTTTGGAGTGAGGACCTATTCTGTGCGACTACTGAATAGGCAAAACATTCCGGTACCTGAATCTTTCCACCAACATTAGGTGTTACTGCACTAATTAGTCCCTGATGTGTATCTCCTCTTACATAAGCTTTAATTGAAATTGGCAAGTGCAAAGTTTGATTCAACTTCAAAAAAGATCTTTCTATAGGTTCTCAGCAGTGAAGTTTTCTTCGGTGTTTTGTCATTGAATTAGTAGTTTGTAAACTGTAACTCTCTTGTTGAGGGTGCAGATTGCTAAGATTGCTCTTTTTATTACCTGGAGTATGATATAATTTGTTCATTTAGTTTGTTTTTGAATGCAATCGTTGTTGTTGTGAGTCATTTGTCCTCTTATGCACAGTTTTCACAGGTTTGTTGGACATCGGTGACCAGCATCAGACATCTGTTTCGAGTGTCTTTCATCACATGCATAACAAACTATGAAAAAAAACTGCGACTTATAATCCGAAAAATACGGTACTTGGAACCGTACTGGACCCAGATGTCAATGGTCTACTGAATCTACCGGTCGGTGTAGCAGGCCCCTTTTAACCCATATCTGTGAGGCTGACCACTGATTATGGCCATTCAGTGTAGTTATAAAGCTCAGATTGGATGTGATTACTATTAACAAGTTAGTATTATTAGCGTTATAATTTACCAGTTGTCAAAACAATACTTTGTGGTTCTCCTAAGGTTAGCACTCTGCCTGGCCTTGACGCATAACGGCTAATTCATCTCCCCCAAGAAAATACATCCAGGTATCCTGTTTTTCCTCCCTTGCTGATTGATTAACTGATCACCACTGGGTCTTCTCAGATCCACTTAGGTATTTTACATAATGTTTATAAGACCTGGGACCCACAGTAATAGAACTTAGACTGGCCCATGACTGTATAAACCATGAATCCGTACCTGTATGGGTCCCATGTTGGGCCTCTAATCCTAGGATTTGGATTGACTCTTTAAGGGTTTTACCCCTTACAGTATATTGAAACATTAAAGATTGAATCTGCTATTGATAAAATGACCACCCCCATTAATATGTGAATTTTGCAAAACAAATCTTCAAGATCTAATCAGACTACCTACTCAACAGTGGGAACCTACAAATGCAGTTCTTGAGTTACTCAATGAGTTTATCCATCTCAAAGAGGATGTTAGATATGAAAACTGCTAATACATGAGGGATTGCAGCTGCAAGCACTTTTCCCAGGTCTTCGTTAATAAGAGTGTGCTGATATCTTTCCTACTGTCACCAACCCCATAAACAAAACAAATGATTACTGCAGATGCATTAGGAACATTTACAATTCATCTAGGTGCTCGGGTAGTCCTCCCTGTTCTGACAGTCGGATGTCAACACAGTTTAAATGATTAAGTGTGAAATAAGCCACACGCACTGCACAACATGGAATCACTAATGTTTTAGAACATTATACCCAGTGCTCACTGGGTGGAATTATGATTCCACATACGTCAAATGAGGTGTGTTTTTAACTTTTAACTTTAATAATCATTGGTCTTCTTGTGTACTTAATTTAAGCCAGTGCATTGTCAGCACAGTATGAGTTTGTGGAGGACTTATCAATGTTCACAGTCTTAATTCAATTAAACATATCTGATGGGAGGTTCCTGCTTAATACCCACAAGTACACCTTGACCAGGTAAACATTTAATGCAGCATACTAAATAATGTTCAAAAAGTTACACAGTAGGTAATCTATGAAATCACTCCTCGGTATCTGATTTTTTTTTTAAAAATCTATCCTGGGGTCTGGCCAGTAATTATTCATTTGAAGGAATTAATTACTAGTTTGCACACTGGCATGATCAAACATTTGACCTATTACCTGCTGGGCTCCATACTCCTATACTGAATCAAATGTCATTAATGTCCTAACCGAGCAAATCAGAATTAGGGAAAAAAATATGGTAGCTGTTTGTGGGTGGAAAATTTTACTGAGCTGTATGCAAACACTACAGCGTTTGGTTCCCTGACATATATCAACAAGACCAAAGCAGCAAGTGCTTATTATGGGCATAGTTGATAACTATAAGAAAGGGTGGAAAGATGGAAAGAAGCTTAGGGGCCGTGTGTTTCTCTGCACGGTTTGGCCTTTCATCCACACATAACCGCAGTTGTGGGCTCCTGTAACCGGAGTCCAGGGTGAACTTTCGGCAGGTTCACACAAGTCTGGTTTCAGCGGTCATGAGTGGACAGGAAAACCGAGGAAAACTTAAATTTCTTATAGGCGTTGTTTGACGTCACACTGTGCGACGGTAAACAGTAAATTGTATCCATGGAGACTTGTGGAGCATGCTAGATGTGACCAGTTGACGAAAGCGAATTTTGAGGTTTCATGTAGATGGAGATATTTTTCATCACACTGATGGTGTGGTCGGGAATTTGTTTTTTTTAACCGAGGACCATAAAAGTTCAGTTTCAAAAGTACCTGTCTTCGTGTGGACTAGGCCTTAAGCAGCTCATCTCCTGTGAAAATGGTCAAACTTGGAAATTCTGATTATTTGTACACTTTAAAACTGTGTCTTGAGTCATAAGTCTCATATAAACAACCAATCTCTCAGATTTCCTATGCAGCATATCCATGTGTATTGTTTCACATCATTTTGACTTGTTATACGAGGCATTGTTTAGGCCTAATGCAATGGCCAAACACATAATTTCTAGTCAGCTCTAATTTATTCTTTATCCAAGACCTGCATGCACATAATTATTTTTATGCAGAACTTAATTGGTTTAACTGTGTTTACTGCATATGTGAAGGGTGTTAACTAGTAGAGAGTGTTCCAGGTCAAAGCGCAATAGCCCCCAAACAGCTGAACCACAAGGACGCATGTACGGAAACACTTTCAATGTCAACCACAAATGAGCTTCACCACAACAGCATGATGTAACGCATACCATGGAATCATTTTCATCAATGTGGATGACAGAAAATAACTGCTATAAAAAGAAATATAATTAAAAGTAGATTAATAAATAAAAAGGTTTGATCGTCAGCCCATTTATCTCCAGTGAGAGAAATGAGGATGGCACTGTCTCCAGTGCTCATCATTGACAGGTTTGCTTGGATGCCAGGTATACTAATTTGTCTTTGAAATAATTGGAAATTAAGAGGATAATGAGGTCTTTTGGGAGACATTGATGAGTGTTTCTGACGTTCATCTGAATGAGGGACAGAATGTATACACCACTTTGATTTGCCTTCACAAGAGATAAAACCGATGGGTTTTCTCAAGCTGAAAGGAGAGCAGTGCCGCATTTATGTGACAACAAATATAGATGGAAACAGATACTAAACAGTCAAGTAATACAGTGCACTTTTAGCAGCATTAAGACAAACAATATGGGCTGGTAAAAAAATGCAGTTATTTATCAGCTTAAGTCCTTATTTTAATTAAAGATGTATTGAAATTTGAATAGCTAAAATAGTGTAGTAATGTAATTACACCTGAGATTTTCTTGCTACATGTCAAAAAAGTCTTCTTTGGATGAAGACCTTCTTTGTCCCACAGATAAATTAAAAAAATCCCGATGGTGGTGAAAAGTCCAGGGGATCTTGGGGATACCAAAAATTATTTATATTTGTAAAATAATAACAGTATTTTTTAATAAATTGACAAAATCCTTAGCAGCATTGAAATAAAATTTTCCATTGGGTGACAGAAGCAATAGGCTTGTTTGAGATGAGCCCATCCTGCGGAGAAACATTCACAGGAGATTTCCCCACAATGCAGGCAGGTTTAATTTGTGTCTGACTTTATCCTGGCTTGTTCTGATGTCATGCAAACATAGGCCATTATTAGCTCACAAGATTTGGGCTGCGCTGCAGCTGCTCTCCACTGACTGCAAGACATGGGTCATGATGGGAAACACCTTTCTCTCACCTGATCTAAGAGCGGACTGGTTCGATCAGGTGCCGGCAACCAAGTGCCATTTTTACATTTTTCTTGTTAATCAGCATTGTTTATCCCCCACCTGCCCTGTTAAGAAGGCAATGAGTGCTAGCCAATCAGAGGCAGAGTAGGGCGGGTCTTGTGAATGTGGATGGGAGATGTCCAAATGACACTTTTTTAAAAACATTTTCTTCATTTTCTGAACCCACTATAAAAAAGTCTTGTCCTGGACACACTCACTGTTCAACAAAGAAAGCAAACTGAATTACCATTCCTTGAGCCTCTTTTCTTTAAAGTGTAGCAGGGACATGCAGAGTGATCTGTGAAAACCTGCTGGCAGAAACAACAACATGCCATACATAGGCAATGCAAAGGACCGTGTTCATCGCTGTTTGCAATCTCATGATTATGTATAATCAGGCCTGCCGTCATGGGAGGAACACCCGTAGAGTTGTCCCGGGCCCTGCAGGGGGGAGGGTCCAAGGAGAGCACCTCTTTTTTCCCTCTCTTCTCTTGTAATACATGCTACAAGTATTGCAAGAACAGAGAAAACTTACTAAGAAAAAAACTCTTGTCCCGGAGACAGGGAAGACATGCGCTGGGCCTGTGTATAATCATGTGTGGTCTTGTGATTATCCCATGTTATAATTGATCCGGAGATTTTAAAAAAAGGACCCTCCAGGGATGTGCTTTTGCTGCTTCTGTACATGTTTCCTCTGGTGTGTGTGCATGTTCCCATCCAGCAGCACTCATATGCTGCGTGAGCTTAATATCATCTTACTGCCTCCCAGAATGAGCAAGACCTTCACGAGATGAAAAGCATAACTTATATGGAGATTAAAAAGGAACATCAAACAAGTAGAAATGAGATGGTGATTGTTGAAATTGTTTACAAAACTGATTTTGCTGTTTCTTTCTCAAGGATTGTTCTTTTTTTGACTTAGGCATCTGTCATGGGAACATCACACAAACAATGCCCTTGCATCAACTTCAAGTGAGCAAAAATTTACAATGCAAGAAAGAAACTAAAACATGCACAAAAAAACTGACGTGGACAAAGAATCACTAGCTTTCAAATTTGGAGAGATTTCCCTGTGGAGAACTGGGTAAGATCATTTTCATTACCATGTGTGTTGTGTGAGGAACACAATTGGTTCTTTACACTCCCATTCCAAAGCTCAGGGGAAATGTTTGCAACCCACATGTGTGGATGACATATTGAAATCATAAGGCAGTTCTGAATCTTGTCCCAGTTACTCAAAAGCTAATATGTGGAGCAAGCACGGCAGCTGCCTCATAGCACAGTCATGTCCCAGCTGACGAGGCAAATCTCCAAGGGAAGATTATTTAATATGATGCTTGAGAAGGAATAACAAATAAATGAAACCCTGCCATACAACACTTTAATTATCATTCCCATTGAATTGTATTCCCTCAGTGATGACAGTGTTTGCAACCAAAACAAGAACAACAGAAAAAGGGCAGAAGAACAAACAAATAGCCAATGATAATGAGAGCAGAGTAAAACTGCTTCAGTGTTACCAATTTAATTTTGAGTCCTTGAAAAACACAGAGGGTTTGGAGAATACTTTCAGTAAACACAGCATAGTTTGCAGCAAAATGAAAATATATAAATTAGAGATTATTATTAACCTCCAGGGACAATCTATAGAACAAATAATCTAAGATCAAAGCTCCACAGCTCTAGCCTCGCGGGACCATCCTGATCTTGCAAGCTCCATTGTATTTTACCTGCAGATCAGTCTGGTAACATAAGGAGAAAATTTGGAGAAGTTTGCCCAGACAACCGAACCAATCAGCGTTGGTTTTGAGGATTTAAGTGTGACGAAACGAGAGGCGACTGTTCAGTGTAAACCACTTGGTGGCTTCCGTGGATGAGATGAGCACAGCTATGGAGCAAGCTGCTCACTAACTCTTTTTTCTCTTGGATCCTTCTGTTGGAATATGGACCGGACTCCTGAAATTGTGTCTTTTATCCGTAAAGTTGCGGATACACAAACAGCAAATATCCTTTACCGACATGTTGTTTACTTTCTGAGCTTTGTCTTGACATTCTTAGTATGTCATATGCTTCGTTGATCTGATTGGCGGATTTGGCCCGTTTGTCTGTGATAGACGGATGGTTTATCCAATCAGCAACCAGTAATTTCGCCCCTTCCCAAAAGATCTCCAAACGAAGTTAGATGGATATGCAGAGCAAATAAGATTCAACCCATCTGGCGGAGTCAGGTTAACACAACCCTATCCATTTGGGACAAACGCATTACTTAATGTGAAGGCTGAAGGGATTATTAAGACAACACTGTACACACACAAATCAATATCTCAATTTTAACTGTAATTCAGCCGTCTGTGGAAAGAAGTTAAGCCAGGATCATTTTTCTAACTTCCAACTTTTTTTTTGTGTCAGGATCATTTGCGAAAGTGTTTGTTGTTGTAATACTCATTTTGGCCACAGGTGGCTGAAGCGCACCACTACCCCTCGTTCTTAATTGGACTAAAAGTATTCATGTTTTCTCCTGTGTGAGGTTTACTTTCTCCATTCACTCAAAATACAAAGAACTGTACACTATACATATTGAGTAAAATAGCGTTGTAGCATTTTATATGACTTTACTGTCATTTCTTTCTTTTGGCTAGAAATGCTTTTTAATCAGGGCTAGACACCAGGTAATGGTGCACGGCAGTCTCTTTTTCAACATACATTTAGAAAAATGATCCTGATACAAAATAGACAAAAAAAACAACATTTATTTCTTCTGTTTTGACAGAAGAAAAAAAGGTAACTTTGATATATGATCCTCGCAAAACTTTTTTTCATCTTTTCTTTAGTCACAAACACATGAGAGAAAATAATTTAGACTCAGAAAATGGGTTACCAGGATTTTTTTCCCTCACTTGCCTCTCTGGACTCCAATATATTTGTCTTTCATTTTTTGTATCTGCATACGAAACATGCTTCTCCCCAGAGTAAAAGGACAATTTTCAACATCAGAAACACAGAAGTTTTGAAATACTGAGTCTCCACAACTGAGTTGGTAGCATCTGCATATTTTCTTTAAAGCAAGAATATTATGAAACCCTCAGACATCTTAACTGACGACTTAATTGATAAAAAGCTTCCAGAAAAAGTGAATCTAAATTCTGTTGATAAGTCTGGCTGTTTCATGTTATTAATCTAGCTGTCTTTCAGTGGATTTCAGACTGTGTAATTGCTGGAGTGATCATCCCTGGTCTGATTACTTCATTAGAAGCTAAGTCATTTCCTCTGCTGCATGATGCCTCTACTGAAGGAAGGAGGCCTCCCACTCCTTCACAACTCAATGTGTCTGAGGAACTAATCTCTCAGCGAGCGCCATAAAATACATGCAAGGAGGCAGTGTTTTCAGCTCTTTTAACAGACCAACGAAAGACACCATTGAGGCAGAATGAGTTTGGAAATGGGCAAAAAAACGGAAATACCAGCTCAGAGTGTGAAAATATGATTGAGCTACATCTCTGTAGCACTTACAGTGAACCTGCTTTGACTATTTAGCATTCATCAGTATCAAAACAAAACATTCAATATCACCACTATGGAAATGGTGGCTTAAGAACCCACCTACACCTAGTTTGTGGAGGAGTTTATGCACCTTTTTGAGTCTGAAATAAATCTGTACAACAGAAATTTTTGCATTCATTACAAACAGCAGAATCAAGGTGAGCCACATGAAGGTAACACAAATATCTGTTTTCTAATCACTGACATAAATCTATCCTTTTCAAATGTTTTCACTCCATTGAATGGGCATTATCTGTGGTTATCAGCCTCAGGTATGAGGAGCCTGCATGACATTACATTACATTTAATTTAGCTGAACTCTTTTGTCTAAAGTGACTTCCAATATCCGATCTATAGAGTGCTACATAGAAGTGCGGAATGTCGATGGGGAGCTCGTTCCACCCTTTGGGAGCCAGGACGGCAAACAGTCGTGACTTAGTCGAGTGACTCAGTGTTCCTCTCAGTGAGGGAGTGGAAAGTCGATTTGCTACACCGACTAGTAGGTTCAGAACGTGTCTGTTATGTATTTACATAGTAAGTGTCACTATTGGCTTGGTCCAGGCCCTTTGGCATCACTTTTTAATGCTTAGCCTATGACATACGTTAAAAAACGTAGACTTTTGGTTTCAGACAGGACAAAGCAGGGGTCTCCCAGATGAAAGTGTTTGGTGTTTGTCTGACCCATCCATCCACCCCAAACTTCCTCCATATGCAGTTTTGCTGTCTATACTCCTCTCTACCATGACACTCTTCCTTGTCATCTTACAGCTCGTGGTCAGGAGCAACTATTGGTGACCCAGCTTGCTGATAGATGATACTGAACCAACTATGAGGTAGGGCCATACTGCCTCACATGTATGGTATTACTAACAACAATCAGATGAATTTAACAAGACGCCATCATGCAAATATGATAGGAAATATGAGGTTGTGGCAACCTATATCTACAGCTTCATCAAGCCACATTCAGCACATACAATGCTACATACTTTGCATATGTTTGGTTTGGGGCTGTAGGTAAATCTTGACGCCATACAATACAGTGATGATTTTGGCAAAAGTTTAATTCCAAATTTCTCTTTGGTGTGAAAAACATGACTGGCCTGCATTGAGCACTGATCATAAGCCCATCAAAATAACTTTGGAATGAACTAACCAACTATGAGCCAGACCTTATCACCCAGCACGAGTTCCCGACCTCCAATAAGGCTCTTGTGGCTGAACAGTCCCTGCAGCCATGGCCTTCCTAGAAGAGCAGAGGCTGTTGTGGCAGCAGATTAATGGCTGTGACTTTTGTTTGAGCTGTTCAAGAATCCTAAATGTGTGTCATGCTTGGGTGTCCACATACTTCTGGCCATATATCGTCTGACACTCTGGTTAAACCTCTTGAAATATGTTACAAACCTTCTAAAATTCATTAAATCATTTTATTACCTGTTAAAAAATCTATTATAGCCTGTTGGAGAGTAATCATGCTGGCTGCCAACTCGCAAAGGGCAAATTAAACACCCCCATCATGTGCCAGACAAAACAATAAACTGAGCCCTGGTTTTCATGTGACTCCTCATAGTGAGCTAAATCCATACCATTTTTTTAATACCTTTATATGCCTGCTCATTATCAAACACAGTATTGTGATGCATTAAACATGTTTGTATTTCTATTTTTCCTCATCTTTTGGGTGACATGTCAGTTTCTTTTGAATATTGACTCACTTCCTCTTGGCTGAAAATATGAAAAACTGGCTCATTTATTACTGCCAACATTCATTAAGTAAGACCGGTAGCGTTCTATGCCTTGCCATCTGTGCTATATAAATAACATCCGCATTTCACAGCTGGTGTTCAGTGGTGACAGCTATACTGTAAGTATGGTTGGGTGAATGCATCAGAGAAACACACAAACCCAAAAAATCTGAAATCTAAATTTCATCTACCAAGTGAAAAGAAAATATTTCAGAGAATTTTTATATCGGTTTGTAAAGCTGGTTATACAACACTGCACTCAGCTTCTACTGCACAGTGTGCTGTAGTTCTTCCCCGAATGTTCCTATTTTGTACAAACGGGTAGAGACTTTCTGTTTTTGAGTGGGGACTCCGAAAACAGGATTCCTGGTGTGATTTATGGAGACAACCTGAAAGCACAACTTTAGAAGCAGTAACCAAAATGTTTAATCAGTTCAAAAAAACTATCAAGAGTTGAAAACCAGGCAGACAGGCAGACTAAACCGAGAGGGGCTTGCCGCTTCTGATTTTGCCAGAATGTATGCACACATGCCCAGTGGAATTTTGGCTTTAGGAAAAGTAAACACAGAGCAAAAAGCATGAAAAATAGTCACTTCCAAAAAAAATTTATTTATTTTTTCTTAGTGTATTTTATACTGTAAATCACATTGCATGTATATGTACATGCATATCTGTGCTCTGGGAGTTGTATTCAAATGTAGACTTTTAAAACCAAAGAAGTGTGCAGAAGTGAAAAAGAAAAATAAAGAAAAATGAAAAGATACTTCACCACTCGAAAGGTGGTATTTTTCTCGTATATGCTCGATGATCTGTTTGGCACAGCTGACTCTGGTTACTGGGCGCCACGATGGTGTGGTGGTTAGCGCTCACAGCAAGAGGGTTCCTGGTTCCAATCCTGGCCCTTCTGTATGCGTCTGTGTGAGTTTGCATGTTCTCCCCATGTTTGCGTTGGTTTTCTCTGGGTTCTCCGGTTTCCTCCCAAAGTCAAAAGACATGCACGTGTTAGATTAATTGATGTCTCTAAATTGCCTGTAGGTTGTCTGTCTCCAGCCCCCCGCGACTCCGTTAGGGACAAGCGTTTGAAGATGGATGGATGGATGGAGTTTGGTTACCTTTTCCAGTTTCTTTTCAGCCTGTGTGAAATTCACTACAGCACAGTTAGTTTACATGCAGCCATTTGGACAGAAAGTGGAAATAGATTTTTTTTCTTTGCTTTTCATAGCCTTGTGACAAGGGAGTCACAATAAATAACAATACAATACATATATATATATACAGTTGTTTATAAGTGTTTATGTTCTATTATGAAAGAAAATGAAAGAATTTCCTCGAAAAGATGACACCAATAGAGGGAAGAAAAAAAATATGACGCTGTTGAGTTTTTTAACAAAACCAGGTCAAATGGCTGTCTTTGAATTTCTAATATTTTCCAAGATGTCGGCAGACTTGGATGAGCTTCTGACACAGAAAATGTTTGGCTACAGTATAATGTACTAGAAAAGGACAAGAAAAACCGTAGCTTGTTGTTCTCATTCCATTTAGGTTATATTAAAAATGAATATTAGCTCTCAACAAAGCAGCTGCGCCTCATTGGCTACTTGTCCATTCCTTGTGTTTTTTTTCTCTTGTGGAAGAACAAAAGTGTTGTCATATCTCAATGCACATGAGTATAAACTATTCACTACAGCCATTCAACACTTGTAGCTTTAGATTAGCCTCTCTGTTGACAGAAACTCTTAGTGATGAGCCCCACAGCACCTTCTAAGTAAAAACAATATACTAGTCACTGTAAGTCACTTTGTATAAGATAAACAGTATATCTCAGGCTTTAACATCAATAGATGTTCTTTAAAACACGTCAATGCAAAATTGTGTCTTATATCCCGATACTAAACCCTGTACCTCAGCGTGTATTATGCCTGACCCTTACATTCCATCATATTTCTTTGAAGCCATCACAGCTCGGTGCAGTCCAGAAATATCATAGTATCTACAAAGAAAATGGATCCAATAATGACTACAGAGAGAAATACCTTACTTCTGCTGAGTTCAAACACAGTGGCATGGTAACTGCTTAGAGCTACCTTCTAAAGCACTAATGTGTTCAAATACCCATGGGCTCTCATTGGAGCGAGATTGAAAATACCAGCAGTGACTCTTAGCTCGGCACTTAAATAGAAAAAGGCCTATGGTCACACTTTGTGACATGTAGCATCTTAATGGTGCTGTTATGATGACAGATATGGGAGGAGCATATATCATTTGAGTCCCTGTAACCAGACTCATCACTGAATGAAAGATCACCAACAGCCAAGAGCAGCGCAGTATAATATGTTGTAAGTGTTTCTTCCAAAAACTAGAGATCGAAAACCGTTCATTTGAAAAACATTATTACCACAAGAAATATGTTACATATAAAAGTACTTTAGTTTTATCTGAGGCGTCTTAAATATTCTGCTGGTTATATATTTTTTAATGCATTTCTAAGTTTCTTGTCATGGTAAAAAGGGCTGTTCTCATTCTTTTATTGTATTTATACCTACAAAGTTTTTATACCTATAAAATTGTTTATAACCCACTTAATCATGAGCCAGGATGGGCAAGGCTGACTCTGAAGAGGAAGTCAGTTGACGTAGTATAAAGAGAAACAAAGTCTGTGTAGGGAGGATGTCGGGGTCAAACAAACACAGGACATTCACAAAGGAGACCGCTATTCATGTTGTTGTCCTCTGTGTAAAAGCAAATTTCTACGTTGACTTATTTCAACTAACGTTTGTTGTGTAACATTCATACTTAACGCCCCGTACGTAACTTATGAAACAAACATACTTATTTAAACCTAAACCACAAACTTCTCCTAAGTAGTTTTTTTGCCAAAACCTTACCAAGTTGGTTGAAATGTACCTAAACCTAAACAAGTATTTACTCATTCTTTGCTGGACATTCGTAGGATAAGGCACGGAAATTTGTTGTAACTTTTTGTAAGATATCATATAAACAAATATACAAAAATAAAGGTTTTTGTATTGCCCACTGCAGATGGCAGGATGTCTGTTACATCCGCCACTCTTATGGACTAGTTTAGTCTAGGGGTTAAAATCTAGGGCTCTCATTAGTCCTAACCTGAAGTGAGCTGAAAAGGGTGAAAACAAGGAAAGAAATAAACACAGCTGGACTGTTTTCAATTGGGTAGGTTAGCTTACCCAAGTAGCTGGCAGCTGAGGTACGTTAGCTTACCAAGGTGGCCAGTCCATTGGTGGATCCGCAGTTAGCACATCTCTCACACATGGCCCGCAGGTGCTTGCTCCGTCTTGTATTTCAGTGCAGGTCTTGGAATGGTGTGAACCTGTAGCGTGATCTGAATAGCGTCTTCCAAAGCCAGCATCTCCATGTGGTGTGCACTCAGTGCCACTCCTCCTGCCACACCTGCTGAGCTAGTTGACATCATTATTACACACAACATTAGCATATCCCCAACCATCTCTGAAATGAAAACCAGCCCAAAAGGAAAATAAAGAAAATAGAAAACAGAGGAACTCTAACCTCTAACTCCAAATACCCACATACGCGTACGTGAGCATGAGTGTCCACATTGCTCAGGAACATCATCAATGGTAAAAATCTCAGAGGGAGGTTTTTACACACTTTCTCATCAGACTGCCCTCAATGAAGACAGTGAATGATGAAAATTAAGTTCTGCACTTCCTTCGTTTTTTATACTCATTTCAAAGAAAGAGGGCAATTCTATTGGCTTATGACAGAGAGAAGGGGAGGTAAACCCTGCAGAAAGAGGTATGTTACGTTAATTCGTATCGGCTTAAACCGTATGAGTAACTATTAGTTAAAAATTTGAGATTTAATTAGACTTTTATGGGTGCTAGAGCTGTGTCTGTTTCTGTTTGTCATGTGAGCTTAGAAGGACCATCTGCAGACTATTCCCTAAAAAGTAACCATAACACAAAGTCTATTGTCCCAAGTGTATATTCCACCTTTCATTCACACATATTTACAGAAAAGTTGTAATTGACAAGAATGTATGTTTGCCTTCCTGTCTCTTACACTCGGTAGGGTCTTCATGATGCAGACTTCTTGCACACGTTTGCATGATAACAAAAACCCACTGAGACAAACACAACAAGCTTTTATACATCCGTCAGTTATTTTCTCTTATCAGATTATTTTTTATATCATGGTTATTTATGTCTGAGGGCAGAGGTTGTCACACTCCATTATTTCAAACAGGCTGTTCAATTTCTGCAGGGCGTGCAACTGCAGCAATCAGGTGGCCACATTGCGGTGTATTTATGTGTGATTGTAGGAACACGATGCCTCATTAGACCTTTAGTGCCCTGGCTCGCCGCAGTCCCATCCAAACACAATAGCCCATCTTATTATATCTATCTCTTGCCCACCTGGCCACTCCGCAGAGAGCCCTGGCAGCCATAGTCAAGCTGTTGGAGATCATGAGGGACTTGGACCTTTTGTACATTGTAACATCTGCACACCGGCTGCCTGTGACAAGGTCTGGCACTGTGATCTCCCCTAAAAACAGGTATTTTTTTCCTATTTCACATGCCTCCCTGAACTCTCTCTGCTCTCCTGTTCCCTTTCATATCTTTTATTTTGGTCTTACTCTCAACACCCATAGTTAGGCTATATATAAGCACATGCCCCACTGTACTTACTTGAAATGACCCAACATTTTCCCGATTATTATTTTTCTCCCCTGACCATCATTAGATTTCCCCTATGGTTTTGTAGACTCTTATTTTCTCCTCTTTGCCTTTCTTCCTCAATCCATTCATTGTCTTCCTATCTGGATATGGCTGACTCCTCTACCCCATCCTCTGCAAGCATGTCTATCATTTCCTCCTAGTACTTTCTCTCTCTCTCTCTCTCTCTCTCTCTCTCTCTCTCTCTCTCTCTCTCTCTCTCTCTCTTTCTCTCTCTCTCTCTCTCTCTCTCTCTCTCTCTCTCTCAAACACACGTACACACTTACTCACAAACACATACACGCACACACAATCCTCTGTCTCCTCTATCATCCTTCCTGCGAAGCTAAAGCTGTCTGGCTCCCCACCTGCACAGTCCTTGGAGATTGCTGACTTACAGTACAGTATATTCTGCCATGGAATGCTGCATGGGGAGATACTCATATACAAGAGTGGGAGAGGGCAGTAATAGTGTTACACTTTTTACATGTGACAACATTAAATGATAAAACCACTCTAAAAATACCCATATTTCAGCAATGTTTAAGTGCATTAATTTCTTGTTGTGAATGTCTTTTTTACACAATTGTGAAGTGTATACAGTGTAAGAGTGTACACTTCTCTTCCAAATAAAATGCATGTTATGTTATGATTGTAAGGCGGATATTAATATCTGCTATAAAACACCTGCTCCTGATTGGAAAGACAACATAACAAATACAACCAAGGTCAAACATAGTTTTGATTAATGTGTTCTTAATTGGTATGATCATCAGAGAAGGTACATTACAGCAAAAGAGCGCAGACACTCTATCACATTCAGCTGAAGTTAAAGAGGCTGCAATCAGATTTGTTGTGACACACCCCTGCCGACAAAACCTGTGACCTGGCAGGGTGATAGATTACCAAGATTTGGCAAGCAAGTTGTGAATCCTGCATGTTTCTTTGTAATGACTGTAGGCCTCATTCTGCTCATAAGTGGTAATGAATGATAACAAGCCAAATACGTAAAATAAAGAAAAAAGAGCAATCATAGACGATGGGTAATTATATCATTGGTCAGGCAACTCTGCATATTGCAGAGTTGCCTGACCAATATCAAACATGCAGATGTTGGTGAGTTATGGATTGAAGTTGCAAGCTGTTGTATTGCAAAGGTTGAATTGGTTTAATGTTTATACAAGGCAACTTTGCGTTTTCTTACCTGAGCATTTGCATTAGGAACTCAACTGTGCCAGCGAACTGTTCATACTGGAATTAATGAGAAGGGTTCATGTTAATATCAGTCTGAGCATGACTTGAAATGAAATGAGATGAAACAAAGAATAACAAACTCTATATAGTCTGAACATTTTTAAAACACATCTTCACCACCACCAAATATTAAAAACCTTACACTTGAAAAAAAGGATGAACTGCCAGAAAGATCAATCTTTGCCTGAGTTTTAGAAGCACTGACCAACGTCCTGGTCCTGCAGCTCTCAGTGGCAACAGAGCTGATCTCCTCACTGATTTCACATATATTATTATTGCTACACCTGATTGATCAGTCTGGAGGAAATCATATGTTACTAGATCTTTGTAACTGACTACAATCAGAGTGACTGTTGCTATCTTGGCTGACTAAAATGTATACTGCTTTACAAAGTCAATTAAACCTCTCCTCCCATCACTTGGATCCTCATTTGGACTGCCGTTTACAGCATCACCTTTGCACAAGGTTACTAATAAGACGACACTGCTGTATTTCATGTGTCCCACACCTACATACTGTTAAGTGTCACATGGGAGGGATGTTTGGGTGGTGAATGTGTCCCAAAATACAGGACATCCACTCAGGGGCTGGTGTTTGTGTTCCAAAAATACATAGCCAAACTACAACGTTTTTTTTTCTAACCGAGTTGCTTTAATGCCTAACCTGAAACCATCACTTTTCATTTCCTATATAGGTGCATTTCCGGTAGGCTCGAATATGCGGAATGAGGCGGTTTATCTCACCGAAACGCCGCTAAATTCCATGTGAGTCGTCTTTAACCTGTCGGAGAGCAGGGCTACTTTTCTCCCCTGGTAGAAGCCCGGTTGCTGATTGGATGTAGCTCTCAGCGGGATGTGATGTGTGGTAGTACAGACACCCCAACAATATGGAGAAGTAGAGAAGACTTTCTAGAGTAGCCTTTTATCCAGTGGTGTAGTAGAACACAGTGTAGAAAATGATCTGTGCATGTGCATCTTTGCACAGGCTTGTTAAATGAGTGCTGGAGCAGCCGGGTTGGATTCTGACCTGTGGCCCTTTGCTGCATGTTCTCTCTACAAGCCTAAAGTAAACATTGCAGTCTACTTCCGGTTTCTATTTCAAGGCGTTAAATAATAAAATGTCAAAGTTCGAAATATATCATATGAAAGAGTTTAATAGTGTTTTTAAGATATCATACAAATTGTTGTGTATAACCTTTTGTAAGATATGATATGAACCTAATTAATTATTATTAGTTATTAATTATAATACATTAGATACTGTTGTCAACCCAAGGTTGACACTGATGCTATCAAATACATTTCAGCTTGCTTACACAACCAGAGCCTAGTAGGAAGGCTTTCCTGCGGAATCCATGTCCTTACACTGTTGATTCTGTATGTGTACACTCTTAGCTGTCTGCCTATCCCACGTTTAGCACACTCCATGATTAATGAGTCATGGTGTCGGGGGGGGGGGGGGGGGGGCACCACCTCAGCTATGTCAACGACATTGACTGTGTGTGCTTGCGCTCCTAGCACTCCATCACACACCGCTCACTATTACCCAATCTACACTGGCTGCACAGTCCAGACATCAGAGTCCAGTGAAGGAACTCATCAGCAGTAGATGTCCCAGCCAATTACCAACTTGGAGGAGGTTGTTAGAAAAGCACACCACTCCAAAATGCAAGGACCCAAATTAATAAAATCAACCATGGATAGTGTGAAGAGAAAGGTCTATCCATCTCACTTTCTTCTGTCTGGTAATGGCACCCACTGTCTGGTAGTAATAGCCTCTCTCTGGCACGCAGAGAGCAGTCACATATTAATGAGTACTGCCATTTGCATGCACAAGCAGCTTCTGAGGGTCTATCAAAGCAAAGTGCTTTATCTGTATTGAACGTGACCCCACCGATGACTGGGTTTTGTAAATAAACCATTATCCATCTAAGGAATAAAAACATTGTTAATGTTGGTATATTGCAGTGCCTTACTGGCTCCGTCTAGACAGCTACCTGAGCCTAATTGATAAATTTAGCATACCTTAAAATGTACACCGGCTGGTGGATGGAAATGTTGCTGTGCTGAAAGCTAGGTGAGTAATCTGCATCTGGATATGGAAGGACAAGTTCCAGTGATCAATGAGCTTATTCACATATAGGCATACTATCCATCCACCCATCCATCCATCTGCAACCGCTTGTCCCTATTGGGGTCGCGGGGTGACTGAAGCTGATCCCAGCTATGGAAATACTAGTTTTTGTTCATATATTTTCCAGCAATACTAATCTCCAAGCTGACAAAGAGCTGTTATTTTATTATAAATCTTGTTATGCTGACCTCTGCGTCTCTCCTTGGCTCTGTTTTCAGCCTGCAAAGAATCTACCCCATGACGGAAGACGTTGACCAATCACAGAGCAGCTGAGAGAGCGAGCCCTGTGATTGGCTGTTCTACTAAACCCAGTCTGCAGTAATGGCCGATGACTGGACAGGAAAGATTAGGATTCCACAGTTGGAAACAACCGCGTTCAGTGCAAAACAATCTAAGATTGAAGATGGATTCATCAAAAAGGAAGTCAAAAAGAGATTCTGACAACAAACGCAATAAAACGTGTGTAAATATCGACGTCCCGTTTCAAAGATGGAGAGAAGTTGGGGATAACATTGGTTTGAACTTGAACTGATGGGGTTAGGTTGTGTGGGCCGATTTACCATGGAAACAGCCTCGTCACAGCGGCTACCGATAACACATTGTCGGAGGTTGCTAATATGTTAGCCTTCTGCTAGCAGTAGCCAGAGACATATGGCTGCTGCTAATAAGAGATTAGGTTTATGTTGCTACGTTAGAGTCCTGAATCATACTATTCCACCTCAAATGTTTTCACAGACCTACAAGTTTTCCAAGAGTGACAGGAAATTCTCTTCTATAATTTTAACAATCACAATCATGATCTAGATGATTGAAATGAGTGATGCGTGAGCATACATCCATTCCAGTCACCCCACCTCTAATTAACTCATTCAGCAATGTTCAGTGTTGCCTGAGTATAAATACTATTTACTATCGCTCATGTGTTCAAAAAAAGGATTTTCTAACCTGTGACGTAAAAGAAAAAAGGAGCTTTGGTAAGTTGCCAATTACCTCGGGTAGGGACTGCCGGGTGCGTGTATGAAGCGCGTGCATCAGATGCCCGTGTTTGTCAGGTGGGAAGAGCTTGGGTCAGAGCTGAGGAGATGAGACCTGTGTAGACTCAACAGTCACCCTTTTCTAGGTTTCCTTCCTACTGAGCCTTTAATGGCATCAAAAGTACTGTTGACCATAAATTATTTTCTGTTGCTTTTGTGTTTCTTATCCTGCCTGTTTGAAATACAGTGCTTTCACCCTTTGTGCATCTTAAATCTATAAGAAATTAGACACATTATATCCATAAACCAATACAACATAAGTGCATGACACAGTATACTAATGCTTGACTTGTAGCATAATATGCACTTGTACTGTATAAAACAGGGTAGTTCTTCTTTTTGACACCATCTTGGTCTTTGCCATTGATGTTGTTTGCTTATATGCATGGTGGTAGGGATAGGTCACCCCTTTTGTGTGTGTATGCGCCTTTGTGTGTGTGAGACAGAGACCCAGCAGGCAGTGAGAGATGTTTACCATGATGGCCTTCGCATATCGCCATGCAGGAATCTATAGCAACATAGCCTCCTGAGAACACATAGCATGAGATCATATGCATGCAGGGAAAAAACTGTCATGTATGATGATGTGTAAGATGAAACCTCTCCCTTAAACTACAGCTTTTCCATTTCTTTTACTTCGTCAAAGAGAAGAAATGCCCCAACATGTGTTCAGACAGAACAGAGATTATAAATCATTTTAGTTCAATTTCAGGTTTTTTTCTTGACATTTGAGCACCAGTGTATTTTGCAGAGAAGTCAGCAACAAATTTGACTGAATCATTAATTTGGACGGAGAAATAGAACACACTCCATGTAGTTCAAAATCATCTCTTATTTTGTGTTATTTATCCCACTGAAGAAGGAGGAAAAGGAGGAATGAGAATGATGATAATGGAATAGGAAGAGTAGGAGGACAAGAAGGGTATGGAGAAGAAAGAGAATAATAGACAAGCCTGTCCAACTGACAACAGCGTCAGAAGTCCAGAATGCAATGCGGGTGCTGCTTTCATTGGTATTGCATGAAATGCAATATCCAGCAACCAGAAAGGCACATTATATTTCTGCTTTCTTTCTATTGACACCTTTTCTCGCCTAGAGAAAGTAAAGATACTTCACATCCACATACAGTACATGCCTTGGAAGAATCCAAGGCTGGCATTTTTTCTAACATCAATTGCAGAAACTTGTCCAATTTAATTTCACTTTCAGTAAATGCATTACAAGAAAATGTTATCCCTTTCTTTATAAAGCATTATCTGTAAGACAATTTGTCAAGGTATGCCCCGTTTCATACGAGTTAAGAGCTCACAGTGCACATCGAGATGCTCTCCCATATGCGATTACAAGACTTTAGCTTCTCAAAAACCCTTGTTGGATTAACCTGAGTGAAACCTGACTCAAGCCCATTCACACATTCCCTGTAAACCGGAATTTATGTAGAGATTATCCAAAGGAGTTGTACGTGAGAATGCAAATGTCTGATTCAGTTGAATCGGACATTAAACAGACTTTACCATGCCAGCTAACCCCGGTACAAAGTACATAGTTCAGTGCAGATGGTGTGAAAATGGAACAATAAAAAAGTACAAGGGTGATGGAAAAGGGTGATTTACACAAAGACGCCAACCAAAATATCTGACTGGAAAGACCAAGAGATTTGGGTCAGCTTCAAACCCTGGTAGGACTCAGCCTTTTTGCACATGAGTACCTCACTCTACCAGGTGAACTACTGGAGTGCCCCGATCAGAGTATTTCTAGTTAGTGAGAACACGTCTGACACAGACAATCTCCTTGTTGTTTTGCTGTATGTGCGAAAGGGCAACTTTGGACAATGTCCGCACATAATTCTCCAGAATTCATATGAGCAAACGCCGAAAGTAAGGAGGACGAAGCGTTTGGCCACGGCCTGGTGTTTACATGTGTTAGCAGACGCCATGAATGAATAATTTATCAAATTATCAGGTGAGTGTCAGAGAAAGGGAACACAGAAGGCTGAGAGACGCCAGACTGCACTGTGTTGATGGTGTGGTAATCAGCATGCTATCACACAGCCTGTGTGTTTAGAGGTGTCACCACTAATTAAATCTTTCCAGCTTCAATTGTTGGTATTTTCTGACTGCCACTGCTATGAATTGTAAATAGCCTCAACACACTGCTAACATTGTGCATGCCTGTTGGTTGGATGGATGGATATTAGTTGGTTTTTGCACATACAGTTTGTAAAGGGTGTATATTTTTCCCCTCAAATGTTGTCCTGAATAAATAATTCCCTCAAGTTGAGAACTGTTCTTTATTTTGTTGGCTATGTAATTGGATAGTTGTATGATACGAAAATATCACCCACTATTTCTGCACTCTTTTGATGTATTATTCCAGGTCGTTTTGTTGTCCACAGAGGTAACTTTCCAACCGTCAAATTAGCCATTTGCCATTTCAAGTCAATATATTGAATATTGCTGTGTCTTTTCCCCTCACCAGGTATAATTTGTCATCTTTTGTGATTTCAGCACGGTCATGCAAATTTAATGAAAGAAATATCCACACAAATGACTTTCCATGAGTTATATTTTCCCTGGACACAAATGCTGTTTTGGTGTAGTGCCATTATTCAAGGTTTTGTGCTCATGATGAAAGACTGTGATATAGTCTTCAGAAAAATAAAAAACACACAACACTATTAAGACTCTTCATTCATCACTCTTTCGATTTCATTAACATGATACTCAGGCACATAAACACTTGTGTTCATTGTGCAGATGGTGTTCTGCAAACGCTTTGACGAGCAAGTGCAAAACAACACATCTATATAAAAAAGGGAACAAACGAAAAATGGCTTACAAGCAGCTGAGAACAGAGATTGTGGGTCAGAATCCAGAATACTAGGAAGCAATTAAAAAAACACAAGTATGCAAAGCATGCTTGCTGATGTTGTCCGTGGGAAATGAAGTGAAGGGAAGAGCATGCATACACTCCCTTTGTGTTATAAACAAAGTGATAATACCATGGTTGTGCTTCACCTGCATTTAATGTCTGTGCAGGAAGCCAGATATGCTAATATGACACGTATATGAGGAGTATGAACAATTGCTCAGCCAAGCCCTGCTCCCTTGGGGAGAGTGTGCTGTGGAGTGGTATTCCTAGATTTTCAACAAATAGTTCTGCAGCCAGGGTGCAGTGAGCATTCTGAAGTGGAGGGTAATTAAATGCAAAAATGGGATTAGTGCAGTGCTCTCCATTCCCTGTTTTCATGTGATTCTGACAACACGATACGGGCCGGCTAAAGCCAGGGATAAAGAGAACCGCTGTGTAGCACTGCAGCATAGATTACATAAGATTAGGACACACACATTTTTGCAAATAATTCTGCCCACTTCTTTTTTGATAAATTCTTCAAGCTATTTTTCACCGCACTTTATTGTATCTTGCTATTCAGTAAGTGTGTCCTATGGTGAAAATGACAGTAATGGCAGAGCACTTTTATGCTTAGACTGCACTCTCTAAGCTGGAGCCACCGTTTGTTGCTAGCCTTGATTTACAGAAAGGCACACAGAACAATGACATTGTCTTTTTTTCCTCTTTCACATTCAGCCCTAAATAACCTTCATACTGATGAGGACAAGAGTAATAATACATTAGCATGCAATTCCTTTATGATGAACCTTTTTCTTGTCACACATCAGAGACAACCTTCTGAGTTACTGAGAAAGCCTGTTGTGCCTGATAAGAACTCATACTGTGTGTATGTGTGTGCGTGTGTGTGTGTGTGTGTGTGTGTCTATCCTAGGAAGGGAAGGTTATCAACCCAAATGAAAAGTAGCCTCAAACATATTTCTTGATTAGATCATAATGTAATTGACACAGTTTCATCAAATACACAATGAAAATATGAGGTGGAAATTAGCCTTGCATGTGTTGTGCCAGTGCTCCCTTCACACTAATATCTAAACTAACAAGGTCAATAGTCATTATATGTGAATCGCAATGGTCAATCCTAACAATTCCAATTGCAGCCTTTTTCTATTTCACAGTCCGGCTGGCAGAACATGTCCATTCTCACCTGGCTTTCCTTGTACTCCTTATATCCGAGATGCAATAATAGTATTGCTCAACGGGGCCGCATACAAATGCTCATCCCCTCATCCATAAGCAGAAAAAAAAGACGGACGAACCGATGCAGTCTGTTGTCACAAAGTTTAAGGTTGACGGGCAATATTTGCTCCAGCAGGTGGAAAGGGGAATGGTAACAATGAATGTATGGCTATGAAAGGTGGAATTTCTTCCCTCCAGTTGTCTGATGCAGGCGAGAGGTTTGAAGTCATCAAAGCATATAATCAGTAATCAAAATCCACGCTGGCTGTAATAGCCTTTGCCTGCTGGTAGATTAAATTTGAATGTGCAATAATGACAAATTTTGAAAGCGTTTCACAGTGTTTAATCACCTTGGATAATTAAGATTACAGTCTTTTAATGTAAATGAAGGTATCCCTCTAGTTGCAGCTGAGACATAAGAAGTCATGGAAAATGGTAATAGTTTATTTACCTGTGTATGTTTTTATTATTAACCTTAACTAATCATTCTGCATGTGTGCTCATAAATGGCATTCACTAGTTGCACTTCATGTTATTACAACTTTGAATGTGATTTTTTTGCGCAAACAACTTTAACAACAACAACACAGCAGGGATTCTTGGGTAATACATATTGTACGTATGCCATGGGAACAGCATGTAGATGATAATCACTGATTATTGTGCAGTAAATTCCATTTTGCATTTATCATGGGCAGGGATGGACTGGGAGGGAAAAGTGGTGCTGGACTTTTTGACTCAGACAAGCCCACCTAAATATTGTTTCACATCTCACTGCTTCAGCGGTCTTACGTTGTATCGGCCCCATTTCGGGAAAACTCCTGCTGCCCCCAATGGCCAGTCCCACTATGTGTACATCGGGACTTGTCACTAAAGGAGTTTGCAGCAGACATTAGAGCCTGATTTGTCCCAACCCACTGAATTCAGAAAGGAATGTAATTTCTCTTTATTCCTTCATGCCAATTCTCCTGCTTCGCATTAATGAGGAAAACTCTTATACAATCTTTGATAATGTGACGTTACTGAGCTTTTTCAAGAAGGTGCACTTTGGAGATCATGTTACAAATGTTGACAAACTGAAAATGCTATTGCTTATAATCAATTTGGTAATATATTTTTTACAGAGTAAATGCAGGTTTTTAAATGAGGCTTGAGCCCAAAATTGATACAATACCACTGTCTAAAAATGAATTAGTCCTCGGCTCAGTCTGTATGAGAGCCAGTCTGCATCAAAGAAATGTGCAGATCTTCCCTTTGAAAACGATCATCTTGAGCTGAGCTTTCAGGTGACATAACACACATGCCCCTGAGTTCAGATTGTCCTCTTGGGTCACAGGACGCCCTCAGCTCATAGGCAGCAATAGCATCCAGCTGACTGTGTTTCTGAACTTGGCTGTCTCAACACAGTTCAGTTCTGTGCGGTTCTCTACTGTTAAAACCTTTCTTAAGTTTGAGTGAAGTATGCAGCAGTCTGGTGTATACCATTTGATCAAGAAAAAAAATGGACCACTGTGCACAATTATATGGCTGTAGTGGGAATGCACACGTGTTTCCTATTTTTAATGTAATTTAGAATGTGTGTTTTTTCACAATATGCAGCATTATGATGCACCAAATTTCAATCACATCAATTCATTTCAATCTGAGGGACACTGTGCTGAAAACGGATCTGGGCTGTCTCCCAAAAGCCTTAGACTCATTGCGTAAGCTGGTGGCATGACTCTAGGGATGGTAATATCCCTCTAAATAGCTGTCTTTTACTATTGAATGGATTGCTATGACATTTATGGTCCCCAATGGATAAATCCAAACAACTTTGGTTATCCCCTGACTTTTGCTTTAGCTCCACCAGAAGGTTGACATTTGTGGTTTTGAGTAAATTAAATGATTGCAATGAAATGTCCTCCTCAGGACAATCAGAAATATATTTGGTGATCGCTTAACGCTTCATCTAGTGCCATCATGAAGAATATTGGTTTATGAAGAATATCTGCAAAACAAATTAAATTCCCATCAGCCATCTTCTCCTTAAAGGGTCAGGTAGATCAGACAATTAAAATCTCATAAAACCTGTGTGATCGGAAACACACTAAACACACGACATATACCAACACTGAAACAATTACATTACATTTTGGGAGTGGAGAAAATAAGCTCCACAAAAGTGCTAATTAGCAAAGGCTAGCACGCTAACAAGCTAAACTAAAACAGCCGACGTGGTATAAATTATAGCTGCTAAACAAAAAAGCCACACTGTGTTTCATGCAGCTGGTTGGTTTGTAAATTTATAGGGCTTTTCTGCGTGTGTTTACAAGTTCCTCTCACACCGGCTCACTGCCCTGTGGATCTGGCAGCTACAATTTAAATTTAGTAAATGTGATTCATAGCACTAGAGGCAAACAATTACTGTGCATCCTGAGCTTCTCTGTAGGAATTGGAAAAGATCTGATGAAGAAACTTCAACCCCCGTGTGCCAAGGTCAATCTAAAACAGGCTGAGCAGTACTTCCTGGAGGGCAATACTGCAGTGCTCTTTCCAATAAAAAGCTTGAATTAAAAACCAATTCAGGCAGCCACAATTGCATCCTCCCACGTTATCAGCTGTCTGATGTGGTGAGTGACCCTGTGGTCCTCACCCTGGCCACAGAGACCATCGATCCTACCACCACCGTGATCGGCAGAGGGAAGGAAGCGCTTCTCCGGCTGCTGCTGTGGTTATTGCCATTGCGTCCCTCAGAGGAGAGCTTTAATGAGCTATGAGGACAATAAAGCTGTGATACGTACACACACACGCACGCGCATACACACGCAGATTCACACACACACACACACACACACACACACACACAAACAAACATTGACTACTGCCGATGATACTATATGAGTCACCAGAGAGAAGAAATCCTTTGTAGTCAATGGGTAATGAAGCTGTGGCAGAGATCAAATTGAGAGGCAGAGAGACTAACTGTAAGCCTCTGAAATCCAGAAAAGCAGTGGACTGTTGCACTCAGTCCTTCTTCTGATTGGGGGGGACAGGGGGTGGGCTGTATTTTTAGCTGAGCCTTTTTTATTTGGGTTTTCAGTAAAAAACTGCCCACTAGACATATCAGCTCTTACTAATCAGACATCCTGAGGTGGTTGGAAAAAGATCAACACAGCAGTTTAATACATAAAATATTTATTTCCACCACAGACTGCAACTACACCTCAAATATTATATATGATGACAGGGACCAAGAAACAGCTTGAAAAATGTACTGTAGCGCAGTCAGGAGGATGCTGTCAAACTGTGGTCGCTAATGAGGACCTGCTGCACCTCTGTTTTAACTCCTTGTCACTTATTGTTTAAGTAAAAAACACTGTACTGAAGTGCAGACATGCAACCTGTTATACCAAGGAAATCAGAAATTGTTGCAGAATTATGTAGGAGATTGAAATTCTCCTCCAGACATATTTTAAGACTTAAAAATAAAGATTTACAAAGTGAGAAAATGTCAAAAAATCCTGTTTGTGCGTATATGTTGAAAACTCAGATTTAAAGGTCCCATATTGTCTCTTTTTTATTATAAAGCAGGTCAAGATGTTACATAAATACAGTAAAAATATCAAAACCCTCAATCCAGAAATGCACACAGCCTGTATTCAGAAACTGTGCCTTTAAACGAGCCATTGGAATTTCTGTACAGTTGTGATGTCACAACTTTACAATATATAGAAAGTGCTGCCACAGTGCTGTTACAGTCATTCCCCGGCTGCCATGACAATTAAGAGACACAGAGAATGCAGATGCAGAAGATTAAACATTAAAGCATGTATAGTTAGCATGATCTAGTTGCAACCCAGGCTACAAATACGAACTTGAAAATGAGAATGATATTGGACCTTGAAGGTGAGCATAAAGAAAAATGCAGCAGATTAGTGTAAAAATAAAAAGCCAAAAAAAGGATTATAGTGTCAAACTGACACATCCAAAAAAGGATCAAGGAGAAAACACACATTATTTGAGTGGTTTAGCTTTTAATAATAGTTGTCCCACTCCGGCTTTATCACATCCCTTGGTTGGTTTGTTTTAGTACAACTTTCACACCAGCCAACAAACCAAACCAGAAGAGCCCACACGCACACACACACACACACACACACACACACACAGAGTTTTGATGTGAAAGCGGAAAGATCTTAACGTGAACTGGCTTTACCATTAATTTAAACTGCACAGCCTCATATCATGACAACTAATGGCTGGGAATACTGCCCAGTACGAGCACACAAGCATTTTAATAATACACGTAATAGATGCATTAGATATAGTGCATTGCTAAATGAGAGAAATGCTCTGATGTTCATCATGTTCAAGCTCAGAATGCTCATTGCTCTGAGTGCAGTGTGGTTACAGCCCAGGCTGGAGTATAATAATGAATTAGGGAGCCTTCAGCACTGCAGTGTTAAAACTGCAAGCCAATGTTGAACTCTCAGACAGATGCAACCACAGAAGCTAATTCAAGGAGAAACAGGTGTTTCATTCAAACAATTCAAACATGGAATTCAAGTTGATTGGAATATTTCATAATCATGGATGGGAACAGCAAAGTGGTGATGATGATTTATAAGGAGCAGTTTGCTAAATACTTTCATTGGAACACACTCGAGTGCTATATCAAAGGTTAATTAGGCAGACATGGATGCCTGCCATCATAATGAACCCATTAAGCATGTCTGGATAATTATTGTGTTGTGTTGTCTTAGCTTTGGTTAATTCCTTCAGATGAATTAACAAGCATTCGGCTTTCATGTGAGTCATGTGCATGCTCTGTGGAGAGGTGGCGAGCTGGCCAGATCGAGACGTTTTGATGTGGAAGTTGTCAGGGTTCATTTATCTATCAACGGATCAGTTTCCCCGCTGCACATTTGACAGGCTTTAAAGGGCAACAGAAAGGTACAACTAACTGATCACGTAGTTCAAAACAATAACACAGCTTGTTGTGATGGAATTGTATCACCAAGTAAAACCGATGGATTAGATGAAGACCTACTGAGGCTTTAGGGTTCAAAACTTTTTGATGCACTTTGCTAAGTGAGAAGAACAGTGTCAGACCTCAGATATTCACAGAAATGTGTCAATACTTCTTTTTAAAACATTTACAAATTAAGCTTTGTTGTAATTTTAAATGCAACCTATTTTAGGAATAAATTATAATGACAATTTAATTAGCAATACTTTTTGGCCTATACTTTACAAATCTTATGGTGTAACAGGTGTTAATTGATGTGTGAAAGGGTTAAAAGCCAGAGCAAAGTTATTACGTTGGTATGATCCTACACACACACACCTGGGTCCCAGGGTGAGAAGATTTGAAACATCCTCTGTGGCATTGCTGTCTGGATGCGAAACCGCCTACTTTGTTAAACAATGCCGTCACCGCCCCACCACCAACCTCTAACCCCGCAGCGTCACATAACAACAACAGTGCAGCTGCGAGACAGGAGAGAGATGGACCCATAGACTGTTTACTGAACTGGACTCTGAGCGGCTGCATGTGAATGAATTAGGATATAATTAAGATATTTCTCCCTTTTCACTGATGGTCTGAATAAGGTGGTGTCCACACGAGAACACACTTTTGTGTAAACGTACATTTTTAATGCACGTTAGGCCGACCATCCACACGCAGCCAGCGTTATCGGAGCCTGAAAACTGTCTTTTTGTGACCAGGTCCCAGGGTGGGAAAATTTGAGAACACCCCCCTTGGCGTTGTTGTCTGGCCAGGGCCTAAGTCACTAAATTGGTTGCTAGTCTCTTTTTATAAATAAAGTTGCCAAGAAGGTGTGAAAAGTCTCTTAATGTAGTGAGAAAGTGCCCGCCTAGTGCTTTGGGACGGGGAAGGGGCTCACAGCAGCACCCTCTGCACGTTGAGGACACTAACTGCAGAGGGATTGGTGCATCAGAGTCCAAAACACCACAAAAGTCTCCACATCCAGGCCTGGCATGTGTATTACAGCATTTTTGGCGGTTTCACTGGTTTCGTGAAGGACAGAAAAAAAAGGTCACTTTCGATCGTGTGGACGTACCCTAAGTCTCACTTGGACATGGGATGGGACCCTCCTGGGTGTGTGTTTTTGACCCAACCATCCATCCCTAAGTGGAGTTTTGGGCTTGTTATACTAGGCTCTAAACGTGTTATAGTAATGTTGTGTGGTTTGCAGAAATGTACAATGCCAACAGTTTTTCTGGTGACCAGGCTGTGAATATTGTTTGAATCTTGTTGGCCTGTCGGGTAACGAATTAAAAATGTTTTTTTTTTAGTGAAAGAAAAAATAACAACATTTCTCCTCTTCCAGCTTCTCTGTACTCCATGAAATGACCTCCAAAAAATAGGCACGTCATTCCTTTCTTTCAGGATGAAAAATACAATAACATTTTCTGCTGTTCTTCAAACATGACAATGTCTCCTGATTCAAGTGGTCTCCAAAACTCCAGTTTGTATCTTCTCCACATCTTTTCAGCTGACAAATGCCACTGCAGCATTTATACTGACATTTTCTGAGATGTCATGAGGTGTCTGTCTGATGGAACTCTGTCTGCACATATAGCTGGTGTTAACACTTCTACTAGAATACTTAACCGGAAAGAAAAATGAGCTCCTACATGCATGTTACAAAAACAAGTCTGTGTTCTTAACTTGTATCAGCAATTAGGTCTAAAACATCTTCTGTTTTGTATGTGTCTGTTTTAGTCATAGACTGTATAAAAAATGGCCCGTTCTCTCAACTTGATCCAATCATATTCGCCTCAGGGAGCCGCCATCTTGTTGGACTTTGACTCCTCCTCATTTCCTCTTACCAAAAAAGGGCATTGATGTGACGTTGGGGGGAAGGAGATACGTCCGTATGGGTGACGTTTACAGAATTAGCCACATTAGCTCACACTAGCTTCACCGCTGAGAAGCTAGGCTAACAGAACACGTTACTAGATAAACGGAATTGGGAGTCCCGTGTCTCTAGCAGAAATTACACCGGCTCTGGGAGTGAAGTGCAGGCGGCCAGCATTTATGATCTATGATTTAAACTGATATTAAACACAGTACCATGCCCATGGACTGTAAAACACAGACCCTCACGGCCTGAATCCTCCCGGTGCTCCAGATTAGAATCTAGTGTAAGGACCATCAATATTGTAAGTCATAGTGCAAGTGCGGCTATTTAATTAGCATAACAAATGTAAACATGTGTTCCTAAACCATCTGTTTGTACAGTTGATTGAAGAGCAAACCATCTTGTCACTTATGGAAAACACCACCTGACGAATGACCGCAGTCCAGGTCATGATGACGGAGTTAGCATGCTAATCCTGACAATTAGCCTCCAAGGAGAAGTGAGGGCCAGAGGCAAGCTGTCACTCAAGGGGCCACGGCATCAATTATTCCTAAACTTTAATCTTCAATAAAATAAAAACTAGCTTGTTACAAAACAATTCACCCTCTTAAGTGTTGTCATGGAGATATGACTTAAACATACAGATGAGAATGCTTTTTTGTGAATTAAGCCCTAAACAGGTTTAATTCTGCTGTGAAAATGGCCTGTTTAACATGGGGGTCAATGAGAAACTGCTCTATTGTGCACACTACTCCTAGTGGACATTCTGCAGTTTTGGCACTTCCGTATTGTGCACAAAATGTTCTCCCCACAAAATAAAACAAGTAACAAGGAAAAGATTGACAGTGAGCAGCAGCAGAACTATCCAGACAATGAAAACTGAACTACTGAGAGTATAGTGTCTCTGTTCCAATTGCCCATCATGCTGCAAGGACATAAACTGTGGACTGTTTTGGTTAGATTCTGTTGCCTCTGTTTGTGCACGGGTTTGACAATTTTCAAACCAAAACTGAAAGCACTGATCCAGCAAGATGGCTGGACCGGTAATGAGATAATATATAATTTGCTGTTTTTTTGAAAAAAATATTAGAACTCCAAGCACTTCAAACTGTTGTTTGCCTCCTACTTTTGCACATTTAACAAGTGGAAACACTTGACAGTTTAACATAATAAGGAGGATAGTACCATCAGGCATACACTCACTTTAAAGTTGGACTGGTCTGAGAGCTTGCTTATTACTTTTAGGCACTGTAGGGCAGTGTGAGTAGAGCCCTTTTCATGCACTGCAAACCTGAAGGGTGATTCACAATAAAAGGCCAATTATATTCCAATATTAACTTCCAGATCTACAAACTTTTATTGGTCACACAGACTCACAAACTGTTCCATCATATCTTATTGAGGTCCACTTGGACTGCCATTCCAGCATGTGCATTTCTCCATCTAATCTAGAGGGTGGCAGGTTGTGCTGAGGTCGTTGTATTGCATAAAACATGGTGGATTTCCTCTGTTATCGCTCTGTGCTCTAACTTTCTTTTGAATTAAACTTTGCTTTTACTGTCCACATCCAATTTTTTCTTTCTTTCTTTTTTGTACTCTTCACCCTCTCCTCCTTCTACTTGGAAAACTGGTTAGAGGTGCAAACTGGTGCATACGCCACCTACTGGACCGGAGAGTGGCACAACTGGAGTATGTGCACAAGGCGTGCTTGCTATGCTTAAAGTCTGCAGGGTCACTTTTTGGGGCTGCACAAGGTCAGTTCATCCTTGTGGACATAGGCAGATGACGACAAGATGATGACACTTAAGTCAAGTGGACCTAGACGAAGCCCAGCGGAAGCAGTAGTATGAATTCAGCTTAAGACGGCAACGGAAATGTACTGAAGAGACAACGAGATTTTAGAACTTCTGTCAGTAAGAGCTAACCAATCATCAGGCATATTCAAGGAATAGCAGGAGAGTTAGTTGTTTATGACCAAATTATGCTCTGGCTACGTGACTGTGGTGTAATTTGCGTCATGTCCTGCTGCCTGTTATGTGCTACATGTGAGAAAGGGAAACTTTGGTTTGATGTCCGGACCTGATTCGAAGACATTGTCCTGGAGAACAGGTTAGGATGACAATGTCAATTAGGTAAACAAGTATGGCTATTTTGAGTTAAAAAGTAAATCATTTTGCCTCGATTTCACAGAGCAACCACACCTCCAACGGGCTGCTGTTTGTTGAAACTCATTTGAATTTTAGAATTTGTTTTATACCGGGAGAAAAGGTTTACTGGTTAACTATTCTCTCTTGTCTCAAGACAAATGGACTCAGCATTCTCCATGGACATTATACCCCAGAAAAACTACATGACACTGTACAACAAAAGAGAAGCGGAAAAACTCCTATTGAGATGCTACAAAAGTCATTAAAACTTTTAGTCAAGTTTAAATATTTAAGTATGATTAGTCACATTTTCTTCCTCATTTGCCTGTTGATTGGTCATGGGTGGAGTGAAGATTTCTGTCACAATGAATGATTAGAGCAAAATGTTGATTTATCAACACCCTTTTGGGTGGGGTGCCTGAACTTAACCTTGTGTATAACTCCTGCAGTTTTGACAAAATTCTTTGCCGGTAGAGACTTTTGCAAAATTGCACCCGGACATAATTTCTTTCTGAGTAATTTCCATTTTATTAAATGTTTTGAGAGTGAGCGGCTTGTGAAATTAAGTCTAAGGGATGCAGAGTAATGAAAACAAGTGTTAAGAGAAACAACTGTCCAGATCTTTTTATGCAGAACCACAGTAAAAAAAAAAAGTGACAGATAAAGCCGAGTGATCATGGCAGAGGTCACTGACTCTCCCCACTACTTATTCATGTGAGTTAGTGGGTTAGTGAGCGACAGCAGTTCAATGGTCTCTCATTTGCTCAACAAAAGTCATATCACTAACAGCCAGAATGTTAGCAGATCTGCCAGAGTGGCTGTGCACGGGGTGTGTCACTGCCGTCCCACTAAAGTAAGTATTCTTGCTGGGGGTGTGAAGTGTCATTCCCTTCCCTAAAGATGCATTAACACTGTGGCTAGGAGTGGCACACACATCTGCAATGCAACCTTCTATAATAACTTGCTAATTAAAAAATGGCATGCACAATTAGAGCTCAAAATTCATGATCCAATAAAGTCAGAGGGCAAAGGACACATATATTATCCACAGAGTAATTATGATGATGAGAAAAGGCCAGCATTTTAATACAGTTGAGGTGGTAGTGCATTAATGTCAGAAATGATATATTCTATTCTCCATATGGGAGGGTAGAAGGCTTTCTATCATGTTTTTTTTTTCACCTCAAAGTAAGCCACAATAAAATCAAAGCTGTGATAATGTGAAGTACAGGCAAGCTATGATATTTGTCAAAACAACTCAGCGGAGAAGCCAAATCCATGAGGAAACAATCTCGATTGGATTGATAGCATGGGCAATCAATGAAAGGCTGGGACAAGAGTTTGTTTGGTGAAGTAACCAAGGAAATTCATTGTTTCCTGCTCTCAGAGACTCTAGAAAGGCACACACAATGTTTCCAATTGGGCAAACACAAACTATTCATCTTGAATAGATTTAGTGTGAGGGAATTGGCTGCAGGTATGTGATCGTCCTGAAATTGCTTTGTTTTGAGGGTGTATTTCCCAATGGCTTACACACCTCAGCCCATGCACGAGTTGTGAAGTGTTTTGCATCAAAGATGTGAGAACTGCACTGATTTAAAATAAAACAGTATCATACTGAAATGAGGAAAAAATGCATTCTACATCAGTTTACTTTTCTTAACCCCTATTTGTTTTGCATTTTAGGGTTAAAATTGTGTTCACAATCACTCCTGCAAGAAGTGGTAATATCTATATTCTTCTACAGCTTTGACTGGGTATATTTATATGCACATGAAAGTTTTTTCTGTTGCTGTCGATTGAAATGATATTGTACTGAGAGAAAGAGGTTATGTTACGTGTTGAAACTCAACAATAAAGTGACAGAAAGTAGATCTTAAAGTCCCTCTTACTCCCTCAGCAATTTAACCCAAACCCCTTCAACCCTGCTCCTGAGATGCGCACAAAGAACAATTTGAGAAGCCAATATTGGAAACTGTTTGGAAAAAGGCCGGCAGTGATTGAATGAATCATCTGTCACTGCTGTATATGGTGAACCAAGATTTTACCAGAGCCACTTGTACTAACCTTTACCAGTCAAGGTCAAGGTCGGTAACTTTCTATGAAAAATGTTGTTTTTTATATTTGCTGAAACTGTCATCATATCCTGACAGCACAATGAGACAGATGATCTGTGAAAAACACCACGTAGCTTTGCCTCCAGCTGCTGCTCCCTGAGTGCTGACGATGGCATCTGCAATATTCTCTCTCCTTCGATCACTAGGCAGCGATGATCAAATATGAATCAAGACGTTACTGTATTGCTTATGTCTCACATAAGGTGTTTTCAAACACTGACTTCAGATATATTTCCATTAATAGGCTGTAATCTGAGGTGATCAGCTTCATAGATATGGGTAGGAATGTGCCTGCTATACCTAGTAGTAAGTTCAGAAGGCTGTTAACATATATCCACATGGTAACGATCGCCATTTGAACCAAAACTAGACCTAACTAACACTTCATGGTAAGGTTTAGACCATAAAACTATGTGGTTAGGTTTAAGCAATAAAACTGCATGGTGAGGTTTAGGAAAAGATTGTGGTGTGGGTTAAAATACTAAAGAACAGAATGTAAGAAAGTTAACTTGAAATGTTATTGTTTCACATGTGACTGGAACTTGTGTCTAGTGAAAGTCCTGGGTGTGTGTGACCCACCCACCACCCCAACCCTCCTCCTTAGGTTTAGTTCTTTTAATACTTCCTGCTGTCATGCTACGTCATCATCCAGTGCCATGGTTAAGTATCTTAGAGCGACGCTGATGGCTAATCCAGTTCCCTCTAACAATATGCAATACAATAAATCATAATAGTCTACTCAGACAACTAGGAGGTATAGCAGGTCAAATAAGTCAAATCGGCTGTTTCAGAAACATATTGTTTAGCTGTAAAATGAGAAAGTTGGATGGGGCTTGGTTTTGGCTTGACTTTATCACAAACCTTTTCATTTCACAACAGTACACTGAAATATGTTTCTCTGCTGCGGTGGAATCCAGCAGATGCGATTAGAAGCATCTGGTGGAGGTAGAGTGACATGATTTTTTATTTAAAAAAAAAAATTAACATTAATAATTATTTATTTTAATCTAATTAATTATCTTCCTAGAATAACATTTTCAATTCAATTCATTTTTATTTATAGAGTCTAATCATAACAAAAGTTATCTCCGGACACTTTACAGAGTAGGTATAGACCACTCTCTATGACTTATTTATGATTTACATAGACCCAACAAGTCCTCAGTAGAGTACAGTGGCAATGAAAACCTTCCCTATTACAGGCAGGAACGTGGGACAGACCCAGCTCTGTGGAGGACGGACATCTGTCTTGACCGGTTGGTAGGAAGAAAAGGAGAGAGAAAGAGAGAAAAGACGGGCCGATGGATAGAGAGAGACAAACAGACACACTTCCAGAGATGCAAGCAACCAAAGAGTAACAGTAACTATAATAATATCTATAGTAATGTGAATATGACTTGTATGTTATTGCAGTTAATACAGCAGAATAGTAGAAACAAGCACAGCTAAGGTGATAGAATATGACAATGATAATAATTATGGAAGCAAACATGATCAATGATGGGTAGTGGCAATAGCAGCTACGATACAGCGAGACATACCACTGATGGTGTTTTTATGGCTACAAATTTCATAATTTATTAGACTAGTGATAGTATATGAGTAACAGTGATAATAACAGCAGGAAGCGTCATGCAGGACCACGGCAGCAGGCACCACCCACTCAGCAGAGACCTGAGAGACAACAAAGCACAAACAACTCCGGGGAAGAAGTTGAATTGGTAACATTCATTGATGAGACATGATTGATACAGACAGAGAGGAGAGAAGCTCAGAGTATCTGGAAAAGTAGTATCCCCCGGCAGACTAGGCCTATAACAGCACCATTAAGCAGAACAAAATCCTTTAAAAAATAACAATATTGTTAAGGGATTGTAAGCCCTAGCTGTAAGCTTCATCAAAGAGGAAAGTTTTAAGTTTACTCTTAATTATGGGGACAGTGTCTGCCTCCCGAATAACACTTGGGAGTTTGTTCCAAGTAGCTTGGTAGCTGAAGGCTCTGCCACCCATTCTACTTTTGGAGACTCTAGGAACGACAAGTAGCCCTGCATTCTCAGAGCACAGCGATCTAGTCGGGTAATACGGTACTATGAGCTCTTTAAGATAAGACGGAGCCTGACTAATAAGAGCTATGTAGGAGAAGGATTTTAAATTATATTCTAGATTTTACAGGTAGCCAGTGCAAAGAAGCTAAAACAGGAGAAATATGTTCTCTTTGATTTGAAGTGCGTCTTGCTCGCCAACACATTCATTCATTAATTCAATGTCGGGGTCGCGGGGGGCTGGAGCCTCGCGGGGGGCTGGAGCCTGCTAGAAGTATAAAAGAATCGTGTACCCCCCCCTGGCCACCACGTTTAAAAGCGATAGCTTGGCATCACAAATCACCTGTACATTTATCGAGTGGTAGTTTTTGCGATTGATGAATGCGTAATCATTCATGGATGGTGCCTTCAGACGCACATGAGTACAATCAATTGCTCCAACCACAATTTTTATTTTTTTTAAGAATCTGTTTTGATCTGTTCTTAATATGTGACTGCTTATGCTTAATGACAGCTGAGGTTTGTTCATTATTTTCAGACAGATTTTGCTGTGCTGCACCACAAATCCACAGACTCAAATGTGCGTACACGATCTCAGACCAGACGTGAGATTTGATCGTAGCTCCCGCTCACGTCCAAATTGATAAATGCCGACGTTTGCCAGGAAATGGTCGTACGCACGTTTTTCTGCCGTACGTTCGTTTGATAAATGAGGGCCAATGTTCCTAATTTTCGCAAATTTTGCCTCGTGATATTTGGGCAGCCATTCACATCCCCCCTCTGTCCTCTCTAATGCCATTTTTATAATAATGTAAACAACATTCTGTAAACCACTTTTGTAAACAAAGGCCCTTGGAAATGTCTGCTGTGGAACTTATCTTTGACTATAATTACATTCTATATCACATCCTAACCTGAAGGCAGGCACAACCGCATGACTGACTAATACATGTGACACTCACAATTCCTGTTATTTTGAGTTAAATGATATTGCTTAAAAAATTGACCTGATTAGCCCGACAAGTCAGATCCATGAAATGCTTCTAGCCATTGGATCTCATAGGTGGCTAGTTCTTCTTAAAAGTGATAATCAGACTTCCTAAGATATTGTGTGTGCATTGTAAATTGGAATAAGTTCACTTTACTTGAAAAAGAAAAGTCAGGAAACCGATTGCCTCAAAATCTCAAAGTAAAGTAGCTAATTCATTGACGGAGTTATAGCTGAAATCAACTGTGTTTAGACAACTCAGATAGTGGCAGTAAACTTGAGTGACGCTAACTCAAAAACATTAGTTAGGTTGGCGATAAAATGTCAATTTTGACTCCTTAAACTTGTGAGTTATGTTAATTAAGCAGTAACCGTGAAAATAATTTATCCTTACAAGTTTAAACGTTTACATTACTAGCAAAATATCAGGATATCTGATTGCCTTGATATGTTAAGTAACCTGAAAAAAAAAGTCATACGTTATTGAAATGAAGAGACAACAGACAACAGTTTGAATGTAAAGGTTTAATAATTACATTTTTTTGTTCTGAACACAAATATATTGGGTCCAGGCTGAAAACTACTCACGTTAACCTCAAATACAGGGGTTCCCAAGTGTGGTAACATACTTTAACACTAACCTGGAAACAAATTTTTCCATAGACTTTTTCCATAGAGACAAATCATGCGTGACTTTTTATAGGGCCTTCAATCTAATATTGAATCCCTAAAACAGCCTCAGTCATTAAAACTTTGAGAATCTCTGCTTAAATGTCTCTGTCGACTATGGTGTGAAACAAGATATGGATAAACTTAATTGTCAATTACAGGGCCTAACATTTATCATAACGTCAATAAAGTGACCAGCCAATGTAGCTCAACTCTGTTTCCAATCCACCTATAGCATGACTGCAAAATAAGAGCACTATTTCAACTGAATGTGCAACTGTAATCCTGATGTTTAAGACAGTTCCCGCTGATACATGCTCAGAGCGTTCTGATTTAAATTCTTAGTGGATTCACTTAGAGCTGCACAAGAGGTTGACTTTCAACAGATATTAAGTCTAAGATAACTGGCTGAAGAGCCTGATGCTAGTAATTAATATCACCACAATCATGTCAGCATTTAAGGGAAAAAGAAAAACTAAAAGGAAAGAAGGTGTTCATGTTTCTCCTCATGAAGTCTAAAAGTGCAACAAGGCTCCCTCCCACAAAAAAGAGTCAAACAAGAAGTGAATATCACTTGTCCAATAAGGGTAAAGGTATCAACGTGACCCACAATGTCACATTCACATCGTGAACACATTCACTTATTGCATCAGAAGAGTTTGAATCGATTGTATTTTTGGTTTTAGGGGTTTACGTCCAAGTGAGAGAAGCACCCTTTGGATGAAGTCAAAGGTGTTCTTCAGTTGGTGAAGGTACTCCATATTCAGAGCGAAAGTAAGTCCAAGGAGCAAGCAAGTGGCATGTGGAACATTTCCAAGGTCACCCATGACAATTATTCCTTCCAAAATAACTGCAGTACCTGAAGACTCAAGGTGCAGTGAGTCAGAGGAGGCATGTCTGTCCTCAGGAACGATGGTCAGGATTCCAATAGGGGGGTGAGACATGTCTGGGTCCTCGCTCTCCTAACAACACTAACACCACAATTACATATCAGATGCCACCTTGAATGTCTATGGCAGAAAAACAAACGACAGCCACTAAAAGTACAATGTAACACTTTTCATCACTGCGACTTCTGGGCAATGTACTCGCTACTTCCACCGGAGGCTGATAAGTAAAATTCCAGTGTAGTACAGGAATGTGAAACTCTTCCGGTTTGCAGGTGTCACACCTATGGCAGTCCACTCATCAGCCTGCTGTGACAGTATCTTTTTTTACAACACATTCGGTCTATGTAATGAAAGTATGTCCAAATGTCGTTTCTTCTTTTTCTCCCAAAGACGACCCCCGGCTGGCCGGCCATCGGTCCCTTTCTCGGTGTCAGACTTTGTTCTCATTGTTCTTTGTTAGTTGACGTTAACGCTAACCCACAGCGGCTGCAGCTTCTGAATCAAAATAACGCTACGTGTGGCGCTTGAGAAGGTGACATCACCCAGGCGTAACAATTATAATGAGAGGTTATTGCGCCTTGTTTTGGTCAACGAAAATGTAGAGACATTTTGGCATAATTTTTATTTTTGTAAACCACATTTCGTCTCGTTTTTTTTCGTCAACAACATTGCATTATATATTTAATTATAGTTATCGTCACATGACCAGCATTTACGTTGCGTCTCATCAGTCTTCCTCATGTGATAAAGGTCCGTTGACGACAATGTTTCGTCATCATTTTCGTTGACGAAAGCAACACTACACATATCAAACCCTTATGTTACATTACATTATAAATATGTATACTGCGTGTTTTCATTTCTCTTTTCTTTCAAGAGTAGTTAAAATACCTGACGCTGGGAAATAAGTTCTCTAATCTACTATCACAATTCGCGAGGACTGAATGCTGTATTGTTTCATTCTTCCTATGAAATGGAGGCATGGAGATATCAGCGTCTGATTAGGTGTCAATCACAGTGTGACGCTGATGACTAGAAACCAGTTGGAATAGGCATACTTGCATTCACCTCTTTTGTGTAATCACACTCCAAAGTGATTCATATAGGTTTCTAATCTTCCAATCTCCATACACAACATTTAATTTGAATGCAGAATCTGCAGGCAACAGGACTCATTTTTGTATATTTGTAGTCCAATTAGTACTGACAGTATGTGTGAGCAGGCTTTGGTTGAATGCCCGTAAACATACTGTGTGGAGAGCAAAAGAGGTGGAGTGCATTGCCCTAAATGCAATCTCAGAACCCATTAGCTATCGTCTGGCAATAATTTAGCTTTTGACTAACTTTTTATCTGTTTATCTGTGTATAGGGACGTCATCTCTCAACTCCAACTCCATTCTCGTGCCTAAACTTGCTATTCTAACCTAGCCATGAAAAATGGAAATTTTGGCCTGGATAGAGGCTGGTCACACTGAAACCTCAGAAATAAAGACAGATTGTCGATGGGCTCTGAGATTGATTCTGATTGTCTTTCTGACCCAAGATGACATTGTTCACAGACCATTCTAGAGATAACCAACAGTATCACAGAGGTAAGAGAAGGTGTTTGGCAAAAATGCAATGGTCAAATTGCTGTGTCAGCTGTGACTCAAGTAAATCTTGTGTTTCTTTTGGTACCAAGAGAATCAAGATAACATCATGCCAGAATATAGTTAAATTCAACAGTAAAGGTCAATTCACATTCCCGACATCCTTTAGCTATTCACTAGGTATCCAGGTTAATTCAGCTTAGTTAAAGCCACCCCAAAGACACCATATTAACTTGGATACTAGTTTGCATTTATAGCAATCCACACTAATGACCTTACAGTACAGAGCCCAGGGTGTCCAGATTCTCATTCCACTGGGATGAATTCCAGACATGTGACTTGACTCAGGTAACAGCTGTCAGATCATTTCCCTGATGGCAGGTTACCTACAGATGCCAACAGAGAAATATGCCCTGTCTCTAAGCATGGTCTGTGGGCAGTAACACTCTGATGTTGAGGTCTGAATAAAAACAGCTCCGACAAAGACTTTCCTTTTTTTCTAACAAAGAAACATGCAGCCTGGGGGCTGAGACCTTGTTATTTTGTCAGAACTAAATCAACCTTGCTGGTGTGAGTTCACAAGATGACTTTCAAAGCCATGACTCAAACATTTAATTTCTTGTATGTCGGGATCAAGAGTAGCAGATAATTCGCTGTCTTCAGAATCACGTCCGTAAAATAACATTAGAACATTAAATTCCCACAGCACTCAAGCTTGGATAACTTGTCTCTGAGAAGGTCAAAGTGGTCAGTGTGTTCAATACCAAATTAAGGAAAATTCTTGAAGGTATCACATTTCACCTCTCATCTCCTCTGAAACTGATTTCTTGTCTTCCTTTCAGCTGCCTGGTTGGAGCTGAAGAACTGTCTGAGTTTGAAATCGTCATCTCAGGGAAGATAATGGGAAACCCATGGGAGTCCTGCCAAAGCCCGTAGACAATGCAGTCTGCGCCTCACAAGTCAACATATAGCTGTTGCTTTACCGCACGGTTGTGATGAAAAGAACGCCGAGCCGGAAGGCAAAGCTCTCGATCTACGACTCAATCTTCGTTCCTACCCTCACCTTTGGTCATGACCGAAAGAACGAGGTCGCAGGTTCAAGCGGCCGACATGAGTTTTCTCAGGAGGGTGGCTGGAGTCTCCCTTAGAGATAGGGTGAGAAGTTCACTTGGACTAGAGCCGCTGCTCCTTTGCGTTGAAAGGAGCCAGTTGAGGTGGTTCGGGCATCTGGTAAGGATGCTCCCTAGGCAGGTGTTCCAGGCACGTCCAGCTGGAAGGAGGCCTCGGAGAAGTCCCAAGACCATGTGGAGGGATTATATCTCTACACTGGCCTGGGAACGCCTCAGGATCCCCTGCTGGAGCTGCTATCCCCGCGACCCGACTCTGGATAAGCGATTGAAGATGAGTGAGTGAGTGAGTGAGTGAGTGAGTGTGTCTGTTAAAGAGCAAAAGCCTCTCTATGCTGCATTTTAAACATGCAAATACAAGGTTTTTGTCTACTGTGATCAAAGAGGAAGATATATTGATATCTTGACAGAGGCTTTAATAGGCCACTTGGCAAAACTTAACTGGAACCCCTCACCCTAACCCAGTTTTAAAAAGTCCAAAAATGCATCAAAAATAATGCTTGGTCTTAATAGTGTGAGTAATAAATAAAGTGCATTGATTTGTGAGTAATTCCCCAGTGGGTGTGGGAGAAGGAGTGGATATGTTTAAGCTTATTGGATGATGCAAGCTAAAGGAGTTCTGCCTTCTTGTTGCGAATGAAAGCGAAGGAGGGGTAATTCATCAATGAAGTCGTCTTCCTGATTGAACTTTCACTAAGCCTACTATAACGGTGTGAGGGTATTCAGGGGCGGATTTTCCTTTTAAGCACTTAGATGGTGTTCTTATCCAGAGTTTTACAATTAGAATTACAATTAGAGAGAGCAGATTCCGGTCCAACGTCTTACTCAAGCACACTGCTGATGACTGACTGATGACAGGCCTTCTCGGCTCCCACAGAGATTGAACCTGCGACCTTCTGCTTATGAGCCGGTCTCTCTGAACACTGAAGCACCCTGCAGAGTAAAGTAAAGGAGTATGCCTGATAGCGAAACCACTTAATTCAACCTTTCATATCATTCCCATCCTTCACACATACAACTCAGCTGAGGCTGATTTGATAGAATACTGCCTGGCTCATTTTGTTGCAAGAAGTTTCAGGGACCCCAACAACCCTCCCCCATCCCTGCTCTACATTGTTTTTGTACTCTAATCAGCCAGATATTTCAACATTCATGACTTATTCATTGCATAAACAAACACAAGTCCAAACAGCTGCTTAGCAAAGGCTACCCAAAGACTTCCTGCTCCAACTCCCTTTACAGTCATCATTGCTCGCTTAATTGGTAATCCTATCTCCAAGTGTCACTTGGACAAGTTCAAGATTCAAATCTACAATTAGCCTATGACTGTGCACAGTGGATATAGTAAATCTTGCTGTCGTGAGACATGAAAGAGCTCCAGATATCACTGCCAGCAAGGTCAGTGTGACGTTCCAATACTCTCACTCCCTTAACACAGCAATACCAGGTAGGAGCTGAACACCAACTGAAGCTTTCCAACTCTCTCCCTAGCATGAAAAAGAGACATAATTGTTTACTCTGCGTGCACAGTCGGATAGCTAGGAGGGCTTATCCTTATTATGTAGCGAGTGTTACAGCAGAGACAGAGAGAAGAAAGGCCTGTTTGCTCTGGCTCCCCAGAGGGAGCTCTATTCAACAGCAGCCTGATGGATGCTCATGCTTTTGTTCTCAGGGTTTTCCACAGGCTAACAGCAACGCTTTTCTACGGTCTAGCTGCCATCTGCATTTAGGGGACCACTGCTCTCTCCCTCTCTCTTTAAAAAAAGAAGAAGAAATAAAACATTTTATGGGTAAAATTGTGATGTTCTTTGTGCTACAGGGGCAATGTGTTTTTTTGTTAGGCTATATTAGAAAAGGGCAATATAAGCACATATTCAAAACATGGCATCTCTTGAGCTGATATATGTAAGTATATGTAGGTATATATTTCAACACAATTCCAGAGCTTTAGGGAAACACAGGGCAGGAACTTTTTAATTAAGAACTAATGTTGAATATACATTGTTTTTTATCGTTTCTGTCTGAAGTTCATAACCAATAGACATCAGAATCAGAAAAACTTTAATGCCCCGCAGACGGGGAAATTCTTTTGTCACAGCAGCAACAGAATGACAAAATAAGATAAAAAATAGCAAAAATATATCTATTGATGCTCAGTATCTTCAACAATGTTTATCTGCCAAGCCTGAACTACAGTTCATGTTTTGTTAGTTTTGTGAGCTTATTGTCTTCAAATTAGTTGGCCTTCAGCAGGGAAACTTTATTTGTATGTAGTTCTGAAAATGGTCAGTATTCCTAAACTGTGTGCACTGTGTGTTTTGTCTTGGGGAGTTCTACTCAGCTTGTGAAAACACTTATGTAATGTCTCCCGTGGCTCTTGAAGAGTTTTGTCAAGTATGGTGATGTCAGCAGGTTGGTTTATGATTCCAGGCTTTTAATATTAATGGGAAAGCTTGCATCACAAACTGGGGATTTACAGCAGATGAGCTCCCAAGTTCAATCTTGACCCTTGAAAACAGGAGCAAACATAACCTTAGGGTTTATGTAGTACCTGTTCTGGGGCTTTTAATCATACAGCATGATCTAGCTCAGCAGATGGAGTCTGCACTGTCATTGAAATGTTTACATTTCCTTTCTTGCTTTGAGTATTAAGGACATCTTATCATAGTTTGTCCAAAAGCTAAGTTCAAATGAAATGGTGCATTTATGAAGAAAATAGTAAATAAGCTGACGGGGAATGAGGTATCCAACAAAGGATGCGTACCAAGGATATTGGGTTTACATGGTCAGGGCTTTAAACCCTATGACCATCAGTACACCATAAAAAGATAAGCGCTTTAACCTTGGCCCCTTCATCTGTCCATTTCAAACCCAATATGTTTGAGCCAAAACCAAAAATGTGTGACTATCATATAGTTATGGTTATGGACCTTGCTGATATGGTGCATCAGTTACATTTAAGTGCAGCCTTTGAGTAAACAGGTATATTTAGCTTATTGGTGATTAGCAAGCTTTCCTTAATCATCTGATGTAACTCCTGAAACTAACTCAGTTCCATCATTCAATGTATTCTGCTCCAAACAGACCCATGGCACAATATCAGACCAGAGAGTAAAACACTCAAGGGTGGAGAACTGGTTATGAATGATGCAATTCCTCCAGCCCTAACCTGCTACAAGTGAATGAATACACTAAGACGACCTAACAAAGTAGTTCATTTTTGGTATTGCATCACTTTTAATGAAATATTGATGTAGCTGATATCTATAATGGATAAGGATATCATGCAGCATATATATTAGACAGCCAGATGAATCGATAGACAGGGAAGAGTGAAGGCAGGATCTGACCAAAAATATTTCATTAGGCCTGAAAAATGGGTTTCACTACCACAACCAGTATTGGCTGATTAGAAAATCTGATAGCTTGACTTTGACATTTACCAATTATTTATCCTTTTTCTATTCTTTAGAAAATACAATTCGACCTTTAAATACTCAATTGAACCTGCAAAAAAGGATAAAATCAGTCATGTAGTGAGCAAAAGAATGGGATATGACAGCTGGTCACAAAGGGGAACATCATTACTTCCTTGTGGTACATCAGAGAGATTTGTCCCTGGCCATATAGTCTCACTGTCAGAAAGGTAATATCAGTGAACAGATGACACCACATTATAGCAGCACATAGGAGGAACTAATTAACATGATCTTATTGTCGTCTCGACGTGGAATGTAGGAAAAGAGAAGAACATTATGTTCGCCTCGGATCAGTAACGCTGATAGAGTACCCTTTAAATGCCTCTGAATCCTTCTATCTCCACTGTCATTACATAAATGCTGTCATTTGTCCGACATGCCATGTATGACAGCTACAACACAGGGCTGCACCAGGTTTGGTGTGTTAGGGCCATCAAAGAGTCAATTGTGACATTTAACAAGTCCTTGCGCTACCTGCATTGGGGGTTTATCAAATGACAAAAATCACAGTTAAAAAAAGATGCAGATGATTACCATCAAAGGGCAGCTCTGCACTGACATTGGAGGGAGATCCATGCTCCTTGGATTTGAATTTGTATTAAAATGCCAACAGCATGTATCTTTCACTGCTTATAACAGAATGAGGGCAACAGTGCTTTCAACAGTTCCATTCCTAGACGGAGCCCTGCTGTGGCAACATGCTGCTTTCTGTCTGCTTGTGTTGTTTTTTATCCCCCTCCAAGTTGAATGTGCTGACTGCGGGCCTAGAAGAAGGAAATATAAACCACTTGAATAGCTGCACGGGTAGGGCCATGTGAATTGGTTTTCCAAATGAGGCATCCGTTATTTGAACCATTTTATCTATTTATTTTGGAAAAGTAGGGCATTAGGCAGAGTTCTTAATCTTAAAGATTGTTTACAGGTTTTAAAGCGATGACAGCTACAAAATGATTGACGCAGTAAATTGGAGGCATAAAAGGAAAAAAGCTAAGGGTCAACTCACACTGTCCACCCGTACCTTGCCCAAACAGGTTTTACGGGTAAAGTCTAATTAATTTGACCAGTGTAAGTGCAACGACCTGTTTGGTAGAGGTGGGCTTTTGTAAAGCACGTTTGCATATGTACGAGCACGAGGGGGCACGGTGCACGGTACGGACGGACAGTGAGAGTGCGCCCTAAATGGTGTGTGTAAATAAAATAAATGAAAGATGATTAAACTTTCACCAAAATGAACTAAGCTCCATTCACACCACATGTGGTGGTACAACAAGCAGCAGACACAAAACTGAAATTTCATTTTAGTGTTTAAAGTCTTTATGGCAAATATATTACCAGTTACTTATTCATACATCCAAAAGACACCGAGCAACATTAGCATTGATTTGGAATTATATGTCTGGCCATATTTAGTCAATGATTAGCCTACAATACTTATAGTTCAAGTTGATTCCTGCGGGAAATATCTGGCTCCTTAATTGTTAAAGGCTCAATGATTTTTGCCAGCTAGTTGCTAACTTAAGTTACGTGACTAGCTGGATCTCTACATAATACCAGTCATCTGCTAACTTTAGTCAGCAACTTTACCTGTTTGCTGTTAGACATGTTAGAGTGAGTTGTAGGCAACAAAACCAAAGCAGTAAGAAAGACACTAAAATGGTGGTACACATTTCTTTGTCCATTTAGGTAGTGTGCATGCTAGTTGTCTAAAACTCAATAGCAAACGCAGCAAGGCTTTTGAAGCCAAAATACGTCTAGACTGCTTAATTTATTAAATTTGGTTGCAAAGGTTTTAAGACATTTAGGTTCCCTGTAACATGTAGTAAGGAAACACTGGAATATAGTCATTACATTGTTGTGTAACCTCAATGCTTAACAGACTCATTTAAACAACATTAAGCCCAGTTTAATCTTGTCAAACACATGGGCTGTAAAACACCAAAACAATGTCTCATAATTTCAAGTTGTACGGACATGAATGCTCTCTCAGGAAAAAGTAACAACATAAGGCACTGAACAGATGAAAAAAACGTATTAACCTAAAAACTCTGCAGTACAAATGATTCAGATTGTAATCCTTCATTTGTAATTTTTAAATCCTGTCAAAGCAAAAAAGAAAATAATTCCTGTGGGTTTTCTGCTCAAGGCTTAAATACATGAGGTACTGACAGCATAGGGAGAAAGGTATCCCATCTATCGTTATCTCAAGCTTCAGTACCGCTGTTCACTCCCACTCTTTATGATCCTATAACATCCAAGGCTCCAGCTAACAAGCAGGATGAGTTGGCTGTCCTTATTAATTTCAGGATGGACATTGCTGAGATTGGACTCTGATGTGTTTTACCAAAGACTGAATCTATGTAAAAAGTTCTGAAGTCTGCTTTACACTGGCAGACCTTCTAAAGTTGACTGAACTCACAGAGATCTGCCAATTGGGTATCCAAATGGAAGACTGCTTCTGTATGAAGAGAAATGTTAATTTTAAGTCTTTGAGATTCCTGTGGGTAAAATGTGTCATGAACAGTACAGGGAATAACACTGAGGGCGCACTCACACTGTCCTACCGCACCGGGCCAAAACAGGTTTTACGGGTAAAGGCTAGTTCGTTTGACCAGTGAGTGCAACCGCTCTGCACCTAGCTGCAGCACGCTGGCCGTCCGCAGCCCGTTTGAGAGAGGTGGGCTTTTGTAAAGCGTGTTTGCACATGTACGAGCACAAGCGTGCGCACGTGTACAAGCATGACGCCTACGGCGGCTCTCACGTCGTTTTATGTGCGCCTGTTCGGGCATAAAAAAAATTAAAAAAAGACGGACCATGCGCGGACATTTGACAACAACAACGGGGGGGAAAGGTTCACGTTGGTGTGATGTGGAGGTGGAGTGTTTACTGCAGATTTGTTCCGATGAAAATATTCAAAAACAGTCGGACAAGACGCACAAAAACTCAGAGGTCTATGGAAAGATTTGTAAACAAAGCGACGCATCGTGATGACGTCGATCAATGCGTGTGACGTGTTACGGCGTGATGACGTATGGACAGGCAAGAAGCATTTGCGTGAGGCCCAGGCAGTGTGACAAGTACCCTAAAGCCCGGTACGGACGGACAGTGTGAGTGCGCCCTTAGGGTACTTGTCCCTCCTCCCTCTTCCCCCGTGGCCCAAGACTGTTTGTACTCACACTACCTTGGCGCGAATGCTTCTTGCCTGCCTATACGTCATCACGCCGTAACACATCACGCATTGGTTGACGTCATCCCGATGTGTCGCTTTGTTTACAAAAGCGCTTGGTCTTTTGGCCACATAATGGAAAGCAGCGCAGAAAATCTGCATGAAACACTCCACCTCCGCATCACACCAACGTGAACCTTTCCCCGCCATTGTTTTAAATGTCCGCGCATGGTCCGTCCTTCTCTTTTCTATGTCCGAACAGCACACATAAAGTGACTTCAGAGTACAAACGATCATGCTTATACATGTGCAAACGTGCTTTACAAAAGCCCACCTCTCCCAAACGGGCCGTGGCCGGCAAGCACTCACACTGGTCAAACAAACTAGACTTTACCCGTGAAACGTGCTTGGGCAAGGTACGGATGGACAGTGTGCCCTTAGGAACTGGACCCAAATGTAGACAAGGAAACAGAGTACGGTTTAAACAAATATTTTATAAACAAAGAAAACAAGAGTATCCAAAAACAGGGGAAAAGGTACAAAACAAAAGGTGACGAGACGGTTGAGGGTAGGCAGGAACGGATAACAGACGAACAGTCGGGGAGGCAGACGAGGGAACGGATATCGGGAAACTATAACAAAAAAGAACAAAGAAACAATAATTTAAAAACTAATTAACACGGAACGAGAATGTAGTCATACAAAGAAACGGGAGCCAACCAACGAGACAAGTTACCACATAAATAAGGAAAACGGTCTGGCGCCGAATGTGTCCCACATCCGGCTATTTATGCTGCAGGCGTTAATTAGGGGATCAGCCACAGCTGGGCGGAACCACGCCTACCAGCTGTAGAACCACATTCCATTTATTTGTTCATATTGACTTTCTACTACCTCTGATTCTCTGAATATTTATAATCAAACTCAGTACATACACAGTTTCAATCATAAATGATAGTGTACACACTCATAGTAAAGTTATTTTAACCCAACTATTCCTTATGAACTCAATTTTAACATAAATAGACATAATTGTCTTTTTTACAGTATTTATATTATTAAACAGCTTTTTTAAATGGGTATTTATCTTTTACTTTCTATATATTTAGCTTTTCTTTTAACCTTTTAAACCATAAATGAATTATTAATTCACTCTTTTACTCATGAGTAATTAAATAACCACAATGAGATAATATACATCTTGCATACAAAACAGTAAAGTAATGTAACATTCTTGTACCTTATCATATCCCATATATTTGTCTCATTCAATCACGGTGGTGGCCCACTAGCTTGGCCGGCTACACCATTAGCAGCTATACTGCCCACATGGCAGGCTACCTGGCTAGCATAGCAGAGCTAACGGCGATTAGCATTGGCGCGGCTATCCGCGATTAGCATTGGCGCGGCTATTCGCGATTAGCATTAGCGCGGCCGTTATTTTTAAGGTAGTTTCTCCCAAATAACACAATGATGCAACAATACCAAAGTGGATAGAACATTGGATAATGACTCCGACTGGTTTTAATAAAGTGTTTCAGTAAGTAACATCTTCACTTGAGCTAATAACAGGCTAACACCGAGGCTTAGTATTTTAGCACCTTAGCATGTAGCACTTAGCTCACCGGAGTCCGAACAAAGGGCTTAACATGGTCGTAGCAGCTCCTCTCTCCCTCTTTCACAACGACACTCTCCTAATAAACAAAAGGTTTATCAACACACTGTGTGGAGATTAATTGTGAATTCATGAGTTATCCATTACTTTTCAAACCTAGGTCTGGCAGCTCACTAGCTGGTGTGTTTCTCTGGGATCGGTGTGACGGAAATGAGTGAGGCTAGGTGTATGGGCGGGAGCAGAGTGCGCTCAACGACAATAAACATGAATGTGGACTGATTCGCCACCTAGTGGCGGGGCATGGAAACTACATTCAAATTACATATATGGGCCTCGTAACCATATGGGTTACAAACATTTCTGGCAGCATACAGTATATGAGTCAGAAATTATGCTGTGGTGAAGAAATTTCTACTTCAGTTCCAGTACTTTCAGATTCCTGCCGTGGGAAATTCTCTTGCTTATCCTGGTAAAGGAGTTGTTGACATTGCAAGTCCGGTCAAATGTTGCAGCTCAGCAGATATTTGGCCACACAGAGGGACCGACTGAATCCAGGAGTTGGCGGCAGGGATATTTGGAGACTTCAGCTACTGTAGGCTTATTTGACATAAGCTCTAATCGCACAAGGCCAATTACGAACTACCTCATGTGTTGACTTCTAATGACTGCTGAGATTGTTGGAGGTTTTAATCCAGCACAAATCAGCTGTGCTTGTAACTCCAGTGTATGTTGGCAAAGACAAATTTCTCCTGAGAATATCTGAACTCTTGATTGGTATTATAGACATCTAATTTGTACACGTCTGAAGTCTTTGTGAATTGAGGCAGTCGAAGAATTACACTGGATTACCTTATCGTCCAATGTTTCACAAAACACAAAAGTTGAGGAGCAATTCATTGACCAAATGAGATCTCTACATAATACCAATCCCCCACTTAAAAGACTAAAGTCACTGGCATTCAAGAACCGGCCACAGTGAGTTAAAGGTACAGAACATGAAAAAGGTGACCAGACCATGTGAGCTCAGTCTCTCCTTTGACATGAAGGTGCTGAGTCTGATATGCTAAGGTATTGCAGGTGACAGCGGCTCAGTTGCTAGAGAAATGAAAGAGTGAGGGAAGATTTGGTGAATACTGGAAAAAATTAGATGTGAAACTTAGCTCAAAATGTGCCCCCGTAGCACACTTCAGATGCCAAATTGGACTGCGGCAATGCTGAGAAGCTCAAAGGTAAGAACAGTTAAATTAATGCAAACCCTAGGTTTTCATGAAGAGATGTGAAGAAAAAAGTACATCAAGGATAAAAAAGGAAAAAAAAAAACATTTCATACCTCAGATTTTAAATGGAATACATTTTATATTTGAATGTGAATTCGAGTAGTTTTGCCTTCATTTAATGGAATTCCATGGAAAATTTTAAACAACAGATGTTTGATTTGTACAGTAGGGAAGATGGTGGCGATTAAATATATAGGTAAATATAGGACAAATGTAGGACTGTTGAGGGAGTTTGCAATGTTTGTTTGTTTGCTTGTTTTTTACTTATTTACTTGTTGTTATGTGCGTCTTGATGGTGTCTATGTGTATATATGTATGAAAATAGGGGATGGACATTTAAAAGCTATGACTTGTCCATCTCCTTTTCAGGCCAGGTGTTGTTGTTGTCTAGCTTTGCTGTTGCTGAATTGGTATGTTGGTGTCGGTATGTTGCTCTGAGTTAATTGTTTATAAATAATGTCATTTAAGAAAAATGTTCAATCATAAGAAAAACTGACTGCTATTCAAGTCACTAATCATGTATCTCTAATGTTGTCATCAAACAGGAATGCCATATATTTATGTAAGCCAGGGTTAAACCGTAATGAAAAATATATATATAAACTTTCAGTGTTGGGCGCTAACTAGTTTCTAGTAGTGAGGAGTAAAAAGTTAAAGGAGTAAAAAATATTACTTTCACCAGTAACTGAGCTGAGAAATGAAGCCAATGTGGAAGTGCCAAACACTGCAGTTTCTTGAAGGTCCACTTGAGGCTTGCTCCAAAAGTGAGTCAATCCTCTCACACACTCTTCTTAAAATGCCCAACTTTATAGCAAAAATGAACATGATTACAACCTGATACAAAAAAAGGGTTTTGGTTTCTACAGCAAATTTCAAAATTCATGACAACTGAACAGGGGGTGAATTCAATTAAATGAAGACTTAAAGTTATTCACAATAAAGGTTGTGGCTGCCTAAAGGGGAAGGTTACTGCTGTTACAGTAGGCTAGCCCAGATTACAAGCTATGTTCGGAGTTTGTACTCATATTTGTATTAGGCATTTAGGTTTTCAGGTTTTTCAAAGTAAAAATCTACTAAGCGGTGCTAATGTTATTATAGCACCATGTTTTGGACTGTTTCTTCCTCTCCACCATGACTCTCTGTCTTGTTATAAATTGCAAACTTGTAAACTTGCAACTTACAAGTTTCCAGCAGTGTACACACATGAGTGTAACGTTGTTTTTCCACAAAGCACAACTTGCCACCATCGCTAAAAGGAACGGATAAGCTCAGGGGAATACGATTCCAGTTCAGATTCCAATTTGTTACCAGTTTTCACTTTACTCTGGTTGTTGATACCCATCCCTGCTTCCCAATGTGTACCAATAAGCCACATCGCATCTATCTGACCTATTCTATCTGGCAACATGACATGTTCAATGGACTAATCATGTATTCTTACAAAAATGCAAGCTGCCATCTTTAAAAATGCATTTGGCAAGGAAATACAGACAAGGTTTCACAGCATGACGTTTGGACAGCTTGCCAGCTAATGTTAGGCTGCTGTTTCACACTCTTTCACACAGTGCCAGCAACCTGCTGAGCAATCCACTGTGTGAGTTACAGAGCCAAATTTACCTCAGCAAATTACACATTATTTTAAGGAGAGCTTATCTCAATATAACTACAACAAAAGTTCTCCCATTATTAGAACAATAAACAGATGAGTTTCCATATGGAGACGTATTGTCATGTGTAGGATCATTTTTCAACACTGCCGGACCTACAGGGCTTTGCCACCCACACATCAGGGCTGGTCATTGATTACAGCTAAGCATTCATTATACGCATGTCATCATGCTGCATGAGAAGTCCCTAAAGCCAGAAGTTTATCACTCTTTATGTCAATGGGTCCTGCCGTTTTTCCTCAACCGAAGGCTTTTTAAGAGAAACAAAACCTTGCAAAAAAGTAAGGGCTGAAAATTGGTTTGATCGATCATCAATGTATCTTTCAAATAATGAATGCTGATCTTTTCAGTTCAAAGGTCTACTTACTTGCTCATGTCAAAAAATACAATTGTAGGAAAAGACCATTCTTGGAAAATATGACAAAAGACACGAATGTAAGGAGTAAAAACAAACACAATGGCATATGTTTAAGTATTTACATCCTGCCTGAAGCTTGTTTTGAACCAAATGGTAATGTCTATGCTTTGGTGTTCAGACTGAGCCGAGCCACTTCCCCAAATACCAATTATTTCAGCTTTTTTGGTTTCCTTCCATTGTTTGTCTTCTGGGCGTCCATGCTTATGCTACAAGCTGCCAACAGTGCAAAAATCATGACGTTTTTATCAGGTTAATTATGTAAGATTCATGTACCGTCATGGAAATGCTGGAAGATTTCAATGCCTCAGGATCCAATTTGGCACCACACATGCGGATCAAAACTGCAAACAAATGTGTCTCCATGCATCTTCGTGCTTTTCTTGTACTTCAGATCTGTGCCGTAGGTGACATTACACATCAGAATTGGCACTCTTTCAACTGCAGCATGAACAAAAACATTCAAAGTAAACACATCTATATTCATGTATGCATTCAGCATCCATCCAATTTGGTGCATGCAGAAGCCAGTGACGCTACCTGAAATCTGTCTCCATATTTGTCTCTATTTGGACTAGAGCTGCCCACAACCCTGAGACAGCATAAAACCAAAGATACTGTGAAACACACTACCAGCTGCCCTGCTTATTAGTGATTGTCAACCTGGATCATTTTAAGGATTAGGGCTATTCTGAGTCACTCACTAATATGATCCAGGTTCTGAGAGTTACTTAAGTCACTTAAGTCAAATTCAACCGATCGATATAGAAACTTGTTCCTAGTCCACTGTTTCCAACTACTTACATCAATAAAAATAAAAACTCTGTTGATTCTATTGATTTATTGTAAGCAAGTGCCTGAACAAATGCGCTCCATGGATCTGAAGGGGAATATCATCTTTAACCGCACACAAACAGAGTTTGTGATTGAGTGAGTCTCACTGATCCACTCACACACTGACAGGACCATGCAGGAGCAGGTTCACACCGCCTGTCAATCAGCCGGTTCACCGTCTTTTGGATGATTCAAGGATCCATGATTCCTGAGCCATTTTAGGGATTTAAGTTAACCGCTCATTTCTACTGCTTACGCAAGCTCTGGTAGTATACATATGGAGACAACCAAAATACTTGTATCGCAACATATCGAAGTGATGAATCCCTTGGTTTGCATGGGAGCAAACTGATAAGAACTAACTAAGCTTACTACGCCTCTCTTTAATGTGACCATGACTGTAGTGGATGTTAGAACATTCTAAAAACTGTGTGGACATGTCTTTCCCCTTCAAAACAATTGCAAAAAAATGTTATTCATCCACAGTTTGACCCATTTTCAGTTGTGTGTGTTACTGCTGGTAGAATAATTGTCTTTTATGTTAAGACCCCTTTGCATTTTCCATTCAGTTTTGCTGAGATGAAAATAAAGTTTTCAATCTAAAATCTTGGGTTGAGACCATTAGTATGCATTTGCATTAGCAGCAGGCATTAGCATGCATTTCATCATGCCAGACTGTCATAAAAACAGATTTTCCTATTGAAAAGATTTCTTTCTCTCAGTTTCTCTTTCTCATTTTGCTGCTGGAAAATGAACACTGGGAGAAAGCAGCTCTTAAGTCGCTGTAATTGTGACTTGTTTAGAAGAGCAAAATGTTTACCCTTAATGAATTTAGTCAGGATGTTATTTGCTTTCTCTGTTGTGCCAGCTTCTCAATTGTGAAAGTCCTGCAGAATTCTGATGAATATTTCAGTAAGAAACTTGTGTGCTGCTCTGTCTCTCAGCTTCACAATGAATACAAATTAACAAGTGTGATACATAGGGATGGGAAATGATGGAAAACATTTTTTTTAATACCAACGTCATTGTTGATTCTGCTTATCAATGTGATCTCTTACCAATTACCATATCAATTCTAGATCAGTGTGTTATGTCTCTGGTGTGCAGAGGAGGGGGGGGGGGGTAAGTCCTGTTCTATTTGTCTATGAGGTATCTTAATAGCAGTCTTGTATAAAGTAGTACATGAAAGCAATATTTGAGTCAAAGTATCTTACCAGAAAATGACTTTGGTAGAACTTAAAGTAATCGGTTAGAAAAAGTCTTAAAGTATCAGATATCTACTGTTCATAAGTATCGGAAGTGAATTTCTGATATCAAATGATCTTAATTATTGGCAGTAAAAGTAAAAGTACAAAAAAACTCTGATTATAACTTTGCTGGGGCTTGAACAGGATTATGATAACTAATGATTATGTGACACCTAGCAATGTGTGGTAACATTATGGAATTAAATTATGTGGTATAATTTGGATATGTATTTTCCTTATTGATTTTTTTTGTGTAAATAAATGTTTGGGCCCAATTTTCACCACAACTACTACTTCCTGGTTGATCCAATATGGATGTGTCAAAAACTGCAGTTCTCCGAGTGCCAGTAGGAGTAGTTTGCACAATAGAGGAATATCTCATTGACCCCCATGTTAAACAGGCAGTTTTCACAGCATAATTAAACCTATTTAAGGCCTGTTACAAAAACATTTTTAGTCTGTATGTTTAGGTCATATCTCCATGGCAACACTGAGGGGGGTGAATTGTTGTGTACCAGGCCTCCAGCACTCCTATACTTTCAGCTGTGTGCTGGATGTCTTCTCTTCGTGCAGCCATATCCCACCCTACTCTACTGCTTACCCTACTGCTTCTGACATGTCCGAGAGCGAGAGCTGAAATTGGAGCGGTATCATTAACAATGAAGACCATAAGCCTCATGACAGTTCCATATGAATGCTGCAGCGTGGGAATGCCTGGAATCGTTAGAGAAATTGATAACATATAGAAGTGTACAATTCCGATGGACCGATGGAACATTTGGAGCCAAGTGAAGACCTAGTTTAGTGTGGTCCGAACAAGGGTGCCTGAAAAACAGGGGTAGAATATAGGGAAGGGACCATTGCCCAAAATGCATGTGTATACAATTAAATAGACCTACTGTACAACCAATCAGAGCAACAACAGCTTTGCCAGAAGGAAATCATCATCTTCAGTTGTGAAGAAGGAAATCATCATCTTCAGTTGTGAAGAAGGAAATCATCATCTTCAGATGATGATTTCAGGTAATCGCTTCAATTTCTGTTAGGGCAATTGGAAGCGGAAAAAAGAATCAAAATGTGCTTCACTTGGCTAAAGCCATTCCATTGTGATATTCAATAGGCCTATCTTCTCCTTAAAAATGGTCTTGCCCCAATTTTACATCTTGAAGAAGTGCACTTACTGCCTTTTCCAAAAACCCAATTTCCCACTGAAAAGCACATTTTTCCCTTTTTCGAGGTAGGTCCTGCATTTGTGGCTCTGGTATGTTCAACAGTATAAATTGGATACCCAGTGTGTGATATAAGCTCCATTTCAGCTCTTTTGGCAGAGCTAGGAAACAGATAACTGATGAAGGAGAAGCCCCATTCTATTTGCTGGGGTCACATTGTCTCATTAATTGCTTATGAATTATCGCTGTACATATGTGAGACAGCTGGGGGCCATTACGATTTGGTTGGAAATAATACCCTAAAGAGCTCAGTACTGCATTAGAGATGTCTGTATGTGTGTGTGTGTGTGTGTGTGTGTGTGTGTGTGTGTGTGTGTGTGTGTGTGTGTCTATCAGCTGTGTTGGAGGTAGTTTTTTCCCCCTCCCAACAAAATGAAAACCTAAATGTTTTCTCTCTCTCTTATCGTGGAGCACAACAAGGCAGGTGACTCATTAACATTCCCTGGCCACCGCGGGATTAAGAGCTTTGCAGGTTAAAAAATGTGCCATAATCAAATTATTCACCTGACCCTTACTGGGCTTCAACCTTCATAGCACCATTGTGGAGACAATTACAACAAGCAAGTTCTGCCTGAAACCATTTCATATTAGAAAGAAAGGGAGAGTAAGAAAGAAGATAAAAACTGCAAGGGGGCAAGGGAAGTGAAAGACACCCAGCACAAAACGTCTAAATGGGGAGTTAATTAAAACTGTTCCCTCAAAGATGTATTTTTCCCCCAGTACTGGATAAGGCGAGTCCTCGTGCTGTGAAATGGAAATATAATATCTTTTTGGTTTATTGCCCTCACAGCAGACTCACTGTGACCCTGCAAACATGAAGCTTAGCAGATGAATGCATCCTTCAAAGATTTGTTTTTTTCCTTTAATTCACCTGTCACTGAGCTACCTGTGATTTACCCTTGTGCATGTTTATTGTTTGTTTTGTTGCCGTATCTTTGGCATTAGAGTCTGCATACACCAGTGAGTAAAAACAGCTAGAAACAACCCTCAGGATTTTCTCTGTTTTTTGTTTTTTTTACAAACACTTGGAAATGTTGCTCCTAATCAGATCCCCTCTCATCAGGCAGGAAGCACAGGCAAGAAGCTGTCTTGTGTGACCTCTGTTTGTTGAAACAGAAACTATTTTTGTCTTTAATCATGCACCTCTTCATCTGTCCATATTTTGTCAATTACCACAAAGGGTGTGCATGTGTGCGTTTTCCCTGATGTGATTGCTTTGTGTTGCCCCTGGTATTTGAGCTAAATTTAAGAAACAATCTGTTGTTCATCTCATTATTCTGCTGCTCATGTTGGCCTCCAGGTAATTAGCTCTGGGCCTAGTGGGAAGGTCAGCGTGGGCCTTCACCACCAGACGTGATAAATATTGACTTAGTCATACTCTTTCTTCTGCAGAGTTAATTAAAGTGTGGACTGTTTATTTTTCTCTGGCTGCCATCTTGAATATGATGCCCTGTATTAATCAACACTCACCATGCTTTTCTTTGTGTATAAGGGCCATCCTCGCCCTCTTCAATGGGAAATAACTGGAATGTTATTGTGTATGGGCTTGTTTTGCAGTAATTGTGCCAGTGTATTGGACTTTCAGGTTGAGGATAATTTTACAAAGTGAAGTTCCTGTTGCAAGTGCTAATTCATGGATGATGTTTTGACATGTTAGGAGAGTTAAAAACTGTACAGGAGTGGAGAGGCAGGGAAAGCCCTTTTTGTTTCAACATGACAATGTCCCGATGTGCAAAGTGAGTGCTAAGGATTTTCCCAGTTGTATGTGAAGGAACTTGCCTGGATAGAGCCTTGACCTCATCCCCATCCAACACCTTTAGGATGAGTTGTACCACCAAAAGCCAGGTGTCATCGCACATCAGTGGTTGACCTCACTTACACCCCGGCCACACAGCCTATGTGAACCCACTGCTTTTTCTTCAGTGCTCAGGTTGACGGGGTGGACCAGCTCAGGTGCAACACGGCTGCATGTCTGCCAGGAACATATACTGCAGTTAGAGTTCTCCCCTATTTTTTGTGACAAAAAGACCAAAAGAGACAGGGAAATGTTATATTTACATCATAACAGCACTTGTATCCCAGTTTAAATGTGTAAAATAGATCACAGACGTGAACAAATCTAAACATGTATATCATTAACATTATTAGATAATGATATTGATCTTTATTGTGATTGTCAAGGACAACACAACAGTTTTTGGCAGCTTACAAGGATTGCCAATGTAAACAGCAATATATAAAATAGCAAAATCTAAAAATCTAATTAAACATATGTACATATACAAAATTAAGTGGTACTATACAAAAGGTGCAAAAGTAAGGGGTCATGGAACATTAAGTTATTGGGGTGTGGGTTTATTGCAATTTGGCCGTAGAGAAGGATCGGATGGAGTCGAGGAGTGTTTGTGCAGTTATTGTTGACATTTTTCTGTCTAAAATAAAAAATAAATGACATTTGTAATTAAATGTATTGTTCTATTTTCATAGGCAAACAAGATGTAGAGAGGCAGGAAGCGCTTTACTGTTACTGTAGCAGCAACGATTTCAGCAGGGTAGCTGTCACGTGCTGCTCGTACAGGAAATGTTTCAGGTGTAATGCTCTTGTGACTGAATGGGAGTAAATCCAAAATCTTGTGGAATGCCTCCTGATAAGAGATCCTGATCAGGATCAATTACTATTCCTTATTACTATTAATTACACACTTTTGGCCTTAGGAGACATTGAGACATCATCATTATCGTACAACTGGACTGCAGATTTAACAAGTAAAATGTGGGCTGTTATACAACAACCATAGGGTTTAAAGGAGCTTTGTAACAGTTAAAGTAAAAAAAAAAAAAAAAACACAACCAGAAAAAAAAAAATTAGACCAGTCAGTGATGACCACGAAAAATAATCTGGTCATTAATGTCAATAATGTATGAATTGTGATAGTTTACTAAAAATCGTGTGGTAAATTTCTTGTTAAATTAAATGTCTATGAAGAAATGTTAAAGAAAACCACAAGATGCTGTTTCCAAACTAAGAATGGAAACACACACCTGGAGTTTCTTTATGTTTTTACTTTGTAAAACTGATGATTTAATGGCTTTTGTCAAAGATCTGTATTCATGTGCAAACGCTCCTATGTGTATTATGTGTCTGTGTCTTTTATGATTGGACAACAGACACTTTAGGTGCTGTTGACATCTTGAGTACTAAGGTGCCTGCTAAATGCATCCTCTTTGTTCTTCACACATGTTGAGACAGGAAGGTGATAGCCCGACACAAGTGAGTCACTTCACCCTAAAAATTTGCATTAATATAAAATGAACGCAGCAGACAGCTCTGTGGTGCTATAGTGGAAAAACGTGTGAAGTCTATAAGGAAGGGCATTCAAACACAGCTTGAAGATGCTAGACAGCCAAACAAGATGCTTAGTTTTTCCTCTGGATCATCAAACTGCACTTCCTCACGTCTGTGTTTGTTGTTGCCAGGTAATTGAGTCGCACTGCTGTCACGGTGTGACTCATCAGTGGCTCATTATTGCAGCTGATGCCAGAGGAAGAGGCAACAACATCAGCCATGTTCGAGTATGATCATTATAATGTCAACGTACCCAGAGTCCTACACAGGAAAACATCTCTGGACCCTGTCAGAACGACAGCCATGCATGAGTGCATCACTTATGACTCGAGAGTGGCTAAGATATTCATCAAAAACATGGCGCCATGCTCTCTCTTTTGCATTTATAATTCAGAGGGTGATAAAGAAGGTTATTTTTGTTTTGTTTATACTCTAAATCATTATGGCCTCTTCCAGCAGCTTTTCCACACAACTAGGTCCACATCACTTCTTTTCAATATTAAAACTACAGCACACATTGGCTGCAGATTGAAGCTGTGGCTGAGTAAAAATCAAAGGACATAGACTCCAGAGACCAAGAGACCTTTGCAGTAAAATACCCTGGGAATAAATATGTGTGATCCAGGAATTTCCTCGAATCCAATAAAGGTATCCATTAACAGTTTGAAATATTAATGTAACATCATAATATCAGAGCGTGCATCCCTCTTGAGTATGTAAGTAGGGCGTGTCGTGTTTAGCACCATTAGACATGCACTTCAGTCTGTTAATGTAAATGTTGGTGTGTCTGCAATCTTTATAGATACAGAATAAGACCCCCTCTGAATATGCATGTTTTATTGATACAATGCATGTATTTTGCCTTGCCTAAATATTACGTTTAATTATGAATCATTAGTGCAAAGAAATACTAAACTGAAATAAACTTTAGATATAAAAGTGATGTGAATAAGCTAATATTAGTTTTTTCCCCCTTCATTTCATTGCAGGGTAACAAATCCAATTCAGCCTCAGTATTTAAACCCCATTGACATTGCAAATAGAATTTAAAACACTTTCAAAAAAATGCTATGTTTTACTTTTTAAACCACAGTATCAGAAAAAATAGGACTTGAATATGAGCTAAAACCTTTGTAAGGCTATCTATAGTGACTGAGACACTGTTGAAGATAAGCGTGAAAGTTCATCGTTGACGTTAGAAAGACTAGTTTGACCAATAATCCCAACTCAGTAGACTTACCAGCTTTAACTGGAGCTTTCAGCTACATCTCATGGTCTTCATCTATCTAACCTGACTCTGCCGAATGGATTGATTCGCATGATTCTCATTTGCTCGGCATATCCATGTGGGAACGCTAGTTTGGAGACAAAAATGCCGGTTTCTGATTGGATAAACTATCTTTCACCTGCTTACGGGTCAAATAAACCAATCAGATCAACAAAGTGTATCACGTGCTGACAGCGTTGAGGCAAAGCTCAGAAAGTAAACAACGTGGGTAAAGGATATTTGCCTTTTGTATAACGCAAATTTATGGATAAAAGGCACAATTTATTTTAAAATTTTTTGGTCCATATTCCAACAGAAGGATCCAAGAGAAAATGTGTTAGCTAGTGGCTTGCTCGATAAATGCGCTCATCTCATCTGCGGAAGACGCCATGTTCTTTACACTGAACAGTCGCTTCTCATTCACACCAACGCAAAACCAACGCTGATTGGTTCGGTCGCTTGGGCAACCTTCTCCAAATTTTCTCCGCCGCACGTTACCAGCTTGATCTGCGAGTAAAATACAATGGAGCTCGCGAGATCAGGATGGTCTCACAAGCCTACACTCTAAAAACTTTAACTATGCTCTACTCAATTTAATCTGTGTAACATTTTACACTTAAAAATATTGAGTAAATTTGAAAGCTGTGAAATCATTTAGATTTACCTAATAAATTAAGTAAATGTAACTAAAAAATTTAAGTAGATCTGAACAACTACATTGAGTAACATGAAATATAAAATTGAGTTGATATAATTAAAATTTTAAGTCTATGCAATAGTGACCCTACGTTCAAACCCCTCAAAGAGAATGATTAGATATAATTAAAATGTTAGGTATATGCAACTGAATATGAGATTATTTTTTAACAAAACAAATCTGCTACATTTACTTAATGTTTTTAACATAATGTAATTCATACTGGACTATCAAATATCAGAATAAATATGTTACATTTACTTAATTTTTTAAAATCAGGTCAATATATGAAACAAAATAATAAACATAAAGCAATTCTACAGACAAACATTTTGAATTAAACATTTATTCATCTGATCTGACATCTAAAATGCATCAAGAACAGTGACATTTTACATATTTATAAAATGCACCAAGAACAATATTTTGCATCCGTCTAAAATGCACCAAAAACAGTGACATTTCACATTAAAGTTCCACAAAAGCAAAAAATACCAGTCTAACTTGCAATTTCACTATGAATGGAAACAGAACATCAGCTAAACTTTAGACTTGAAGAAAAGAAAAATTCTCTCACTAAGAGAGCATCTTGCTGAACAATAGCCAACAACTACATAGAGAGGTAATTCTTCAGTCTCTGAACCTTATTGGAAAGGTGTCCAGATTCCAGCTCCAGCAGTACTTTCTGAAATACCTCAAAAGTGTATTTGAGGTTCTTTGGGTATCGCAGATCTAACGCATAGGTCAGTCCCAGCAAATAGCAGCAGGCTCTGCTAATATCGCCAAGACCGCTGAGGACGGTGTTGCCCTCAATCACAATCCCGACATCGACTGACCCATCTTGGTTACGCAGCAGGTAAATCTTCATGACCTCCTCTGCCAACTCCTCTTGAACACTGGCAGATCCATCAGCAGCATCCTGCAGACATTGTAAAGATAACTGTTTAGGGCTCACTTTCAACCTGCATGTCACACAACAAATATCACCTACTAACATAAAAGCACATAGCAGGACATAAAGTGTACAAACTGAACAATACTACTGTGGTGGTCCCAAATTTGTTTTTGATCTCTTTTTAAAAACAGACAAAATAACTAATTAATGCTTACATATAATTTATTGCTCTCCCCAAACAAAATTGTCACAGAAAATAACATTTGATGTCTTTAAAGCAGGACAGACAGTGAAATCAGTCAGTCATCAGTCATCAATCTATAAATGAACGTGGGTGATTAGTACAGTATCTGATGTCCACAGCTGCTCTATACTATATGAAAAGCAGCTTCTTCTTTGTGTGTGGTAAGGAAAAAGCAAACTGTACTGCAGCAACTCTATGGTCACCCATGATTACATTGTTAAAAATAACGAAAACTACAGTATTACACTAACCTCAAAGTCCTTGAACAAGACACTGGCATCCTCTGCCAGATGGTCAATGAGACATCGGATGAAGACCTCACGTGTCTGTTGAATAGGGATTCCACTCTGCAGAACAAAAAGTCTTTCAGCAACTAATAAAATGCAATTCTACACATTCAAGCAGAGCTTTGATTTTTTTGGAAAAACTTTGATGTCAAACCTTTCAATAGAATTTACATTAGAAAAAATTAACTAGAGTTGGAGTGTAGTGATGTCAGAATAAAACAAAACGTAAAATGGTGTGCAGAGGATGTGAGAGATTGAGGGATAGAAAACTAAGGAAGAAAAAGCAAGAACTGTTAAGGATGGCTGGAAGATAGGAGGAGGAATGAGGGAGAGTCAGAGGGGATAAAGATAAGTTGTCTGATTAGGATACGAATAGGTAATTATAGATGTTAATTAAAGGAGAGAAATGTGAATGAGACAGGTGGAATTATGATTATTGCAGATAAGGTATAAATTGAATAGGTGGAGGATAAATTTTAATACCTGAAGTAGAACACTCATTTGTGCCCGATGTCGCTCTCCTCCAGCACCTTTCTTCGCTTGAAACAAGGACAGCAGTTTAGGTGTATAGAAGTCCAACATTGCCATGAATTTTGGCTCAAGATTCAGTGTGGTGATCCTCTGAAACTCTGCGCTAACCTGAAAGAGAGAGAGATGAGAAAAGAGAAAAGAACTGGTGACTGTTCCATTATAATTTTTAGTAGGATGTACGGTCACCAGCCACTTTATTAGGTACACCTGTGCAATCTAATGCAGTCCAATACAACAGCTCAGCCATAAATTCTCTTTACTTAGCTGATACATTTTCAGTTTTTGTTGACATTGTCAGAAAGGTGATAATTATAGTTTGTTTATCATCGAGGTCATCGTGGATGGTGGTGTATTGGAGTGCATTATATTGAGTGGTGTCCTTATACTTTTGTCCAATCTATTATCATACGTTGAGAGGGACAAAATATTAGGAACACTTTTCAATGTATTGCACCGCAGCACCACCCACTACAACCTCAATAATAAACAAAGTATAATTATCACCTTTCTGACAATATCAACAAAAACTGAAAATGTATGTGTGGCAGAGCTGATTGATTGCATTAGATGACATAGGTCTAACTAATGACGTGCCGGTGAGTGTGTAACTGTGAAACATGCAGGTTTTCAGTCCACAATTCCAATTACTCACTTGCGAGACATCAAACAAGGTGGGCCATCTGTCCTTGATGTCACTGATGCTCATCTGTAGGCTGACAACATCATGTCTCCTATGTGCAAAGGTTCTGCACATCAAGTCCTTGATGACTGTGCTGTCTCTCTTCTTTGATTCGGCGATAAGTTGGTTTCGGTCCAGCTCTTGTTGTTCCTTACTGTCTCCTGCAGGATAGTGTGGGAGAAACACCACTTCTCCTTTCCGTGCTTTCTTTATATTTTTTGCAGCAGACTTGTCATCCGGGTGTTTGTTCTTAAGTGAGTTGCAGGCAACCTCAGGAATTCCAAGGTTTCGGAGCTTTGACCTGTAATTTCCCATCTTGTATTTTAGACTGTACATCCATCCAAGCCAGCCGTTACGACTGCCTAGCTCTGTCAGGCACGGATGCTTTCTGACTAAAGCCTCTGCCACCTCACCGATCTGAAGGCCCGTGGGGTAGGGTGTGTAGCTGTACATGTAGTCAGCTAATTTTTCCATGATTTCAGATCGAATCCGAGTATTGTTCAGCACAGTACCATCTTTGACAAACTCTTCATTGGCATTCCTCAGTACTGTCTCTGTTGCCACAGAGAAAAGTGGAATGATGATTTCCTTTGGCCATGATGTCGTCTGAGGGCTTCCTCGTGGGGATAGGAAAATTGTGTCTTGTGAAGACACTGAATCTGCCGTTGCATCAGTAGCAGAGCTTGAACTGTCATTCATTACATCTGTCTGGTTTTCAGTCAAAGCACTTAATGTAAGAACTACAGATGGAATAATCACAACTTTGATCGTCCCCTTGTGTTTAATCAGGTTGGTAGAATGGAGAGTGAAGTAATCACCAAAGTCCTCATCCAAGTAATGCAGGGTAAAATTCTCAATGAGTCCAAATGTCTCTTTTACAGTCTCATGTAACTGTTCTACAGTGCTGGGTATTCCTGAGGACAGTGTAAGCTTTTCACTCCGGTGTTCTATAATAACTTTCAGGGCAACCGTATCCATCTGGACAGAAACAGAAAAAAAACAATCTGAAGGAGGGAAGGTGTTAGACATTTAAGAGTCAGTTTCAATGTCACCATGAGTTTTCCTCCCACAAAATATGCTGTCAAGGGATACGTGTCCCCAATTTCACTATGCTGTACCAGGGTAATTTTCCTAGAGTGGTCTAACATAAATGCCCTATAATGTTCATCATACCAGCTGTTAAGCATTTTCACAATGAAACTGACACTGCCATCTACAATAACAATCTGTGAAATCATAACAAAATCAGGTATACCACCAGTTGACCCATAAGGCAAAACCATCCCAGCAGCATATTTAGTTCCATGGAGTATGGCCACATTGGTCAAATTCACAGAGGTTTGTGTTGGATAAACTGCCTTGAAAGACTGATGAATTTCTGTATCAAGTATGTCTAATGGAAGAGATGATATTTTTGTGACACACACCGCAGGTTTCAAAGCATTTTCTTGTGAATTGTATGCCATCATCATTTGGTGCTTTGAGGCAAGTGACATCAATACATTTCTGAAGTTGTTTGTGTGTCTAACAACTTGCTTAAAGAAGCTATGTTTTGCCTCAAATCGCATAGTCCAGAGGCTAACCAAAGGACCAAACCCTCTTATCAAATCAGGATAATGCTCCAAAAAATGGTGCTTTGGAATCAATTTTTGATCTGGGAAAACTTCTAACAGCCTGTGACGATGTTCTGATATAAGCGTGTCTAGGTAGCAAATACTTTCCTCAATATGAATGGGGGCTACTACAAGCTCAGTTATATCTTTCAAAATCATGAGAACGTGCCATGCTGGATCATTCAGTGGTATAGTTGCACCAATAATGAATGATAATAATCTTAACAATGTCCAGTTTTCACTGGCGTTCCCACCAATACTTTTACGGGAGGCAAAATTTGCTGGGATAGGTTGGGGGTGATCAGTTTTATCAGTAAATTTGTACGGAAATTGAGTGATGGACTTGTTAAGTTGTGTCAGGGTGAAGTACTTCTTGTGGATGAACACATTAAGACACAGTGCCAGTTCCAAAGGAATTATGCCTTCAAAAAGGTCATGTAGAAGGTCTGGTGGGTACCCGGTTACAAAATGGAAATGACTTAATTTCTCAGTGATGGGACAACCTTTCTTCACACCACAACAGTGTACCAGAGCAGGATTTCTTTTTACAGACTTTACATGTAAATCATAGTTCTCTTTTGTTCTTGATGGAAAAGCTCCTGAATGTACTTCCTTTTGCTGATAGTCAGAACGGTCGCCAATACAAAACCTACAGATATAATGTCCACAAAAGTTTTCTACAAGTCCACTTAAAGAATGCGCACCAAGATTGTCTGCTGAAACGCAAAAAACAGTACCTCTGATATTTTTGCCAACCTGAGGCAAAAAAACTCCTTCCCTCTCCAATGTTGTGAGATCCTTCAAAAGAGGCTCAAGAACAGTTTCATAGCCAAATTTTTTTATATTATTTGCTTTACAAAGGAGAGCTAAATAAATTGATGTTAACTGTGATCTCAGTTCAGGTGGTGCATTGGCTAGTACCCAGTAAACTGCTGTGACTTTATGTTTTTTCCGCGAAGTTCCAAGAGGATTGCAGATTTCAAAATCATCTACATAAAGTATAAGTGAAATACTGAACTCCTCATTAGCATGAAATTCATTTAGCTTGAAATATTTACCATCACGGAAGGATGCCAACTGTGAGTAGTCTGAATTTTTAGTCAATAACCTGTTTACGATGTCTTCATTTTTAAACAATTGCAGTAAGGATGGAAGTACAGGCACATATTGAAAGCTGCAATTCTCCTCTGGATCCAAAATATACTCTACTGGCTCAATTACACTGAAATTTTCCTTATAATACTTTACCCTCTTAAATTTAGAAGAAAAGGGACCATCAGGACCCAAGGCTGCAGTAAAAGGATTGGAGTGATAGAGTTTGTCTACCAATTCACTAACAATAGCTTCATCCACAGCACAATTATTCTTTGTAAAAGTTTCACTCACTAAATTTTGAATCTACTGAGTGGATGATGTAGATGATTATAGATGCTTTCCAATTTTAACAAGAGAGAACCGACATTTTTCACTATTTCACCTGAAGTATCCCTTTCACAACCCAACTCTAAGGTGCTATCAACGTGACCATAAGATTCCAACACTGGAAAGTCAATTTCATTCTCAGTAGTAACGGGATGCTTTGCGATCACATCTGTCTTTAAGTCTTTCCATGTATGGGACTTGTGTTTTCTACTTCTGTGTGTTGCATAAGTCCCATATATGTTTGTCTTGAAATCACATCCGTTAAAAGCACATTCTATGCTTTCATGTCTTTTTAAGTGGGAATTAATATGCTGAAAATAGTCTTTTGTACTAGGATAAAATGAGTCACAAATTTTACATCTGAAAGATTGCACACCTTCACACTCTTCAGTTTCCTGTGAATTGTGGGATCTAGACAAGTGTGTTCGCAGGCCACCCCATGTCTTAAAGGAGCAAGGACAGCTTAAATGAAGACAGGGTACTGAATAGCCACGACCAAAGGTACGTGCGTGACTCGGTAATGCTTGAGAAGCTCCCCTTTTGAAGAATCCTCAAATGTGCAGATCTTACATTTCCAGCCCATGAGCCGCCACCTTAAAAAGGATGATAAACAGTGTTACAATACGGAGCAAAAAGACTAATTTAATACCATTTCCATTCATGTACATAGTTTTTGGACCAATATGTTTTATCATACAGATCTATAAAAATTATACCCCATTTCATGTACATATTGATGTAAATTATATCTACAACTATAATAGAAAATATACACTAAGAAGAAGATACAATTATTTCTTGAAATTGTTATTAATTTAGCTCAGGTTTCAGGCAATATGGGGAAAAAGAAAGGTCGCTTTTTTCAAAATGTAAACACCTAATCCTTCTGTACATTATAAATAGATGCCATTTACCTTATCTGTTGTTATGTCTTCATTCACTTTCTCTCCATCAGCAGTGTTGGTGCTGTAAAGCAGACATTAAAATTTTTAACGTGCTTGACAGAAAATTTCAACCTTTACTTGCTCTAGGACATCAAGTGTTCCCTCAAAAATATCACAAAAATCCTGACAGCTGAGAATATTACAGGAATTGTCCCCCTCTATTAAATATGAAAGGAGGCTGAAAATCAGCAGTCCTGAAATGTGTGTTTCTCTTCTATAATATACATTCTACATGTTAACCCCCTGTGGACTAAGCCATTTTCAGCTCTATAATGCTATCTATACATGGTCACATTATGCTATATATGAGACTGACAACTTCTCTCATGACATGCGCAACAGCACAACTTCAATAGCGCAATCTGCTGCAGAATGAAAAAAGCAAGTCCTTAAAGATTGTGTTTTGACAAGGTGAATATGGGTTGTGAAGAAGTTGCTGTCTCTCTGCTTGAAAGGAAGGTGCTGGCTATACTGTGTTGATGCTATGACCTGCACCACAGTGTGCCTGCAGTGCATGGCTGCAATTGTTTGCATAGTTAATAGCCGTTTTTATACTGGGCAGCAAACTGCTAATTTAGACACAAGGCGGTATATTGGAAGTCTGTTCTGGTCCGCTAATGTTCCGCCTCCGAGGCTATCTGAATCCGAGACGTCGATGTGCCGGCCCCTGCGTGAGATGAGCGGAGGTGTCGATGACCTGCACTGTTGTGCGACCCACTGGACAGCCGCTGAGATCCAGGAGTTGCAGCGTCTCCTCGGTCTCTGGGTTTGATTGTGTCAAACAAGCTAAGTACTATCGCTACTTTCATATTAAAAGCCCCCCGCTAAGAACCCCGTTCTAAACTCCAATTGGGTGCAATGTAATGCTCTTATTTTGACAAATTCGTCGTCTCTCTGACAGAGAATGCAACGTACTTTACCTTTAACCTCCAGTCAGTCGCTTCACCTCAGCATCCTCGACACGTCTTGAAAATGATTTGTAGGGATTTTAGAAACGTTGTTTTTATCGAATTCAAAGCGCGCATATGTTCGCAGTTCACCGATAATCTCTCGTACACCTCCATGCCCCCCATAAAAATATTTTCTCATCGGATCTACGCGATTCACATAGGTCACGTATTTTGGTTTCACAACGGCGAATTTGGCCGAAAGGTGATTTTCACGCCTGCAGTCGCCGCCGCTGCCGCACCCCCTCCCTCACCTCACCACTTGCGCTAGCGCAGCATGCCCTGATGAAAAATTTGGTCATGTCTGAGCATGTTGAGTAGCCCTAAAATACGAATAAATTAGTCATTTTACACCCATTTTTTGGTTAAAAAAACAAAACAAAAACAACTGTGTGTTAGCTGAATAAACCGTGTGTTAGCTGAGCAATTTGGTGGCTAGAAAACGGTTAATGAAGTTAGCTAATGTACAACAGCATGGTGGTCAAAGTTTTAAAAAAACAAAACCATAAAGTTTATGTGCAGGAAGAAAGGGTCGCTATTTAATTACATTTTGCTAGTCTCTACTTACCGGCATATGGAGTCCTCCAAGTGATTTTCACCGCGGTGTCTCTGAAACGTTGTTGCAAAAAGCAGGGTAGATATCCCATGGTTCCACTCTCTTTGCGCGGGAATGGCGGCACGTCATGACCTTCCGTGTAAAAACTACTCAATTTCTTAAGTTGTTGTTAGAGATGAAGACTATTGAGTTAGAGTAAGTAATAATTAAAGTTCTTGAAACCGATTGGTATAATTGCTCCATACTCAAATATTCTGACTGGTATTTACTGAAAATATTAAGGATATCTTTAAATTATAATTTGTTTGTCAAATACTAATTTTTTTTGTGAAATAAATTTAAAGAATAGATGTAAATATAAGGCAAAATTAACTGTTGGATTTTTAAGCATTTATTTTGATAGATCCAAGTGAAATAATCAGTTTTGTGATTTTCAGAGATTTTATCAAGATAATATACTTTTTTATTATTGTGATATATACTAAGGCCCTGAATGACTTTTTAGATTGTATCATCTGCCATCCCTGTCTCCGAAAAACTACAAAATTGCATTTTCAACTACTTTTGAGGGAATGCATGTTATGAAATGGGGGCTGAACACTAGGTAATTGAGACAAAAGGTTTGTTAAATTGTTGCGGTATGCTGTAATTTTTGTGTGCTTGTACTGTTTATATTGTTTATATGTATCTTTTGTAATGAGGGTGTCCTTGGAGAAAATAGCTTGCTCTTAATGGTCCTCCCTGACTTAAATAGAGGCTTGACAAGCATGTTATGTAAAAAGGTCCACTTTGACTTTCTGATTTCTCTGCTGTCCTGTGTTTGTTTGACCCATCCATTCACTCAGACCTCCTCTCTACACAGACTTTTAACAATGACTTTGATTATAAATGTATTTGTGATACGTCAAAGACATAACACAATTTGGGATAACATATGTATCCACAGATATGTAATTGAGAATGCAGTTTGTTTTATGAGAACATGAGACAGGGATGCATCATCGGTCTGATCCACTCATGATACTATGTTGGAGATGTGAAAAATAGGCAACGTTTCTGTTGCAATTTCAAATACATGGATACATTTGAGAACCTGCTGCCACTATGTGAGGAACAAAGAGGGCTACATATGTTCCTTAATGCTTCAGCATGGAAATTCTATCCACAAAAGGGTTTAAACAGAGTCAACATGGACATACACCACAACAAAGATCTATGTTTTCTAAAAAGACATTAGATGAACCCAGAGATTGATATCTGAAAGGGTTTTGTGATTCAGGTTTTGATTATCTGTTTTCTTTTAAATGTTGCCTTCACCATACAGTATGCTGGTCCATCTCAATCCTTCAACAATTACAGTTTACATTACAGTACCTCCCCTACCACAAGCTTCTTCATCCCCTTTAGTCATCAGTCATATTCTTCCCTCTGCAGAATGATTCATTTTTCATTTGATCTGGACTCTGAAAAACTGAATAAAATCCCCAGAGAGTTTGCTTCCTGTCCCCTCAGAAAACTCCATCTTGCTGGCAGCAGGACTGCAGCCATCTTCCAGTATGGTTAATTTATACTGTACAAAACAATTGGGACTAAGTGCTGGTTGAGTGATGCTTCCTATCTGATTCTTGGTCAGCGGCCATCAGCACTTTATTTTCGGATGTTCTATATGCAGTTATGTTGTTTGATGTGGACGGATGCAGAGTTAGCGTCATGAAAGGTTCTGCCCCTCAAGTCTATGATAAGACAGATAGATGCAGAGATAATGGAAGGGAACAATTGAGATTAATGTGAGACTGCTGGACAAGATGTGCAAGACTCATGTCTCACATATTTTCCTTGTCAACAGAAATATGACAAATAGTCGGATTGGTTTGTTCGTAATACTCCTCTTGAGTAGCAACTGCTGGTAGGGGTAATGTTTGCCTTAAATGCACCAGTCCCCAAATGATATGCAGCCGCAAGACACTTAGATCAATCATAGAATAACACTATCAAACATTCAATCTTGCTTGAATGTATTTTTAATATTGAATGTCAGAGTTATGATAAAGAGCAACTGGGATCTCCATTTGTGGCAGTGACTGCCAGGCACTTCAGGTAATGGAAATGGAAGTCTTCACAGGGGAAATATGCCCACATCTAAAACCCAATACAAAAGTATCATGCATACACACACACTCTCTCCCTCTCTTCCTTCTTCTTCTCTCTCACTACATTAATTATAGCATCACTCATACAGAGTCAGGGAAAAATAACATATCGTACAAGACTCCAACCAGAAATGAAGATCTTCTCAATCCTCCTGTGAGGATCCCTTGCCTCTGGCCATGTGGCTTCTGAGACAGGCAGCCAGCCACCTGAAGGATTTCTCCCTTGATCAACTCTAGGACAGGCCCCTTTGATTACCCCCGTCACGGACAATACCAGATGGCATAGAATCCCTAGAGTCAAATAAAACGGGGGGTCGGGGTTGCAGTAAAAATTGCCTTGGTTAACCCGATTGCTGGGGAAAAAACAAGTATTGTGTTGTTCATGTTGACCCAGGAGCTAAGTAAGATAATGAGCATGATCATTTCAGTGGCAGGGGAGGAACTGGACCCTAGCCAGTCAGGGCATGCTCATTTGCCTGGCATGCACCAGCCCATTAGAGAAAGAGAAACTGAGCTACCATCCTACACAACTTCTTTTTTCACGGCTTTTCCGAGCATACCGCCTCCCCATTAGAGACAACTGCAGAACAAGTCTTGTTTAGTACTCCCGATGCTCCTGCCTCCTGCGCTCTTTTACATGGTGCTACCTTCTCAGCCTGTAGTGATCGAGAGGTGTTTATGAGAGACAAACAAGGAAGAAACAGGGCAGAAAAAAGGGAAGGGAGACTGGGATTGATAGAATAGCAAGAGAGAAGACAAACTCTTTCCACAGGTGAAGAAGTCTCTTTGCTAAATCCCCAACATTTGATAAGCCTGACGTGGCTGACGTGAAGCACCAGGATATTTTACCATACCAAAAAAATAGAAGCTTTAGCTAAAGATTGCCCTCTCAAAAACACATATCAAGGGATCATTTGGGTTTAATAGAACTTGGGTCTTCATTTTTTTTTAGGACATCATTTCTATTGGCTGCGATAAAAATATAAGTAAAAATATAAGTATATAAGTAATAGCTGAGATCCTGAAACAAGGTGACATTACCACAACACCGTGAAACACAAGCAGCTATTGACAGTGTTGTAATATTGTAATATAGCCAACACTTTTGCCATATAAAATCACATATTTTGAAGTTGACATTAATGCACCAGCAATATTGGCACAACTTTGGTAAGTACAGTAGTTCATAGCTTGACCAGGAAGTCAGTCTGTATACTATAATGGAAATGTACTATTTCAGTTTGATGAGGAGATTGATATCATAGATTGTATATAAAGACAGCCAGCTTGATATCTTCCCAAAAGTGAAGCCAAATATGCTGATCGCCCCTAGTGACTGGCTGACGTATAGTGTTATGGAAAAAGTCTGTCAACAAAGATTAGACACCAAAGAAGTTTTGGCTTTTCTCTGTGGTTTTATTCTCAGAGCATTTTCTGCAGAAAAGGACTGCCCTCTAACGCACACAAACACAGCCTGCTAGAGAGACAGACCCAGAGCTTTATACAAAACATGAACACATAGTATAAGTTTAGCTGGGTGACATACAAGATAAGTTAGTACCATTAGTGACATTCATATCATAAACTTCGTCATACTTGTATCACAGGATAAAGGGAAGTATCTCACAAAATACACAGACCTGAACGTTGTATGCTCAGATAAAGAACTTCTGCATCACAAGGAGATAAAGAATGTGTTCTGTCCTGTGTTTTAAAACCCAAAACATGTAAATCGTAATTTCAGTCACAATAGGTAATAGTCGATTGAACGTTCACATCAAATACATTTTTCCCACAAAAGCTTTCTGTCATTTTTGGTCATTCTTATCGTGTTGTGTTATATAATGCATATTCAAGTGTTTTTTTAGTTTAAGTTTAATGAGTTATTTGATGTTGTAAGAGGGAAGTGAAACATCATTATTGACAGCTGTGATTGAGTTTAGAAGGTGTGAGCGGAACCTTGATACCGCAGCTCTAACCCGGGATCACTACTGTGCAGACTCAGGGTACGTGCAAACGATCGAAAACAATCTTTTTTTTCTTTGTCGTTCTTAAAAAGTTTTCCGTCCTCAAGAAATATCCTGGATGTGGCGCTGTAACTGCCACAGAAATACACCAACAACAGAGAAGAAGAGACGGGGAGATGCTATGTAGAATATAAACACTGGAGAGTTTCTCTCCAAATCTGATGACTTCCCAAATCCTCCTCTGTCCTAGAGAGAAATCTGTCCACTGTTTCTGGTGTTATTGGAGACTTTTGTGGTGTTTTGGACTCTGATCCACGAATCACGCTGTAGTTAATGTCCTCCCCGAGCACTGTGAGCCCCTTCCCGTACCAAAGCACTATTTCGCAATTTCTCTCTAGATTTAGAGACTTTTAAGATCTTCTTAGCAACTTTATTTATAAAACGCGATGGCGGCATAGTTTAAAAAAGTATGCCATTTTTGCAATCCAGACTACAACGCCATGGGGGGCGTTTTTAAATCTTCACACTCTTGGACCCGGCTCCAAAAGATACCGTTTTCAGGCTCTGATAACGCCGGCTGTGTGTGGATGGTTGGCCAAAACCATACTAAAGTTGTGTGGTCAAAGGACTGCCCCTCAGGCTGTTCCTGTATCCAGGATATTGAGCTTCATTTTTGTACAGTGGGAGGAAGTGGAGACACATCTTCCATCTTTATATATAGTCTATGATGGTTATCACTCTGCTAGTCAGTGAGACAGGGAATTAGTGTATTGCATTGTTGCCATTAACAAAATCCTGAATTTTGGAGTTCAGAGATATCTTCATTGCCCCAAATTCGCCTTTGTTTGGCTGACCTGGGGATTTGAGACTCTGATCATGTGACTGCTTCATAGATCTCAGAAATTAACATCATTATTACTGACCCACTGTATGAAAAAAACAAACATTTTATTTTATCTGACTCTGACTAAGATAATTATATTTTTAAGATCCTCCATTACAGTGCACCTCCACAATTTGTCTCCTGCACAATCTCACAGTGCAGAGTTAGTGTGAGGCATGAGAAGGGTGATAAGGCAGAGCTTTCCAGCAGGATTGCTGGTGTCTCACTGTGACCTCAAAGTGAGGATGACTCTGCAATGTGGACGTGGAAAGAGAGACTATATGGGATCAAGAAGAGAGACCTCGGATCAAGAAAAAAAATAGAAAAGAGCGGCTGGAGAGACAAGGAATTAAGGTCTGTGAGAGAGAGTCATAGGCTAGTGCATGTAGGTCATTTGCTTGCTCTTTTGGCTTGCTTTAAATACATGGCAAAGGAAATGAGAGGTGAAATGGGAAATAAAGCGACAGAGAGAGGGAGGAAGTGAGGGAACGGGATGTATGCAGGTGACAAGCTGCCAAAGGGAGAGAGGACCAAGGCTCCGGGGATGTTCAGCGGGGTGAGAGGCCTTGTGTGACACCAGCAATGATATGGGAGCTGACAGGTGTGTGTGTGTGGGGGGAGGGGGTCCCTGCTGAGGATGAGTCCGACAACTCCGACATGACACTTCCGAAGGCTAATTTAGAGCTTCTGAGAGATGATGTGTCGGGCTTACTGCACCTCACTGTGCTGCTTCGTATGGAGACACTGCTGTAATTATGCTTTCCATACAGGACAGCTTGAGGCCTGCAGCAGGGTTTTTTTTTTTACATTTAACCTAATCCTTTCCGTTGAAAGGTTTTCAAACACAGACCTGTCAACACTGAATTTTACACTTGTGGTCAAAATGTACATTTTGGGTTTTTCGCACCCACGGTTGATGTTAGGATGACAAAGTATCAGTTCTCAAAGTTTGTTTCCTTACAGCGTTGTCCTCCGGCAACTTTGCCAGGCTTGTCATACGTGATAATATTTCATAATTGAATCGCAAATTAAGGGCATTTGTTAAGACACTTTTGCTAAAGTGTAACTCCTTCCTGTGGACAAGCTGTATGCTTATTTCTCTTCCTTTCTGCCACTCATTTTGTCACTCTTTTTCTAACCTCTCCCTGTCACCTTGAATCCGTGGTAGAGGCTAGTTCCTGGGGGAGCGGCGTGCAGGATGCAGGCTAATGAATCGGACCACAGGGGTCACAGCGACAGGGTCACCTCTTCTCATGCACAGTAATGAGCCGTGGTGAACGGAGAGGAGGCGGTGGTCGAAAAACCCCAAGAAAAAGCATCAAGCTGCAGCGCTGCCGCTGCCCAGCAAACCTCATTAACTGGCCTTCAACCCCAGCTACAACCTGGCCTTTATACACACGCCTAACCGGAGGTGGGGAGAATTGAGCCCACTCCAATTAGTATAGTTATTAGCGCTCTGCACCGAGCTTGTCTGCTTCTGTCGTTTACTTGTTTACGACAAACACCAGGAACTTTTACTTACCAATCAACATCCTCTACAAACCTATATTAAAGCTATTTTTCTGTTCTAAGTTTGTTTTTCTTTCATTTTCGTTATCCCCATGTGGTTGATATGCCAAGAATGAAGCTAAAAAGAGATAATGATCAACAAAGGGATTAGCTCCTGTAATTAAAAAGTATTACATTTTGTTTCAATGATACATTCATTGTTAGGGAAAAAAAGAAACAAAAGTATTGTTTTTCCAACATGTAAGCCTCCTTGAAGGTTGTTGATTTTTTTTACCAACAACAACAAGGCTTTCCTCCCCTTAGCCACTGCTGCAGTGCCACTGAGCAAAGCACTTCATCAACAGACTGTTGTTTTCCTGGACAGCTTCCAGGTGTGAGCCTTGCTGAGAAAGTGCATTGATGCTCAGTGATTGTACATTGAATTTCAACAAGATATTTTGTTGACAAACTAGGACGTAGAGCAGAGAAGTTGGGGGCTCAGTGTCCTCCATAACAAGCAGTTAAGGGAGACATGCTTTTAAAATTTGCTGTTCTTTTCACACTACAAGACTATTTCTTTGTCAGAGACTATCGTCCTGTTGACTTTGGGTTTCACAAACCACTCAGACTTCCCATTTGAGCTGGGGAGATCTGTGACTGCTGGAAAAGGTCATGATATTCAGTGAAATGGGCAAGAAGTCATTGTGTTGCCTCCCCTCCTTCCACACCAGTTTTATCTTGTGGCTGCCCATAGACTCAACTCCGGTGTGCTTCAACTGGAAACACATCTTATTTATGGCTACAAGGCACAGGCAACAAACATATTTTCTTAGGGTTAGGAAGAGATTATGGATAATCTTAAAATTAGTCATACACATAACTACGTCCAGGACTTCTTTCATGCGAAATATGAACAGTGGTCTTCGTGGTGAAAGTCTTATGTTTGTTTGACCCTTCCACCGCCACCAAGGCTTCCTCCCTATGAAGACTTTGGGGATCTTATAATATGTCACCTAACTTTCTCATGCGCTTCCACCATAATTACTATGGCCACTAGCCAGATATGGGTCGTAATCATGGATGGATTACTGAACGGGCCTACCAGGTCAAAAAATTGATACAAAACCACCAAAAAAAGATGCAAAATGACTGAAAATAGATGCAAAACCACTACAAATGATGCAAAATGACTAAAAATAGATGCAAGACAGTCTGAGAGATGCAAACAATCATAGACATACAAACAAATCATAATGGATGTAAGATAATCACAGAGAAACAAAATGACCACATAGGAATCCCTCTAAAAATGCACAAAGAGACCCAAAATTGACTATAAAATGACTAAAAGTAGACTCTTTGAATTTGGGTGTCTTGTTCTGACGTAGACAGAGCGGGGGGCCTCCTACATGTCTGTGCCCAGGGGCCCATCGTCTCATCATCGGTCCATGGTCGTAGCTGCTTGCATCCAACCACTACATGGCTGTGGTATGGAAGTCTAATTTTTGACTTCCGTATACTTGCCAAGATCCTTCAATACAAGTACGGGTTTTAGTACTTAACATTCCGATCGTTCTCGTATCGTTCTCTGCTTTCTTGGTGAGAATTGCTTTACAACAATCAAGTCCCTCTTTAAAGCATTTCAAAATATAACTGTTACTACCACTGAAATGTGAAGGATTTCACTTTCTGAACCATTGATTTCTCTCAGGAAATACAAAGTGTTTAGAACAGCAAATAAAAAAAGTCTTGTAAAGTATACTGAACTTTACTGAAATTGAAAAAAAGAGGAATCCAACCGGATTTTTAACACTTTCCCATATCTTTCTTGACTCTCAAAGTCTGCCTGTCATTGATAGATAATTTAATTTTACCGCCCAGCTTCAGCATGAAAAGGAGAAGAACACAGGAGACCAGATTCCCTTCACCTTTCTTCTCCTCTAGCTACACATTTCTTCACAGATGGAGTTAAATTATGCAGCACAAACTGTCTGGATATAATGTTCACAGAGTGAGGGGGTGTATAGAGCCCTCTCTCTCCCTATCTTTCCTTCTGTAATGGGAAAGCAAGTTACACTTTAGAGCTGGGCTTGAAAATCATCTTGGAAATGTATTTGACACAGTGATAAACTAAATTTACCACACCATCTACTGCAACAACAAAAAAGAAGGCCACATGAGCACATGAGCAGAGATGTGTTGGTCTGCATAACCTCTGCCCATCTCCCATCTTGCTTAGTGCTTGCATGATTGTTTCCAGATTAGCTGATTATTATGAGCCAGTATGACACAATATACTTCCTCTTTTCAAAAATAGTGACACAGAAGGAAACCATCAGTGGATCCACACACAGTACATTTGAAATCCAAACCACTTTGATATGGACTTCTATCACATGCTCATATTCTGCAACCCCACCCTTCCACCCCACCCCCCTATCAGCAAAGCCTTGCCAGAGGACAGGACGCTCTGCAGCTCATAAAGCCTCTGAATAAGCGTGAGAAGGTTCCACACCGCTGAAAGTTGAAGAACAACTGCAGAAAGACAGACAGATTATCTCCTAAATGTCATGTTTCCCTGAATGAATCACAGCAGTGACTCTTTTACCCTGTGATGGCGACTGATAACGGCAAGCAAAATCTCAGGCCCGAAGTACATTTGCATTCTAATAAGAATTTTTTTTTCTCCATTGTTCTCTGCTCTTTTTCATTTTTTTATTTTCAGACACAAAACAAATTGCATTTCAGTAGAGACAGAGATGTGATAATCTGAGCATTCAGAACAAGTCCTTCACTCTGAGGAGCTGGCGTTTTATTTCATACTTCACTGCTGGCTTACCGCTGTATAGAAACCTCGGCACTCCGCATGGCTCAGCATGCACTGTATTCCACAGGGCCAGTAATGAAGTGTCTTGTCATGCTAAACAGCAATCTGCAAGAAACTTTCCCCCAAAAGAAAAGAGAAGTCATTGCTATGCATGGTTAAGTAGCTGTGTGATTTAGCATATTGCAGAAGGAAGGCTCATTGTGCTCAATAAAGTGATGTGTTCTCGGCAGGAAGTCCTACAGGTGGAAAATTATAACTACTGGGATCTGACAGGGTAACAGGTTGAATATATAAAAAGGTTGTGAGCAGAGTGTTGGTGATGTCTCATCAGATTAAGTTAACTTAACAACCAGTGTAGAGGGTTGCTTAAAATCTTGCTGTATTGTCACAAGAGCAGAAAGATCCGCAAGACCTCTATGTACAGCTATGAACAGCAGTGTTTATGTGCACCATCAAGACGTTCTCACTCTCATCTCGTCAAATATGATAGCTTGGTCAGTGTGGTCAAACTGTGACGCTCCACATACTCCTCTAGCTTCAGTTTTGCACATGAAGGGTAGTGGTGGATGTCAGTAACTAATTCAACCCAGGTCACTAATTACAATGGCCGTGTATGACTGAGTTTGATTGACATCTCCCTCCACTGTATAGTCTGTTAAAACTGTATTATTCACCAGAACAGCATTTGTCTGTTCAAACAGCAATCTCAGAACACATCAGCTTATCTGCCTGACGAAAATTTAGCCTCCATTGGCAATGGCTAATAGTTCTGGCTTTCTGGTTTAACCAGCGGATATCCTGTTCGAATTCAGAAAGACAACCTGAGTGTGGTCCTACATAACCATCTGAAGTTGTCTTCCCACCTCCTTTTTAACATGCCAGCTGATGCTTAACTGTACACTCTGCTGCACCTGTTTTACTGCTGCTTAATTGTTGCCCTGCATGCATATTCCTCCCACCACAGCACCCACCTGCGGACTCTGTTCCCTTAGTGCCTTGTGGGTAATTTGCATTGATAACTCCCTGAGCTCACTTATGCTGCTCAGTGCGCTTTACAAGGACTGATGAGTTGTCTCTATGCCTAAATAAACCTCATGTCAGTCAGCCTTCTCTTAAAGGCGAGTGTTGTGATGATTACATGGCCTTTTCATATTGTCCTTGAATGTTTCTTTGGGCAACAATGCACATGTTTAGGTTAACACCACACATTATCCTTCTGGGTTTGCTGATTAACGGCCAATAGGCTTCAGCTGCTGACAGAACTCATGGGACTTCTCACACTGTTGAATTAAAATTTAGCTCATCTTGAAGTAATTTGTCAATGAGTACTGATCAACACATTTTCCCCAATCTATTTTACGGTTAAAGCAATGTCATTTGACATCGGAAATGGGTGAGTAAATACTGCAGAAAATGATTGTTTATGATTCACTCATCAGGCTTGCTGTTTGCAGGATAAGACTGTGTCCGTGTGTTAATACAGCACAGAATAGGATGCAAAGCTAGTGATGAATTGATGGTCAGTGCTTTTGTGTGACCGACATCTTAATTAATGGTCTGTGCAGCAACTCCCAGTGTCATTGCACAACAGTGTATTTAATATATGTATATACAGTATACATGATATTAGGTAAATGGTTTGTAATTGTGACAGCAAATTATTTTGTGATCACTCGAGCTGTCTCCTGAGCTGCTGTGAGGCAATTAATTATAAATGCATATTTGTTATAGTTATTCCAGACAAAAATAGGAAGAGCGTGTTCATAAATATTTAATCAAGCAACCAGGAAATTGTGGTGACAGCAATCACTGATGGACAGCAAAGCACTGGATCACTTTCTGTGCACCATCTGGTAACAATATTACAGAGACTTTGTGAGGGAATAAAATGTAATAAGTAAATAATAAAATGAGGAGAGAAGGTGAAAAAAAATATAGGTTTTACTGATGTGTATACAGCTTTCAATTTATTTTAAGTGTTACAGTTTCAAATATGGCACGCACAGTGGTATATTGGTATGGTTTAACAAAATGTATGTGATTCAGTAATAATAAAAAGGTAAACATAAAATATTTAAACATAAACATTCAGAGAACTTGTTATACATAAAATGTCTTGTCTTAATGTAAGTCATTCAATTTCTCTTAGAGCCTGCATGTACGGGGCCTAAGCTGATTTTGTTCTGCTTAATTATGCTGCTCTAGGCCTAGTCTGCTGTGGAATCCTGTTCCTGATACTCTGAGCTGCTCTCCTCTGTCTGTATCATTCATGTCTCATCAATGAATGTTACTAATTCAACTTCTTCCCCCAGAGTTGTTTGTGCTTTCTCGTCTGGCAGGTCTCTGCTGATCATGGTGGTGCCTGCTGCCGTCGTCCTGCATGACGATGCCTGCTGCTATTGTTACTATTACTCATATATACTATCATTAGTCTAATAAACTATAAAATTTGTAGCCATAAAAACACCAACAGTGGTATGTCTTACTGTAACGCAGTTGTTATTACCACTACTCATCAATGATCATATTTACCACCATAATTATTATCATTGTCATATTGTGTCACCTTGGCTGTGCATCTGCTATTTTAACTGCCATAACATATAAGTCATATTCACATTACTATAGATATTATTATAGTTACTGTTAAACTTTGGTTGCTTGCATCTCTGGAAGTGTGTCTGTCTTTCTTTGTGTCTGTCTTTGTCTCTCTCTGTCCATCTGTCTGTCTTTTCTCTCTTTCTCTCGCCTTCTTCCATAGAGCTGGGTCTGTCCGACGTTCCTGCCTGTTATAGGGAAGGTTTTCGTTGCCACTGTGTACTCAACGGGGGAATTGTTGGGTCTATGCAGGGGCAGAGTGGCCATCGGGAAGACTGGGAGATTTTGCGGTCGGCTGGCGGCCAATAAGCTCAAGTGAACCGGCCAGGAGACTGCCCTGCGCAGCCGTGTGATGTTCATAAGGGATGTTAATGACTGGCCCATTGAGTTAAAACTCCTCAGAACTGCAGACTCACTCTCATTAATCCAACCTATTGATTTTTGTTTAGCCTCCTATCTTGATCTAATTATTTTTGTTCAGACGTTACATAACTCTTATGACCAAAAATATTATATGACCAACGCTTTAATTGTTTTTTTTGTTCATAAATTAATGTAGAATGGTCAGAGCAAAGCCTCATGGCAAATGGGAACTGCGTATCGCTCCAATGATCGTTCCACGTTTATCCAAAGAACGAATGGGGATGAGACAGAGAGAAAGAGGGCAAGGCTGGAGTAGCAGATTTTCTTACAGTCGAAAGGGAATCGGGTTTGCGTGTTTGATTTGCTCAGTTTTACTGAAGGGTTTGTTAAAATGTCATTCATAGCCTGGTTTATACAACATTTTATTTCTAAAAACCTGACGAAAATTGATTTCTTTTAAAGGCTGTGTTTTCTGATTTATTGAGTGATAAAAAGAGATATCCTAAATCTCCTGTGTAAAACCTCAAAGTCGAATGTCACCAAAATTAAACAAGAATTCTGAAGATGGTTACTTCCAATGTTCAGATTTATGATTTGGAAATGTATGCAAATTAGCATTAGGCATTATTTGCACATAAAAACATAACATTTCAGAAAACTTGCAATACAAAAAAATATTTTACCCTATTCACCTGTATGTATCTCCCCTTAAATGAAAACCCTCTAGAGTATTACTTTAACCCAAACCATGATTTGAAGTAGCTTGTGTGCCTAAATTTCAATCTTAACCAGTGTCACATCAAACAACGCTTAAAATGTGTCCACTGTTTGATTAATTAATCATGTTTTATATAAAGCACTTAGAATGTCCTTTTTGTTGAAAGGTTCCATATACAGTAAATAAACTGGCATTGCCTTGCATATGTGGGTATATTGGAACCTGACCTGCTATTCTTCAGCACATATTCCCTCCGAAACTACTTTATTTTGAGCCTGAGGTCATTTTAATCCCATCCTGTTCACCCTTCTAACCAGTGGAGAAAGAAAGAAAAAATGTCTGTGAGGTGATGTGTCCCTTGATTACTAAAATCCTTCAGTAAACGACTTTACCATCCAAATGGCTGAACTTGCTGGCCTCTTCTCACAGCCATTCAGACATATTTATACAGTCTAATATTTAAAGTCTACTCAGTTCATCTTTGTCTCCCTTTGGTGCAACTGTCAGACTTTAAACTTGAGTAAAAGCAACTCTCAGACTGTGAAGTGTGTCAAGACAAATAGTCTCTTTTTCTGCCTTTTCATCCTAGCTTTTTAATTATTTTCCTAATATATCATATATAATGATCACAGGGTCACTGCAGTACATTCAGGTTTGTGCTCATTCAGCTGCAGCACTGACTGTCAGCTTCTGTGGATAAGAGCATGTGCTAAATACAATACCTTTTAAATATATAAGATAATGTACTTTATGGACAATCTGATAATATTCTGCTCCGTGCACAGGATATTCATCTGACAAAGCGTCTCTCTCTGTTGCTTTTGTCTTGCATGATTCTCTGAAGCGTGCACAAAACAGTGGATAAACAAATAATAATACAGAAAAAAAAATCAATGAGCCACATCTAGACAGACACAGGCTATTTTCACCTAGATTGTTATTCTCTGTTGGTATTTACAAAACTTCCAAAGACCACAGTGTTTCTAAACTATGAGCCCAATTATGGTTAGCCTGTTAAACCCTTTGCCATTGATTTATTTTCAGGCTCCATGTGCCAGTCCTGATGTGGGTGTGCTGAGCTGGAATCAGTTCCCCAGAAAGACTCTGAAATGGAAAGCCTTGTTTCAGCCTCTGCACCAAATTAGATTGCGTCCTTGTGTCAAGGGGAGTTGTTTGTTTTTGTCGAGTTTCTCTTTGTTGAAAGGTCAAATGAGCAGGCTGAGGAGTGTCCTGGGCAGCCTTTTGTCACACATTATTTATGGGTATTCCACCACAGATGGGCACAGTAAAGACCAGGGCTATACAGTTGCTATAAGAAAACAAGGCTATTCCCTTTCTGCCAAATGGCATTTCAGTATGGGTCAAGACAGTAGAAAGTCTACTAGCCTGCAAAACTGTATCCGTAAGAAGAGAAATTTATGGGAAAGTCCACAAAGGGGATTAATCAGTACAGAAAAGCAATGAGGTTTGTGAAATCTTAAACTAAACAAAAATACAATATTGGCAAAGGACAGTTTGGCACAACAGATGCTGACTGGATGCTTTTCTTCCCACTGCAGCTGAGAGAGTGGTGGAATAAATCAGTGTCAATGTCAGAGCTAATGGGAAACATGTGATGGTCAGTGACAGTATGAATGATGACTGCATTATTGAGCTATAAACTGCAGTCCCAATTTGACAATAGTAATGGTATGCTTCCTGAACAGATTTTTGTCAAGCGTGAAAGGAAGCTATATGTCAAATTGTACTATATCTACAGGAAGTGGTGCTAGAGAGGGGAGAAAAAGGTGACCACTTCTTTGTCATTTCACTGTCTGATATCTCCAGGCCTATAGGGTTATCACTTGGCCGGTGGTCGGGGGATTCAGACAGTGTCTCAAACGAGATGAAAAAAAACCAACGGTAATTTCATTTCATTATGATCAACCGTTATCATAATTAGCTGTTAGCTAACAATTTACAGCTAATCGTTTTAATGTACTGTTCATGTAATAAAATGTCCATTAATGACATAACATAATTTTGACATTCATTTTTTAATTATTTGGTTATAATTGGAAAAGGATGTTTAATGACTAAACATTGAGGAGGATAAAAAAACAACTGATGTAAGTAAAGGTACTGTAAATATGCCGCCCCCTACTGCACATTTATTGATGACTCCATTAATAACAACTTAGATTGTTTGGATATAAATGTGATAACGTTAACAGAATTAATTCACTATAGCCTGAGTTGCCGGCAGACCCTGCATTAAGGTAATTCACAACATAGTAACGACGTTCAAAGGTTCTCTCTGTAATGTTAAGAAAAACAAGTTGTTATTAGCGAAACTGGTGGCCATTAATAAACTGCCGTCAGCATCCTGTTGGTCGCATGCTCACACTCCATAGACTCCGTAAAGCAACCAACGGCTAGTTTATGCCTATCAGCCAAGCCTCAGCCAGTTTAGCTTAATGTTAGCATCCTTGCTTAGCACAGGGGTGTCAAACTGATCCAGTAAAGGGCCATGTGGCTGCAGGTTTTCATTCCAACCAAGCAAGAACACACCTGACTCGACTTACTCAATCACCTGAACTGTTTTCACACAGTTGATTTGTTGGACCAGGTGTGTTTTTGATTGGTTGGAATGAAAACCTGCAGCCACGAGGCCCTTTACTGGATCAGTTTGACACCCTTGCATTAGCAGTTAGCTGTAACCTTATTACTCTGTATACCTGGCCGTTGCTTGCTTCATAATCTCAGCTGACGAAAGAACAACATGTATAGACTCTGCTGGTTCATTTGTTGACGTAAGTGGACAATGGATGTTTGTATGAAATCACAAGTGAATGTCCATCAAATTGCTTTTTAGTGGATATGAGATAATTGTATCTTGACTATTGCATGTTTTCTAATTTACTTAATGAGGTTTTAAATCTTCCCAGTGCTCTCACACATACAAGACCATGCTTTTAATTCTAAATTAGGTTTGTTACATCACAGCTGTGGCCATCTGTTTGAATATAGATGACTATTTTGACAGCATGTGTTAACATGATCACTGGTATCTTGAGGATAGTCTGTTCAGATTCTGTTCAATGAGAAAGAAGGCACTCCATCATGAATCTGACGGGAGTAAATCTTAGGGTGAGAGCTGTGTAGAGTTTTGAAAAATATTATTGGTTTCCTGCTGTGGTTTCTGCTGAAGAAACTGTTTTGATATTCTTTCAGCAACTAAACTGAAGGGGAGCCACATTCAGCACTCACCCTTGAATCACTACCTCTGGAAAAAACTGCACATCCTGCACAGGTATGAAAAAAGCATGTTTATTCCTAAAGCAGAAAATATGTGGAGGGAGTTTTTAGTTTCTATGTTGACAAAATGCAAAAGGCTTAACTTTAAGTTTAAACTCAACAAAATGTATTTCCGACTGAGCAAATTTATTTGGAATAATTTGTATTGAAAGGTAGTTGTATCCTTTAATGCTGGCCCCACGACACCTGATAATTTTGCAGATTTTTGGGTCCGATTCGACCTTCCCGGCAATCGTGCGGGTGCTGCCAATTCAAGGCTGGTCTGAACTATCAAGCAGCTTACAACTTGAGATCATGTACTGTGAAAGGAACAGTGATAGAATATTTAGCCGAAACTTGCCAGCCAATGAGAACGAGCTGACTGGGAACTGCCAACCAGATGTTGGGCAAAAGGCTGATTCTGTCTTCTCAGCCATGATTTCATCCTTTTTGTTTTTGGTGCAAAACACAACACACACAAGTGCATCTGATGACGATGGTCTGCTCCTATGTTTGTTTGATTTCTGACTACCCATTTGATCACATGAATTTCTGTGAGATCCGTGGAATTCCCACTCTGAAATCATTAGGGAGAATGCCCATGGTCCTGCATCTTGACCGAACAGTCTGGTAAAAAAAAATCTGTTAAATATGTTGTTATGTCTGTGGTCTCCTATGTTTTTAATGTCATTTGAAAATCATCCAGTGTTTGCCAGGCATTAGTGGAATAAAAATGTTCTACATAGTATAAAAGCAAAGCAGTTGATTTGCAGTATATGTTAAAGGTCTAAATAAACTAGAAAACAAGTCGTATGTGTGGTGATATAAACATTCTTATAAAACAGATAGCTCGAATCAAGCAATCTGATTGGTTGTTAGCCGTGGTATAATTCCTGTAAAAAGTGTTTGTTTGATCTTTTTTTTTTTACAACATATTTAGAAAGTGATTGGTTATCCTTATGTCTAACAATACTCTCTGTTATTGGAAATGTCAATCAGCTGGGCCGGAGTGCTATCTATAGCTTAAAGCCCCTGAACACCCACACAGGCATTTTCAGTAAACTAGTTGATTAGACCTCTTCTCAGGTCTGTGTGGGTGTGTCTACTGTGATTGATTGACATCTTCCTGAATCTCCTGTTAGCTTTGTTTCACCTGTTAAGGGGGAACAAAGTACAACTTCATCATTCTTACGGACATTTATGACCTCGTAAATTGCCGTCAAATTCTCATCAAAGCCCGCCCACCTTCAACCCAAGCAGAGGTATAATCAGCCAGAATAACTGAAAACACCTGTGTGGGTGTTCAGGGACTTTAAGCTAATGTTACATATTCACAGACATAGCTAATTCTGTCCACAGAAAAAAACATTTTTTTTCCACAGATATCTTAGTTATAACAGGATTGAGCTAGCAACGCAGTTTATATATGTGGTCTTTATTCAGTTTGAGAGACTTCACAATGTCTTTAAGTTAACGTTAGCATAAGTTGACTGGGGACTCAATAGAGTAGAAATGGTCTCTTGCTGTGTCCCACGCGCACTTCCATCCTCTAACTGACTTTTTTGAGGGTGAAAGTGCATTCACGCCGGAAGTCGGTGAAATGCAGTGTGGTGCATTTCTCCAGTCGCACACTCAAAAACAGCCAAACCGTTGAGTGTGGACGCTGGACACGCACTCAATCGCTGCCATTTTGTCTGAGTAGTGGAAGAGGCGGGACTAAATTCAAACTGGAAAATGGTGGAACAACAGCACAACAGAGTGGTAACAACTAGATTCACTTTATAAATGTAAAAAGAGGATCACAAGGGTTTTTGGCGGTGTGCTGAGCCAGAAGAGTTGTTGGAAAAGCTTTTGGAAAATAAATAGAAGAAGAAATACGACTGTCATTTCCGGTAAGTGCGGGGCAGCAGTGTGATTTGAGGCAGCATTTACTGGGGTAATTGAGTGTACTGATGATCAGTAATTAGGGCACACAGTGCACAAATGTCAGTACACTCACTGCAGTGCGCGATTTGGGAAACAGCATCTGTTGCTAAAATTTGTCCAATTATTTTTTTCAGCAGATATCTTAGTTACACGACTGAGCTAGCAAAGCAGTTTAGTGTTTACATGTTTGGCATTTATTCCGTTTGAGAAACTTCACAACGTCTGCAACAAGCTACGCTAATGCTAGGCTTTGCTTGGTTAAACCGACAGCAGCAACACGCTAAATTACATCAAGATATTACATTCCATAGAAACCGCCAGCCAGGAGGGAAGAACAATGCTTTATGGATGCTTTTTGTTAATAGACACTGTTTAAATTGGAATATGTCCATCACTTTAATATTGCCATAGTTGGTAACTGTTTTATTATTGATTATATCACGGCGTTGCTCAGCCCGATGCAAAACCCGATAAATCATGGCCTGTCGTGAGCTATTGCTTAAATCTTCTCTGTCTGCCTGTAACATTGAAATAAAAGAGTGGGTGAAGGCCTTTGATCCTGGAGAAGCAGGTTGACAGAAGGCCCCAAGATCACTCCCTTTGCCTCTTAGCCTTTGAACTGCAGCCAGAGCTAACGTCCTGCGGTATCTTCACAGTGGCCAGGGGGCTTGATAACAAAGCAAGGAATCACAAGGGTGTAGAGAGATTGAGAAATAAACCATATTGGGCTGCATGTTAGCAGGGCGATAAATTACATAAATCCTGTGTGCCAGGCAACATGCGATAACAGGTTATAGTGGGTAATAAAAAAAAACAGGGTGAGGGGCCCTGAAGGTAAAGATAATTATTTTTGATAAGGTGGAAATGGGAAAAGGGTAAGTTGATAAGGGTAGGCAGGGTGAATGAACACTGTTGACACTGATATTCACCTGCATAGCCAAATACTTGCCTGCCTGCCTGCAGAGGAAAGTTTGAACTGCTTCTGGGATAGCTATTTCTCTTTATAACCCATTGTAAGCAAGCAGATTTTATATCTTATGTATTTTATAATCTTGCTTCATTTTGAAAGAATCAGTCATCTTTCCTATTAATATTTTATAAGTGGCTATTTGTCAGGTGCATATATTTAATATTAAGAAACAGAGAGGATAAAATTTGCCAATTTGCAGCATTAAAAGTAGCCAGTAGTAGGCTAAGGACTAAAAGGGTCATGGTCAAAGTGCCCTGACTGTAAAAAATAATGTTGCTATGACCCTGGTTTCAGTCTTAATATCTAACAAAAATGTAGGTTGAAAAAAGAAACAAGTACAAGTGGAGCCAGCTGAGCTTGGAGAACTGGGAGATATGGTCTGTAGGGAACGTGAAGTGTTACATAATGAGTTTACAGTGACTGACGAAAGATTGGAACAGTTTATTTTGGCAACATTCAGCATTCAAATGTTTGATAACCCTAACCCTACCCTATAGAGCCAAGAGGGTTTTCTCTTAGTCTAGCCAACTGCTCCCAATTTTTATTTTTGGTTCTCAATCTTTCTTCAATAATGTACCCCTTTAATTGTTTTTTTCAGCCTGATCAGCACAACACATATTTGGTAGGGGGGAAAAAAGCGTATATTAAAAAAAATACACTACAGCGCTGCCCCATCAGTATCTGATTTACTAAACAACAACCTTGCAACTGAAAAAGACTTATACATTTCAAATGTGTGGCATCCATGACTAAACTCATGGCAAACCATTCTTTGTTACAGTGCAAAACCAGTAAGATGGCATTGGGATGCATTCTCCTGCATTTATAATTTAATGAGAAACGTGTTTGTGCTTCCTTGAGGATCTGTGTCATTTTCCATGTTTTTAGCTGTATTGGGGCGGCAGTAGCTCAGTCCATAGGTGACTTGGCTGGGAACTGTAGGGTGGCTGGTTCAAGTCCCTGTGTGGACCATGTATGGAGCGTGGACTGGTGGCTGGAGAGGTGCCAGTTCACCTCCTGGGCACTCCCGAGGTGCTGTTGAGCAAGGCACCTAACCCCCAACTGCTTGGGGCGCTGGTCACTGGCAGCCCCCTCGCTCTAACATCTCTCCTTAATTGCATGTATATAGGTCCTGTTTGTGCATGTGTGTATTTCGGGCCTGTGTGTGTAACATGTATAATAATAAGAGTGAAAAAATTAAAATTAAATTTCCCCGTGCGGGATAAATAAAGTAATTCTTCTTCTTCTTATTACATTTCAGCACCAATCCATTTTCTTTATTTTCTAATGTCATTAAATATTGAAACTGACTTGCCACTCCCAGTGAACAACCATAAATCTGAACATTATGATGTTTGCCAATGCTCCAGAGAGATGTAGGATATGTGAGGCAATCATAATCTGTTCACAAACACGTTTTTCAATGCAAGTATATCTCCAGCTTTAGTGTTAGCTAAGCTAATCCCCCTACTGGTTCTAGCTCCACATTTCCGGACAATTGGTTTAAATGACAGAGAAATGAGTCTGATAAGCCTGAAAAGTCAGAGGTCAGAAGAGCAGTACAGAGATTCGTTGCTATAGAGATGATACATCATCCCACCTTGTCTTGTCTCGTCTCACTGGTATGAACGGGCAGGTTTCAGAACGTTGCAGACCAGCAAATTGCAAAAAGTTGCAAGTTTCAACTCATCTCGTTGCGAATCTTTGGTCTGAACTGGGCATAAAACCCAGAAGACTCAATATTTTGAGACTTCTAATGAAGTCATGACTTCATTAAACAATGAGTATCAACACTGACTTTGTAAACTGAAACACCAAGGCCAGCCATTTTATTTGTCAAATCGGGGCCTGAGCTGCCACAACACTGAAAAATATGTGCACCCATAAATTTGATAGGTGCCTAATGTTTGTGACTACACATATTTTAAATAAATGATAGCCCGACTTTTGTCTCTGCAGATATAAAAGTAATTTATTCCCGCCTCTGCTTTTTCATCCTCATCTGTGCCTGTCAAACATTTTCTCTACCAGGGGATAAAGTGAAAATTATTAAAAACAAGGCTTTCAGAAAAAATATGCCTGACAGGATGTCAGGCATATTTTTTCATCCAGACATGCACCACATGGTCAGGGCAGACTTTGCAGCCACAGCAGTTCTGGATACCCACATTTATCTCCAAGAACCCAGAGGTAGAAAATACTAGAAATGATCTTTAGAGACTACTATACAATTGAGATGCTGTTCGTATTGTCATTAACAATGCACCTACACAAAAAAATGAAATTAAATGAAATGAAATGTGCAATATAACAAGGTCATATTCCAGTCCTAATGCAAGATATGAGTGTTTCTTAAAATTATTAGATTAATAATCGCCATTAATTGTAGTATTGAAGTTGCTCAAATTTCTGCCACTTCCTCATGTCCACCTGCCCTACCTCCTCGAGACCAAGCATGATGCGTTAAACTCAACCGGTGGGCTTCATCAATCATGACGCGGTTGTAATCAAACAGCAGAATTATGAAAAATGGAGCCTGTCATAACAATGTGCCTTGGTGTGTGGGATACTGCTGTGTGTCAGAGTAAGAGAAACCACTTCCACTTTATCAAAGACATTCCTCTTCAGAAATTTTAGGACTCAATGCAAGATTAAATTAGTTGTTAAAATGCAAATTTTTCGCAGTGCATCCCCAATACATCCCCATCATAAATGAACCTCATATGAGTGACAGAGAATTAGATCAAGAACAGATGGAGTGTAGTAAACAACTTTACCTCAAGCCTGGCCTTGTTGAGACCACATCTATAAATCACTGATGCTGCCCTTCTTTTTTTTTGTTTTTTTTGTTTTTCTTACGCAGCACCCGTAACCTGTCTCTCAGACCTTCCAATGAAATTAGCAAGGCATAATATCATAAAAGTAATGATTTTCCAAACCTACTGTACACACATTCAGGTATGGGCAATTCTCTTGATTAATTAGTTTAATACGATGCTAGCTTGTCACATGATTTCACACACTCAGATTTATGAATACAGTTCAAGACTTTGATATATTATTGGATATAGGTTTTTTGATGGAGGTGGCGTGAAAACAAATTGTGCATGGTAGCTTGAGCTTTGTTCTTTTGGCATGATTTGATTGCACAATTGACTTTCATCAGAAATGTCAGAAACCTCCACATGACTGATTTCGACTCATTCATTGGGACATACTCAGCTTCACCTGACTAATTGCTGGTTATCACATCAGGGCTGAGATCTGCAGGTGTCTCAGTTTGGCCGACTTAAGTCCTGCCTCTTAAACCTGTTTCGGCCTTAAATATCTACTTAAACAGTTGAACTATGACCATTTTGATATTTTTAATTTACACTGATTGACACCATCAGATTTAGATTCTGTATCGGCTTCTTTCATCCTTTCATTAAAGAGATATACCCCCCAGGGCTTTTTTCTTTCTGCACCATTTCATGAAGTATTCAGGGTATCACCTTTACTTTTTACACCAAAATCCAGCCTGACATACTCTGTATTTGATGTGCTGAAACATTGGGATCTCCAATAGAAATCAAAACAGGGTTCTAAGGGTTTGGACAATGAGACATGGCCATCAGTAGGTAGATATGAAAAAGGCTTACGCAGTGAGGTCATAAATTTAGAGAATACATCAGCATCTATCTATTATGAAGCACGGGAAGGTCAACTGCTGCTTTCTTATTTTTTCCTTTTAAAAAGCGAGGGTCTTCAAACACACCCACTCAGATGTATTCAGTTGAGCTGATTGGACCTCCGCTCATGTTCAAGAGTGGAGCTGTGCTGGGGATTACATAGACAAAAGTATATTTGTACAAACATGACAGTGTTGGGAAAAAAAGTCTTTATTGGCACCATTTTGAGCAACATAATGGCGCTTAGTGTGTTTTGTGATATACAGATATTGTAAAATGTCTTCGAATTATACCTGTATGCTCATTTACATCAAGGTTTTGTATTATTGAAACAAGTGAGTGTAAAGCTAATTACTATGATTATGATTATGATGCCACTGGTAATTCTGGTGTCTTTTAACACGTTCAGTATCAGCCTCCACAATTCACTGAAATTGGAAATACAGCTGACAAATTTACAAAATTGATCATCATGGGATACATGTGCATTTGTTGACAAGCCAAAGATACACGCAACGCAGTCTGGCCAAGCCCAAACCACTTACTGGTAGGCCAACAGCATGAGAGCCAATTCGCTATCAGAGGTGAATCACTCTTCCTCCTTTAGCTCACACCAGCGAGTAAACACTGGGTCTTTTCTTGGTCTCCTCCGACAAAACCTTTGCTTTCTTCGGTTTAGTTTCATTTTCAGCCATGACATCAACACAGTATACACAGTCTGCACACGCTGTACCAGCTAATAGACAGGCATACACATGCTACATACAGAGCACTTGCTCTGAACATGAAATATTAACATCTAGAATTTTACATTAGAGTCAGTTGAAAGCCTGGTATGTTGCATACATAAAAGACTTCTAACACCTTAAATATCACAATTTCTCTGGTTTGCAGAAATGTACAATCTCAACATTTTTTCTAGTGACCAGAAAATCTCATTTAACACAATGTTGTCGTAAAATGTATATGGCTATTGTGTCAGCAAGCATTCTTATAAACAATCAGCAGACATGGGGCAACAGGGATAATCTCAATGTTCCCAGGGTCCTTGTTGTAAATAATTGGTAAAAGCTATCATCGCAGTTTACATTGCAAAAAAACAAAGGAAGATGTTTCACGCTACATTAAATAATGATTGACCTCCGAGAAAAAAACTATTATTGACAACATAAAATCCCTTTAAAATGACCTTGGAACATAGGTGTGATGTCATGTTTGAAATCAATTCCACAATTTATAATTTACTCACTTTTAACTCTAGTTTGGTGACCATCTATTTACATAGCTGCTGGAGATGCTTCACTTCTACAGTGAGCCACTAACTTTGCATACACTGTGGTTATCAGAATTTTAAAGTTGTCATTTGACCCATTGTTTAAATAAAAATATGTATGAGTGGAGTTTAATAATTATCTATTAATAAGTATGATAAAGTTCGAAGGAATAAAGAAAAGGAGTCTAAGGCTTCGTTCAAACTGCAGTTCCAAGTGACTTGACTTGACTTATTTTTTGACTCATATGTGACCCATATCCGATTTGCTTTTGACAGTGTGAACAGCACAAGTCACATTGAATCTTACATTTTGAATCTCAATTAGGCCACTTTTAAATCTGCTAGTGAATCGGATACATTTCGCATTGTTTTTAATCTGACCGCAATCTGAACAGCCAGGTCGCATTTAATGTGATCTTGACGTCATTCTGACCTGTGCTGCGCTGTTTTGTAAATGAATGACAAAAGAAGTTGATTGAGCCAGGAACAGAACCAAAACAAACATGGAGGACAGCAGTGAAGCAGGCGGCCAGTGGAGGGAGAGTGAAGTTTTAGGCCTCATGAGTATTTGGGGTGCGGCCACAAACCGTTTTTAGCATTAAGCCATAAAGTCTGGTTGCGGTTGCCATGTTTGCTTCCGTAAACACTGTTGTGGCGTGACGTCATTAACGATCAACTGCGCATGCTGGTCACTTCAGGAGCACGATTGACTGTTCACACAGACAGGCCACATTTAAAGACATAATGGGAACAGCCAAACAAAAAATGGAAGCAGTGGAATTGAGCAATAAATTGGAATTGTGCATTAAGACCTACAGTGTGAACGTAGCAAAATAGCTGTCAATTAAACTCTGTCTGTACACCCCCTCACAGACATGTTAAAGGCTCTAAATAGGCAATAAGTTTAAATACCTGTGTGGGTTGATCATTTTATAATTTACACCTGGGAGCTGCCCGGACCAACCACAGCTTGAGCTCTTGAAGCTGTTGACAATCAGTGCATTTTTACCACATTTCACCCTTCAACACTCCAACACTTTAGTAGGCTTCTCCACTCCAGAGTCAGAGGCTGTCAGCAGAAAAACCTCATTCTGATCTGATCTTCAGTCCAGTTACCACAGATCCACTATGTTCTTTGTCAAGAGAAGACATTATGTTTCAGTGAAATTTAATGTTTTTATGTCCTACCCTGCGCTCTGCACCTTTCTCTCCTCTAATGTCCCCAGGAACTTCTTAAGAAATGTCCGCAGGTGTTGGATGACACTTTTACTCTGTCAAAAACAAACAAAAGACAACCCCTTTTTTATAGGACTGATTTTGAACACACAGCATGTTTTCTTCACTGACCTGAACTATCTGATACAATACATTCACTGTGGAGTTCTAAGGCCAAAATTCCCATTTTTGTTCCCAAGTGTTGCCTGGACTTACATTGATCTGCGCTGCTATTAGAGAACAGACCTCCAGATAAAGTTTTTGCAGAGAGAGGGAGAAGGGAGAAGATTAAAAAGAAGAAAGAAGAAAATGTGTTTTCTGAATCCAAGTGTTAGTCAGCCAGGCTTCAAAGGGTTCTACATCCCCTTTCTATCATAGCTATTTCTCATGCTTTGCTGAAATCAGTACAGATTACAGTGGCTTTTACAGTCTTCAAAGTGAGCATGGGGGTAAAATATCACTTTAATAATGGAAATACACTTATAAGCTGGTATTAGTTTCCAAGTGGTACAGCAGAAAGTATATTTAGGAGTGATAAAATCCCTCACACTCTTCTGATGTAAACACCCTTAGGACATATGTTGTGTCCTAATGCACATAGAGGGAAAATCCTCCTCTGTGAGATGAACGATGGCATCAGCACTCCAGCTGAGAATAGTGTTTCAATTGCACTCCGGGGAATTTCTGCTGCCATCATAAGTGTCATCCGATTTGTTTGAAAAACTGAAGTGAGATCAGTCAGATCGACCCTTGGAGGGCTGAGGGAGCAGGGTCAACAACAATGGTCACACCAGAGGTGTACAGTACATCAGAGCAAGTGCTCCAGAAGTACTGTTGGCAACAAGGTCCACATAGGGAGGAGGTTGGGGTGGTGATAACCAAGCCCCCACAACAGCAACTTCCTGGTTGATCCAATAAGGAAGTGCCAAAAACAGCAGTTCTCCAAGTGTCCACTAGGAGCAGTTTGCATAACTGCACAACAGTTTGCATAAGAGCAATTTCTCATTGTTAAGCAAGCCATTTTCACAGCATAATTAAACCTATTTAAGGCCTGGTACAAAACTCCATTCTAGTCTGCATGTTTAAGGCATATCTCCATGACAACAATGAGGGGGGGGGGGGGTTTCTTTTGTACCAGGCTAGTTTTCATTTTATTGGAGGTTAAAGTTTATGAATAATCAGGGGCACAGCCTCTTGAGTGACAGCTAGCCGCTGGTCCTCATTTCTCCTAGAAGGTATATGTCAGCCAGATGGACGTATCTCCCTCCCCCCAACTTCACATACATGCCCTTTTTTGGTAAGAGGAAATGAGGTGGAGTCAAAGTCACAAGATGGCTACTCCCGTAGGCGAGTACTCTATAAGATTTGAGATATGTTGTTTCTAGCAGCCTCTGTGGCGGTAAGATGTAATTGCAGGCAAGCCTGTTCTTTCAGAGTCTCCATCTTGTCATGTTCATGGTCACTATGTGTGTTGACATTTTGTTTAGTCTTTTGATCTTTTGTAAACTTTTATTGAAACACATTCACTTCACTACTTCTAGTCTGTCCCCTATATGTCAGCTTTTTTAAATTCATTCACACAAATGTTCCTATTATATTTCTGCCCTTGCTACAAGCCTGACTCAGAAGTTGGAATTTCCGATTTCAAGTGAACAAAGCATAGCTGTTGGTGACAATCTGGGCCGAAAGACCAAACGCTGTCAACTGACATCATTATTTACATCTAGGCCGGAAATGTCACCATAGACATGGGAATTGGAATACTTCAAAAAAGGGTCATATGATCAGTCACCACTGTTTTAACTCACTCTTTGATGGATATTGACTTAAAAGACAATTAAATAGATGGAAGTCTTATGGAATACAACTTTAACCTCTGGAGGCAATGGCTAATATTTCGGTCTTGTGGGGCAAGTGAGAACCATTACAATCTACCGCCCACTCTCACTTTGCTCCCTAAGTAACCTTCGTAATACTTTTGCTGTTACTTAATACCAAAGGCTGAGGGGAAGTGAATGAGGGAAAGTGGAACTACAAATGAAACACAGCACAGGTTCAATCATGTTCAAGGGTAGCTGATATCAAGTCAATACAGACAGCAGAGAAAATTAAGTCCAATTCAAGGAGAATGAGGTGTCATTAAGAGTTACAGCCTGTTTACTGCTGTCTACTTGTTTGTCCTACTTTGATTTTACCCCATAATTTTATATTCGTAATTACATTTCTTACTATCCAGTTATTTTTTATTTTTTTAAGCACAAACTTTAGCTTCAAATAAACTGCTGCTAAAGATGCCACGAGAGACAGCACTGAGGCAAAGATTTTAAGATGATGTTCTCTGAGGGATTATTTCCTGATGGAATCCCTCCCACCCACGGGCGTCAGATGACTGACAGTAAGCAGGGTGGAACGAAATGTGTGCACTGTTAGAAAAACACTCAACTCAAGGGCACAATGAAAAGACAATAAACCTGAAACAGTGACAAAACCAAATAAAGACTTTAATAGTCATGATGATGAATTATCCAACTCTCCAGAAATGAAATCATACTCCACAGGATGTGACAGTAGCAAAAGTGGCCATGATATCTCACTGTGCAACACATAAGCAATCGATTGACATAGAATCTGTGGCCCTTCTTTGATACACTACACCCTTAGACATCCAATCAATCAATGTCATTTGACGGATGCATAGAAAAGAATACCTTTCTTTGTCATTTTAGTGTCATTTTATATTGATTTCTAGACTAAATTGAATAGACAGACAGGTTGAAGATGTTTTCGAGATTAGAGTGCAGCCACGATCAACACTACACCGACAGCTGCTGACATTTGGTGTTAATTGTTCGTGCCTCCTGTCCAATCTACCCTGTAAAATCATCCCGGGCTCTTTTTAGGCAAATACACTCATCAAAGAAGCCATCGAGACAGTTTTTTTTTGTGCATGAACAACTAACAAAGAAATCTGGGACAGTCGCTAACAGTCTAAGCATGAGAAGAGTCCTTAAACATTAACCGAAGCATGAACAACGTAGTTAGTGAACCCAGAGTTTATTAAAAGAGTGTAAAGACTTACCAGCTCGACCGGTAGTAGCTCCTTTCATAGTAAAGTCAATTCATGTCGATTACCAAAGTCAATCCAAAAGGAAGGAGCCCATTGATGATTTATTCCAGCGAAATACGTAAACCTTGGGGATGGATAGTAGATGGTAAAAGGTTTGGAAAAGTCTCACATCCTTCCTGCAGCACCAAAACCATACACAAGAGGTCAGGGGTCAGGGGTTAGGTGGCGTGTGTTGCCGGAAGACACACAGGTAAAGCCGACCAGCCTGCAACTTGAAGTGAAGAGAGACCGAATGGTTCGTGTTTGTATCTTTGCCGGCTGCGAGACAATAATGAAAGCTTACAACCCAGAAACTTTTCATAGGCTGCCATTGCGGTACGATGACCGTGCTCTGATAAACCAGTGGCTTTTTGTTTTGAATCTGGACATTGAGATGCCGATCGAGACACTTAGGCAGAGCGATTACCGTGTCTGCAGCAAACATTTGGAAAAGGACGACTTCATAATTCCTAGAAGAGCTTCTGACCCAAAGAACCCAAAGAAGTGCAACGACCAACTACAGATATACTGGAGGTAAGATATTTCACCACTGCCACAAACCACAAGGTTTGCTGTTTTGCTGGAATAAATCATCAATGGAATCCTTCCCTTTGGATTGCATTTGGTAATTGACTTGAATGGACTTCACTACAAGAGGAGCTGGTACTGGTCGAGTTGGTAAGGGGATTGGGGATTTTAGGTTTCTATTGATGAAGCTCTTTTTGATTGTTTGGCTTGCTGCAGAGAAAGCATTACTTGGGGCAGAGGCCGCGGGTTCAACTACGACCTGCGGTCCTTTGCTGCATGTCTCCCCCTCGCCTCATTTCCTGTCTGTCCTATCTAATAAAAGGCTTGAAAACCGCCCAAAAAATAATCTTAGAAAAAAAAAAAGACAGCATCAGTTAAATTGCTTTTGCACAGAAATTAAACACCACTACTACACCACTAGAATCAAAAGCATTAGGGGCGGGGCAGCTGTGCCTTAGAAGGTAGAGTGAGTCACCGTATAATCAAATGGTTGACAGTGTAATCACCAGCTCTTCCTTGAAGTGTCCTTCCCCTGTGTGTGCGTGGATTCCCTCCAGGTTCTCTGGTTCCTGTTACATTAATTGATGACTCTATGGGCGCACTCACACTGTCCATCCGTACCGTGCCCAAGCACGCTTCCCGGCTAAAGTCTAGTTCATTTGACCAGTGTGAGTACAACTGTACCTTGCCCAGGCACGGCGCGTTTGCCGGCCACAGCCCAGTTGAGAGAGGTAGGCTTTTGTAAAGCACGGATGCACATGTACTGGCACGAACGTGGGCATTGACGGCAGTCTTGATGTCTGTATATATGCATCTGTTCCTCGCAACGGACATTTAAAAAGATGCCGCTGAACGGATTTGGGTAGTTTGATGCAGAGGGGAAGTGTTTACTGCAGATTTGGTCAGATGAAAATATTCAAAAACAGTCAGACAAAACTAAATCTCTGAGGGGTGATGAGGTATAAGCAAGAAGAGGGATGGGGGGACAGTCACCCTAAAGCACGGGGCACAGCACATATGGACAGTGTGAGTGCGCCCTTAGGCTACTTTAACACTGCAGGTCTTAATGCAACATTACGTCTCTTAGAGCCTACTCACACTGTCCTTTTGGCCGTGGCCAAAACCGGTTTTTCAGCTTAAGCCTAGTACCTTTAAGCAGTGTGAGTGGACCCGCTCCGCGCTCAACTGCGGCCAGCGGACCGTCCACGGCCCGCTTGAAAGAGGTGGGCTTTAGCGGAGCCGTTTGCACATGTACGAGCACGAGCGTGCGCACGTGTACGAGCACGAGCACGAGCCCTACGGCAGTATCGTTATGTCCGCCTGTTCGGACATGTAAATAGAAGGACGGACCATGCGCGGACATTTAACAACAACAACAATGGCGGTGAAAGGTTCACGTTGGTGTGGTGCGGAGGTGGAGTGTTTACTGCAGATTTGGTCGGATGAAAATATTCAAAAACAGTCAACAAGACGCACAAAAACTCCACGTCTATGGAAAGATTTGTAAACAAAGCCACACACACGCGATCAATGCGTGTGACATGTTACGGCGTGATGGCGTATGGACAGCAAGAAGCATTGGCCGGCCCTGGCAGTGTGAGTACAAACGGGGCAGGGGCGCGGGGGGGAGAGGGAGGGGGGACAAGTACCCTAAAGTCACACCCTAAAGTACCCTAAAGTCACACGGCCATTTAACAACAACAACAATGGCGGCGAAAGGTTCACGTTGGTGTGATGCGGAGGTGGAGTGTTTACTGCAGATTTGGTCAGATGAAAATATTCAAAAACAGTCGGACAAGACGCACAAAAACTCTGAGGTCTTTGGAAAGATTTGTAAACAAAGCGACGCATCGCGATGACGTCAATCAATGCGTGTGACGTGTTACGGCGTGATGACGTATGGACAGCAAGAAGCATTTGCGCGAGGCCCAGGCAGTGTGAGTACAAACGGGCCTGGGGCGCGGGAGGAGAGGGAGGGGGGACAAGTACCCTAAAGCCCGGGGCGCGGTGCGGAAGGACAGTGTGAGTGCGCCCTCAGTCAACCTGCCCTAACTGCCTGCAGTGTCCATTAACTGATTAACATCAATTGGGCACCTTCAGTGGATTCAAGATTCAAGATTCAAGAAGCTTTATTTATCCCGAGGGAAATTATTGTGCAACAGTTTCGATACAAAGGCGGAAAAGGATCAGAGTAACAATAAGCATAAACATAAATCAAATCAAAATAAAGCTAACGTCAGATAAATCAAGCAATGAACCAAGTGTGACAGAGTGCAACAGATGTCGTGGTTAAGCGTAGGTATATACAATATACAACAATACGCAGCGTGCAGTTTAGCAGCAGATTGAAATAAAATAAGTACAAACTAAATAAGTGAGAAGGAGCGATAAGTTATAAGTGTTAAAAATGTTAAAAATGTAGCAGCATGTCCTACAGAACTAAGTGACAGTATGGCACAGTGGAGTGTAGCAGCATTTCGTACTTAAGTCAGTTACAGTAAACCACAGTGAAATGTAGCAGCATGTCCTAAAGCACAGTAAGTATATCAGCAGATAGTTACAGTAAACCATTAATAAATAAATAAAGTGATGTAGTGGTGATATAAAGTGACAGTGTAGTATAGCAGCATTACTTACTGAAGTAAGTGACAGTACAACTGAATAAAGTACAACTGAATAAAGTGATGCAGTGATGGTATATAGTGACAAAGTGACATTTTCAGGATACAGTGTCTCCACTGTTCCTTACCTGACTGGGGGAGATGAATTATAAAGTTTGATGGCCGCCGGAAGAAAAGACTTCCTCCGGCGTTCAGTATTACACCGGGGGAGAATGAGTCTATGGCTGAATGTGCTACATCTACTACTATGATGTGAGGCAGCTGGGCTTTGACTCGATCAAAGAGGGAAAGGTGTTTTGCCTCATCGGTCGTGATGAAGAGAAGCTGTAGATGCAAACACACTGCACCAGCCTCATCCCTGGTCTAAGAGGCTGGGAGAGAGGCCAGGGGAAATGGCAGCATCGCAGGGCACCAGCTGGTCACACACGCAAGTAAAGGGTGTGATTTCACCTGGACACTTAACACAGGTGTTTCATCATCCAAGGCTGGCTCACTCTGATGCCCCTCCATTCTGGAAACAGTGAATTGAATGGCTAGAGAGAGCCATAGTAGTAGATGTATTAAGTCCTGCACGAAATTTGTAAATTTAAAACCCTTTCTTTCAAATTTAAGTTCGGCTTAAGATATGTTTAATGTTGTCTACAGTATGTAAGGGTACTAAAACACTTTACATCACACTTTTTTTAAAGTTGTATAAGTGTGCTTTAGAGTCTGTATTTCAAGTATGATGTTTTACTATTTGTGTATTGTTTAGTAAATGTAGAGTTAATTTGCAAAAAAAAGCCATTCTTGAATGAATCAACAGTTTGAATGACATTCCCTTGAGTGCACAATAAAGAGATATCTTATCAAAACAACCCAACAAAGTGTGACATTCCCTGGTTTGCATCCACATGAAATCCATAATTTAGGAAAATAAATAAAAACGGATATATGCAATTTTTCAAGTGAACCCTTCAATTTTTCTGAAAATATGAACATGAACACACAGACACAAAGACTCTATAACCTTAATGTCTCTGGTACAAACACACATTAGGAGCTCCCCAGGACTATCATAGTCTGACCGTTTTCACATTGTTCCTGCCAGGCACTGAGGAAAAACAACCACCTGCCCAGCTTCTCTAAACAGTGAGCCACCAGTACAGTTGGGAGTTCAAATGTGTATCTCTTTCTATACTGTTATATGTATGTTCAGTTCTTGTCTAATTGATTGTGAGTACACATTCTGTGTTTCCTCCATGCTCTGATGCACAGTACAGTATATGTCACTCTGGCCAAGTTGAGCTGTTTTCACTATTGTGCGCTAGGAAGCCTAATGCGCTATATGTTTTAAGATTCTAATTCTAATGATCTGCTCATTATCCTGTATTTGAAACAGTGTACTATACTAGCAGTAGGTACTGATTTGCCCAACATGTAGCATGCAAACAAAAGCAAAATCTGCAGAATGCCAAAATACCAAGATGTCATACTGATTTATAAATATGCATCAGACCAGTCTACCTCGCCTACTGCACCCCAGGTCTCAACAACTTTAGACAAAAATAGCAGGATTTAATTTTGAACTATTTCATCAATAAATTCCCTTCTGCTAACTTTTGTGAGGAATCAGAGTAGATTTTCTCTAATGGTATAGGATAATTGATGGCAAGCACCACAGACTCCATGTGTTTTGTGCTGTTGACAGTATGAACAGATCACAAAACAGATCTATATCACATATGAGGCTACTCTTGCATGCAGTCTGATCCAATCACAGTAGAGCTGATGTCTAACAAGCCTTACAAAGAATAATGACATATACAGAGATTTCAAAAGAAATATACTGAGAACTGAATGGAAGAAAAACAATTTAATGATGACCGAATTCGATTTGGCCACTTCAGACTCTTGGTATTGTGCACGCTGAGTCAGAGTCACACTGCCACGGCACAGTGGGAGTAGAACGTAACCAATGTTTATATTAAACTTTGTTTTTTTTTTTTTCTATGACAACATGTCTGGTTTGGAAAAGACCTGTCTGCGATATGTTCATACTTCAACCACACAATTATATTTTGTTTAACCATGTTTCCACAATTACCTGCGCTTAGCATCAAACAGCAGTGCTGCAATATAGAATCCCCCTCTCATCCATCCATTGTCCACAGCTTATCTTGGTCCATGTCCCAGAAACGTTTGCGGTCTCTTCTGTATGTGTGTTTGGTAGCAACTTTGGTGTGGTAACAAGGTTGGTACAAAAAGGTTACATTTGACAATGATTTATATACTATATTCTTTTTAACAAAGTTTACTAAAAGGTACGTATGCATTGTGAAAAGATATACACTCACAATATTTCAGCTCTTAAAAATATCCTCATAGTCAAGCACAGACATGACGGTTGACTGCACAATAATTGGAAGAACACATACAGTAACATTAAAAGCAAAGGAGGCAAGTCCAAATAAAAAATTAACAGGAAAAGTGCAGGTAGCTAACAGATAAAGGTTCAGGTAGAGAAGGCTAGAAAGTAAATGCAACCTTGACTATTGGCAACTAACTGGGAACTGGGAAAACAAGCTGGTATATATACTGACAGGGTGACAGGACAATGAGATAAAGCTGAGGATATGGGAGTCGGTGAAAATGATGGGAAAGTTTGAGGGCTTCTGGTGGGCAGGTGGAGAATGACAGCAAAGCTTCATAGAAATGCAGCCTGGGGAAGTGAGTAAAAGCAGGGACAGAGAGGCACAATGGGCTAAAAATAAAAACAACTGGGGCAGCTATCTTGACAGATATCATGTTAGTGATGAAGAAATTATTTGCTGTCAAAAAGTACTACAAACGTGCTTTAAAGGTTCTCTGTGTAACTTTCAGAAAATCCTTATTGACACCGGTGGCTGTATCTGTACTGTGAACGGTATCCTGTTGCTCGCAATTCCATAGCCATAAGTGAGGGGAGCGTACCCATAGACATATAAAGAGTAGACGCCGCATCGAACGTTGGGCTGCGAGAAATGCGGCCGCCATCTTGGACCGGTCATTCTACCAGATAAGTTCTATGAGTGACTAGTTGAGCCTCTGAGTTGAGCAGCAGAAGGAACAAGATGCCAGAGCACTGTGCAGCGTATTCCTGCTCTAATCTAATATTACAATATTACAATTCATAATCAGTACGGTACAGTACAATTTTAAACAATTTTGTGTGTGTGCATGCCTGTGTAGATATGAAAGGAGAAGCAGGGAGGAGAGGGGTTGTCCTACATGTGGTCTAGTGTAAATGGATTGCACATTTCCAGCAGTAGGTCAGCGGAGGATGTGCTGTGGTTTCATGAGAGGAAGACACTTCAGAGACAGTTAATCTCAGGTCACCTCAGATATTCTCAGTTTTTTTTTATTTTTTAAATTGAACATGACATTGACATGAATTATGAGATAATTTTTCATGTCATGTCACTTTTTTTTTTAAGTTTAGACTATCAAAGGAGAAGTGGCAGAATCTGATCAATATCCTTTGCTGTTAAACTGTTTCATCAAACAGGAGCAACATGATGTGGGGTTTATTATAAAGAATGAATTAGAGATTTAACATGTGTTTCCACTCTGTGCCCGATATTCTCACAGCTGAACAAAATGTTCCATACATTTTTACTTGGTTCTCCACATCTCCACTTGAAAGCAGGACGAACGTCACATGTTTGTAAACCAGAGCTGATGAGTCCAGGCTTTTTTAGTTCAGTTGTACCACAGAAGTTGAAACAGTCTGAAAAGAAAAAATCATAAATTTATTTAACTAAGGAAAAATCTTAAATCGTTTGTATAATTTAAAATGGATACTACTGAACTATGCCCCGTGTTTTTGTTCGCACATTAAATACAATTACTACATAATTAAAATATGTAATAAAGAAGACATTCACATAATTAGACCTTGCCTAAAAACAAGGACAAAGTCATTTTAGATACTATACAAAGTACTCCTACAACATCACTGTCTTTACCAATTAGAGCTACACTCTAATTGGTAACTGTGCAAGAACAAAACAGTGTGAAAATGATCGATTTAACAAAATGTTATATATATTTTTATACCACACACACTCGCTCAAATGTGGACCCTCCCTCTCCTCTCTACTACCACGACTATGCGACTGGCAGAGCATGGATCATTTCTGAATATTTATTAACATATAGGGTTCGGCTCTTGTTTTTTGTAGTGCTTTAAATGGAAGTGTGTCTATTTGACTTGTATTTAGATGTGTCCAAAATGTCATCTCTCTCTCTGACCTAATTGTATTGAAACTCTTGATTTATATGTATTTTAATTTTCTCTCTCTCTGTGTGTGTGTGTGTGTGTGTGTGTGTGTGTGTGTGTGTGTGTGTGAGAGAGAGAAAGAGAGAGAGAGAGTGAGTGAGAGAGAGAGAGATTTATGTATTCATGTATGAAATATAGCCTATTAATACTCTATAAATGATTTATATTGTTGTGTTTATATTTATAGTGTTTGTAAAACACCTATCATACATCACATATATCATATATCAGAATATTCTATTACTGTTAATCCCACTGTGAATATTAAAATATGCTGAACCGTGTCCTGTTCTTACACTGAGTGGAGCGGGCGACCGGTCCAAGATGGCGGCCCCACCGCTCGTCAGCGCCAATAGGCCCAACGTTCGATGAGGCGTCTACTCTTTATATGTCTATGAGCGTACCTATGTTCCCCGGATACTATGTTCCCGGCATTGTATGTAACCGGGGGACATAGGATATGTATTTTGAAAAAAGGTCAGATGCTCCCCGCCTGTCACAGAAAGGGTCCTATGTTCCCCAATCTTTTTTAATCAGTGCCAAATTCCCCAGCAAATAGGCCAATTGTATGTAGACCCTAACACTCCCCACTAACCCTAAATGCTGAATTAAAATCAGCGAAGGCCAGCCAGATCAACCCTGGGAGTCTGGGTGAATAAGCTTATGTTATCCACTCAAGGTAGTCATTTGCTATGTCAGCTAGCTAGAAATTCATCCGCATCAGCAAGCAAGCTAACATTAGTGACTAAAAACCTCAATATATTTCAGGATTTTTATCAGTACGGACAAACCCAGCTGCAGCCAGTAGCCCGTGGACCCTCAGCCAGCGTAAACCCTGCTGTATGATGAAAGAACAGCATGTGTGTGCGAGCTGAAGAAAGGCCAGGGACTTGGGAGTGCACAAAACATCAAATCTCTTGTTTCCTGGAAAATTGTCTAAATCCATTACATAGAAATAAGTTCACAGGCTGTTATGGGTTACAGAGAAAATTAGTAAAGATCTCAATTTCTTAAGTTACGTAAAAACTCGCCCTCTAGCAATAAAAAAACGATTTATATGTTTAACACAGGACCTTTAAGTATGGAAAAATATATCTATGTTATATGTTAACATGGGGAGAGTTCAACAACAGACTGGAAAATATGTTCATGTGGGTCCATAATCACCTTTGGTCATTACACAAGATTCGGAACAAAGCAGGAATCTAATCTGCAGCTCCTGCCGTGCAAACCTCCAAACACACACAGCCAGAAGGCACCAGGGATGAGCCTGAAAATTCATTCAGCTGTCTTTTTTTCCAGTGCTAGCCTGATTCCTTTTGTGTGCCCGCATACATTAGGCGTCAACATCCATCTCCACTGGCGCTACTTGTGTGTGGCACAGGGGAACACCAGCTGTGCCCCCCATCTGCTGTCGAGATGGGCCCAAGCATTTAGACCCCAAAAAAGTAGGGGAAAAACAACAGCAGGCTAAGAGGCAGGGATTACAGCTTGTGTGTGTCTGGGTGTCTGTTTGAAGGTTGAGTGCAGGTCTTTGATATGTATACATGTGCGTGTCTCTGGTGCCTATTTCTTTCTTTCACTTTATTATGAGTTTGGACACAGTTGCCAGGGGCATCTTATAGCACGCAATTCACACTCCATCTGTAGCCGCCGGTAGCTGCAACACACTTTGATCACAGACATTTTAATGAAGAGCATACCAGCAGCCTTCAGGTCCTGCACTGTGCACATGTTTGTTCTATATGTCACAACACTGAATTGTTATCTACAGCAGTTTTGATATTACTTCATAACAAATTAACCCACAATTCACAGTCATCACCCTGAGTCTAAATGATAATAATTTTCGAAAAATGAGGGGGCTGTGATGGTTGAGATTAAATGTTATGGCTCCATTTCTGGTGAATAACAATCATGCATGAGCTGTCAGCGCTCAACCTTTCAACTCAGAACTAGAGACAACCCCCCTCCCCTCCCACACACACACACACACACAAAATAAAAGAGCTCCAGGTTTCACAACTAGCCATGAGAGATGTGCAAGGTGTTATTGAAATGTTATTGAAAATTATTCAAATAAAAAAAGAATTCAAACGTGCTTCTCCCTTTTTTACAGGTGTATACTGTATTTACTTGGCACATAACAGTTCTGCCTTTGTTGTGCAAACGCAGCCATATTCTGTCTGATTGCATTTAAATCAACAGGGCGTGTAAAATTTAAATTTCTTCAAAGAGTCTCTGGGAAATATTTCAAATGCTTTGAACTTTGAACAGAAGACTAACAGAAGGAAATGCATAACATTTGACTATGTATGAGATCCATGAGCTTGCACGAACACGAATTACAATACTGTGAGTTTGAGTTTCTAAAAATGGCTAGCCTCACTAGAGTTAGAGTCATCGTGACGCTGCTAGTGTAGAGCGTTTTTATTCAGCAGTAAAATATTCCAATGCAGCAATCCCAACATTACCTAAACTTGCTCATATATAAATAAATAATTTGATTTTATGGTATCTTATAATCAAATAAAGTGGAAATAGAAGCCAGCATTTGGTGCAAATCTGGTGCTTTTCAAACTACAATATATTGTCCCAGTCTGCATGTTGATTGACAGCCTTATCTGGTGTATGTGTGCTTTGATTAAACAGATCATGCATTTCACATGTACTACCTCACTATCTGTACATGGCTGCAGCCAAGCGAGCTCTGATAAAATTCCACACAACCCGAATATCAAAAATCAAACATGCACATGCATTTATTTGATACATTATGAAGGGCATACCAGATGCGATTTCTTGAGAGCTCACTTGAACTGGATTTCATGAAGAAAGCGAGTGTGTTAGCATTCAGAGAGCTTTGTCCAGCTTGGCTTTAGATGATGGAACAGTGTAGATGAATATCAAACCCGACTAATCTCTTTCACGGTGAAAGCCCCCCGCTCCTATAGCCAGCCTCGTTGAGATGAGACAAATACAACAATCACGAGATACATGTTTGTGTTGTTTGTATTGCAGCCCTCCATTGTACAATGACTTTTTTTGTTCCAGTGTATTAATTAAACAATGCAAACAAACAACTCTTTGCGGATGCTTCATGAAAAGTCCCCATACATGTACAACTTAAACAACCATTGAGTTTTTTACTAACATGGAAGGTCCTTGTCTGTCCTTGTCTGTCTGATGTCTGATTTTCTAAACATTGTCCAATCTGACTTGGCAGAAGTATTGCTGAGGAGCCAAGGAAGTGCAGTGCTGAGTGGGAGCTCTTGAGATCTATGGGACATATCTATTAGTAGTGTGTTATGTACATACTATGTACGTTTTAGCATCCTTTGAGAATATGTAACCAACAGGCTTGAGTAAAACTGTACACAGTTAAGTTTTGACATGGTGTTAAACCTAAGCCATCCACAGTGTTCAACAACAATGAAATAAAAACAGTTAATTGGGTGACACAAACAACAACAGTATGCCAATGGCTCATGAGATCACTTTTTGTGAAATATACATTTTTATTATGGGTTAAAGTAAGGAGCTGTTCACATTTTAATATCCAGTGAAACATGATATTTGACTTCTGCTAACAGCCATGTAAACACTCCTTGAGCTGGGTTGTTTTTAGGGGTTTTGCTTCATGAACCTCATGGTCGATGTACGGGCACTATGGTACAGGCTCTCTGAGCAGCAGGAGTCTGATTTCTCTGTCAACATTAACAGTGCTGGAGTGGATACAGTTTTAATGGACCACCGAAATGCAAACGCAGCATGAACTGGGCTTCGGCATACTTAGCAGTGGGGTTTTCTTTTTATCAATACACAGAATGGCCAACTGGAAAGTAAAACTAATGAGAAGAAAAATTTAGTTTTACTATTTTGGCTACATTTGTCTGCCTGGAACTCATTAGATGGATAGTCAAAAAGAAAGAGCTGTGGTCAAGGGCGGAGTGGCCATCGGGCTGGCGGCCAATAAGCTCTAATGAACTGGTCGGCAGACTGGAAAAAGAATCGGATTTGCTTAGTTATACCTGATGGAGGGCAAGAAGAGAAAGGAGAAAAGAGGGGCTGAAAAGGCCAGAATGTGGTCATATCATGGTCTGCACTGCAAGTTTTACACACACACACAAACACACACACACACACACACACACACACACACACACACACACACACACACACACACACACACACACACACACACACACACACACACACACACACACACACAGCTATCATTTAACTCGTGTCAGATATAGGTATATTCCAGCATCTGTATTTGTAGCAAACACATAAAATCTTTAAACCTACACTTTATTGTCAATTGTGTGATTTTGTCTTCTGCCTTCTCGTGGTCATATTTCCTTTAAGTCCTGGTGGAGGGGATGGGTTGGGCCAGTTGTGGGCTGGCTGTGGGCCGGTGCAGTCAGAATTGTCCCGGTGGATTTTTGTGTCCCACTCCGCCCCTGGCTGTGGTATGAAAAACCATTGCTGATGTTGTATATGTACTTCTGTGGAAACATGAACAATATATCTGACAACATATTATCTGCCATTTAAAAAGAAACTCCTCTCTCAGGATTTAGTTTTGAAATTAGCACAGTCAATTAATTGGCATGTAATTACATGTTTACACAATGTTTCCACGATGGCAAACATCAGCTCATTATATAGAACCTCTTGCATTGACCAGTAAAAGCCAGCAGTCATTGGTGTCTTTAGAAACTCCAGTATATTAAGCACATCTATGAGGCTAATTGCGTTTACCCTTTATTTTCCCTTTTGTTGTCCCTTCCTCCCTCTTACCATTGATGTCTTATGAGCAGTCACCACAGTAATGGAGCTAAAGTATAGGGGAAATACTTGATTTGGCTACAGCCCTTCCTCATTGAAGGCTGCATAACAACAATGTTTACATTGCTGCAGCCAAACTGACAGCTCATTAAGTTTTGGATCAGCTGTAACCGCAACGGCTCATGTAGTTAGACAATCATCTATATTGAGCGTGTAAAGAGGGATATGAGTTGTATGTGTACAGCCTGGCTTTGAAGAATTATTCTGTTAAATGTACAATAAAATGCAAATGCCGATTTCTGTACATAAAAATGGGTCTCCGCACTGTAAAGGGCATGTTTTAGGGAGAAATGAGAAGAAACAGACAGGAGTTTGATGTTGAAATAGTGCAGTGAGAAATAATGGTGTGGAAGTCAGGGTGTATACACTTTCAACTTCAAAAAGACACTTCCTAATTCATCAAAATCCTTTCAACTTAGAGTGAAGGTTTAATTTTTTTGCTTAAAATTTCTCTTTTATCATTGACAAATTTCCTCTTACCTTGACATGTTTTGTAGCTACACAACCAGAACTTCTCACCTTAACTGACTTTTAAAGACAAACCCATCATTAGGTTTGCATATGTCGATGAGTAGTGTGACAAAAAAATAATGTCCCCTTTTCAAATTCTTTCAGTTTAATAGTTTGGAGGCCTGAAGTAGAAATTTAACAAGAAATAAAGCAACAAAAAGACAAACCTTTCATACCTTTCCTTTCCTCTGTGATATTAAACACATAGTTAACGTTGTGAAACAATCAGAGTTTGGATGAAAATAAGTATGTTTGTTGCATAACTTAACTTACTTATGTGACATCGCAACTACATCACCTACGCAACTCAATTTAAGTACGTAATTCCGTATGTTACAATGACTATTGGTTTCATAAGGGACACAAACAACAGTATCCTGTCTTTTGTTGGGGTCCTATTTTTCCAATATATGAAACATTTTAACTTTAGAACCGATTCCAAAATGCACTGGATGGTCATGGAACTTTTCCTGCTTCATGTTGGTTTACAACAGCTGTACAATGCACAGTTCACACACAGGTCCACTACACAGGTAACACAGTCTGTTTAAACTGCAGCATCACTGATGCTCATGTTAGGATTTAACCATGTTACGGCTGTTGATGAACACATCTGGATGGGAGTTTTACGCCCGCCGCACTTACACTGACATACATGCTTGTGAGTTTTCTGATTAACAGAATCTTGCACAAAGCTTCTTCCTCTTTTTTCTTTCATTATAAGTTAAGTTGTGAAGAGACAGAGAGAGATGTTACACCTAAATTGATGTAACCTGCAAATAAACTAATAATCTTGTAGGCATGTTTGTGATTCTGTATATGCCTATTGCAACAAGGTGTTAATTTCTGTGGAACTTTTTTACATTTAATTGGGAGTTTGGCCCTTTGAATAAGTCCTGTAATGTGTGTAAGTGGATATACTTTACACATTCATTGTCTAGATGAAACACTTACACAGGAGTGAAGTTAAACCGAGAAAATTAAGATTCCACCTATGATTATGGTCTGTAAACACCACTTAATTAGTGTCCATTATCATTTCATCACCGTTTGAGATTTATATTTAGAGGACATTTGGGGTCTCAAACTCATTCACATTCAAATAGTGATTTAAATAAAAAATACCCATCCAGACTCTAGCATATTGTGCCCACCTGTCAATTGAACCTTTCAAAAACCTGCTGGACCATCATGCAGCGGTAGAATAGGAGGGCATATTAAAAAGGTCATATTATTTGAAATTCAAGGCACTTTGAATGAAATGAGAACCCATTTATTCTCACAGAGCCTGCGACCTGACAGTAGGAAAAAAAAAATGAGTATGAGAGAGAGAAAATGTTCATAATCATCTATAATTTTGCATGAAAAAGAATCAATTTTTGACAGACATATTATAGCGTGAAATATATATTCCTACGCACCATTATGAATAACAAAATGAGGAGTGCAGTGTAAAGTGGATGGGTGCCTGCAGTTGAGTGGTGGTTTAATACTAAGTGGTTAGCCAGCACTGTAGATGTGTCATCACTGAGAACAAACATCATTAAACTTATTATTCATTGCAGTAGCTTTGCAGACACCCCTGATGGCACATTAACAACAGCCTACTGAGAGACGAATCACTCTTAAAGAGGCGAATGAAAAGCATTCCCATTGACTCGCCCTCCTCCCCCAAGTCCATTAATGATAATCATTATTTTCCCTTTGTTCATTATGATCCACACTTCTCCATTAACAAGGACTCTAATATCCTCTTCCAGTGTGTGCAGATGTACGTTTTTTTGCGTATCCCTAAAGTGACGCACAGCAGGAGGTAGACATGAGAAGTGACAAATGAACACTCACTTTGGATATCAACCCCTGTCTCTGTTGTCATTATCTCTTTTCATACAGTCTCAAAATCACTTTCACTCTCGCTTCAGATCTCAGTCAATCACATGGTTCAAAAATGCCGGCGGGGAAATCAGTTCTGCAACTATTATGCAGCATGCTAGATATTTTTTGGTATCCCTCTGTGGTTTTCAAGGTTTGCACCGCGGGCAATGAGTATCACCCAGATCTATTGTGATTAACTTCTTTTTGATATTGATCTGTTTTTGCAAACTCCTGGTTTGTTGAACAGATTCAAAATGTGAAAGAGGCTGGTGTTCTTTTGCTTTTAGAGAGGAGAAGAGAAATCCCATAAAAGGATCAAAACCGACAACTTATTTATTCTACTTACAAGTATTAGTCTGATGTAGCTTATGCCTCCATACGAAAGAGCTCTACTGTCTCCCAAAAATATTAGGAACATATAAAAAAGCCATACTGTGGCACTGGGAGACATCCTCCTTCATTGTAATGAATACAGCCAGTGTTGTCACTGTTGTCTCACTGCCTACTGATGTGACATCCGTCTCTTTCTGGAGCATATTCAAACTCTCGATCAAATTCATCACTTACTTCTAAGCAGCCCTAATACTGATGCTCATACAGTTCTGTGCAATCAAATATTGTTCTGACCAACAGAACTTTGTTTTGAATATGTCCGTTTGATGGGATGGTGAAGATGAAAAAGAAAAAAGTCTGAAATAAAAGTTTCACTCAGTGTAAATCATATAGCTTCAAAAAGATGAAATAAGCTCAAACAGAATATATGATACCAGAAGACACTAGATAAGGTACCATAAAACTTCAGTTATTTGCCAGGCCATTTATTTGGGCCAATCACAGCGGTCTAGGCCTTCAATACATTTTGCACAAAAAAATCTTCTCAGCAAAGATGGGAAATGCTATTAAATTGTTTATTAAAACCAGTAAACATATTACATATAACAATTAGAATAACATATCAATTACAATAATTCTACTAGCTCCAAGAAACAATACATATAAAGACAGGGAGAGACTGACAGAGATGGCAGGGGTGTGGGGGGGGGTGGGGGGGGGGGGTGAGAGAGAGAGGGGGGATGGGGGGAGAGGGACAGAGAGAGGGGGGGGGGTGGGGAGAGAGATTCCTGTATCAAAATACCAGCAGTAGGATGGAAGTAAAAAAAAAAAGTTTATGGATACATGAGTTTGTACTTTTCATTTGTCTTATTGATAAAATGGTTGGTATGTTTTATGTGCCCCCCCCCCCCTCCCCCTCTCTCTGAGGATTTACGGCACCCAGCATACCACCGCAACAATAACACCTCTATCCTCTGAAAATCCACCCGTCTGTCAGTGATTGACTTATTAGGTTTACGGAAAAGGGCAAAAGGGGTGAAAAGTAAACAGAGACTCAACAACAGCAGTGAAGAGAAAATAATGATTCTGTAAGTGCGGTCTTTGTTTGACGAACAAAAGTTAGTGGACAGAGAGGGGGAGTGGGCTTCACTTGACAATATTTACAACTTTTTTGTGAAAAATCATTTTGATTATTTTGATTGCTAGTCCCTGATTAAAGCAATATATATATATATATATATATATATATATATATATATATATATATATATATATATATATATATATATATAATCAATGAATGGACATATTCAGACGTTATGACTGCTTTGGTTCTCATGGTTCCATAAAATGACTGAAGAATTAAATAGTGGAGAATCCAACCATTGTAGCTTGTCCATGTTGACAAAAGTTGAAACTTTGCTCGAGGTTACCAGACCACATTTTCTTTTGCTTAGCAATGAAGCTGCTCCTATTAGTTGAGTTGTGTTGTATCATAATACAATAATACACTTAAGGAACATGTCCTTCAATGCACCACTGTGGCTGATCTTAAAAAAATCTTTAAAAAATGGTAATATTCCAGCAGTTGGGGCGCCAAAGAAATACTTTCATATAACAGAAAATTAATTTCTCATAAAATATGGTTATTTTCCATAATTAAAATACAGTTCACTCACTCACTCACTCACTCACTCATCTTCAACCGCTTATCCGGGGTCGGGTCGCGGGGGCAGCAGCTCTAGCAGGGGACCCCAAACTCCCAGGCCAGTGTGGAGATATAATCTCTCCACCTAGTCCCCAGTCTTCCCCGAGGCCTCCTCCCAGCTGGACGTGGAGGCGCCCAGGGAGCATTCTTACCAGATGATCCTGAACCACCTCAACTGGCTCCTTTCAACGCAAAGGAGAAGCGGCTCTACTCCAAGTCCCTCACGGATGGCTGAACTTCTCACCCTATCTCGTCACAACGGTGCGGTCGAGCGGAGGCTGCTCCGATTCTTCGGCAAAACTCACGCTCCATTGTCCCCTCACTTGTGAACAAGATCCCAAGGAACTTGAACTCCCTTCACTTGGGGTAAAGACTCATTCCCTACCCGGAGTAAGCAATCCACTGGTTTCCTGCTGAGAGCCATGGCCTCAGATTTAGAGCTGCTGATCCTCATCCTAGCTGTTTCACACTCAGCTGCGAACCGATCCAGTGAGTGCTGAAGGTCACTGACCGATGATGCCATCAGGACCACATCATCTGCAAAAAGCAGAGACGCGATCCTCAGCCCACCGAACTGCAACCCCTTCCCACCATTACTATGCTTCGATATTCTTTCCATGACAATCACGAACAGGATTGGTGACAAAGCGCACCCCTGGCGGAGGCCAACCCCCAACAGCAATTAATCCGACTTACTGCCGAGGATCCGGACACAGCTCTCGCTTTGAGTGGATAGAAATTGGATGGCCCTCAGAAGTGACACCCTCACCCCATATTCCCACAGCACCTGCCACAGTATCTCCCGGGGGACCCGGTCATATGCCTTCTCCAGATCCACGAAGCACATGTAGACTGGATGGGCATACTCCCAGGCCCCCTCTAGGATCCTTGCAAGAGTGAAGAGCTGGTCCATTGTTCCACGTCCAGGACAGAATCCGCATTGTTACTCTTCAATCTGAGGTTTGACTATAGGATGAACCCTCCTTTCCAGCACCTTGGAGTAGACTTTACCAGGGAGGCTGAGTAGTGTGATACCCCTGTAATTGGCACACATCTTCTGGTCCCCCTTTTTAAACAGGGGAACCTCCACCCCGGTCTGCCACTCCCTTGGCACTGTCCCAGACTTCCACTCAATGTTGAAGAGACTTGTCAACCAAGACAGCCCCTCCAAACCCAAAGCTTTCAGCATTTCTAGACGAATCTCACCAATCCCTGGGGCTTTGCCACTGCGGAGCTGTTTGACTACCTCAGTGACTTCCGCCAGAGATATTGACAATGATTTCCCATCAGCCACCAGCTTTGCCTCTGCAGAAAATACAGTTTATAGTTGTAATTTTAACAAGATTTTGCCTTATTTTCGAGTTGTTTTTAAAGTTTAATTAGACCGTTTTCACATTTTAAAACAATTAAATTACCTAGAAATATGGTGAGTAAAAGTTGTATTGCGAATAATAATGCTTACATTTACAGAAGTTTTCTGTTATTAGTTGGTTTTAATAACAGCACAGCCGTAGATGACATGAAGAACAGGCGTTAAGACTACTTTAGATAGCATAACAGCGTGTGACTGTGTTTGCAATAGACATGGCAGCTTATTTACATATTCATATGCATACTCTATATCAGATACTGTTTAGTAATTATTGAGTTTAGTTTCAGTATTTTAATTTGATTTGTTGATAATAACAAAGTAAAACTATAATGCCAACCTCACCTGTTACCTGGGATGACACAGACTCTTGTCGTCCATATGTTCTCTTGCCTCATCCCGAGTGCTTGTCAGTCAAAAACAGCATTAACAGAGTCAATGCAAAGGCAGTGAATATAAAGGATGCCAATCTTTTCTTGCCGCATCAGTGCCTTCTAGTTGACCATGAAACCCAATCTGGACGCTGATGAAGCGCCTGTCAATGCCAGAGGACCGACAAAGACGTGTCTTTGCCTCTTTATAAATCACTCCCCTCTTGCTGCCTTGGAGTGAACCTGGGGCTTTTACCTCTGGGTGAACCTCCTGGCAAAAAGCAATTTGTCAATGGCTCATCTGCATTCAAGCCGTATCAAGTGTGATGTGGTAGAGACTGACAACTCCATCAGCTTATTCTCCAGGAGTCTGCAGAGTCCGCTGTGGATATATGGGGTCGATGGGAGGGTGGGTCTTATTGTTTTCATCCAGCTACAAGGCTACTGGGGGGAAACAGCAGTTTAACTAGACAAGCTGAGGTAAAAACACACTGCTGTTTCACAGGCTCTGTGATACACAGCAGCGTTGGGAATATTCATCACTACACCGCTCTGTAATTGACCCACTGCGCCTACTCCTAATTTTCGATGTGACACCTTCCCATCTTGTTTCGCACTGATAACATCAGCTACCAGCCTCCATTATTTATTATTTCCTCTCTGCGTGTGCTTGAAACAAGTGTGTGTTCAAAGCATTTAGATCATGTTGCCTCTCTGATAGCATTAAAACGTGTAAAACCTTTTTTGTGTTGGCAGTGTGATGAGAGAATTTTGTACTTTCACACTGTGTCATTGTTATCCAACTCACCACTTTTTAGTTGCAAACCATAGCCCGTATAAGGCTCATGGGGATATGCTTTTACAATGAAATAAATACATGCAATAAGCCAGTCCCAGCCTGGTCAGTTGCATACATGAAATGATGAAGCCTCTTGGAGGTGAAACGTCTTCCTAGACAAATAACCTAAGTCCAGTTGCTTTTGACTGAAATTGCCTTGGGGAAAATACAGGCTATAAATTCAGAATAGTAAGAATAATTGTTAAAATAATGTTAAGATTGCAGACAAGAGAAACCAGAAAGAAATACAGATGTGATGGCAGAATTTGATCTAAAGACTTTGTTACTCAAGCCACATTGGATTTTATTTATTTATTTTTTGAGGGGTAACATTGTATCAAAACTCCACTCTGGAGAACAAAATCTAGTAAGCTACTAAAGGCCCTTTTCAACCAAATTAGCCACTCAGGGGCCCCAGGAACTAAACCCAGGAACTCAATTAGGAGTTTTGGATCATCTGCATCTGAAGAACTGTGGAGCTTGGGGGAAACAAGTCAAAAAACAGAGTAGAAAGAAACAGCTTTGTTTTTGTGAGGGAACTTTGTCATCACCATGCCCTTGGGTGGTGACAAAAAAACGATGAAACGGACAAGCAAATGCCAGCAAATGGAACATATTCATTGTATTAAAGGACATAAATCGTTGAGGATGTGAGATGCGTTAGTCACTAGCTTCAGTTGTGTAAATGTGAATTTGTGAGAATAATGTGGTGTAAGATGTTGTGAAGTGTAAAACAACTAAAAAGCAAAATAGGTTGCAGGGATGGGTAGAGGAGAGACAGAGCCACGATGATTGAGCCGTCACACTGTAGGAAAAGAGAAGCAGAGATGGAATGAAACTCAGGGAAAACACCAATCTCCAAAGTAGCAACAGTCCAACAGTCAACACTGTCCTTCCGCACCGCGACCCGGGCTTTAGGGTACTTGTCCCCCCTTCCTCTCCCCCCGCTGGCCAGCCCGTTTGTACTCACACTGCCTGGGCCTCGCGCAAATGCTTCTTGCCTGTCCATACGTCATCACACCGTAACACGTCACACGCATTGATGACGTCATCGCGATGCGTCACTTTGTTTACAAATCTTTCCATAGACTTCTGAGTATTTGTGCGTCTTGTCCGACTGTTTTTGAATATTTTCATCCAACCAAATCTGCAGTACACACCTCCGCATCACACCAACGTGAACCTTTCGCCGCCATTGTTGTTGTTGTTAAATGTCCGCGCATGGTCCGTCTTTTTTTTTCTTTTTCTATGTCCGAACAGGCGCACATAAATGACGTGAGAGCCGCAGTAGGCGTCATGCTCGTGCTTGTACACGTGCGCACGCTCGTGCTCGCACATGTGCAAACGCGCTCTACAAAAGCCCACCTCTCTCAAACGGGCTGTGGATAGCCAGCTGGCCGCAGCTAGGTGCGGAGCGGTTGCACTCACACTGGTCAAACGCACTAGGCTTTACCCGCAAAACCTGTTTTGGCCCGATGCGGAAGGAAAGTGTGAGTGCGCCCTAAGAAAGAAGACAGCATTCCTTTACGAGTCCTGTGTTTTAACCAGCCTCCATGTGGTTTTCAAAGCCAAGTATCTATGGGCCCCAACTAAATAACTTGGTTAAGGCTTGAAAAAAGGTTGTGATTTGGCTAAATAATTCCGGGACATGAACATCACTCCCCTGGGAGAAAGCCCTGTGTTTTGGGACCCATACACCGCCCTGACAGACAGAAGCCCCCCACTCTGTCGGCGTAGGAATAAATTCAAAGAGTTTACTTTTAGTCCTTTGTATTCATTTTGGGTCTCTTTCTACTCATTGCTCACTTATTTTTAAATGCTTTTCTACATTGTCATTTTGTTTCTCTTCTCTTTGTGGTCATTTTATTTCTTTTCTGTTCTTTTTCACCATACTTTGTCTATGTGGTCGTTTTATGTCTAATTTCAGTCATTTAGCATCGCTATAGTCATTTTTTTGTCTCTTTGTGTTGATTTCTGATTTTGTGTATACTTTAGGTCATTTAGCATCTCTTGGTGGTCATTTTGTGGGGTTTTTCGGCAACATTCAATGAGTCAGGGCCCCTGACCTTATAGGCCCCTGTGCCCTGTAGGCCTGTTCAGTGATCCATCCATGTACTTATATGTAAGAAAAGGGTATTTGGAAAGTTTGAAATAAGCATATTGGGCATATGTTTTCACATATACAAATTGATTGGTCTCCCTGTTACTGAGTTAAGCCACAACAAATGTAAAGCTCCCCATAAATACAGAACAACAGTGTTACAGTTGTTTACAGAATGCACCTATTAAAAAGTTGCTCTGGATAACAGCGTCAGCTAAATGAATGGTAGATAATGTAACAGTGCCATTATTCCAAGACTTTTCTCCCCTGTAGCCATAACACTGTGCCGGAAAATGTGTTCCACATTTACAAAATAATTATCAGGCTGGACTTGAAAACATTGAACAGCGTTTCCCTAGTTTTACTGCAATCAGCTTGTGTGATTTCGAATAGTGCAATTCTCTTAATAATTATGTCTATTTACTGCTATGGTCACTGTAATCAGTGGAAACTGATGGAGCTTTTTTTCTCCACTCAGAAGTATTTAACTTTTTTTTTTTTTAGAAAAACAAGCTGTGTTATGTGATCATCAATAGTCTACTAAAGCGGTTTTTTTTCTGCAGGTGGTTCTTTGCATAGTGTTGGCTGCAAATGGTGGGACATATGAATCTTTCCTCATGGTGGCTTTCTGTGCCAAAGGGGTACACCCACAGCAAATGTCAGTGCAGATATGTTGCAGGTTGGCAAGCTGTAACAGGCACTTCGTTATGTTCAGGGATAACATCTCATTCTGCATTAGAACCTGAGGTCAGAGCAGAAAACAAGCAAGGCTCAAAACAAAACAAAACACCCAGAAAAAATTCCATTACAGAAAGGTGTATAAATCAATTCTACCTAAAACGACAAACCCATTACGTAACGGCACACTGTGCAGTGGCGATATGCGCTGAAATGGATTGTGACTGTCATAAACAAAATCCTCCAGAGGAAATATGACATCCATCAGAGCATGGGATGCAAAACTCTGAACGTCTCCATATTCCTGTTGCAGGAAAAGACTAAGAAAGGAAACGATTCCCCAAAGAGGAACTTGTAAAGACTGCTGCCGGGCTGCAACGAGAAGAAAACAGGGGACCCATTAGGGGCGTTGGAAAGGAGAATCACGTCTGTTTCTGAAGAGGGACAGGACTCCCAGGAACTGTGACACAAACACTATTCGGGAAATCACTGTCGCAGCGGGGCTTGGCTCACACGATATGAGACAAAACAGTTATGACTGGAGGACGACAACTGAATGAAAACACAATCACCAACACAGGGCCTTTAAATAACCCTGATAGCTGAGGCCTTAATGAGGAGAAATACACAACGTTTGACCAGCTACACTCAAATGCTGCCGAATGATGCCTGCTGTCTCTTTGCTGTAATGGTTTGCAAATACAATTGATGTTTCACCATAGTGAGCAAATTTGCTAAAGCTGTGTTTACTCTGCCACGGAAAGTGTCCCAATACTCCTGTTTTCAGTTTCAACCAATTTAATTATGGCAATTTAGTGTAACACAGGTAAAAAGAGAAGCTGCATATATATATATATATAGTCTGTGTTTCCTCCCCTCTGACCTCACACCCTGGTTGCCCCTTGACGTGGCATTTGTGTTGTATCTTGTCAATCTCAAGGTGTGATAGCAGTTGCCATTTGTGGATGTTGGAACACTGAGTTACTAGTTGTTTCGTGGTCAACCCTGACTGTGGGTTTCAAAGTAACCATTCATCCCACCAGTTCCAAACAGGTACAGCCAGATGCCCATACCTGAAGCACTCGAAACTGCCAAACAAGAACATCCCTACCACAACGATCACAGAGACCAGTAAGCTGGTTTACGCTTCAGCAGCAGTGATCCTAGAGATGCTGGGCTATAAGAGCAATCATGGGAGCCATGAGAATCAATACCCACCATGGAAAAGACGGTTGGGGGCTAAGATCAAGGCAATTCCGAGAGAAGTGAGTCAATTGACAGCGGCCCAGAGGGGTGCAATGAACAAACCAGTACAAGTAGCAGTTGCCATTTGTGGATGTTGGAACACTGAGTTACTAGTTGTTTCGTGATCAACCCTGACTGTGGGTTTCGAAGTAACCATTCATCCCACCAGTTCCAAACAGGTACAGCCAGATGCCCATACATGAAGCACTCGAAACTGCCAAACAAAGGCTGCAAGCCCAGGCCAGCCGCTTACAGAGGTACACAAAAGACACTGAGGCCAGACAAATAAACAGGTTGTTCGCAACTCAACCTGCGAAAGTGTACGCTCAGTGGCAGGGTAATAACAGGACAGAGGAAAAGCCGTGGGGGTGGATGTGGCGATACCAAGCGATGGGAATATCCGCAAAAAGGAACACGAGAAACTTGAAAATAACCAAGGGCTCAGAGAGGAGCTGGAGAGAGCCTGGAAGGTAAAGGTGACAGTAGTGCCAGACAGTTAAATGCTTGATTGGAAACACGGCTTTATGAATGTAACACCAGCGATTTCCCGACCAATGCAGATTTGGTTGGACAAGAACATATCAACCGACCATCAACGATAAAACCTTAACCATGTGTTTAATACTGTAACTGTTTCACAACATGCCCCTGTCGCTGGTACTCTCCGAAAGTCCTGTGCAGCATGTCGTTTCGGTTTTCATTAGACAACGACCTATTCTGTTGACATGTTGAACATGTTGAATTAGTTAACCGATTCTTCAACTGCCAGAAATAACCATCCGAGGGCACGGCATCAGTCCTATATGGATCAGTGAACAAAATGGAGAGTAGGTGGCAATTGAAAAGGTATGAAGGTTATGGCTAAGGATTGTTGCTATGGCTCCATGTGGTTTAATATTCCTTGTGCTGTGATTTTGGTAGTTTAGTAGAGCTTTTGGGTTCCCAAATATATATTTTTTAATAGACACCTGCCAGTCAAACACAAGTATTTTCTTTGACCATGGTACAAGCAAAATGGATGTGGAAACTTAAAATATGATTTAATTTTATATCATTATATAATATTATTACTAATTATTAAGAACTTATCATGATTTTTATGGCTGTAACTAAATCTACAATAACATGTCATTGATTTTGCAACAGCTCTTTGCTGCAGTATTTGATTTCTACTATTGTGATACCCGGAGAGGGAATGACCAGTCAATCAAAAACAATCACAACGTCAGTATTGCTCGTGCAGTTTAAATGTAGCTGAAGAGACACAAACAGGATCTTGCTGACATTACTTAGTGATGTTGTACATCTTTATCAAGCATGCATGGTTGTGCTGACATCACTGTTACATATAAAGCCCTAACACCACATTCAATAAATGTTACAGCTTTATCAGTGCATTGGAGGTGCATTACAGAATTTTTTATAGGAAACACAAATTAAAGGTGCTTGTGTTTTATGTCATAAAGAAGATGTTGCTGCTTTTCCTGCCATCCATGTTTCTGTCCCCGCTGCTGCTGCTGCTGCTGCTGCTGCTGCCGCTGCTTTGGGTGTATTTCTTTTAAAAAGTAAGAAGATAACTAAGAACCGAACTGAACAGCGAGTATATTTGACAGAATAAACCATAGTAAAGTATGTTAAACTGTGACATCCAATGGTAGACTCTACAGACAAAAACATCCGTTTCTTACATGTTGGGCTTTTGCTTCCTTCTTTCAGACTAGTGGAAAGAAAACATTCAAAACACACATTTAGGAGTTTTTTATTTATTTTACTACACTTTGTTTATTTGCATCTAGAGATTTAAATTCATCAAAATTTAACATTAGATAATGCCTCATTTGCATATTTAAACAATTTTAGAAAACTTGTAATAGAAAAAATGCATTAATGTAAGTAATCAATTGGAGAAGTTTCACCGTCATATGTTTTTTTTTTTAACCCTATTCACGTGTAGTGTCCTGCAAAAAGAAATCTTCACTTCAGCAGCCCTTACAGACACCAAACCTTCCAGTTTTATTACTGTTTAAAGGTTTTTACAGAGGGTGTTTGTTCATATATCATTTTTAGCTTGATTTCTACAGCGTTTTATTCCTAAAATCATGTTGAAAGTGTATTTTTGTTTTATGTCTGATGTCAGTATTTATAGATTTATGGAGAGATACAAATAATCTAAAATTCCCTCAGCAAAAATCTTTGACTCTAATATGTCAACGAAATGAAACAAGAATTCTGATCCTGGATTCATCAGTGTTCAGATTTCTGTTCTGGAAATGCACAGCACATATTTCATTAGATAATTCCTACTTTGCATATTTAAACATAACATTTCAAAATAATATTTGTCTATGTAAGTAATTAACTGGGGAAGTTTCATGGTGAAATAAAATATTACCCTATTCACCTGTAGTTTCTCTCTTAATAAGGCATTTCAGAATGTTAGTAAACTACAGGCGTCAAGATCCTTCTGGGTGGCAGAACGCGATCAGCTTCCACTGACCTGAAGCGATCTAGCTGCTACTACAAACAGTGTTACATAGTTAAAAACAAAAACATGTTGTGTTTGGGGATGAGCCGCCGGATATACAGCAAAAGGTGTAGCGTTTTATCGATTTCCTTTAGAAAATATAAAATTTATCAAGCAGAACCTGTGGGTGAGGAGGTTAAAGCGAGTGGACATGGTCAAAAGTTCAAGTGCTACAGAGAGGACCAAGATTGTCTGGTGTAGGAGTAGCCTCTCCATCATCGTGTTTCTGGAGACATTTTCTCACAGAGATCTGTCTCCAGATGACAGTTTTTGTCTAAATTCTATCAAACTTTCTGTTTAACCTACAAATATAAATGATGGTGTAATGTTGAGAGTTATTTTAATGGTGTTAAGTCTAACTTCTTATGTTTGTAACCAAAAATCTATTTAACGGCCTCATTTATCTTTGTGTTTACAAGAGAAAAACTTCCCTTGTAGATTCTTAGAAGTATGTAAATAAACTCTACTTTCACTTCGGGGCAGATAACCCAGTAATTCAAGCTTATGTATTTACTCTGTTTTTCTCTGTCTAAAGGGTTTGTTTACTAGTGGTGCCATCGGCAAACGCTTTGGCTTTTGCCACCCAAAAGAACCAATATTATTGTTGTGACGTCATGGTGAATTGTCATATATGTCTAATAATATGTCAATGTTGAGTTCATAATTTGTTTCCGCTGCTCCCAAGTGGCCAATCACTCCATTGCTGTGGTCTGGATATCGATTCCACCACTGCTTGATCCAGGTAATATCTTTATCAAGCTACTGCGATCTTCTTCTTTCGTCCACAGGCAGAAAATATGTATCAGTGAAGCCCATCTTCCACAGGAATGGAATTAGACTTTTTGTAAAAGCTGTGAGGCTGAGCATACCGCTGTTCTTCATTTAAAACTCTAAATGTCATGTCTGGTGCAGGATAGTGCATGCATTGCAGTCTCTCACTCAACAGCCATCTGTGAGCTTGCTCAACCTGTCTTCTCTTTTTCTTTCACCTTATCCTGCTGTATTTCTCTTATCTCCCTCCTCCTGTGTTCTCTCACCTTTCCCTCGCCTCTCGTTTTCTCTCTCTCATCTCAACTAGCAGTGTCTAAGCCTCCTCTCATTTGCTCCCCCCTCAGGCTTTCTGACACACAGCAAGCACAAGGGGCTGAGCAGGGAGCTGATGAATCTCAGAGCTCTGTGTGAACACGTCTCCTTTCTTGGCAGTCAGCTTACATCTGGGTTCATGAATCACTAAATGATTGCAGTGTGTGCGAATGTATGTGAATGAGTATGTATCTATGAGCACTGAAGCATGTGTTTATATCTGTTTCTATCACACGTTCTCATTAATCATTTGGACATGCCGCATAATATGAGGTGTTTTGAGAGATTATATTTGGATGTTCTTGCAGTAGAGATTACAGATTCCATCCTGCAGTATAAAACCATTCACAGCTGAGCTACAAACCTCACTGCTCATTTCTCATATACAGTCATACATATGTTATCTTATACATTTCCTCTACATTTAACTTATCTGATTTAATTTTCTGTGAATTTTATTTTACCTGTATTCTTACATCTACCTCATATATATATTTGACTAAGAGTTTATTGTTTACTGTTTTTTTTATACTTTCTGTATTTATTTAGCTAAGAGTTTATTGGTTATCCCATTTGTATTTTCTTATACCTCCCTTGTGTCTTTGGAAGGTGATGGAAATTCAATTTCCTTGCGGAAGTTCATCCCAAAGGAATCAATAAAGAGAAGTCTAAGTCTAAGTCTAACCTTACATTGTTTTAATCATATATGATAAATGCTTCCACGAGGGTGGCAGCTGAGGGAAATAAAGAAGTACTTTGAGGTTTACTTCACATTAGCATTTCCGATTAAGTTTAAATTACGTGTTTGCTTTCTACATTTCAAGATGCCCTCAAAAGAAAAATGTTTAATTGCTTACATTACAGTGTTTACATGTGTCAGTCAAGGAAATCTTGCGAATGTTCTGTCAGAAAGCAGAAGTATCATTTTGTTATAACAGCACTGCAAATACTCACCAAACCACAGTTTGCGCATTGTTTTCTACATGTCCTCATACCTTAAAGAGATATTTTACTGATTGTAATCCAGGTTTGAATTTTGGCAGAGGCTCCGTCCCTTGTGACTTCCACTAACAACCACTGTTCACCTGAAGACAATGCCCACATTGCCATGACACAGACCTGGATTAAAATGGCCAATTTATCCCTTTAACAACAGACTAGGTTGTTTGCCAATGACTCCCAAAATGCCGTACATGACCATTCTATTTAATGTTGTAAAACGGCCGCAGTTTGTCTGGCCTGGGCAGGAATGAAGACTCAGATGCGGAGGTAAAATAGGTTAAGCTGGCGTTTATTTTTAAACCAAAAAGAGCTGCACTGAGCTAGTAAAACATGAAACAAAGTCACTCCAAACAGGAGGAAAACAAGGCTGACAAAAAAGCATTAAAAAATCAAAATCACTCTTCTTCAGGCGACAAGTAGGGGGGGGGAGGGGGGGGGGGCATCCACTCCATGGATGTGGAGTCAGAAATATATTTGTCAAACATTATTTGTTCCACCATTTCAATATTTTCTTTTTAGATGTGAATCTAAAATATGAAGAATGTGAAGTCTGAAAATACATTTGTTCAATTTTGAATAATTTAAGGTATTTTTATTCGGGGGGACATTCATGTTTTTGCAGAAATCTTACACTGTTTGGTGCAGGGCAGGTAGTGTGCAGCGGATTTATTATTGATGCCTGCTAGAAATTAGTTTAATGAAAAATGTAAACCCAACATGCTGGGTTAGGATGCAGCAAATGTGAAATTCTTGGCTGATACCGATGTTTAAAATAGCAATTTTGGTTGATACCAAATACCGAATACCTGATAAAAAAAACTATACTATGAGTCATTCATCCCTTAACTGCACTTTCTTAGAATGAGCACACATTCAATCACACAACCTTTAATACACCCTTCTTTCAAAAGGAAAATAAAGAAAGCCCTTTGGTGTAATACTCCAACATAGCCAACATTTTCTCTCACTTTAAAGAAACGTATGTTAGCAGCTCTGTGTTTGTCAGTTGCTTCTTCTAGCAGCATATGCTAGCGGACTGTTGTTCAGTTCGATTGCAAAAAATCAAAATGAAAACATCAGCCACTGCCATTGATGATAACCATCGTATTTGCATACAGGATGGTGGCAGTCAACAAGGCAAATATCTTCTGATACAGATATTCTAAATAAACCAGTGCATATCTACCTAGGCCTAAAAACTGAGGTTGACTCGAGAGCTTGGTAATAATCCTCTCTGGATCCATCACAAAGTGCTACTTCACCTTAAGTGAAAAATCAGAATACTTCTTTCCCCACTGAAGAAAGCTTTCTTTGTTCCCTCTCATTGTAAATCAAGGCATTTACTTGAAAAAGGTGACTGACCTTTTCAAAACAAATATATTGATTTTTTTTCTGAATGTCCTGTAGCACAATCTATGTACCAACAATAATATCCAACAGTCTGCACACTATTGCTGTATGACAATACAGTTATAATATGTGTTTGCCTGGAGCAATTTTCAATAACAAAGCCTGAAAGCCAAAGAAATCTTACCCTATTCAAATGATTTCTGAAGCATGACTGCTGTCCTTGAATACTAATGGCGATTTTCCCGAATGTGCAAACCGGGGAGGGTAAAATCAGTAACTTCCTCACTCCTCTGAGGATCTCCTCAGGGCACAATATGTCTTAGTCCTGTCAGCTGGTGACCTTTGTGTATCCCTCCCTGATTTCTGAGTTTGTAGAGCCGTGTGTGTGTCACACTCTCCCAAAAAAAGGCAATAGTCTCCATGCTAAGGTGACAGCGTGAATCACTTGGGGATCAGTGGTGTATTTTTATGCCGTATGAAGGACTGGAAGGCATGATTTAGAATGAACATGTCCTTGTATGTTCATAGAATGATGTCAAGCAAGAGTTTCCCAGCATGCGCCACTCAACTAACCCCGCCATTTGATGAACAGTGGGAGAAAAGCTTTGCAAAGACGCATGTTAACCTCTGCCATTTATGAAACTGTATGTCAGATTCCATAACTGTGTGTCCGCGGCTGGTTTATTAAGGTGCATTAATCTCTCTCTCTGGCACATTCACAGTGGAGGTCAAATATCATGATCCTGACCTTGGTCAATAGGCTTCATCAATCACAATCTGACGAGACAGGAATGATGTCACATTGAGCTCACCAGTTGATCTACATATCAATCACAGCACGTACAAGGCTGATGTGACCCTTGATGGCTGATGTCATTCATCACACTCAACATTACAGCAACACACAGTGGGACTTAGTTGAATATGGATAACAAACAGGAAATGAATAAGATTTGCAGTTTTTTTTTTTTTTATTAACACAAGTTGTCACATCTTGGGGAAACTGCTGAGTATGGTGTGGAGATATGTCTTGCAAGCTGGTGTGAAAACTGTCACACGAGTATGAAGACAACAAGATGGATTCAGCCAGAGCCCTGAAAACAATGATCAGGCCCCAGACTTGTCAGGACCCAGATAAGTTGTGTTTGCTTTTCCAGCAGACTGTCTCTATGAAATCAATAGTTTCATGGCCATTGGAGTGTAACTTTTCTCTTCCCTGTGCTCTTTCTTATTTGTGGGATTGAGATCGCTATTGTATGAAATGGTTCACTCTCCTGTGATTTTGCCTGACATTCATAGTGTTGTGTTTCTTTTCCTCCTTTTCTTTTTTCCTTAGGAAGCTGTTTTGTTCTTTTCCCACCTGGCTTCATTTCATCATTCATTTAGCCAGGACTGCTGCATATCCACTGAAGCAGAGGCATGTCACACATTTGCAGACCTGCACCCAGAGGATGATATGATACAAATGATCAGCTGCAGCATTTCCACACATATGGCAGTCGCTCATTCTGTCCCTGTCTTGTCCTCAGGCATAGATAAAAACATAACATAGAATGCTTCCATGCAGGAGCACATACCAGTGTGTATCTGCATTTGCAAATTACAAACACCGACATGTGCACACATGCCTTGAAGATATCAATATCCCAGCATATTCTGCATTAGAATATACACCCATATTCACCTACAACAGCATATGCACAAGTATCATGCCTTTATATTCCAGGTATTACTCCCAGTATGATATCAGCTAATGCCCTGAGGCTGTGAGACAAGGGGAGTCTAAAAAAAACGAATAATTGCACGGATAGTTATCTTTATAAGGTCTTCTGGCTTTATGATGTTGTAAAGCCCTGGACTTCATTGAGCAAGGACAGTACAGAAGTCAAGATAAGGTCGGAAAGGCCCGACTACAGTTTAAGTGTCATGCTGTTTATTAAAAGCACAAAAAGGCACCAAAATGCATCCTACTCAGCTGAGGACATTTCTGAAGAGGATGTTATAGTATGTGCTGCTATGTATCAATTTGCAAATTCATAGCTCAGGGCATATCATATATTCCACCAGTGGCTCAGGAGGCATGGTATGATTGCTCCTGATTGTATCCAGTAAGGTACAAATATGCTATATGACTGCAAACAAATTGTTATTATATCCACCTTTCAAGGTGCCATTATTGTGTTTGTTTTCCATTTTCTATCTAGAAATCTGGTTTGACGTGTCATATCTACATCTGGTTGACAACAGCAGTGCTGTCTGGCATCGTCTATTCAGTAAACAATATATTCATATTGTGTTGCCTTGTCGGCGATGTAATTTTCACTGCAAACCGAGGTGACACAAATTCACATTAACAACAGCATTAACGCTGGAATCTTTTCTGTGGTTCGTATGTGCAGAAAGTAACAGAACATTCACACTTGAGATTTTTATAAGTAGGCTATATTTCACAGAAAATAATCATCAGAGATGATGACAAAGAAAGAAACTCAATTACTGAGTTGTTTCCTCTCTTTCTTTTTGCAATCGATTAATTTTTTAAAATCCATTTAACTTTTCTACATGCCTTAAGTATTCAGAAGACTTCAGATAATCGATTGTGAATGCTCTTGAAGTTATACAAACAAAGCCTAGATTGCCATCAACTTGAAAACAAAGGGGAAAAACTAAATCTCCTTCAATCCAATTGAACAGGTTTTTAATTTAGCAAGTCTGGCTAGCAGTCTGTCTTTCCAGTGGAGATTCGATCGAAGGTTAATGAGGACAATATTCCTCCAAATCTGATTTCTTTTTCCCTCTGTTGCAGAAGTGATTAAAGGCAGAACATTTGGCTGAGTGCAGGAAGATAATGGGATAAATGATTTAATCTGTGGGGTGGATGATGTACTGACAAGCATCACTTTCAGCAGGAACTCTACAGCTGCTCTCTGTGACACTTTTCTCCTTACATACATCTATTTATACCAACAAAAGAAGTACTCTATGTGTCGTTGTATCAAGTCTGTGTGTCTACTTTGGGATATTGTTCTGTTACTTCCCCATGAGTCTTACTCAACATTTAAGACAGGTAATTGGTGCTTTCAATCTTGACTTGAAGATTAATGGAAGAAGGGTGCTCCTTTAGTTGTTTTGTTGCATTCTTGTCAGTGGAAAAAGTGGCAAATTTGATGGTAACTCTTAGTTGACGGAAACGGCAACACAGGTGGATTGGAAACAAGCCTCCAGTAACAGTGCTGGGATAGGAGGTGGTTTTGGCGTAGTGGCCAGAATTTTAACTGCGGATTTTGTGATTCCCACTGGCCCCCAAATAATTTTTCTCTTACACAATCATAGTCTGGCAATGCCAGACCATACTCCAGCTGCACCAGCTTATCATATTGGGAAAAGAGCGCTCACAACTGTTTGTATTTCTTTAAACCAATCACAAACAGTTTAGGCGCCACTAAGCTCCGAATGCAACGTTGCCCTTGCAAAACAGATGACGGATGTAACACTACACATTCGGTGAGCAACACTTACACAATCATTCAAAAGGAAACAACTGAAATACATTTTGAGCATCAAAACACAAAATTGCCTTATCACAACTCAAGCCAATAGGTCCAATGAAAATTTAAAACAGCATAAAGAACTGCCCACATGAACCCCATGAGCAACTTTCCATGGGATAAAACAGGCCTTTCAAGAAGTGTTCAAGCCTGATTCAATGACAGGAAACGCTGCAGAAAAAGTTGCTTTTCCAGCACTGACATCAACTGCCTACACTGTGATACAACTCACAAAAATAAAACAGCCATATCGGCGACTGAACTTAGGATAAAAACCAAGCCCCAAGCACGACGACTCTCTGGTTGATCCAATTAGGAAGTGCCAAAAACTGCAGTTCTTCGAGTGTCTAGTATTAGCAGTATGCATAATAGGGCAGTTTCTCATTGACCCCCATGTTAAACAGGCTGTTTTCACAGCATCATTAAACCTGTTTAAGGCCTGGTACAAAAAAAAAAAATTCTAGTCTGTATGTGTAGGTCATATCTCCATGACAACACTGAGGGGGGTGAATTTTCTTTGTACCAGGCTAGTTTTTATGTTATTGGAGGTTAAAGTTTATGAATAATTAGGGCTTAGGCATCTTGAGTGACAGCTAGGAGGTATACGTCAGCCAGATGGACGTATCCCGCCTCCAACGTCATTTACATGCTCTTTTTTGATACGAGGAAATGAGGCGAAGTCTGACAAGATGGCGACTCCCCAAGGCGAGTACCCTTGGATCAAGTTGAGAGAACGGACCTCGGCGGAGATGCTATCCTTTTTTTACACAGGTCTATGATAAAAACCTTACACATCACATAGACACCACAGTACTGGAAAGATGTTGATTGACAGTAATCATTGGGAAGTGTGTGGAATCACAATACTGCTGCAGTGTTCTGCTTTTTACCGAACATGTTGACAAATGAGGGGAAAAAAATACGATGATTGCCTCTTCAGCTGTCTTTGCGGCAATGCATGTTTGGCATTCCAATGAGTTACTAACTACACTTGCAACTTTATTGGAAATGGATTAAGCTCAATTTGCCGCTGGAGCTGCTGTAAGGTCACCTCTGTTTACTGTTATGAAATCTCACAGATTGTATAAATTTACTGTTGATAACCTAACACATGTGTCTTCTTTATAAATTCAGAGTCTGTGTCTTGTTGGTTGTTTGAAAAAAAGTCTTGTTAACCTATGCAGATGTAGCATTTTTAATGTCTGGCTTCTTGTATGGTATTTGCTAGACAGTTGTTTTAAATGATTACATGATAGAGATGAATAGATTACGGTACTACTCAGTCATCCATTGTCTCTCCCTCTCTATTGCATACAGATGTACATTAGTTGGATACCTGGATTTTAATAAATAAAAGCTTCTTAAAATTCAAGATTGTTTATTTTACCACTGCCCCAACTTTACAATAACAATATGCATGAGGATTTGATGGAAATAACTGATAGAGAGGTCACTGTGGGAGTGTGAAGCCGCCTGCATTTGCTCTAAATGCCAGGGACTGGTCCACTTGGCTATTCCCACTCCTGCAGCTAAACTGTCACTGGTTCTTTTTAGGGGCTTTTGCATATATATTTAAGAAATGGACAGGTGTTTTTCCTCGTTTCTTTACATGTTTGTGTTTTTATTTGCACAAACTAAAACAGGGCCGCTGCTGACTGTATGAAATTATTTTTGATGTAAATATCACACATTATTCAGGAAAAAACAATGTTTGCAAATATAATTGATGTTTTTTGGGAATTTTTTGCTTTTTGCTTTCCTAAACATAAAGCACAAAAAGCTGACAGTTTCCATGCTAGCACATTCATTGTTGTATACTATATTAAATGTTCAGAATGAAACACTGGGGACTGCAACACATTTAATTCTGTGCAAGAATATTTGACAACAGTCAGCAACGCTCTTCGTGATATTGTTTATATCATTGTCTGCTGCATCTTCAGTGAACATCACACCAGATCAGTTATTAATGTTACACTACACACAGAACACATTGGGCCTCATTTATCAATCTTGCGTGAAAACGGGCGCAGATCTGAGCGCAGAATTGGTCGTATGATAGGACCCATGTGTGATTTATGAAACATTCGTATCTGACCAATCTCAGTGTGTGAATGAGCGGCCCTTGATAAATGTGGTGGCTGAATTCGATCGTCAATAACATGTTACGCCCTTAAATATTCCTGGTTCGGAGGCCTCGCCCACTGAGGTCAAACATGCAGAGGAGAAACGCTGGGAAGAAAAGACACTTTTCCGACAGACAGATCGGCATCCTGACATCCGAGATGGAGCAAAATAAAGATGTGCTTTTTGGCAGTCTTAAGAGTGGAATAAAAGGGGCCCATAAAAACGCTGTATGGAAAAGAATAACGGAGGCAGTCAACCCGAAGCAGCGCTCCACTGTGACCCGTGTGCGCGTGTGCGCACTGCTGAACCTGCGCTCCTGCTCTGTAGCGGGGTTTGCCAGCGGGGTTATTAGGTATTCCGTTAGAGGATAACCTTTGTCGTCTAGAAGAAACATACCATGATGTTAATCATCTGATACCTTGTTTGGTTTAATGCAATTTATCGAGGGTAGCCACTAACCGAGGAGATGACTTTGGCTCTGCAGTGCGCTTTCCTTTTCATTCATCCATCTTCAACCTTGTCCCTGTTGGGGTCGCGGGGGGCTGGAGTTGAGCTGTTTTGAAATATAAAAGAGTGTTTTTATCCGTTTTAAGAATCCGTTTTGATCTGTTGACTGTTTATGCTTAATGACAGCTGAGGTTTATTAATTATTTTCAGACAGGTTTTGCTGTGCTGCACCGCAAATACACAGGCTGAAATTTGCGTACACGACCTCAGACCAGACGTGAGATTTGATCCTAGCTCCGCTCACGTCCAAATTGATAAATGCCGAAGTTTGCCAGGAAATGGTCGTATGCACGTTTTTCTGCCGTACGTTCGTTTGATAAATGAGGGCCATTGTGTATTCACCTGTGTACACTGCACCAAAACAATAACATTTTTCTACAATAAAGTTCTGAAAACACATTAAATATGCCAATACAATGATAAACATATTACCACACCTGCATGGGTAGAACCTCTGTGCTGTACACAGTTCTCTCAGTAACTGCTGTACAGGTTGAAAAACCTTGTACTGCCTTCTATCTGCACTTCCTGGTAAGCTCAAGCTAACCCTCTTACCTGCTTATCTGCTGGCGGAGTCACAATAAACCTAGCTTCCCAGTTTCTACAGGTTTAACCATGCTTTCTCTCTAGCTGTCTACTCAGAATATTCTTACCTTTTGCACACTAGAAATCCGAAGTAGTCAACCTCTTTTGTTTGCTTTGGAACCACTTTTGCAGAATGACAGGAGGCTCTGTAGAGGATCTTGGGAATCCTCCCCTGGCACCTTGTTTTGATGAACAAGCTCTTTGTGATGCTTTTTATGCACTCTGGCACTTTTCTGGCATTCAAAGTACCAAAGAAAATCCCAGTGTGAGTCAGTTTGTTTTCATTTTGAATTTGAAAATGGTCATTCTTTAAATACTCTCACCACATTAACTGTCAGGGTTTATCTATTTCACCGAAATCTACATTACCATTAAAGGTAGCTGTTATTATCTGTACTAGTCTGTCAGTTGTCAGCAGTTATTGCTAACACGTATATTAACCACAGAACTTCTTATGCTTCCAGCACATCCCATCCTTGCATGTACAGCTAAACTCAAATTCTCAGTCTTACTGGGATCAAATCAAATATTATGCATTAGTGTGTTTTTTAGGGAAGGTGGGTGTGGGTGGTGGATGGGTCTCAAACCACAGGACCAGTACAGCCGAACCACAACAGTCTTTCTAATCCTAACCTAAGTAATTTCGGTGCCAAAACCTAACCATGATTTCTGCTACGTGTGGCCACACGCATTTCTGCAAAATTATTGCTGCTGCTGCTTCAGAATTTTATGAAATGTCATGAAGTCGCCATTCCATGACACTGTGAATGCGATTATGACGCGGCTGAAAAGCAAGGTTAATTTGATTTCCCAAATCAAATAGTTGTGTAGTTTACTTATGAGGAATGAGAGACAACGACTCAGAGTTCTGCTACAAGTCCTTATACATCCATAGATCAGACAGAAAACGATTTGACTCTTTCAACCTCAACAAAGGCAGCGCTGATAGCACCACTTCTTCTTTCCTACTTTTCTATGGAAACATTGCTAACTGTCATCTTTTGTTGCCCAAAATGAACTGCTGCAGTCCACCTCCGGTTGCCATGTCATGGTGTTAAAAAGAACTCAGCTTGGCTTTTTAAACCCATCAGATAAAAAGTCTAGTCAAGTTGGATTATAAAATCATGAGCACATGTTCTATCTGCTATAAAGTAATGTGCTAAGGTTACAAGGATGACCTTGTGGCCCAATAGTTAAACACTACTTATGAGAGAGACTGCTGTGGTACAAAAGAGAGAGTGTATCATTTCAGAGGACTCAAATTTTTAAGTACAGGCCTATTTGTGAACAGAAAAGTTGAGGACAGGGATGGACAAAATTACACAGGTGGTTAATCACCCATGTGTGTTTTAAGTCCTCTGAAGCACACAATTTCATGGCCTAGCCCTTCTGTGTTACACTTTTAAGTAAAGATGAATTAATTAAGTGTTAAAAAATATGCTTTCTGTGTGGCTGTGCTGTGTGCCTCTAAGAGCGTGATCACACTATCCTTTTGGCCGCGGCCAAAACCGTTTTTTCAGCTAAAGTCTAGTACCTTTAAGTAGTTTGAGCGCACCCGCTCCGCGCTCAACTGGGGCCAGCTGGGCCGCCACGGCCCGCTTGAAAGAGGTGGGCTTTAGCGGAGCCGTTTGCACATGTACGAAAACGAGCGTGCGCACGTGTACGAGCACGAGCACGAGCCCTACGGCAGTAGCGTTATGTCCGCCTGTTCGGACATGTAAATAGAAGGACGGACCATGCGCGGAAATTTAACAACAACAACAATGGTGTTGAAAGGTTCACGTTGTGTTTACTGCAGATTTGGTCGGATGAAAATATTCAAAAACAGTCGACAAGACGCACAAAAACTCAGAGGTCTACGGAAAGATTTGTAAACAAAGCCACACACACGCGATCAATGCGTGTGACGTGTTACGGCGTGATGGCGTATGGACAGCAAGAAGCATTGGCTGAGGCCCAGGTAGTGTGAGTACAAACGGGGCTGGGGCGCGGGGGGGAGAGGGAGGGGGGACAAGTACCCTAAAGTCCGGGTCGTGGTCCGGGAGGACAGTGTGATCACGCCCTAACTGTACTGACTGGGCACAGAAGTGGTGGTGATGTTTAACAGTCATTATTAACACCTTCAGTTTGTAATATTTTAGAGAAATGTCTTTGCTTTGGCACTACCTTTAGCAATATAAAAAAGTAAGTCCCAACCATGAATATAATTTAATTTAATATAATGTAATTAGAATAAGATTTCTTTCTAAAAAAAATATTCTGTCAATTCTTGGAAATCATCTACCCTCCAGCGACCAAATAGTAATTAGGTTATGATTGTCTTTCTCCCACTCATAAATACTGATATAAGTATTCTTGTCATAATGGAGAATATTATAGGACTGGATTATGAAGTGATTTGTTTAACACAGCACTGCAGCAAAATAAATCACCACACATCACTCATTAACACTGACAGATCATTGTTGCAGTGGCGTACAAACGTGTCCCTCTGTGCCATGGGATGAAAGATGAGCCTTTGGCTTTGAACTTGAACTGTACTTGCCCCTTTTCTTGGTCTCTCAGATCCTCATTTGAGAATACAGCTAAATTGCAAAGCCTTTTATCGAATTGAATGTGATGGATTTGAAGTGTTTGAGCAAGTCTGAGGGTGTGTATGACCTTGTTCGTGTCAGTGATACATCAGCTCAATCTCTCACACTGGGTCGTTATGTGTGTGGTAAAGATTATTGATTCGCCACAACATTTCCTGCATGTGTTATTAATATGTTGGACTGCATGTGAAGTACATGAACACAACATGAACACGCACAACTCTCTCAAGATATGTGAAGAAGGTTAGAGGCCAAGAGGAAGGAAAGCTGATAAACAACGCCTTCACTTACTAACGTTGCTATCCACATTTCTTTACACTTTTCCTTCACAAGCAAACAGTAAAGGGACATACCCCCCAGCAGGAAAAGCACACGTGTAACTAAGAACATTAGACAAGTTCTTCTTATGTGTCTCAGCAAGCCATGTAAGTAAGCCAGCATGCACAATACCAGGGCTAAATGGTAGGCAGCAGTTACTGTTGCTGTTAGTTACATCTGTGTAATAAATCCAAATATCTGCCTTGAGAAATGTCTAGAGATACTTCCTCAAATACTCTCTGCTGTGTTTTTAGCAATTTTTTTTTTCTTAAATCCAGTGTTTACTTTTTTCTTTCACATTGCTGGAGACTTAAAAGGTCAGGTCACCCAAATAAAAAAAAAAGATAGGTAAATAGATAAACACTTTTCTCATTTAACCCTATTAGGGCTTTTGATACTACACTTAACCCAAGGTGAAGGAGGCTTTTAGCCCCAGGCTAAGGGAGTGCTCACACTGACACATTCCAAATGGGCTTAGCCTGTCTTTAGCCTATAGGGGCGCATTCACACTGTCCTTCTGCACCGCGACCCGGACTTTAGGGTACTTGTCCCCCCTCCCTCTCCCCCCATGCCCCAGCCCCGTTTGTACTCACACTGCCAGGGCCTCGGCCAATGCTTCTTGCTGTCCATACGCCATCACGCCGTAACACATCACACGCATTGATCGCGTGTGTGTGGCTTTGTTTACAAATCTTTCCACAGACCTCTGAGTTTTTGTGCGTCTTGTCGACTGTTTTTGAATATTTTCATCCGACCGAATCTGCAGTAAACACTCCACCTCCGCATCACATCACAACACAGTCTCACTCCCAACGCGTCAAAAACTGAAGATTGGTCAGGGCCTTTGGCGTTAGTTACGGACTAAAGAGGTCTCCTTAAACGTACAAACCCGACGCAGAGGGCTTTCAACTCATTCCAATGTAAGCCCGTCCGAGGCGATATTTGAAGCTTAGGGCTATCCTTTAACGTCCATATCTGAAGTTTTGGGCTCTCCTTAAACGTCCATATTTGAAGCTCAGAGAAGTCCTTAAATGAGTTGAAAGCCCCCTGCGTCGGGTTTGAACGTAGGCAGGACATATGCCTCTTTTCGCATGTGTCCATGGTGCATTGTGGGTCTATTTGATTACATCTTTTTTCATCGCTTGACACACGGACTATTAAAGGTAAGTAGCTAGTAATAAATAGTGCTAAAAACGATTTGAGAACGATCAAATGTGTAAATCATTGCATTCTTTGTCCTTTCGCCGCCTATTAATGTAATAGAAACTAGATTATTATCGGCTGTATAATGTTTTAAGAGCTCAGTTAACATTCATTTAACTAAGCAAGCTAGTCAGCTAGCGCGGACAACCGCTAACGTGATATTAAACTTTGATGATGCTTTGTATAAATATCCGTTTTCACAATAGCTAATATTAATTGAAAGAGATCGCTCATCGTTATTGTTTTAGGTGTTTAACGTTATATGCGGTTACACGCTCCCAATTAGTCTTACGTTACATGAAATGGTAAGCTAAAATGATATGTATTTTAGATTTAATCTTTTCTTTTAACCAGGCTGTCTAGTTGAGATTAAAACATATTTTTAGACACCCTAGATTACGTAAAGACATGTACAGGTGCAAAGCCAGGAATACATAAGACACGGTAGAGGACAGACAAAACAGGTGTACCGTCAAATATGTGACCCATTTACTATGTTTGTGACTATTTGTGCATGTTTTAAGGAAGAATGCATTTGTTAATATACCACCTAACGTATTTTGTTTTCAATAGACCTTTTCAACGGAATTCCATTGCTAGGCAACAGCCTTGTTCCTTGTTTACTTCCTGACAGCTGGCGTCATTCACATACACTGCAACAGGAAATAAACTAGGACTGTTTTGGAATGTTTAAGTTTACATCTTTGAAAAAGTCTATAGGTATTTCTTAATTCATAACAAGCATTTATTGTTACCTTCTAGAGCCCTCAAGAAACTATCACATATACAGTTTTTATAAATGGACTTGGAAAAAAAACTAATTTGGGGACACAGGTCCTGAGTAGTATTATGCTGTAGCAGTTTTCTTTGAAGGCCAACATGTAAGAGCACTGTATTTATTGTGTTAATTTATTATTCACTGGTAACACAGCATGCAGTGTTCTCATTTCTGTTTCTGTCTCCAGATGCCTACTCAAAAACAATGCATCACATGCAAGGAAACGATTGGTGTGGCCAGCAAGATGTGCAAGCAGTGCGGGGCCTAGCAGCCCTACAAAAAAAAATTAGAAAATCAAAAGAAGAAAATTGGCCACGATTGGAAACACACAAAAAAAAACTGCAGCATCAACAAAATGTATGATGCAACAAATTTACTGGTAGGTTATTTTTTTTCTTTCAGACAGTTGTCATAAATAATAAGTAACTGGTTTTTCGGCTAAAGCCTAGTGCGTTTGACCAGTGTGAGTGCAACCGCTCCGGGTATAACTGCGGCCAGTGGGCCGTCCACAGCCCGCCTGAGAGAGGTGGGCTTTTGTAGAGCCCGTTTGAACATGTACGAGCCAAGCACGATGCCTACGGCGGTTCTGACGTCATTTATGTGCGCCTGTTCGGACATAGTAAATAGAAGGACGGACCATGCGCGGACATTTAACAACAACAACAATGGCGGCAAAAGGTTCACGGTGGTGTGATGCGGAGGTGGAGTGTTTACTGCAGATTTGGTCAATGAAAATATTCAAAAACAGTCGACAAGACGCACAAAAACTCAGAGGTCTATGGAAAGATTTGTAAACAAAGAGACGCATGGCGATGACGTCAATCAATGCATGTGACATGTGAAGCATTTGCGCGAGGCCCAGGCAGTGTGAGTACAAACGGGCCTGGGGCATGGGGGGAGAGGGAGGGGGGACAAGTACCCTAAAGCCCGAGGCGCGGTGCGGAAGGACAGTGTGAGTGCGCCCTAAGTCACTGGTGAACAGGGTTATGTACTACTAGATCAGAGCCTGCTGTTATTGCGTATATATAAACACATTGCTATCTATCAATTTTGGATAAAATATCCTGAAAATATCTGACGGTCTTTGATATCTTATAGTGTGGTTTTGACCTGCTCTTTATGAAAAGTGTCCTGAGACTACTTCTGTTATGATAAGTTACCATGAATAAAATTTAATTGGATAGTTTGTAGCGATAGCTGTGTTTTTAGATATTGAAGCATGTGATGCTTCCCTTGTCTCACACTGAATTGGAATAGCCGTGTTTGTTACCAAGGTCTTTTGTTTTTTACATTGCTACTAAAACAGTTTATAGTGACCTCACTCTGAGTCTCAATGTATAGCTTATATGTATAGGTATTAAAGCATAAAATATATTTTTTTATGTATTATGACCTTCCATTTATGTATCCAATTTTCTGTCTTGTGATTTTGTGCCAATTTTGTTTCAGCTCCACAATCGACATCCCATCCTCCTTGCCAGCAGAGCTCCAGATGGGTTTACAGCCGAGTGTGTCTGTCCATGGGAAATGGACACAGAAGATGCCAGGAATGCCCTTATTACAATTAAGAGGATTTATGAAAGTCTTCTTAGCGGTAATGTACACAGTGCATGCTATATTTTCAAGACTCCTTTGAAATACTGCCTTTGCAACATATTTCTGCATATAGCAAAGCAAAGTCTTTTTTCTTTGTTTACATGTGAACAACATGGCTTAGGATGAAAATGCAGACCTGGTTACCCATCAGTCTTTAACTGTGTCCTTCAACAATTTGATGCGGAATAATGAATCTTGATTGATTCCATAGTGGTATTATGTCTCTTTCATTTGGTACTGACATGTTCAGTTTGTACAGCAAACTGTTTTGTGCTCTAATCAAGTGTCACACACTTATTGTTTCTTATATCTTTCTTTCTTTTTTAAGGACCGTGCCGAGGTGTTGGTGCAGTGGCTGCCTTGCTCTGGATGGTGTGTATGTTCTTAAGTTTATTTTACTGTAGATGAGGAAAATCCACTAATAAAAATAGTAAAATGTCTTCAACTTTAACTGCAGTTTAATAAGGGTCAGCAAAGTCTGAGGGTCAAGCAAGTCACATAGCAGTCAAATGATTTGGGCAGTATTGTGCATTGGACTTGAAATAAATTCACAGTATATACCATAATCAAGAAACCCCCTGTGCAATATCACTATAATGTGAAATGATTCAAAATTGTATCACCTTATAAAAGTGAACGCCACAATTTTCTCAGTTTTGGCCTGGTGTCTAATGCAATCTAAGAAAAAAACATTCCTCATAAAACGACACAAAACTGCAAGATTTAACTTGGCCAAAAACATGAAGAAAAAAAGATTCATACTGGCAATACATTCTTTAGTCAAATTAAACCTAAATTTACATTTTTTTTTCCCCCATACAAATGTCCCATTTACACAGACGTCTACTCTGTGCTGTTGCGTCTCTGTGACTACCTCCAATGCCAGCTCAGAGGTGTAACAGTTCTGTTGCACCCATTCCTTCTCCATACCTTTCACACAGACGTTGGGGAGTTTTCTTATACACTGTCTAAATATGATATTGAAAAGCTCATTTTCAAAAAAGAATGCATGCATACCTGTATAATCCATATCTCATTGTAAATAGTACAGTGTCAGTTATATTCTCAAAAATTATGAACAATTTGACAGTAATACTTCTTGCTGTGTTTCTGTCTTACAGTGGGGACAAATGGAAAAACTCCTGGGAGCCGAAAGAAAATGTTTTGCAAAAATAAATGTTTTTAAATCATATATACCAGTTACTGGCTGTGTTCCTTCATATACACTTGATTTCTATGATCATTCAGAACCTTTCAAGAGCGAATTGTAGTAGTTGCAGTTTCCCCCCAAAAAAACAACATTTTGTGTTATTTTTACTGTTGGCAAATTTAGTGTTCAGTCACCATCTTAAAAACATGAGAAATAGAATGATTTACTGAAAAAAGGTGGATGTAAAACAATTATTTTTTGGCTTATTCCCTCACCTTTTCTTAAAGCAGAAATATTTTTCCATCCCCTGGGTTTATTTCTATGTATTATGTATTTGTACGCTGAAGACAATACCCAGACAAGAGGAAGAGTACATCCTGTTCACACAGCTAAAAATAAACTTTTAAATGTATTCACAATCACCATGATCTACAGGAACCTTATCGATTCATCTGAAATGCTCATTCTTGGCTGGTGTAATAACACCCATATGGATAAGGTAAGAAGATGCCAGAGAGGGATAACATTTTAATCGTAGAATCACTTAGCTTAGACTCATAATTGTTGTCCTTTACTAAGTAAATAATTGGGCTTTTGTTTTTGAATACATTTATGACTTGACATGGGTTTTAAATCATCCTGCAGTCCCATTGGAGAACCGAGGACCCGCCTCCCGGAAGCATTTCTTTCAACAATCTCCTGATAAAGAGTCCTTGATAACTTCACAATACGATGGGTTAATGCAATGGCCATCGATTATAATTATTTCTTTCGGATCTGAGAAATATAGTTTTATTTTGTCAGTTTTGGATAACGGAAGGCTACGTTTTTACCCCCAGCCACCGTTGCGCTTGTTTGGCTTGTGTTAAAGGCGGAAGTGGTGTGTTCGAATACTATTATAAGCTGTCCGCCGTGGATGGGCTGCATTCCAACTCAAATTGCCGCCGCTCAGCGTCACTAGCTCTGTCAATGAGACATTTTATAGCCAGTGATTGTAAAATATGAAGTGGCTCATTAATATAATTTAATATTATATTTTTTAAGAATATATGGCTGATTATATTTAAAATAAAATCGTATTTCGTATGTGTCTTCCTCAATTAATATTTAACCACATATGAATCAGAATGGGTTTTTATTATCATATTGTCATATTAAAAGGAAAAAGACCAAAAAATAAATAAAAGGTAAATACTAAATAATAGATAACAGGCTATAGACATTGGAATGTAATTCCCGTGCTAGGCAACAGCCTTGGTCCTTGTTAACTTCCCCAAATTTCAGTCCTGGGGGGCCACTGTCCTGCATGTTTAAGTTTCTCCCTGGTCCAACACACCTGATTCTAATGATGTGCTTGTTATCAAGCAGCTGAAGCTTGTCACAGGTTTGAAAATCATATACTATCTATCTATATATGTAATAATATGTTGCTGAGGATATTTGATCTACATCATCAAATAAAGCACTGTGTGTGTGTGTGTGTGTGTGTGTGTGTGTGTGTGTGTGTGTGTGTGTGTGTGTGTGTGTGTGTGTGTGTGTGAGTGAGTGAGTGAGTGAGTGAGTGAGTGAGTGAGTGAGTGAGTGATTGAGTGAGTCTGTGTGTGTGTGTGCGTGCGCGCGCGCGTGCGGCATTTGTGCGTCATACATAAAACATCATTCTTAATGCTTGCATTGGCTAATAATAAAATATACACAGTGGATATTGTGATATATGAAGGTGACTCATGTCAGTCAACAAAGAAACAAACAAAGAATGAAAGAAACAAACAAACAAAGAAACTTTTATGTGTAGAGCCTTCAAAGTGCTGTCTGAATGTAGGGTTTGGATGACCTGAGTCCATGACATGAAAAAATTCAAACTTTGCTGTAGAGCTAAACCAAATACATCATTGGAAAGGTCTCGACCTGGGGAGTAATAATATGTTAGTATTAATATTCTACATGGCTCCGGTTTTGAAATAATGAACTTTGAACCTTGACCTCAGGGCCTGTTTGAGGGCTTATAATTGTGCAATAAAAAGAAATGCAGAAATGGGACCAACTGTTATAGAGAGCTCTTGACCCCAGCTATAACATGAGTACAATCAACAATTTTGGGTTTTGTCAATTATGGGTCAAATTAATTTTCACCTATGAAATAATTTGATTTTAAAAATCTGATTACATCAATGTGTTAACTATGCCCTTAAACTCCTCATTGTATTCTCATTTCAACATTTACAACTTCCAATTCTATGAAAAATACAACCTTAATTAAAGAACTACAACTCCAATGAGCCGCGCAATAACGCTAAGTACTGCTATCCGCCATAGTTGTAGTTTTCTGTAGTTCTTCCGGTTTGTAAATAAATGGGTTCACAAAAAAAAAAAAGATATATATATATATATATATATATATATTACATATATCATATATCTAGAACAGCTGGATTAGTATTGAGATTACATAAAGATGATCTATGTCAACAAAAAGTAAAGATGTATTCTTGAAATAGGTATGCAGTCTTATGGTTTTCAAAAAGGGTAGTAAATAATGTGCCGTATACTTTAAATATTGAATATAGCCTAACTCCCGTTTTTTTTTTCATATATATGGTCTTTATGTTAAGAAACAGTTCAGATGCTAGGTGTTTGAACAATATTTATTAGTTTTAAGTAAATTAGGGTTTGCATGCAGCGGACTGGCTCCGTCTCTATAGCCACTTCCGGCTTCCGCAGCGTGCGTGGCAACCACCATAGCAACAATAGAAAACGATGCATCTGTGGATTCCAACTATTTGTTCGCTTTGTAATAACTCATAAATAATATATCATAAACATTCACTAGACAAAGCTGTAGATAAGACATTTATTTGTGAGGCTTAATTCTTCATGTCTACATTGTTATTACATACAAAATACAATATTTTTAAAGATTATCTCCAGACATGTTAGATGTATGAAAAAACCTCGTTTGTAATAACAGTAATGTTTGAATGAGCCACCGGTATACTGGATGAACCAGAACACCATGGCACAACAATTTGTGACACCAATAATGTTACATTTCGAAACGCTATGTTTTTATATTCTATGTACTCACATTAGAATATGCCACTGTCATGCAAAATAAAACACATCCCACTGTGATATACTGTAAAACTTACAGAACCTTTAAAATATTTAAACAAATAATTGGTCACACTGTCCAGCACTAGGCACTATATAAATGCAGCCATTTACTGAACTAGTACAGCACTCTGACCAAAACTGAGCACATCTTTCGTCACCTGTTATGTAAACTTTATACAACAGTTAGTTTCCAGCTTACACAAAGTATCAAGCTATTGCACAGACAAATGGTTATGTGTTGCTTAGCCACAGTCCAGTTCCAGTCTGGTGCTTTGTAGAAAGGATGTACAAAAGCAATATCACACGAGAGGTAGTGATGTTGTGCTGAACATCATCACAGCTGTGAATATGTAAAAGGCACATGGCCTGCGGCCTTATGTCCACAACTGAATCCCAGCCTCAAAGGCTTTACATTTCTTCCTCTGAAATATCTGGAGTGCTGTTGTCCTCCTGGTCACTGTCCTCTTCAACGTCCTCATTGTCTTCCTCCAACATGAAAAAGGAGGGTTCAGTGTCAAAATGGGTGTAAGTGCTGGTGACTGCGCTCAGTTTCTGCTGCAGAATGTGCAGCTTGTGCAGCAGACAACAGAGCAGCCCCCTGTATCCCTCTTCTCTCAGCTCTCTGGGAGGTGCTAAAATAAAATGTAAAAAAAATAAATAATAATAATCAGATAGAAAATAAGGCAACTCTTTATGAACATTAAAATGCAGATTGTCTGCCCAGCTCTGAGACTGTACTACTACATACCATACTATGTTTCGTGATATTCTCTTGAGTGTAACGAAGGAGGCTGTATACTTTGTCCAAGGCCTTTCTCAGGTACTGGCAATGCTGGGTCATCTCCTTCACAATTATAACTTTTTCCTCTTCCATAGGCCTGACCAGCATAACCTGGTCAAAAAGTCGCCTCTTCAGGCGAAGACTCACCACTGTTTTGAAAAAGAGAACAGATGGGCCAAAAGTAAAACACTTAAGCCCCTTTCACATATACACTGCAAACATAAAATGATCTAGACAATCAGTATGTGAAAACACAAATATTTGATCCAGTCAGACTGTACATCAAGTGGAATTTACCTGGCCAGCTCCCAAGTACTACTACTATGAGCTACATGTCTCTTTTGAAAAACAGAAACAAGCAAAATTGACCATAAAAAAATAGTATTGTAAAACATATAGCGAAATGTACCATAACACATACCAGTGGCTGCCCACTGCTGGACGTCACACACCCATTCCTCCGTGTCCTCCAGAGAGATGTTGAGCTCCTGCTTGAGACTCTCAAGATTAGCTCCTTCGATTTCTGCTCTCTGTTGAGTCCATTTAGAATGTTTAAAAAAAAAAAAAACATAGATAAGTCATGGTGTGATCCGTAAAAAGGTATGTTAACATAGGGCATTAGAGATAAGAGAATAAAGATGTTTTCACATTTGAACCCAGAATAATGTCAGAGAATCAGGTCCGGAGATAGTCCCGAGTTTCTCTTTCACACATGCAGCACACACTTAGATCTGTTCACACTTAATGTAACTACTTAGTTTGGTTTAGGCAAGGGGAGCGTGCAGCTGTATTCACACATGTGCACACTCTGGAATTACCCAGTCTTTGCACTATTAAGCTGGGAGGGTAAACTCCATTTGATGCCCGGTCCGACTGAATCCGATATTTGTGTACACACACAGCTGTACCAGGAAATGTTCAGATAGTTTCAGGTTTGCAGTGCATGTGTGACAAGGGCTTTAGATGTAGGACAACTATCTAGTGGAATTTAATACACCAAAAGTATTTCATAGTATCAGACAAAATATGTTATTTTAAAAAAAGGGGACAATATCAGTGAGTGTATCTCTAATCATGATTGAAAAACCTAAATGACAACATGCAAAACATTCAAGCACAAATTTATGAGGATATTCTTAAAGGTATGTCCTCAAAAGAGACTATGTGCCTCATGAAACAATTATTTCCTTGTTATAACAAAGGCTATTTTATGGTGAAAGAATGCAATACGTATATAAGAATGCTAATTGGATAGAAAGGACATTGAGTTGTTTGCTGCAGTCATTTGATGTCAAAAACACTTAATGGTGATTTTTGTGAGTTGTCATGATGACAACACACGCCAGTGGGGCCGTCAAGTGTACCACAGCTAGTTGGGAGGATGTTCTTCAGAGGAAGGTGTGAGGAGAAGGGACTGTTAAACTCAGTAGCAGTGAGTCAGTGGACCATAAGCCCATTGTTCTGCTCATTTTTTGTAGCCAATGCAGCACAAAAACACAGCGATCAAGCAAGCCATCAGCCAACCAGCATATGGCTCTGCCATGCCTCCACACCACACCAGTCACAGGACATTAGCTGAACAAAGTTGTCACTCCTTTAACCTGTGATGCCAGTATTAAAGCCCACAGGAAGTAACCATGAAATGACAAATGTTAACTTGCAGTAAAGACTTCTTACTTTGAAAAATCTTTTTGCCAGTGTCTTGTGCAGACTCTCTGTCTTCCTGTTGTTCCATCCCATGGCAAGCACAGTTATCATCTCTGCTCTGCCTGTAAAAAAAATATCCACACACACAAAACCCCCCAGAAAATATCAAAATTCAGAAAAATTTTACAATCTGGTACCGTGTCAAGCCTACCCTTTTCTGACTACACACCAACCAGCATCAGCTGTTTTACATTGCTGACAGCAATGTGGAGTTACAGTCTCTGCGCCCAATTCGAATTCAAGAGCTCTGGCATTGCAGCTCTGAATTCTTTTTCAGACATTAACTGTTTTCTTGTCCATGCTGACATTGTGGGTGTCTCCTCCACTTTAGTCTCTGAAGATGTTGATCTAAAATAATAAAACACAAAAATTGATGTAAAGGACAGTGTATTTAAAGACAGAAAAGTCATTTCCACAATGGCTTTGTTACTGCATGTGCATAAAAAAATCACGGCCACTACTTAAGTCAGTTGCCTAAATTTCACATTTTTAAATGGAAACATAAAGGTCGTCTTTAAGCTATTTAGAGCTCTTGTGTGTGATCACGCTCTAAGAGCGTGATCACACTATCCTTTTGGCCGCGGCCAAAACCGGTTTTTCAGCTAAAGTCTAGTACCTTTAAGTAGTGTGAGCGCACCCGCTCCGCGCTCAACTGGGGCCAGCTGGGCCGCCACGGCCCGCTTGAAAGAGGTGGGCTTTAGCGGAGCCGTTTGCACATGTACGAGCACGAGCGTGCGCACGTGCACGCGCACGCGCACGAGCCCTACGGCAGTAGCGTTATGTCCGCCTGTTCGGACATGTAAATAGAAGGACGGACCATGCGCGGACATTTAACAACAACAACAATGGTGGTGAAAGGTTCATGTTGGTGTGGTGCGGAGGTGGAGTGTTTACTGCAGATTTGGTCGGATGAAAATATTCAAAAACAGTCGACAAGACGCACAAAAACTCCGAGGTCTATGGAAAGATTTGTAAACAAAGCCACACACGCGATCAATGCGTGTGACGTGTTACGGCTTGAAGGCGTATGGACAGCAAGAAGTATTGGCCGAGGCCCTGGTAGTGTGAGTACAAACGGGGCTGGGGCGCGGGGGGGAGAGGGAGGGGGGACAAGTACCCTAAAGTCCGAGTCTCGGTCCGGGAGGATAGTGTGAGCGCGGACAAGGGTACTTGTCCCCCCTCCCTCTCCCCCCGCGCCCCAGCCCCGTTTGTACTCACACTACCAGGGCCTCGGCCAATGCTTCTTGCTGTCCATACGCCTTCAAGCCGTAACACGTCACACGCATTGATCGCGTGTGTGTGGCTTTGTTTACAAATCTTTCCATAGACCTCGTAGTTTCTGTGCGTCTTGTCGACTGTTTTTGAATATTTTCATTTGACCAAATCTGCAGTAAACACTCCACCTCCGCATCACACCAACGTGAACCTTTCACCACCATTGTTGTTGTAGTTAAATGTCCGCGCATGGTCCGTCCTTCTATTTACATGTCAGAACAGGCGGACATAACGCTACTGCCGTAGGGCTCGTGCGCGTGCACGTGCGCACGCTCGTGCTCGTACATGTGCAAACGGCTCCGCTAAAGCCCACCTCTTTCAAGCGGGCCGTGGACGGTCCGCTGGCCGCAGTTGAGCGCGGAGCGGGTGCGCTCACACTACTTAAAGGTACTAGACTTTAGCTGAAAAACCGGTTTTGGTCGCGGCCAAAAGGACAGTGTGAGCACGCTGTAAGCTATCAGATGTCAATATGCGTACCAAGACTTGGGACATCTTGAGGAATGTCATCTGTCAGCAACTCCTCCACTTCTGGGGGCTTCCTAGCGCCACACGGTTTAACTATAAACACAAAACATAATGCAAGAAACATTACTGCTGACCAACTTGTGATTAACAGTAGAACTGTATTATATTTTACTGACCAGATCGATTCTTCCTAAAGTGTTGAGCTATAATGTTCCCATTCTTGTCCCTCTTCCTCAAGGTAACTCTGGAAACTTTAGTCCCTTTGTTTTCTTTTCTTTTCCAGATGCCATTTTAGATGAGAGAGAGAGAGAGAGAGAGAGAGAGAGAGAGAGAGAGAGAGAGAGAGAGAGAGAGAGAAGAAACTAACAAACAGAAGACCAAACAAAGGCTACAGTCAAAGTAAAGACAAAGAGACAAAATGACAAAGCAAAAGCTCAGAAAATTAAATTAGTGTAACAGGGAGAAGGATTAAGAAAATGGCTCTTAAAAGAACCGTTGGATTTGTGATATATGAAGAGAGTTTTTTTTATTATAAAAAAATGAAGCAGGATTAGTTGCACTTCCATAAATGTTACTTATTGCCACTAAAAATAAAAATTTAGCAAAATGTAGAGTAAATAATCAAAAGAATAAAAAGAGAAATAAAACGTGTGCCTACAAAAGTTAAGAGTACACTAACACTAACTAAAACTATCAGGGCTCTGTATTTGAGAAATGATTAAGTATCAAAATGCGCTCTCTAAGTTCTTACAGTGCATTTTCACCTGTTTATTACCAAAATAAATAGTTAACAGATGTCCTAATACTGACGCAAATACACAAAATCACATAAGGTATAGCATAAATAAAAAGCGTGTTAGCATGTGCGCTAACCTTAGCGCCTTATTGATAGTTAACATACGACCTCCGTGGCATTCCCAACTGAGTTGTAACTTAAACGTCAAACTGAACTAACTTACTTACACATGATTTGCAGACAATCACCGTGATAGCTCACGCACAGAACACAACATGACCACATAAATTAGTACACAAACGGACTTACCAATGCTACGGCGTTCAGTGAAACGTGAATGCCACGCCTCCTTCTGGCGCATCACATTTTGATTGGTGCCAAAGGTTAAAGGGTAGGCGATGACGACATACCCAACACCGTTTATTGTAGTTATGTACACGACCGCTAAACTCGAAACGTGCCTATGGGTCGTAATAAGCTCCTTGATCAAACAACCTATGTGGTCGTTTTTGGGTGGAGGACAGGCTGCTTACATTGGAATGAGTTGAAAGCCCCCTGCGTCGGGTTTGTACGTTTAAGGAGCGCTCCGATGAGCGCCCCGAAGAGCGCCCCGAGGAGCGCCCCGAGGAGCGCCCCGAGGAGCGCTCCTCGAGCTTCAAATATCGGCGCGGACGGGCTTACATTGGAATGAGTTAAAAGCCCCCTGCGTCGGGTTTATACGTTTAAAGACTGCCCTGAGCTTCAAATATGGACGTTTAAGGAGAGCCCAAAACTTCAGATATGGACGTTAAAGGATAGCCCTAAGCTTCAAATATCGCCTCGGATGGGCTTACATTGGAATGAGTTGAAAGTTCTCTGCGTCGGGTTTGTACGTTTAAGGAGACCTTTTTAGTCCGTAACTAACGCCAAAGGCCCTGACCAATCTTCAGTTTTTGACGCGTTGGGAGTGAGACTGTGTTGCACATCAACGTGAACCTTTCACCGCCATTGTTGTTGTTGTGAAATGTCCGCGCATGGTCCGTCCTTCTATTTACTATGTCCGAACAGGCGCACATAACACTACCGCCGTAGGGCTCGTGCTCGTACACGTGTGCACGCTCGTGCTCGTACATGTGCAAACGGCTCCGCTAAAGCCCACCTCTTTCAAGCGGGCCGTGGGCAGCCCACTGTCGGCTGTTATGCCCGGAACGGGTGCACTCACACTGCTTAAAGGTACTCGGCTTTAGCGGAAAAAACGGTTTTGGCCCGGTACAGAACGACAGTGTGAGTGCGCCCTAGGTCTAGCTTGTCCCGAGTTTGCAGGGTTATCCCATGTATGTATTAAGAGAAATGGATACAGCGTTCGTTCATTCCAATGACAGTTGCTCAGTGGCACATGAAGCAAAAATAACAACTACCACATCTAAAGATTATTGGCACTGCTTCGGCATTGTGTGGCCCCACTGGCCACCCTAGATCTGATAGGTTGTTGGTGAAGTTCATCAACAAACGCTGTTCAATCAGTGATGACAGCTAATTTGCTAATACAGGAACAGTTTTTAATTTCCAGCTACTACAGTAATGGTAGGACTGTGTCCATAAGAACTGATCTCTGGTCAGCAAATGTCTCAAAAATGGCATAACGTTACATGTGCATACCACCACCAGTGCCAGGGTCCAACCTGTCGCTGACATCCTTAGGACTCCGGTCATAAAAGCAATGAAAAGATAACATGTATCCTTTGAGAGTTATGATCATTTATTGTTATGTCAACTTCTCTGCTGAGTGTGTGAAAACTTTATTAAGAAGCAGTTCAAAGTAGATGAACTACACACTACTAACGTTAGCCCGACCAGAAATCAACCAGCAGTTAGCATTAGCTTTGCTGTCAGCGACCTTCATTTGTATCAGTGGCGATTCCTCTAAGATTGCAAGGGAAGCTCAGCTTCCCCTAAAACGTAACCAAGAAAAAAGAAATAAAAGTGGTGAAATCTCGTGGCTCGGCTTCTGCATGCTGATTCGATGAGCTGTCTGAGGTGGAATCCTTTTCTGATTAACAGCTAAATGAGTGAATCAGTGATCTTGAAGAATAAACATCCACTGGAGCATTTTCCAAGTTTTTCATTCTGTTGTTCTGAACTGATCTGGAGACTTTACCGATCCCCAGTGACTTTGTCTTTGTTAAAAACAACTAGCGTTGTGTTTGGCGACTCTGTTCTGTCACTCTGCGGAGCTTCTCCCCCCATCACTAACACTCACAGGCGGTCATACTTCACAGTAGCCTGGCGCAGCAGCTCCGGCTGAGCCAAGGCCGTTTAAGCAGCCTAGCTCTGCTGGCCATTGAGAGGACACTGGTCAAGTCACTGGAAAAGATGCCTAGTTGGTACGACAAGGTCACAGGGTCTCACCAAAGCCACGATTGTTGCAGTCCTTGGGGGAAACCAGTCTGTTCCTGTGGATATAATATTATTTATTTATTTATTTATTTTATTTCCTTTGTTTGTTTCAGGGATAATGTACAAAGTTCATTGGTTACATAGTGTAAAAAGATGATTTGTACCAGATTCTAGCTAAAAGCTAATTTAAATCTGCAGTCCCTTGGCAGGTAATAACGAAATTAAGAACACACACACACACACACACACAAAGTAAATGAATATCATGGAAGTTATGGCCATAGTGCTGAATTAGTGCTGACAAGACTGATTTCTTAATATCCATTTTTTTTTTACCTCACATGAGGCATGGAAATCTGTAACATTTTTTGTTACAGAGAGTGTTCCATGCTTTAGTAGCTCTAAAGGAGAAGGCTGATTGCGGCAATACAGTGCTCCGATTTGGGAGGCTACAATCTCCCCTTGTGATGGATCTAGTAGCTCTGCCCATTCGTTCAGAGCAGAGATGGACAAATTCCTTTATGATCTGCAAATCATTCTGCATTTTTTTTTTATTTAGTATCGTTTACACAGCATCCCAACTTTTTGGGAAATGGGATTGTAGATCAAGCTATGCATTTAGATCATGTAGCCTAGCAACACCGTGTTAATGTTCAACCTACAGGCTGATAAAACAAATCAATGTCAATGTGAAAACTGACAACTTAAAATACTTGATAAGACAGCTGAATGAGCTTAAGGCATTTAGAAGTTATTCCTGACAGAACATTAAGACTACGGTGGCCTCAACGGTCTGTCAAAATAACCCAGACTTTTTTCTACATTAAATGTGATTTAAAATTATCCCTTGGTGAATATCAACTGCAATATACAGCATTAATTATCCTCTTACATCGAGAATCAAAGCCTAATCACAAAAGACAACTTCTTAATTTATGACAGTTAACATTCACCCCTAGCTTCAGTTAGCTAGCTGCCTCGGCTGCTACCTGCGATAGACGCAAATGAAGCGATGATCAAAAATGTGACAAATGTGAGCAAGTGGAGCGATTCAAGCATCTCAAGCGACTGTATTTGCGTCATTTGCGTTTGGTGTGAATGCAACATAAACATTAACATGAGCAGTTACCACGGTCCGTTACAGTATTTTTAAGAGACTCCTGTAACAACAATGACACACCTTGGCTATTACCCCTACAGTCTATGGTATTATCATGGATATACAGTTATTATTAGCACATTGACTGTTTGATTCAGATAAAAGCAGCTGTAGACGTATATAAACTGGGTGATACAGCTTTAACAAACTGTGAATGCTCCTGCAGACAACGTATGAAAGCTAAATGATAAGTGTTCAGTGATAAGTGATCAGGGCTCTAGTCAACTGGAAAGGGATCAAATGTATAGCCTATCCTGAACATAATTACTGATAAAAAAAATATGAATAAAAATAATCAAGGCTTCTTGATGACTGTGTTAGGTTAAAGTGGAATAGAAAAGAGTGAATTGTATAATAACTGCATGTTAGTGCTGTTAAAGGTTGTATCAATCAGGTCTACAAACATTACAATGGATGCTAGCATGTTTTTTTTTCAATTATGAATCATCTCTGCATTAGTTAATAACACATAACACATGCCATTTCTCCAGGTCGCTTCGCCATGGCCACCCAATCTGGCTCTGGTTCCCACCCTGGCCACCCCAGTCAAAATGTCCTGGAAATGCCACTGGTGTGGCCCAAAGAGCATGCGCACTAGAGATTTCCACCAGCTAGTTCAAGTTTAGCCTCCAGCTAACTTGAATGGGGATTAAATGATTGAATCATGCTGCTCTTCTAGACTTTCAAATTGTTATTGGACCGAATTAATCAAGTTCTGATATCAACGTGAGCCATTTTACGGGGGTTGTGACACTCAACAACATGTTTCCTTGGATATACAAAGATTTCTTTTCAATTTCATTGCAATTCCACCGTTTGGCCACTATGTTAAATTGGATTCAAGACCTGGTGCACTTCCTGGTGGCCTGGGCTATCCCCTGAAAATCGATTTAACCCGCGGCTCAAAGTTGCCATTGTGCAAGAGCCCTTAGTAAACAATAGAATTCTAGACTGTTAAGATTTTGTGTTCCAATAGACATTTAACCCAGCGCTAGTAGAAGTGCAGTGAATTGTTTAGCTCTGGGCTTAGGGCAACCTCAGGTTAACAATGTGTTTGTGAAGGGGTTGGACAAAGTAAGTCCATGGTCAACTCTTAGCTCAGGGCTAATGATATTCCTGGGCTAAGAGAATGCAGTGGGGAAAGCCTAGTGTTACCAAGCTTTTGAGATATTTTTTTTTGTTTATTGTGTTGCTCAAAGCACTGAAACAGGACATGCACAGAAACTTTACATCTGAACTGCCAAAAACTACTGTTGTCCTCGATTGCTGATAGGTGTAAGTAAGAAATGTGTTCTTGTTTTATGATTTTAGGTAAACTGAACCTTTAATTTCAATAGGATTCTAAAATGAAAATTAAAAAAGTAAATGTGAAGCTTAACAGAACAGTGATTCAGTAGTGTATTAGAGCTTCCTCTTTTTTTATCTTTATTAACTTGATTAACAAGTAGTTAAGTTTATGAAGGTATTGTAATTATGTACTCTCATCAGTTGAAGACAAAAAAGTTTTGGAGTCCGGGATCTATGGTTGTCTTGTTCTGCAAATGTCACTCCCTTTATGTTTGGCTAAGGTTAAAGCTAATCTTTGGGTCGAAGCAACAAATACCAGTGACCTTCCTTGCTCGCATGAAATGAATGCCAGGGTGCATTAATCATTCCAACGCATTGACGAAATGTCAATTGCCAGATGCAGAGTGATCAGAAGAAGACAGGGGTGTTCTTCACAAAGATGGCTCCCTGTGAAGAAAATCATCAGACAACAGGAATATTCCTTGATCAGTCTAACTCCCTGCCAGCCTCACCAGGTGATCTCAGTTTCTTTAATCTATCTAATGGAGTCGGTGAGGCTTTCTTTTCATCAGATATACTCGGTTTTATCCTCAGACACATACTTTTGTCCCAAGAAAACCCTCATACTGACATAGGTAGTAGGTAGTTAAATGGCTGGCTGGCTGCTTACAGAGAGTCAGTCATCGACAGGTCACAGGTTGTTTCTCCAAAAAAAACTGTAAAGAAAAAGTGATGTCAATGAAAGTCTGGCTTGATTAAAAGATCCTTGAAATTTGATCCATGTTTTTCAACTTCATCCATCATCACAGTATCCTCACTCTCTGTACAGAGACACAAAAGAGACATGGTGCTATTTTTGAATTATCTCAGAAAACAGTCGGCACCCTCGCAAGAAATATCAGCAGCAACAACAATTCAACAACTACTGTTTTGGTTCACTCTGACTGCTCTTATCATGAAAATGTATGATAAAGCTAATGTCTGATGAGTCAAAGTTTGTTCCTTATAGAGTGGGGATACATTGCCTGGTAGGTTTAGACAACTCTCTGACACAATGTGTATCCCCCTTGGGCATTATCTGAAATACTGTAAAAAATAATATACTTAGTTTCAGGGCATCATGTATGTATTCTAGAGAGAAGATTTTAAAAAATACCTGAAGATTTTTTACATTTCTACTTTTGAGGACAGTGATTACAAGGAGAGAATACAGAAAAGAGAAACAGAAAAGGGCTGACATGCATCAAAATGCCAAAGGTGCGATGGAACCCATGGTCCATCTTGGTGGTGATACATGTGTAACCGAGGTGAATAAGGTAATAAACTGAAAGAACCTAAGATCAAACCTTAACGTAAGCAGAATGACTGTGTTTAATGTAACAGAATGTCATAACAGCAGTTACTGCTCAATTTATCATTTATTTTGTGTGTACTGCTCCTTTAGCAAGTGCAGCGGCAACAGCCAATCAGGTGACTGCAGCGCCTCTTGCTGGAGAGAGAGAGAATAATTAGAGCAAGAGCAGAAAGCTACAGATGCAGATGGAAAAGACTAGACCACGAGGAAAAGAGGAAATAAATAGGAGTAAAAGGAGTGTATTTTGAGGTTTTACACCTTGTTTCTTTCATTTTTGGGAGGATAGCGTACTCAGCTGCTGTTCACGTTGCTGGTTTCTGTTTCTTTCATTTTTGAACAAGGATTTGGCCAAGTTTTTTAGTCGGAATCGCTGATGTGTGAATACCCCTGGAGCTGTTGAAAGAAGATGGCGAGCCACCCATAGGTGAGAGGGAGTTGGAGTGGATGATCACCTATTCTGCAAAACTCACCTGCACACGCGGACAAAGACACTAACATCAACACTGGGATCGTGGTAGGACAAGACTGACAGGTTTTGCAGCAATACAAGATGGATTTAACTTGAACTGATAAAGGACTTTACCGAAAGACTGGTCATATACCAAACAGAGGAGATCTGAGTTATTGGTTAGACTAATCTGTAAAATTGGATTGAGTTTTATTTTGATAAGTTTTATTGAACTATGTTTTATTTTGTTTATTAATTTTTCCTTATTGTGTGCCAAATTGGTATAACAGGGATGGGTTGTATAAAATGAGTTCAAGCTTAAACAGAGCTGGTTAAGCAAACCAAAGAGAAAACAGAAACATAGAACTAAACTCATAAATAGGCCTAACTAAGGTAAAATGAGAGCTTGAACTGAGTAAACTCAAAATAGATATCAGGAACTAAACAACCAACATAAGAAACCTAAGTACAAACTTATATCTCAGCTCAAATAGGCTGGATTTAATCCAAATAACATAAATAGGGATAAATAACCTTATTTTTTCTGGTGGCTGCTAAGAGGAAGCAATTAAAGGAAAAACAGTCTCTGTGGGAAAATCAAAACGGTTCAATTGCTTCTCAGCCTTTAAACTAGACCCAGCCCTCATCACGGGACAGATGAGAGCTGAAAGCAGTGATGACAGTCCCACTTATGATGCTGGGCTCAAAGACAAGAAACAAAAGAGACCGTTCCCACACACAAGATTCATCCCTGCAAAAATACCTAAGGGATTGGTTGGAGCTAAGTACACTGCCAGTGTACTCATTGATGGACAGGCTTCCACCTGCCTTCTGGATACCGGGTCACAAGTGACCACAGTATCGCAGTCTTTCTATGAGAGTAATCTCTCCAAATTTGACATCCATCCCTTGAACGAGCTGCTAGAGATAGAGGCTGCAAATGGTCAAACTGTGCCCTACTCAGGCTTCATAGAAGTAGACATCACATTTCCTAAAGATTGTTTTGGGTCTGAGATTAGTTGGTTGTCCCAGACATACAGTCTAATGCACTCTTGATTGGCACCAACACATTGGATCTAGTATATGAGGTCTACTCACTAACCGACACAGCTCCCCAAGCCATTCCTTATGGTTACAGAGTTGTTCTGAAAATAATGCAGCAGAGAGACAAACAAAAAAAGAACAGCAGCTTAGGGCTAGTGAGACTAACAGGGAGAGACCCTAAAGTTGTCCTAGCAGGTCAAAGCTGTGTCTTGGAGGGGTTAGTTCATGTCAACAGCCAGACATCGAACAGTAGGATTGTGATTGAACCCCCTTCATTATCACCCTTGCCAGGTGGGATGATGGTAACAAACTGTTTAATCAGTCTCCCAGACGGTCCCTCCCAAAGGTTTCCAGTTGTGTTGCGAAATGAAAGTAAGCATGACATCACTATTCCAGCAAAAAGTGTCATAGCTGAAATTCATGCCTTACAGGAAGTGTTCTCATCTAAACAAAATCTGACTGACACGACGGCACCAACTAGCGTCCCAATGTCACCTGAAGATGCAGGGTTACACTTTAAGTTTGATGACTCTCCACTTCCCCCTGAATGGCGAGAGCGAGTGGAGCAGAAGCTGAGCACTATGCCAGAGTTGTTCGCTCAACATGATTCTGATTTTGGTCGAACAAACAAAGTCAAGCACCAAATTAAGTTAAGTGACGAAACCCCCTTTAAACATAGACCCAGGCCCATACGGCCACAAGATCTTGACGCTGTTCGCAGGCACCTGCAGGAGCTGAGGGAGGCAGAAGTAATCTGCGAGTATGAATCCTGTTTCTCTTCACCCATAGTAGTGGTTAAAAAAAATGGAGACATAAGACTCTGCGTCTATTATCGAAAATTAAACCTACAGACGATTAAGGACGCCTATGCTCTGCCTAACCTGGAGGAGACCTTCTCTGCACTCTCAGGCTAAAAATGGTTTTCAGTGTTAGACCTCAAATCTGGTTATTACCAGATCGAGGTAGACGAGACTGATAAACACAAAACTGCCTTTGTATGTCCCTTGGGTTTCTGGGAGTTTAATAGGATGCCCCAGGGCGTAATTAATGCTCCCAGTACCTTTCAGAGGCTGATGGAGAGGTGTATGGGGGACATCAATTTAAAAGAAGTCCTCATGTTTTTAGACGATCTGATAGTGTTCTCGGACACTCTTGAGGAACACAAAACCCGTCTTCTCCATGTGCTCAATCGTCTTAAAGAATATGGGTTAAAACTGTCCTTGGAGAAATGTAAATTTTTCCAAGCATCAGTGAAGTACTTAGGACACATTGGGCCTCATTTATCAATTTTGCGTGAAAACGGGCGCAGATCTGAGCGCAGAATTGGTCGTAGGAAAGGACCTACGTGTGATTTATGAAACATTCGTATCTGACCAATCTCAGTGTATGAATGAGCGGGCCTTGATAAATGCGGCGGCTGAATTCGATCGTCATTAACACGTTACGCCCTTAAATATTCCTGGTTCGAAGGCCTCGCCCACTGAGGTCAAACATGTAGAGGAGAAACACTGTGAAATAAAGAAGCTTTTCCGAAACAGAGATCGGCATCCTGACATCCGAGATGGAGCAAAATAAAGATGTGCTTTTTGGCAGTCTTAAGAGTGGAATATAAGGGGCCCATAAAAACGCTGTATGGAAAAGAATAACGGAGGCAGTCAAACCGAAGCAGCGCTCGACTGTGACCCGTGTGCGCCTGTGCGCACTGTTGGACAGGTGTTGGCCGTATTCAGCACCCCTGCCATGAAATGCACCCCCTCGCATTATAGGTGATATTCTGGATCAGAAGGCTGTTGTTTCCACCTATAGGAGTAGTTTATATACAGATAACCACATTAAAAGCACACACCTTTGAACATATTAATTGCAAGAAAAACTGGGATTATATTTAGGAAACGCTCAGTCAAATACATTCAACTTGCTCAAAAGATCCATTTAATTCATTTTGTAATCATGGCTGCAGTATATTTCCAAAGAACATACAAAAAGGTGTTGTTTTGTGTTCCCTATTATCCAAGTTTGTGACTTTGAACTCTTTAAAATAGTTTAAAGACTGTAAGTAACCAATGGTCTGACCGTTGTGGATTAGCTGTATATAAACTACTCCTATAGGTCGAAACAACAGCCTTCTGATCCATCACCTATAATGCGAGGGGGTGCATTTCACGGCAGGGGTGCTGAATACGGCACAACACCTGCGCTCTTGCTCTGTATCGGGGTTTGCCAGCGGCTTATTAGGTATACCGTTAGAGGATACCTTTGTCACCTAGAACCATACCAAAATGGTAATCATCTGATACCTTGTTTGATTTAATGCAATTTATCGAGGGTAGCCACGAACCGAGGAGATGACTTTGGCTCTGCAGTGCGTCTTGCTGCAGCCGCGCGCCAACACATTCATTCATTCATTCAATGTCGGGGTCGCGGGGGGCCGGAGCCGAGCTGTTTTGAAATATAAAAGAATCGCGTGTGGCCGCCACGTTTAAAAGAGACAGCTTTGCATTACAAATCACCTGTACAGTTATCGAGTGGTAGTTTTGGCGATTGATGAATGCTGATCATTCATGGATGGTGCCTTCAGACGCACATGAGTACAATCAATTGCTCCAACCACAATTTTTATTTTTTTTATTCGTTTTAAGAATCTGTTTTTATCTGTTCTTAATATGTCACTGCTTATGCCGCAAATACACAGGCTCAAATGTGCGTACACGACCTCAGACCAGACGTGAGATTTGATCCTAGCTCCCGCTCACGTCCAAATTGATAAATGCTGACGTTTGCCAGGAAATGGTCATACGCACGTTTTTCTGCCGTACGTTCGTTTGATAAATGAGGGCCATTGTGTCCCGGGACGGTGTTGAGACAGATCCCCAGAAAATTGAGGCCCTTAAAACCTGGCCAAGTCCGAGAAACCTTATAGAATTGCATTCGTTTTTGGGGTTTGCCGGTTACTACCGACGATTTATTCAGGATTTTCTAAGATCGTAAAGCCATTGAATGACCTTACCGTTGGGTATCCACCCCTAAAGAAGGGTAGCAGATTAAAGGAGGGCAGTGGTCAGTACTTCAAGCCTAGTGAACTCTTTGGTGGGAGGTGGACAAACAGCTGTCAACTAGCTTTTGAAACAATCATTGACAAGCTCACTACAGCCCCTGTGTTGGGTTTTGCCAACCCAAAATTGCCATACGTTTTACATACAGATGCGAGTACAGTTGGGTTAGGGGCAGCGTGCTATCAAGAGCAAAATGGGATGATGCGTGTCATTGCGTTTGCCAGCCGTGGGTTCTCTAGAAGCGAATATGATAGGATTAAGATGGCTCCGCGGATGGCTGCCTCGATTTGTTGGTGCGCTTTGTTTTGTCTTGTTTTGTTTGTAAACAGTGTTTTTTGTCTGGATTCACAGCTGTCTTTCACCAGAGAACAGCTCATGAACATTCGGGTAACAACTCCGCGGGATTTGTTTCCCGAATTTCTGGCTCCCACATCGGTTCTGGTGAACTTTTTAGTCCAAGGTGCCCTCACCTTTACAACTTTACGCCGTCGCAGGGGGAAACGAGCCGGTGCGCTCGTGCGCCTTCGCCAGAGGGGGAAGATTCATCCTCTGTTTTGTGCTTCACCGAGTCATGGCTGTGTGAGAACATCCCGGACTCTGCGCTACAGCTGGATGGATTCCAGCTTCACCGAGCGGACCGTGACACGCAGCTCTCTGGCAAAACAAAGGGAGGAGGTATTTGTTTCTACATCAACAGCGGCTGGTTTTATTATTAACTGCAAACCATTCTACTCCCCACGTGAGTTTGCTTCCTTCATTCTGGTCGGTGTTTACATTCCACCGGAGGCCAACGTGCAGGACGCACAGCGCACGCTCGCCGACCAGATACTAGAAGTGGAGCGGACCAACCCGGACTCCTTAGTTATTGTCCTCAGGGATTTTAACAAAGGTAACCTCAGTCACGAATTGCCCAAATACAGACAGGGGAGGGGAACACTCTGGATCACTGTTACGCAACAGTCAGTAACGCCTATCACGCCGTCACCCGCGCTGCACTAGGACACTCTGACCACAACATGGTCCACCGGATTCCTGCCTACAGACAAGACTAAAACTCTCTAAACCTGTGGTGAGGACATCAAAGAAGTGGACCAGTGAAGCTGCAGAGGACTTAAAGGTGTGTCTGGACTGTACTGACTGGGATGTTTTCAGGACTGCTTCCACCAGTCTGGATGAGTACACAGAAGCTGTGACCTCATACATCAGCTTCTGTGAGGACTGCTGTGTACCAACACGCACCAGGGTGACTTATAACAATGACAAGCCCTGGTTCACACCCAGACTGCGACAGTTGAGGTCTGACAAGGAAAGAGCTTTCAAAAGTGGCAACAGAGCAGAGTACAAAGAGGCCAAGTACAGGTTTAGCAGGGCGGTGAGGGACGCTAAACAGCTGTACTCCAAGAAGCTACAACATCAGTTCTCCTCTAACGACTCTGCCTCTCTCTGGAGGGGGCTCAGGCAGATCACCAACTACAAGCCAAGAGCCCCCCCCTGCTGCTAACGATCAACTACTTGCCAACAACCTTAACCACTTCTACTGTCGCTTTGAAGATCACCTGGACAGTACTCACACCACCCCCCACCACACTACCCACAAGCTCCAGCCCATCAGCCCTTCTCCCCCCACCACCACAATAGAGACTGTAAACCTCCTACCACCACAGCTGCCCCTTCCCACCCCCCCTCCACCGACACCTCTGTCTGTCCTTGAGAGAGACGTTAACAGGCTCTTCAAGAGACAGAACCCCCGCAAAGCTGCTGGGCCAGATTCCGTGTCGCCATCCTGCCTGAAGCACTGTGCAGACCAGCTGTCTCCTCTGTTCACGGACATCTTCAACACCTCACTGGAGACATGCCGTGTGCCAGCTTGCTTCAAGGCCTCCACCATCATACCAGTCCCCAAAAAACCAGGACCCACTGGATTAAACGACTACAGACCTGTCGCCCTGACCTCTGTGGTCATGAAATCCTTTGAGCGCCTGGTTTTGTCCCACCTCAAATCCATCAAAGACTCACTCCTGGACCCCCTGCAGTTTGCCTACAGAGCCAACAGGTCTGCAGACGATGCTGTTAACATGGCAACACACTTCATCCTCCAGCATCTGGACTCTGCAGGATCCTACGTCAGGATCCTGTTTGTGGACTTCAGCTCTGCATTCAACACAATCATCCCGGCTCGTCTGCAGGACAAGCTTTCTCAACTCAACGTGCCAGACTCCACCTGCAGGTGGATCACCGACTTCCTGACGGACAGGAAGCAGCACGTGAGGCTGGGAAGCCTCACCTCGGACTCCAGGACGATCAGCACCGGCTCTCCTCAGGGCTATGTTCTTTCTCCCCTGCTCTTCTCCCTGTACACTAACGACTGCACCTCCAGTCACCAGTCCGTCAAGCTGCTTAAGTTCGTGGATGACACCACCCTCATTGGACTCATCTCTGGTGGGGGTGAGTCTGCCAACAGATGGGAGATCGACCAACTGGTGACTTGGTGCAGGGAGAACAACCTGGAGCTAAATGCTTCAAAAACAGTGGAGATGACTATAGACTTCAGGAAGAGCACAGCCCCACCCTCCCTCATCATCCTGTGTGACTCTCCAGTGGACACTGTGGAGTCCTTCCGCTTCCTGGGAACCATCATCTCCCAGGACCTCAGGTGGGAGCCAAACATTAGCTCCCTCATCAAGAAGGCTCAGCAGAGGATGTACTTCTTGAGGCAGCTGAAGAAGTTCAATCTACCGCGGACAATGCTGGTCCACTTCTACACCGCCATCATCGAGTCCATCCTCACCTCCTCCATCACCGTCTGGCACGCTGCTGCCTCTGCCAAGGACAGGTGCAGACTGCAGCGTATCATACGTTCTGCAGAAAAGGTGATTGGCTGCAACCTCCCTTCCCTCCCAGAACTCTACTCTTCAAGGACCCTGAGGAGAGCAGGGAAGATAGCTGCTGATCCCTCTCCCCTCTGGCCGGAGGCTGCGGTCCATCAGGACCAAAACCTCCCGCCACAAGGACAGTTTCTTCCCCTCCCTCTGCCATCAGGCTTTGGAATTCTGTTAAAGACACTTAACTGTCATCCGTTATATTAACGAAATCTGGAACTCATACGTTATATTAACGTACCCAAATCACAGGTGTTATATTAACACCCCCCCCCCCCCCCCCCTTTTCACTGGACACTACCACCTGCACTGGTCATACAAATACAGTCACTTATATTTCATGTATATAATTCAATGCCACATGTTTAGTCTTGCTTGTGTTCATGTTTATATTTATGTAGGCACTGTCAAATCAAGTCAAATCCCTAGCAATGGAAATTGTCAATTGGCAATAAACCTGATTCTGATTCTGAATCTCGGTACCCAGCCCACAAACTTGAGTTCCTGGCGCTTAAGTGGGCTGTGACCGATAAATTCTGCGACTATTTGTACGGGAGCTCTTTTACAGTAGTCACAGACAGCAACCCACTTACTTACCTTCTGACAACGGCTAAGTTAGATGCAACAAGCTATCGCTGGTTGTCTGCCCTCTCCACTTTTGATTTCCAACTTCAGTACCGAGCAGGGAGAAGCAATCTTCACGCCTTGATGGCCTTTCACGACGCCCCCATCCTGCACCTGTCAATGATTTAGTATCTCAAAAAGAGGAGGAGCGAATTCATCTACTCTTGAAGCATCACTCACCTCAATGTGACGATGTCACTTATGTCTCTTGTAACATTGTTAGTGCTGTTTGTGAGAAACATCTTGTTTGTCCATCTGTGGACAATGATGGAAATGGTTCCATTGTTCCTCTAGTGACGTCTCTTGCCATGTCAGCTGGCGTGGTTCCAGACAGCTTTGAGCAATGTGATGGGTTTCCGACCATTTCAAGCATATCTGAGGAGGAACTGAAACAAAAGCAGAGGGCTGATCCCGATATAGGTGAAATCATTCACCAGTTGGAGACAGGTGACACTGCTCCTCCAACTATGAGAAGAGAGCTTCCAGAACTTTCCATCCTTTTGCGAGAGATGAATAAATTTGAGCTCCAAAATGGAATTCTCTACAGGAAGAGGCAAGTTAGTGAGAAAAACCACTATCAGCTAGTCCTTCCAGAGGAGCTGCGAGACATGGTTATGCGTAGTCTTCACGATTACATGGGTCATTTTGGGCTATTGTCTCGTTAGCGACACTTAGAGGTGATGCTGGAAAACTGTTTATCATGTGAAAAAAATTCATCCTCAGTGTAATGTGCGCATCAGAAACACATTAATGGACAATTAACACACACGTGTTTGCAATTATATTGATGGATATAAAAGCATGCGCAAAATGATGAAAAAATGGCATTAACAATGGCAGCCTTGGCCTTGTTAGAAGACATTGCAAATGGTAATATCAGGCGCGAGAGGGTGTTTAGAGATCGGGAAGATCTGTTGGCAAATGATGACAACTGGCTCATGAGTCGTTTCAGGTTGCCGAGGCCAGTGTTACTGGAACTGTGCGCGGAGCTGCGGCCAGCCCTAGAATGACACACAGCCAGGAGCCAGGGGTTGTCCGTTTCCACACAGGTACTGACCACTCTGGGGTTTCTGGCAACGGGAGCCTTCCATTGGGAACTGGCCGACCGGTCAGGAGTGTGCCAGTCCACTCTGAGCAGAGCCATGCCATAAGAATGTCATCCAGGTACATCAAATTCCCATACAATGCTGTTGAACAGGCCAACATTAAAGCGCAATTTGCAGCAAGAGCCGGTTTACCTAATGTAATCGGCGCTATTGACTGCACACATGTTGCTATAAAAGCGCCGTCACAGGATTAATTTGTTTTTGTGAACAGGAAACATTTCATTCAATAAACGTTCAAATTATATGCGATGCGCAAATGCAGCTCACCAACATCGTGGCAAGGTGGCCTGGGGCCTGTTTCACAAAGCAGGTTTAGTGAAAACTCTGAGTATGTCAACCCTGAAATGAGGGAAACTCTGAGTTTTCCGTTTCACAAAGGGAGGTAACTCAAACCAGAGACAGAGGGGTAACTCTAGCCTGTTTCACAAAGGGAGGTAACTTAAACTCTCGGTCAGTTACCATGGTAACATGCTCTCTGAAACTAACCTGGTCGGGACCAGGTTTTTCTCAGAAAACCTTGAGTTTCTCTCTGTCTCCGCCCTCTTTCAGCCACACACGGTGTTTCATTTCCTCATTCATTCAGTCAGCAGGCGAGTTTTGGCGAAGAATAGTTCTGCTATAGTTCCGTCTGTTTTTTCAGAAAATCACTGCAAATATCAGTCATTAGAAGTTATATTAGGTGGCGACTATTTCACTACCATGGCGTGTCATTTTGATAACGATCCCGTGAATGAAGGTGACGCATTTCGCAAAGAGAATTAAATATTCGTCGGGAGATGATTATCAGACCGCGCATACACGTCCTTAATATGCTGCAGCCATAATTACAAAATGAATGAAATGGATCTTTTGAGCAAGTTGAATGTATTTGACTCAGCGTTTCTAAATATAATTCCAGCTTTTCTTGCAATTCATAGGTTCAAAAGTGTGTGCTTTTAGTTGGGTTACCGGTATATTAACTACTCCTATACTGTATAGCCTTCTGATCCAGAATATCACCTATAATGCGAGGGGGCTGAATACGGCACAACAACGTTTCATGTCACAGTCCATCTCATCCCTCCTTACATTTCCAACATTAACAACCAGTAATGCTCTCATATCACAGCAGATATTGTGTGTTGCGCTGCGGTTTTTTTTGCAAATGGGAGTTTTTTATACATTGATATGTTGTATAAAAAACAGCCACTTACGGTAATATTTACTTTACGATGTAAAACCTGCTCAAAATGAGGCGTCACCATGAGACTGTGCTGAGGTTTTACCTGTTTGAAAAATGTTTTTATGTTTCATCTTAAGCTGCGCTTCTCCCCCGCGGGGTTGCACTTAAATGAAATAAATTAATAGGATCCCACTCAAGCAGTTCCCCCTGTGATATTACTGTGATTGCAACTGGACTACATTTAAACTTATGCACTGACCCGAGCCGTAATGTCCTCCAGCACCGTCTCCCTCTCTTTTGCTGCAGCAGCGGTGTAAACCTGCTTAAACTCTCCGTATGAGCGCATTAATATTTCCAATTCCAGTTGTAGCGTAGCCCTTCGCTTCCCCGTTGCCATGGTGACTCGTCGAATCAGGGCTCCATTGATGCTGTCTTTTTTTACTTGTGGTGCACGCGCTTAACTCCAGGTCAAACTACTCTGAGTTGATCAACCTAACGCAAATCTGCTGTTCTGGAACCGAAAACTCAGAGTTTCCTATCTCAGAGTAGATCAACTCAGAGTTCCGGGTTAGACTCAGAGTTTTTTGAACCTGCTTTGTGAAACAGGCCCCTGGTTCAACGCATGAGTCGTTCATTCTTACCAATAGCATGGTAAGAATTTAAACCAGCACAATGCCCCGTTTGGGCACGTGCATTCATATATGTGTATTTGTTTTTTCCCTGGTGAAAAAAAAGTGGCAGCGCTATCTAAGCCTTTTTTTGTCCCCTTGTGTTCAGTATTTGTCTCAAACGCGTGCGTAAAGTTGTATATGTCACTGCAGTAGCCACGGCGCACCTCTGCAGTCATTAATATAAGTGTGATCAGTCTTGTCAATCCTTGTAATGAAGTGGTTTTGTCCTGTTTGTTTTCCCACGAACAGTAGTGTGATTATTTATATTATCTAAATATCTCTTTAGAAAAGTGACTTAATCAAGTGGTGCATGAACAAAGGAAATTAAATCTTTTACATGTTGTATTCTTCCTTCATTTGACTCCAGGGGACAGTGGTTACCCCCTGAGAACGTGGCTGTTGACCCCTCTCACTAACCCCGGCACCGACCAAGAGGGGAGGTACAACGCCATTCCCGAACTCGGGCAGTGTTGGAGAGGGCAATTGGCCTATTGAAGGGGCGCTGGCGCTGTTCAGACAGGTCAGGCGGGGTGCTGCTGTACACACCTGAAAAGGTGTACCGCATCGTGCTGGCATGTGGTGTCCTGCACAACTTGGCACAACGCCATGCCATACCACTGCCAGACCACTTCCCCCCACCAGAAGAACCGGATCCCGGACCCGTTAACCTCGACCCACTGCGCGAAGCGATACGGGCCTGGCAGCGTCCGATATCAACGATGTAAAGAGGCAAGGACACAATTTACTTTTTAAGTGCATTTATTGCTTGACAAGTATCCCCAAGTGCATTTACAATTTGGTCAAGACGGTCACTAACGCCACGGATTGCGGGCACTATTTCCTCCTGGGATTCCAGCACAGCTTGCGAAAGGACACGGCCAGTCGGGGGGATGTCAGCAGCTGGCGTGGAGTCGCCGGGGCGGGTGGTGCTGGAGGTGCCAGTGGAGACGCCAGGGCGCACTGTGCAGAGGGAGGAGCCCTCCCCTGGTTCATCGTCTATTGATTGAGAATTAATAATAAAAAAATGAAGTAATTAAACATGAGTCAATGTGTTTATATCCTGGCAACTTAACGCAGGAGTGAGCAGCCTATTGTACGACCAGTATAATGACATTTCTGAGTTTAACACATTTACCTTGAGGATGATCTGTGTCGCCTTCATGGGCCCCCACAACTCCGCGTAGAGCCGTGTCCCCCACAATAGCCGCCACTCTCTGGTCAAAGGGGGTCAGTTCCTCCCCTCCTGTCCCCCCGCCCGTTGCGGTGATACTTCGGCGTTGGGCCGAAATCCTCCGCTTCACCTCCACCATCACCTTCACGTCGGACCATTTTTAAAAAATTTCAGTGGTTGTGCGCTGCTCCGACCCCACGGCGTTCACTGCCTCACACACACACTCCCACTCAAATTTCTTTTTCTTCGAGTTAATCCCCGAAGAGAGGCTACCAAATAACACCGCTCTTCGGGTCTCCACTTCATTTAATAAAACTTTGAGCTCAGACTCGTTAAAGTTACGCTTCTCCTCTACTCATTGTTTAAATCTGATGGTGCAGAGAGGGAATCCCAGGTGCAGGCCCTATTTAAATTGATTTGCATATTTAAATGGGGGCGTGGACAGGGCGGAGTTCAGCACTTCTACATGTGCGCTCAATTCCACGTTGATTGGGATGTACAAAGTGCTTGGATCTGTGCTTACGCACACTTTGATACATCTGAATTTTTTTGTGCGTACGCCAGTTTCTGGATTATAGCGTACGCCATGTTTTAGTAAGAAAGCCATGCAAGTCTTAGTACATGAGGCCCCAGACCTCTTGAGTTAGTCTGTATGGACTTTCTTTCGCTAGAGCCAGACCGCAGCAACACAAAGGATGTCCTGGTAATCACTGATTTCTTCACAAAATATGCAGTGGCAATACCAACACCTAACCAAAAAGCTAGAACTGTTGCTAAGCATTTTTGGGAGAATTTTATTGTTCATTACGGTTTCCCTGAAAAATTGCATAGCGATCAAGGGCCAGATTTTGAGTCGAAAACAATCAAAGAGCTCTGTGATCTTGCTGGGAACCGTAAAGTGCGAACCACACCCTACCACCCAAGGGGAAACCCTGTAGAAAGGTTTCACAGAACTCTCTTAAACATGCTTGGTACACTCAAAACAGAGGAAAAACAGCATTGGCAAGATTTTGTAAAGCTGTTAGTACATGCCTACAACTGTACAAAACATGACACGACTGGGTTCGCGCCCTATGAATTAATGTTTGGGCGTCAACCTCGGTTGCCTATCGATCTTGCCTTCAATGTCCCATTGAACCGTGATCATCACAAATCTCATTCACAATATGTCCAAACTCTGAAAACCCATCTTCAAGAGAGTTATCAACTTGCTGTCAAACATGCAGCAAAGACTGCTGAAAGAAACAAAATCAGGTTTGACAAACATGTCACTGAATCGTCCTTGGATGTGGGCGATCGTGTGCTGGTGAGGAATGTGCGTCTGAGGGGAAAACATAAGCTGGCAGACAAGTGGGAAGGAATTGTGTATGTTGTTGTTAATCGCTATGCCGATCTTCCAGTTTACACTTTCAAGCCAGAAAACCAAGATGGTCCTCTTAGAACCTTGCATAGAGATCTTTTGTTATCATGTGGGTTCTTATCGCTTGAGGCCGACTCACCTGCAGTGTCAAACAAACCTTGCACGTGTCCAAGCACACGTCGGCATCCATATCTTAATCCTGATGAACAAGAGCTAGAGTTCAACTCTGATTACGAGGATGTCAATCTAACATATTCCTTTCTAGATCCATCCTTGAGAACCACCAGGTTCACTCAGGAATTTGAAATGACTAAGAGCGTGCTCACACTGTCCTCCCGGACCACGACCCGGACTTTAGGGTACTTGTCCCACCCTCCCTCTCCCCCCCGCGCCCCAGCCCCGTTTGTACTCACAATGCCAGGGCCTCGGCCAATGCTTCTTGCTGTCCATACGCCATCACGCCGTAACACGTCACACACATTGATCGCGTGTGTGTGGCTTTGTTTACAAATCTTTCCATAGACCTCGGAGTTTTTGTGCGTCTTGTCGACTGTTTTTGAATATTTTCATCCGACCAAATCTGCAGTAAACACTCCACCTCCGCACCACACCAACATGAACCTTTCACCACCATTGTTGTTGTTGTTAAATGTCCGCGCATGGTCCGTCCTTCTATTTACATGTCCGAACAGGCGGACATAACGCTACTGCCGTAGGGCTCGTGCTCGTACACGTGCGCTCGCTCGTGCTCGTACATGTGCAAACGGCTCCGCTAAAGCCCACCTCTTTCAAGCGGGCCGTGGACGGTCCGCTGGCCGCAGTTGAGCGCGAAGCGGGTGCACTCACATGGCTTAAAGGTACTAGGCTTTAGCTGAAAAACCGGTTTTGGCCGCGGCCAAAAGGACAGAGTGATCACGCTCTAAGCCTCCAAGGCAGCAGCCTCATTCTTCTGTTGAGCTGAACTTTTCAGACATTGAAGCCGTTTCTGGCGATGCTCCAGAGGAATTAGCTGAAACTTCACCTGAAAATGACGCATTACTGGAAAGAGATTACCTACCTGAACTGGAACTTGAACCCAGAAGTGACAAACCTGAAAAGGAAAACCTACCTGGACAAACATCGGATGAGTCTATGAATAAAACAGAAGCTGAAGTAGTCACAGCCAAAGCTGGAGACATACCGGAAGTTCTGGATGGAGAAAATCTTGAGAGATGTAATGAATCTGAACATGTGGAAAATGAAGTAAGTGATGTGAGAAGATCATCAAGGCGAAGAGAACATTTAAAAAGGTTGACATATCCTGAGTTAAGGAGCCCCTTAGTGACTATTGTCCAATCCCTATTCCAAAGTTTAAGCGCAGTTATAACAGATTCACTAATGGAACCTAGTCTTACACCACTACCCGAACCGGAAATAGTGTAATCTGTAAATATTATGCAAAGAGTGCATAGAGTTTACGGGGGAGGGTGTAACCCAGGTGAATAAGGTAATAAACTGATAGAACCTAAGATCAAACCTTAACGTAAGCAAAATGACTGTGTTTAATGTAACAGAATGTCATAACAGCAGTTACTGCTCAATTTATAATTTATTTTGTGTGTACTGCTCCTTTAGCAAGTGCAGCGGTAACAGCCAATCAGGTGACTGCAGCGCCTCTTGCTGGAGAGAGGGAGAATAATTAGAGCAAGAGCAGAACGCTACAGATGGCAGATGGAAAAGACTAGACCACGAGGAAAAGAGGAAATAAATAGGGGTTAAAGGAGTGTATTTTGAGGTTTTACACCTTGTTTCTTTCATTTTTGGGAGGATAGCGTACTCAGCTGCTGTTCACGTTGCTGGTTTCTATTTCTTTCATTTTTGAACAAGGATTTGGCCAGGTTTTTTAGTCGGAATCGCTGATGTGTGAATAACCCTGGAGCTGTTGAAAGAAGATGGCGAGCCACCCATAGGTGAGAGGAAGTTGGAGTGGATGATCACCTATTCTGCAAAACTCACCTGCACACGCGGACAAAGACACTAACATCAACACTGGGATCGTGGTAGGACAAGACTGACAGGTTTTGCAGCAATACAAGATGGATTTAACTTGAACTGATAAAGGACTTTACCGAAAGACTGGTCATATACCAAACAGAGGAGATCTGACTTATTGGTTAGACTAATCTGTAAAATCGGATTGAGTTGTATTTTGATAAGTTTTCTTGAACTATGTTTTATTTTGTTTATAAATTTTTCCTTATTGTGTGCCAAATTGGTATTACAGGGATGGGTTGTATAAAATGAGTTCAAGCTTAAACAGAGCTGGTTAAGCAAACCAAAGAGAAACAGAAACATAGAACTAAACTCATAAATAGGCCTAACTAAGGTAAAATGAGAGCTTGAACTGAGTAAACTCGAAATCGATATCAGGAACTAAACAACCAACATAAGAAACCTAAGTAAAATCTCAGCCCATATAGGCTGGATTTAATCCAAATAAAATAAATAGGGATAAATAACCTAATTTTTCTGAACTTCTGGTTTCATTCTGAATGGTTGAGGGGAGATTTAATAATTCATGTCTTGTATGTGTGTGAAAGTGTTTGTTACCAATTGTTCTTCTGACGTTCTCTACATATAAAAAGCCGGCAGTTAAAATTCCCTCACTGGTCTGTGGTCTGTTATTCTTACACTAGGACCATCCACTCACCTGAACCTAGACTCTGGTCCTATACTTAAAGTGCTACACATGCCCAGTACCACATGACAGACAGACTGTAGATGTGATATTATACCCACCAAACTAATCTGGCATACTATGCAAGTGACAACACTAGCTGGCTAACTGGCTAGATGTAAGGGATGGGTTAGTGAAAATGCAGGGTTAGGGTTACATCTCATTACTTATAATGTTATAACTCATAAGTTTAAATAATTATCTCTGTGTTGACGTCTTTGCAGTATTCCCATGTTGTCGTTGTGGGTATGATCTAGCATCAGAACTGGATACAGCATTCAAGGCAGAGCCTCTTTCATTCCGGCATTTAAAAATGCCAGGATGATGTGGCCCTCATAGATTTTTGAAATGTTATCGGACCATATTAATCAAATTCTGACATTAACACAAGGGGATTTCACAGGGTGATGCTCGAAGAATATTTTTGCGGATTTAGAGACATCTAAGTCAACGGGGGAAAGGTATGTTTAGGACCCAGGGCATCACGTGACCGACACAGATGTTGAAATTCCAGACTGGCTTCAAAGTCTTAGTAACTGGCATCTACCCAGACAGACAAAGTTAGCAACATTAATGAACATAGTGGAACATTATCAGCTAAAGTTGGAGGAGACTAAAACAAAACTAAAAGGAGATTAAATACCGGACTCTCACCAGATGAATTGAAACATGAATCCAAATAAATACTTGTGCTGTTTCATGTCTGTTGGATGTGAAAAACTCTTCGCCATTTCAACTTCATGAGGTGATTGTGTCAGTGTTTGAAGCAAGGACCACTACAACAAACTCAAAACAATAATTGTCATTAAAACTACCACAGTAAAACCAGAGGAACATGGATGTTGGCAAACAGATGACGTCCAAGCCCTGAAGCTTGGACGTCAGTCAACGCGGACATCAGTCAACCTAGTATCAAAGCCTCACCACCTTTAAGAGTGGTCACACCTGGTTTAGCGTCTGTTATGGAAAACCTTAAAAACTGAAAATACAAAATGTGTTCCAAAGCCGTCCAAAGAATGATCTTCCACTCAAAGAGAGATGCTACCTTTTCCAACACAGTATTCTAATTTAGTTTGACAAAGTAATATTGAGGAATAATTGTCCAAACCGGTTACTAATACATCACAGCTGCAGGATAGTGAGCCCATTTTTGAGTTGTTCACTACTGCAATTAAACTCTGTGTAAATTACCATCCACCTTAGCATGTAACTGTTTAATCAAGATTGATGTCTAAATTTACCTGCCATTGACACAAAACGTATCCAAATGGAGCCTCTCTTGCTTGTCCATGTCAGAACCATTATTTTCTCCTAAAAACACCAAAAACAAAGCTTAAATGCAGCATCTGGCTACGTAGACAGTTTGGCACTTTAGGTGAGAGGTAGTAAGTGGTGACTTTAATGAAGATGCATCACGCCTGTTGCAGATTTATCTCCTATCGTATGGCCCAGCAGATGCTAATGTAGTGTACAACCTCCATAGCAGAAGCCCCTCATTTCTACACACTGCTGCATCCTCATCAAGGCAAATACACTGTAGAACCAAGCAGCAGGTCTGTTAGAAACCTCCAAGCCCTCACTGGGAGTTTACTGTAGACACATGATTACAACTTTGGAAAAATGTGTGCGTGTGTGCTGTCTTATCTGGCACTGCATCAACAGCAGATGGTTCATTTTTTTTAAGTATTAAAGCATTTAAATCAGTGTATTATGCTCAGTGTCTTTCAGAAGTTATCTACACCATGCTTTATGCCAATGAAGACAGACTGTGAAAACTGACAGGAGTGTTAGGTATATACGTAGATGTTAGGTAGATATGCTTTCTACAAGGACACTTTATCAGGAAGAGATCAAATCATAAATTATCTTTTGACCTTCCACTATGTTTTCACTGTTTGTGCTGTATGTCATTGAGAAATACTTCAGCTAAAGATATCATGCCATATCAGCAAGAAGCCATTTTCAAACTTATGTGTCTGTCTTTGTATTTGGATTGAGAAAACCGTGTATGAAAGGCATGCAAGGATTATAATAAAAGTGACATCTGGCATATGTGACACATTCTTAACAAGTGAACATGAACAAACAACACAGAACAGATGCAATGAAAATGCCAGTCTGTGATACATAAATACATCTTATATAAAACCTTATACAAAGCAGTAAATGGCCATGTTAAAGTGATTGTAGAGAAAATGGATTAGCAGCACAATGAGCATTGGGATCACCCGCAATGGATTTATTGGCTGTGTTGCATTCTGTTGATGATAATGAAGGGTGGTGTATTGCTATTTCTTCCTCTCTTTCCATGCATTTCTTCATGTATTATTGTAATTTTCCTAGCGCAAAATACTGTAGTACTGATATTCATAACAGTTGCCAGTGTTAAAATGTAACTCTGTATATTTTCAAGTTATGTGCATAAGTGACGGTTTTGACGTAGCCTAGCATCACAATTAGTCTGGAACCTCTCGGTTAATTTTTGTTGCACATTTCCGAATGGTGCAAACAAAATGTCAATCTGCACTTTGAGTAGACTTATTAAACTAGTTAACATTCCCTTTGGATATAGACTGGAACAGGTTAGGGTTAGCTAAAGTTACTGTGTTGACCTGCATCAGTAGATGCACACAGTATAAGTACAGACAACAATATTAGCCTGTTAGTAGGGAAAACAAATGCACTTTTGGTGCCCGTTGATGCTGCATAGTTTACATTGCATAGTTTACATTACATATACATTCTTCGTTGGCAAGTTGCAGGGCTCTCGCTCAATACTGGACCTATTTAAAAGTTTGTTCCCAGTCATCACTTCACAAATACATTTGGAAATAGGCTTTCCGGTTTAAAAATACAGAATTTCCCCTTTAAGGAAAGATGCTGACTTAACATTGTGCATCTTCATGATTTTTAAAAATATTTTTGAAGTATACGTTTAACCAGTTTTGTCTTTGTTTGAACACAACCTATCTACAAACAACATGGAGGCCAGAAATCCATGATACATCCATTAAGTTGTCTGCCTAACAGCATTTAAGTGTTTCGAGCTGGATTTTCCCTTTGGTAAACTCCCACCGCCCCACAGCACAACATGCTTGAGCTGTATCAGAGAGGAGCAAGTGGCATCAGTCCTCATAGGATAACATGCATTAAGTACATGGCCCGTGTTCAACTCATTTCTGAGTCTGTCAGCAATCCACAGATATTCCAACAAGTCCAAAAGAGCTCCCAGACCCTCAAACAGCATGATTGTATCCCACGCCTGATTTCAGTGCTAATTCAAGCCTCACACCCAATATCATTTGGCAGTAGTGTGAAGGTAAAGCAGTGGCAATCTCAAAGGGATCCTTTAGTCCTCACTTCCATATGCTCTGCTTTGAGCCAATTTATATTTAGTGTTCTCTTTAACCTCTGTGTTATCTGGAATTCACAGGCATGAAGGACAGACGATGAAACGAAATGTTTATTGAGTTGTAAATATTGTAAATGGAATCATGATGTTACGCCCCCTCCTTGTGAGGCGTTTCCAATTATGGAAGGGTAATAAGCCTTCTTTGTCAGGTCAAATGCAGCACGTCTAGCTGTAGGATTGCTGCGGTACTAGGTAAAAGACTGGCTTAAGTTTTGTGCTCAGGAGATGCGGTCACTGGGAAGACTAGAAATCTGTTCTCCCTAGCACATAGACAAATCCATTCCTGTTGAGAAAATATGCTCGTTACAGTCAAAACAGGTTGTTAAGTCTTTATTAGAAGTATCCTTGTGATGTCCTCATTTGTCTCACTGGTCATTATAGTCGAATCCAGCCTCAGTGTAATTGCTTTCCTTCCTGTTAAATATAGTTAATATTTACATGGAGATTGTGTTTTGCACACACTTGAGCAGCTTTACGGCCATGACAGAATGCAAGCGTAAATACCAAAGATCACACACTGACGTGTATTTAATTACTGATGAAAAAACAGGCACGTTAGCTTGTGCACGTGTGGGGATGTTCACATGTTGACTGACTGCTCAGTGAGTGTGTTTGAGTGTGTTTACTGATGCAGGGTGAGTGGGCATTTTGTGCGAGTGAATGCACAAGCAGACATTTATGAGCTTGTGTAAGAATGAGTTAGAACAGACTAGGAGGAAAATAAAGCACATCTGTCAAAAATAAACACTTGAATTAAAGGAAACAGACACAGCTTTTCATAAACATGCCACTTGCAATCCCAAGGAAAATTGTGAACGCTGCTTCTGAATGTTTGATACCATTAAAATTGTATCTCAGTGTAATTGACTTTTAAAGATTTTATTAGCAAATAAGTCCATCCTGAGAGGGAAAAAAAGTAAGAACCAAAAACATTTTGTGTGCAGTGCCACCGCAGGAAAGCTAAAGTCTTTGTCGGGTCATTGACACTTGAATGAATACAATACTTAGAATAGAAAAGAATAGAATAGAATAGAAATAAATTCTGCAATTTCCCAACTTGGGATCAATAAAGTATTTCTATTCTATTTGTAGGGTCATTGACACTTGAATGAATACAATACTTACTTCACAAATCCAACAATTACTTATAGCAGGTATAGCAGATACTGAGTCATGCTTATTGCATTGAGCTGGCCATGGAAGTTAGTTTTTAGTGAGGGAAAGCCCTATACCCAAAGATTTGAAATCAATTCACAAATCAAAATCCAAAACAGAACAGTTTATAGACGAATCCGGCGAAGTACTGGAAGTGAAAAAGCAGCCATTCCCTCCAGTATGCGCGCGATTGAATGGGAGTTGTCATTATAAGGTAAGTCTACCTTTTCTACAACCTTCAAAAACCTTTACCTTATGACGAGTACTTGTGATTATTTACCTCAACCACTGATTAACTCAGCTAATTGACCTTTACAATGTGGTCAATACATTGCCCTAGTTATAGCAACTTATGTTGTATTTCATAATGACACCACATTGAGTTAATTTACCCTGTGGGATCACTGCAATAAAGTCCCCTCTGTTAATATTCTTGATCCACTTCTGGCAAACATCTGCACGCCCAGGGAATCGATGTAGGGGGAGCTCTTCATGAGGTTTGTGTAGTTTGCATCCCATGCAGTTGTAAATACAACCAATCCAGTATGAGCTTTTAATGCAGGATTAAGAATGGAATTGTTGTGAGTTTTTGTGACAGAACTACAAATATGGCAAGTCAGTGTGATTGTCATGCTGTTATTTTGACATACAAAAATTAAAAGACGGATAAAAGGGGTTTCAAATATATAAAAACAAATGCTTAAAATCCCACCAAAACTTGCCTGAAAAAAAAGTAGGTGGGTATCCATTCAAATGTTTCGTAAACTTTAACTGAATTTCGAGAAAACTTGCAAAAGAAAATGGAAAATAATGCCTGTTTCCATTCACTACTGCAATTAGTAGCAGTTGGTTTATAGAACAGTAGGAGGTGCCAATTCTTCAGTCAGGAAACATACAATTGTAAAAGAAGAGGGAGCAACAAGATGACATAATTTAAAAAAGCGGCAGTCAAACCTCGATCAAAAATAATGTCAGAAACTTGATGGAAATATGACATTTCTGTATGTGTCATCCCTGTCCTGTTCTCACTCTGACCACACTCTGACCACAAATGACACAAGAATTAGATGCTCGTGGGGTGCCCGCAGTCCTCCCTGCTGCATGGGTAGAGTTTAGCGGAGGCAGCTCCAGAGACAGGAAATAGCTTTTTTATTGATGCAAAACAAAAATTGCATGCCTTGCAGTGCCTGCTTCTGGGAGACTTGCTTACTTTGGTTAATGCTGGACAGCTTTACTTAGAGAAAATGCGGTAGAACACAGTTTTAATGATAATTTAAATTTGGTTGAGGTGGTTGAGATATTCGGTCTGGACCAAAGAGGTGGACACACATGACATGCTAAAGTGAGAAGGGAATTTATTGACATCTGGTTCAAGAGGTCAGTCCAGATAAAGCCCCTAGTTGCTTTTTTAAAAGCTGCCACACAGGTAAAGTTCTAAACTGTCAGTCAAAGATCAGACAAGTTCAATTTAGAGCACTTAAAATGTGAAATGCACACACAGCCTAGCAGATACACGCCTGCTGTAGGTGGCTGATTGAAACCTGCGGATAAAAAGACATGGTAACAAAAGCTGTGAGTGAAATTACGGCCGGTGGCTGCAACTAATGAATGGACTAGGAGCTTAATGATAACTCTGTCTGGGCCTAGTGTCAAGAAAAGGATCCGAAAGTGAATGGGAGGGTCAATTTCCATAACAGCCAGGTGCCCTTTTCTAAGTTGAGCTTGAAAAAGATATTGGATTTGAGTGCCAGACTGTGAATGGATTCTTCAGTCAGCACAATGTCAACACAATAACAATAAGTTAGAGTCATATCCTCTTTACGGCTGTGTGTGTGTGTGTGTTTGTGTCGGGGGAACTGCCAAGGTGGTGATAGGTGGTAATGATATGATACATGACATCTGTATGGAATGACATGCAGACTGTTGGATACTGTATAGAGAATTTTTCTGCTATGATAAGGACAAGTGCGACTGCCTAACTGCTTACAGTTCCTTTAGTTTTTACATTGTGGACATTTAGGGGGGCAACTTGCTGTAAGTGTGCCTGTCACTGTCTCTCTCTCAGACACTGTCACAGCAGTAAGGTTGTTTATGCATGTTGTGGCCGTTTGCAGGGAACTAACTTGTGGCTCTCTATTTAGGAAACATCTTTTCCAACTGCACAGCCGCCCTGCCACCAAATAAAACATGCAAACTAAGTATAAAAATGCAGCAGCTGCCATGTCATTGAAATATTTTAGCATTAAAGTAAAAGTCCAATGAGGGTAATGCTATTCACTGAGTCGCTGATAATGAAATATGATTTGAATGAGATCAACTTGATAAGAACTGAGAGTGTGTTACTTCACTGTCCTAGTTGCAACTGATTTGCAACTCATTTTAGAGACTGGGATACTACTATCACAAACAGATTCATGTCTTCATGTTGCTCGGTTGTGTGAATAGGAAGCTTCTGTTCCTTTTCACTCTGTTTTCCAATGTAAGCAAGGTTTTTTGTGTTAAAACATTAATTTCAGTCCACCAATGTTTCAGCTCTTACTACGTTAATTAGTTAAGCTTCTAGTAAGGTCAATTAAATAACAGAAAAAAGTTTGAGCTATGTACTGTACTTTTTGCACAGATCATCTTCACATTTACTGATTGTGAAAACATGTGAGGTATCATTAAGTCAGCCCAGTGTAATTGAAAATCATACAGTGATAGTTTTAACTATTGTGTACCAGGGGCGTGTCCAGAGGGGTGGTCTAGGGTGGCCAACATTACTGTATTAAAGAGGCTGTAGCGAGCGTTTAAAAGCGTTGGTAAAGATAGTACCATAAGAAACTAGACTAGCTTATAAGGAAGAGGGTAAATAACAGTCAGTAAATAAAAATAATAAAACAATGAATAACAAATTTAAAAATTTGGCGAGGGAAAACTGGCATGTCCATATTCTATTTGTAGATGCATGACGCTGCATCATTATGTCCTACTCCTCTGCTCAGATCTGTTTGTGATATTATTTTTCTGAATTTCAGTCACCTCTGTATGACCTGCTAAGACTGATGGTCAGATCAGCTGCATGAAAATATGGCCAACATGTTGATTTAATACCTGTTGATGTCGAATTGTATTAACCTCGACATACTATCAGCCTTGGGGCAATGCTCAGAAATTTTTTTTCGAACGTGAATTAATGGGTAAAAGGCACAATTTCAGGTGCCCGGTCCATATTTCAACAGAAGAATCCAAGAGAAAAAAGAGTGGCTTGCTCGATAGCGGCGCTCAATTCAACTACGGAAGCTGCCATGTTGTTTACACTGAACAGTCGCTTTTTGTTGCATCACACTTAAATCGGCCTCAAAACCACGCTGATTGGTTTGGTCGCTTGGGCAAACTCCAAATATTCTCACCGGACAACAGTCACCAGACTGATCTGCAAGTAAAATTCAATCGAGCTCCAAGCCTGTCTTTAAGTAATCAATTACTTCTGTGCAAGTATGAGAAATGTTATGTCATCTCTCCTGTGCCCCCAGTTTACTCACTACAGTTATTTTTACGTGAATGTGTTGGCCTCTCATCGACTGTAAATATACTTTCATCTGAGGAAAAATACCTCCCAGGCATTCCACGGCAAGAAGGTCCAAGACACTATGAGACACTGACTTCTTTTTTTGACAGGGAAAAGTAGACATTTTAGCTCTCCTTGCCTCATAGTGTGTGAGGGGGGTCAGTAGACACTGAGCTGTACTTAGTGAAAGATGTATGAGCACGACTCGACAGACAAGAGCCTCAGGGAAAGAAATGTAAAGTGGGAGGAAAATCATTAGCTTTGTTTGCATGTTCTCTCTCAATTACGTGTCTCCAAAGTCTGGCAAAGCATTGAAAAAAAGATCTGCAGCTTGGATAACAATTTATCACTGGCTTTTGTATCATGGAAGCTTTAAAAAAAAAGCATCCTTGGCTATGGCTGCCTGAATTACAGCTCTCTGTTCAGCCCCTGCCCAGGCCCAATCACAAAGCCACATTTCATGGCGAGGGGGGATGTAGGCGCCTCCGCATTGTGACAAAACTATTGCTCATTCCACCTCTCAATATTTATCATTGTACAATTTCCCCCACCGCCTCGCTCTCGAAGGGCATGATTTATGACACGCTCACCCTCAGCCTCATCAGAACGACGACATGTTCATCACAAAGACTTTTCACAGGCATCGGTTTTGTTTAATCCAAAAGCAGGAGAGGCAGAAGTAGAAGAAGGGTGGCAGACAGAGAGGTGGAGATAGAAAAGGGGAGAACTAGAGAGTGAAGCGGACTAACAAAAAGATAGAAAGAAGTCAGCATCCGTTTATCTATACATCATAAGGGGTGACACTGCCTTGCAAATTTGCTAAAGCTCATTTGTAATGTTTTCCGCTTGTCACTGGCCTTAATGCGCACAGCTCATGGGAGTCGCAGCCTGCCACATGATCAATGGGAAGAGAGGGAAGTTACATCTCACCATTAAACGCTTTCGACTCGCAATATGCAAAGCACGGTCGCTATGAGTAATGTTTTTTTGCGCCAGCTGGGGAGGGGGTTGTCAGATAGATTATAAATTGCACTTTTGGTGCACAACCGAAGGTGCGCTCCCCTGCATGTAAAGGCAAAGCTAGGATAGGTTAGTCCTATATTGTTTCACTAGTGAGAAATTTAAGCCGTGATGCTGCTGCTCAGAAGATGGCCAATGCCACCATAGAGTCATAAGGTCCTCAGGAGTGCAGGGTGCACATACAGCCTGCTCTGGCCTTTTTTGTGTAGGGCTTTAATCATCCCTCTACAGTCCAGTTTTTTGTATATATGAAGGCCTAGGTAGCTGTAATATTCCACAGTCTCAATGTCCACACCCTGGATGTTCACCAGTGTGGTTGGATGATGTTTACACCTGTGGAAGTCCACCGTCAGCTCCTTAGTTTTCCCTGCGTTGATCTGGAGGTGGTTCTGCTGGCACCAGTTCAGTCCTCTGTATTCTTTGTCGCCCCCGTCCCCATTGGGGCAGATGACTGCCGAGTCGTCACAGGTAGCAGTGTGAGGAGTTATGGGTGAAATCTGTAGAGGGTGAAAAGGAAGGGAGCCAGAACAGTTCCCTGCAGGGCTCCTGTGCTGCAGACCACTGTGTCGGACTGACAGTTAATATTCCTCAGACACTGTGGTCAGATGGTGAGGTAGCACAGGACCCAGGCAGGGAGGGTAACGTCCACTCCAGTGTGCTCCAGCTTGTCCCTCGGCAGTGTGGGCTGAATGGTGCTGAAAGTATTGGAGAAATCATAGGACATGATTCTCACAGCGCTTCCAGCTGTTTCCAGGTGGGAGAGGGATCTGTGTGGGGAGGTTAATGACGGCGTCGTCCACTACAATGCCAGGTTGGTAGACGAACTGTAGCTGATCCATCGACGAGCTCACCAGGGTACGAACATGAGAATGCAGCGCCACCGGTCTGTAGTTATTTTTCTACATCAATTGCTTCGTTGAGCACTTTCAAAGTCACCCCCGACTTCCAATGCCTGTGACGCAGCCTGTGCAGTGGGGCCGCAGCTGGGACTCAGGCCAGCTGTAATGTGAGAGGAATCAGAGCTTGTTATCTAGCCACTTTGCTTCACACACCTTTTAATGATTTTCCAGTGATTATGAACCGTCTTCAGTGTCGAGAGGTCCCACCTTTAAATCACTGCCTAATTGGCCAAGCTGGTCTTTATGGATTAGGAATAGGGAAATCACTCTGTACTTCCAGGACTTTTCTTTCTTTCAGTCCTTTGTCACTGTCTCTACAATCACACTCTCGTCATTGAGCTCAGTTTGTCCTCTCCTGAGCGGCCAAATCAAGTCATACACAATTAACATACCATTCATCATGGTTATTATACACTTATTAAATCTTTCTAGGAAGTCCCTTGGAAGACACTACATACTGGGAGATTATTAAAAACAGTTCAATCTGGAAGGGAATTCAAGTCTATCAAAGCATAATCATCACTTACCAATGTGTTATAATCTATTTTTGGCAGTCGCTAAACACATTAAAACAACATGACATCATCAGCTAACCTATGAGTTGTATTTAACAGCCAACTCTGGTGGAAAGAAAAGGTGTTTAATATGCAGTGTGCAGGGGTATGGGGATCAGTTTAAAATAACCTTGTTATTGATGGGCTGTCAAAGTGAGAAAGAGGCCCAGATCTCATTAAAGGTGCATTTAGACATGGAGGATTCCAACATGTGTCATGACAGAAGCTTACTCCTCCTACTTCTCCACAAGTTTGTTTAGGAGTATCCCAAAAACAATAAAAATAATCCTTCAAAATACCTAAGGACATTCAGCTGGGAAGAGGAACCCGGTCATTAGGCGGTGGGAGAAAATTGTAGTCTGGCACTCTGCTTTGCCATAGGCAGTGCATTAAAAGCACCTGTCAGCTCTTGGATCTAGCTTGCTCATCCGAATTATAACCAGAAAAGCTTGTGAGTTTTGGGTTTGTTTGTTTTTTTGGCTTCAGCTCTGACTTAAGCCAAAGTAGATGTCATATAAACCAAATATAACACACATTGACTCCATTACAGGTAAAATATATGCATTGTTTGTCATAAAGCATTCTCTACGGCACAACAAATCCAAACACAACGGCGCCCCAAAGGAAATTTGAGCTCGATTTGACCCAATATATCCTCCTGACGCATTTCACTGAATATAGCCATTCAATTTCCTCATGCCTGTGAAATCCATTTTGTTTAGAGCGACTGCTTCACCCTTCCCAAGCGCCAGAATGGCAATAATGATATAAATGACCCCACAAATGAAGGGAGATCTCACTGCTGTATATCAATTCTGTTACTTAAGGGGAAGTTGGGGGTTTAAAGCAGACCTGGCTCCTGCCATGGCGGTTTCTCGAATACACCTGGTGGCTGAGGGTCCCCCAGGAGAACGTGTGAAATACTTGGTTAAGCTGTTTATTGATCTTGGAGGAAAGGTATTTCCAAGGGGTGTGTTTCTTCCCTAGCAGGAAAGCCTTTTAGAGGAAGACCTCTCTACACTGACAGTCACTACTGATACACATCACATATCCATCCAGCGATATGGCAACAGCAAGACAGAAAGCACCCTCACACCTACACAGGCAATAAAGGACGTTCAAATATACATTTACACACATGCAGCATCCCTTTACAGTATGGGTCAAATAAATTTATCTCTGGCTATTTCAACTCCGGATGACCTGTTTAAGGTCCGCTGCATTTGACTAATCCTGCTCTCAGCCTTGATAAGTGTCAGATCAATGAACGTATGGGAGAAAGAAATGTCCTAAAGATAAATGGGGTATTTTAAGATGCACATAATGTAGCCAGTTTTAAGTGATATCTTGCCAAGTGTCTTATCATTAAATTCCTCTAGTGGTGTCTTTTATAGATCTGGCAGGTTGAAAAGTGCATCAAACCAGCTAACAAATACAAATCATTATCCTGGCATGAACAGATGACTGTACAGCATCCACATTTTTGCTGATATTGTTAATAACTTGTAATCAATTTGAACCAAATTGATTAATGTTGCATGGGCCTCATGATCTGATATCAAAATGTTGCAGTCCACAGGACTTGACAGTAGATGGGAGCTAATGAGCTGAAGTTAGGGATGGCCATAAAGGTGCATGCAGAATGGCCGAGCATTCCAGACTTTTGTCAATAGATGTGTCTTTTTTTTAGCATAGCCTATTTAAAATCAACTTCATTGTCATCAGGACTGCATTGCATGCACAATCTCATCTTTAAGGCCATCATGACCCTGAAGCCTCCCCATTTTGGGGAAACATTTAGGGGACTGGGCTGGGGACCACAGTTGGAGTCCCTATATGGACCAAGATTGGAGTGTGGACTGGTAGCTGGGCAAGGGTCTGAACCCCCAGCTGCTCAAGGCGCCTGTCCATGGGCAGCCCCCTTGCTCTTACATCTCTCCATTAATTGCATGTATATATATCCTGTTTGTGCATGTGTGTTTTTCAGGCCTGTGTGTAACATGAATAGGAGTGAAAACACGGAATTTCCCCTTGAAGGATTTATAAAGAATTTCTTTCTCTCTATTTCCAACTTCCAGTTTTTGAAGAAAAGTCATCAAAATATGGAACAATATTAAAACCTCTGTTCTATTTTCTATTTATATCCAATTGGGATCCGAATCACAGGATGGATAAACATAATATATTTTTCCATTTTTGTTAACATTGCGGTATAAGGCCTTTGTGCTGCATTCATGGGGTTTCGGAAATTTCCGGGAATTAAGTTCCTGACTGGGGAAAATGCACACTACATTAACATTGTTAGATATGGCATTCGTTGAAAGAGATCTGCGCTCTTTGAGTGCCCTTCTAGATTGGACTTTTTTCCCTCATTTTTTAAATTAAATTTTAAATACAAATCATCAAGTTTTATTATTTGATTAAATTAGGTGCATAGTTAAAATATTTTGCTATTCTATTGGCACATAATTATACATATGAGTGTATATAATGATAATGATACAATGATACAATCTTGGAAATTTCTTACAAATTCTGTTACAGTACATGCACAACCTTCTGACATAATCCAAATATTGTTGCAAATACAAATAGTTTTGTGACAAACAACAGATACAGATTTACTGCATTGTTATACTTTTAGGTTAAATGAAGACAAGGATAAACAAGACATGCTACTGTTGTAACTACTCGTGTGTTACACACAGAACAGACAAACACACACACACTCTCACACACACACACACACACACACACAAACACATGTACTAGCTCATGCAGGGGCCAAACACCATGCTGCAGTCCAGACAGATTGGACTGTTTATGCATCTCCTGGGAGAAGGAACAGTATTGTGAACTGTTCCCGGCTTTGGATGAATTACCGCTATTACTGGTTATTACTTCACAGAGAGGCTGTTGTTGTCTTATCCCACCATGTAACCATTATTTTATTGATGAAAATCAGTAAAGACGAGAAGTGCAGCTTTACACTTACTTAATTAATTACCTAAACCTGGGCACTTGGGAAACACCAGTAACACAAAATAAATGTTTGTCTTCAAGCTGGAAAGGCATTGTCAAAACTGTGACTGAGTTAAAAAACCTGTGAGGAATCGAGAATACAAAGTAACAAATGGCAGGTGGAAGCGTTAATCATCATCTATAATTAGAACGTACCCTACATTACTCTATTGCATGTAGAAGCACAGAAAACATGTGAGCAAAAGTCACACATGAGCTGTTAACTCAAACTTCTCTCTCCTCCCATGGAGGACGTGAGATTAGCTGTTAGCACTGCTTAATTGACATTTAGTGTCATTTTCAATATCGGCCACTACAATAATATTGTAACATTCATGCTTGCTCTCTCTTACACTGTCAAGATTGGACTCTCTCACTCTTCCCAAGTCGTCAGTCACAATGACATAGCCTTCCTGCGCTGATAGAATTGTTCAGTTGTCATGGGGTAATTGTTATTGTGTGACCTAAGTGGGGAGTGAAAACTGAGGTGCTCCATACACGAGGAAGGGCTAGAGATAAAGCTGAAAGCTATAGAAATAGGAGTGGACATGAGAAAAAAGGTCAATGAAGCTTCATGCTCAACGTATTACTTTTATTATTTGTCTGAAGGTCCGAAAATATCCAAGTAGGATCAAATCAGGAAACTATGGGGGAGCCGTTTAAATGATCACTTTTAATGGATATTGGATTGGAAATTGGATATTGTGCATATAATTATGTGTGATACTGCATCTGAATGTACTACTTCATCTCAAGAGAGTTAGGGCAATTTTACTTCAACTAATGGTACTAATATGTCCAAAGATTCAAGACAAATTAGTTGAAACTTACAACCATAGTGATTTTGTCAACAGTCGGACAGTTTTTAGCTAACGTTCTGTCAAAATTTCCATTTAACCTACAAATATAATGTTTGAATAAATTTAATGGTGTAAAACTAAAGTCACAGTATATTGTTTTAACCATTTACTTAAAAGTACCCAGAGCCTGTTGTTTGTTTTGCAAAAATCCACAGCGCCCGTGTTATCCTGTCCACTCAGCACAGAGCTGACTCTCAGGCACAGTTTGTGCACACGCCACAGATCCCCCCTCCCCCTCGTGCATGTAACAATATCTCAGGCACACACCTCAAGCTAGGCATACGCTAAATGCACTGACGAGCACTCGATTGGAGAAGGCAGAGGAGCTCGGTGGTAGAGGGGGAGGGCGTGAGAGTTTTAAACATTTTAAGTTTGACTGAGTGAACTCGATCTGCCAGATTTGCCAACTGCAGCTTTAAGCTTTGTCTAAACAAATTTGTAGTGTCTTAAAATAAGATGACAGTGATAGTAAGATTCTACCTACTGCTGCATATCTAGTAGTGAACAGCAAAAAATAATGTTCTCTTCATTTACTCTCTAACTTGCTCAATCATCGCTGTGCCTGAGTGCGTGCATGCTAGTTCTCTGTCAAAAACTCCATTCTGACCAGCTGACAGTCTGTAACTGACTTGGCCAGCTAACTTTGTTACGAGATGATTGCATGTTGAAACAGTGGACGTGCCCAATGTTCTAAAACCAGCCACTGATATCTGATCAGCCTGATATCTTGCCAAGTGTCTTATCATTCAATTCCTCTAGTGGTGTATTTTATAGATCTGGCAGGTTGAAAAGTGCATCAAACCAGCTAACAAATACAAATCATTATCCTGGCATGAACAGATGACTGTACAGCATCCACATTTTTGCTGATATTGTTAATAACTTGTAATCAATTTGAACCAAATTGATTGATGTTGCATGGGCCTCATGATCTGATATCAAAATGTTGCAGTCCACAGGACTTGACAGTAGATGGGAGCTAATGTGCTGAAGTTAGGGATGGTCATAAAGGTGCATGCAGAATGGCCGAGCATTCCAGTCTTTTGTCAATAGATGTGTCCTTTTTTAGCATAGCCTATTTAAAATCAACTTTATTGTCATCAGGACTGCATTGCATGCACAATCTCATCTTTTAGGCCATCATGACCCTGAAGCCTCCCCATTTTGGGGAAACATTTAAGGGGACTGGGCTGGGGACCACAGTTTGAGTCCCTATATGGATTGGAGTGTGGACTGGTAGCTGGGCAAGGGTCTGAACCCCCAGCTGCTCAGGACGCCGGTCCATGGGCAGCCCCCTCGCTCTTACATTTCTCCATTAATTGCATGTATATATATCCTGTTTGTGCATGTGTGTTTTTCAGGCCTGTGTGTAACATGAATAGGAGTGAAAACACGGAATTTCCCCTTGAAGGATTTATAAAGAATTTCTTTCTAAAGAGAAGAAGTGCAGCTTTACACTTACTTAAATAATTACCTAAACCTGGGCACTTGGGAAACACCAGTAACACAAAATAAATGTTTGTCTTCAAGCTGGAAAGGCATTGTCAAAACTGTGACTGAGTTAAAAAACCTGTGAGGAATCGAGAATACAAAGTAACAAATGGCAGGTGGAAGCGTTAATCATCATCTATAATTAGAACGTACCCTACATTACTCTATTGCATGTAGAAGCACAGAAAACATGTGAGCAAAAGTCACACATGAGCTGTTAACTCAAACTTCTCTCTCCTCCCATGGAGGACGTGAGATTAGCTGTTAGCACTGCTTAATTGACATTTAGTGTCATTTTCAATATCGGCCACTACAATAATATTGTAACATTCATGCTGGCTCTCTCTTACACTGTCAAGATTGGACTCTCTCACTCTTCCCAAGTCGTCAGTCACAATGACATAGCCTTCCTGCGCTGATAGAATTGTTCAGTTGTCATGGGGTAATTGTTATTGTGTGACCTAAGTGGGGAACGAAAACTGAGGTGCTCCATACACGAGGAAGGGCTAGAGATAAAGCTGAAAGCTGACAGTCATTCTGACCAGCTGACAGTCTGTAACTGACTTGGCCAGCTGACTTTGTTACGAGGTGATTGCATGTTGAAACAGTGGAGGTGCCCAATGTTCTAAAACCAACCACTGATATCTGATCAGCCTGATATCTTGCCAAGTGTCTTATCATTCAATTCCTCTAGTGGTGTCTTTTATAGATCTGGCAGGTTTAAAAGTGCATCAAACCAGCTAACAAATACAAATCATTATTACGTGCCCAATGTTCTAAAACCAGCCACTTGCGACTTGAGAAGCTGAGTCGAGCCAGTTAACACCACTGCAACTTTTTCCTGCAACATTCTACAACAGTTTCATTTCATTGTGAATATTTGGTCTGAACTGGGCTTTGAAGGTGAAGTCAGTGATTCTGATTGAATCACCTTGTTTTTTTCAGCGTACATCTCCTCGCGGCCGGCCAACTGAACACTCTGTGTGTGCTGAAAAAAAAACATGTTTTCATACAAAGACACATACACAGAGTGGCTCAGACTGAGTCAAACAACACTATCCAAAGTCAAACAGCAACAGCCACATTTTGCTCATGCACAGGACCGGGGAAAGGCCATGGCTGTATAAAGAGAAAGGCAATGAGAGTGAGTGGGACGATAAAAAAGGAGCACTGACAGGAGAGGAGGAGAGGAGTATTTGTTTGCGTGTTGGGTTCAAATATCAACAATCTTTCTCCAGAACTGCTGACTTCACCTTTAACCCGCGTAAAAATCTTTGGAGCCCAGTTGCCCTATGTGAATTTTGTGGTCCAGACATCCAAGACAAAACAGATGCGAGCTTGAGCCAACCATTGTAGGCTATTTATTTTTTGTGTGTCTATCTGATTTAAGTAAAAACACCACTCTCTGTATGACCCCCAAGGCCTGCTATCTCTCCTTCTATCCGCCTCAGCTCTGTTGCGTCCCTTAGCCTTCTATTAGTGTCATCACGCTCTATTGAGCTGCACTTGTCATACTGATACCAAACTAATCAAGACTAATGAATTCATTTAACTGATGATAATAATGTTATTAAAATGCAAATTGTTAATTTCTTTTAATTGCTCTACATCACATGTAATCAATCACAACAACTTCTACCGTCACTACAAATCTCTCTGCTTCTCTCCTACATTTGCTCACATCGTTTCTGAAATTATTCCTATTTTTCCATCCATATGAAGTCTCCGGCCGAGCTGGTTAATTCTGCCATGGTCTGGTTCGAGATGTGATTGTGTGTCATATCATTTATTCTTAATCTTCTTGTTTGTGTCTGCTCTAGCGATTGTGAATGGGCTGGTGACTGTAGAGCTGTAATTGGAAAATGCATGACTGATTTGCTAAGATGGAGCAAACACGGAGGATAGCAAGCATTTTTATCAGGATTCAACTCCGGCTCCAAACTGTAATGTAACATGCTAAATAAATGAGCAGTGACGTGCTAACTCCATCCCAGTTACCAGGGTTCCCATAGAAACCAATAAAGCAGTTCATGGGAATTATCTCTGTGACTTATTGAGCGTGACTTCATTAATCACGTTAATCAGTCTGCTTGTGGATTGGGGTTTTAAATATAAACATTTCTTCAAGGCAGAGCTGCTTTAAAGGAAAAATATAACCACAGTGGTTAAACATCAAATTTATATTGGTGGTTAAATAAAAAGGAGCCTTGGTAGAGCTACACTAAAAATACAAATTGAAATCAAATCCATTTCACAATGGCTGATAATATAGCTGTTCCAAAGCGGTTCTAAGTGTGTCTAATCCAAAACATAAAGCTATCTACTTCAAGCTTTTGTGTGCTAACAGATAGCATAAGATAAGAGTTTTGGAGGGCACATTTACAGTATGTTACTTTTTTTGGATATATACAGTAGTCAGACACACATACAGCACTTAGGAAAGGAATAAGCTGATTCATTTAGACAGATGCATAGAACGTTTGCTACCATTAGCCTTCATACAGGAGGAATGCTGTAGCAGCAAATACCTGAGTGTGGTAACAGTATAAACAGCTTTTGTATGAAAGGGAAAAATAGTAATTTGCAGAATCTACACTTCAGATGTTACATTATATTATATCATATTACTGTATCAGTACAACACATCCTCATACGGTTCTGTTTTACGTTGTGGAATGTAACTAAAGTTAAAACAACAAAATGATGTGATAAGGGTTAGAAAAAGATCATGGATTTGCTTACAATGAGTCACGGACATAACCCCTTCCCAGACATGAGTTATGGTCATCTCGGTTATCTTTAAAAACTGTTACGGTTGACTTTTGGTTTCACACAGGATATGAACTCCGGTCTCCTGGGTGAAAATCCTGTGTTTGTTTGACCTATCTACCTCTTCCTTATTTTGCAGAGTTTGGGGCTCTTATAACTACGTCACCTTACTTTCTCGTCTGATCATTACTTTGGCCACTGAGATCAACACCTTACAACCAATTTAAATATGGATCATTACAAGCTGCTTGCAAAATTGAGCAATATTGATGTTTTTTAGGACCACATTGATGCATTAACGTGAGCACAATTGAAATGTTGCAGTTGGTTGAAGTGGAGTGAATGCTGTAATGAAAAACTTCATTACAATGCATTATATTTTATTAGATAACCAAATAATTTAGATGTTATCTTTTTGTTTACTTAATAATATCACTGTATGATAACTACAATAAAAGTGCAATACAAAATATACGTAGTGACTTTCCGCCGATGGAAGTCAAGTTTTCATTTATCAAATTTGAGCCATGCACATGACACCTTCTACCATCTTTGATTCGGATGGGGAACAACTGTTGAGAAAAAAAGACTTATTAGAAAAGAAGTTAAGGTTAACCTCAGGAAAAGGAAACAGAAGAAATACCTCTCTTCCAGGATAGACAATGATGAATAAATACAAATAAATAAATGATTGACAATAGAATAAAGAAGTAGCAGTATATTACATTAAGAAATGTAATATACTGTAAAAGAACTACAGAGTTGGAGAACTAAGAAACACAAAGTTACAGAATATAAGCACTGACTACATTTGAACTTTAAGATATTCCCCAGGCTGCATCTGAAAACAATTTTTGCTCTTGAACACTGTTCAATCTACCATTTCATTTTACTCTGTGTGTTGTTAATGCACAGTATGTCAGTGCCCGCAAAAGAAAAATAGCCATAACCAAGAATCAATCAACAAACACAATGTGGTGTGCATTTAATCCAGAGGGTTTATGACCTTCAAGGCATAGAATATCAATTCATCTCAAAATTATTTTCAGCACTCCATCCTCCAGTGTTTATACTCTGAGTTGTCAGTCCCAGAAAATTCCTTTTATTTCACCTCTGGCAGAGATTAATTTATATATATATATATATACATTTTGAATTGACTGTATTTTATCACAGTGGGAGCATTATAATCGATGGTTAAAACATAGAGGACACCTAGGTTTTAACTGGGACAGTGGAGGTTTTCCACTTTGCTTAGTATCCAAGTATCCTATCATGTGCCCTGCCTGCTTTATAGGCTCTTAAAAGTTGTGGCTTTGCACAGAAGAAATGCTTTTGTGATTTACTAGTCGTGACATAGGGCATACCAAGCAAAGTAAAAAATGTGTAATGTAGTGTAAAGTTGGCTTTTTTCTGTTGCTAGTGGCGGGGTCATTCAGCACTTCCCATTCAGCATTGATTTGGTGATTTGCAGGACATACCAACATCTAGATCAAAACTACCAACATTTAATTTTTTAGCAATTCCATGTGGTCTGGTGTTGTGATCATTGACAATTGTTTCTGTGCTTGAAGAGACACCTTTGCACTGTGTACATACATCTACTGATGCCTAGTCTGGACACATCATCAGTGATGTTCCTGGATTCACTGGACGTTTCGGGTCTTGATCAACCCAGCCGGGGTTGATCAAGTCCCGGCTTGTGTCCAGGCAGCTAGCTAGCTACCATGACTCCATGGATCTCCTCTTTTGAGCCACAGCCATCTTGAGGCACTTTCTGCCACTTCCGTGGTACTGCGGATGGTTCTCCTTCTCCTCTCTCCATCGATGCCTTAACTACTGTAGGCTCTGGCCAAGGAACGGGCTGCAAATCCTCTGCAACCAACCTCCACAGGGAAACACCTTGCCAGCTGACAGTCGCTGACCAGTCCTGCGTACTTGGAGAGCTTCCTCTCAAAGGCTTCTTCCAAGCGATCTTCCCACGGGACTGTCAGCTCCAGTAGCACTGCTTGTTTGGTGGACTCCGACACGAGGACAATGTCTGGTCGCAGGGTGGTAACTGCAATATGGCTGGGGAACTTCAGCTGTCTTTCAAGGTCCACCAACAACTGCCAGTCTCTTGCAGACGTCAGGATGCCTGCAGATGATGTTCTTCTGGCCGTGGTGGGCTTGTCCCCAGCTCTGACAAAGGCGATGGTTTCATTGGAGGGGCGGAACTGTTTAGCCCATGCCAGTCCTGCGGTGATGGCTTCCGCGATGGTCTTAAGGACTTGGTCATGCCTCCACCTGTACCGTCCATCTCCAAGTGCCCTTGTACAGCAACTGAGGATCATCATCATGCAGAGGGATCATCTAAGTGCCAAGCATAGAGCCTACCGCAAGCCCTGGAAGAAAATGTTGTTTCTATTATAACATGTTTACATGCTTTAAACTCCAAAATGAGAAAAAAAAAACATTGTCTGTCTAAATATACCTGTATATTTACTGTATATGTTATACCTCAACCAGCTTTGTAATCAAAAAAGACATTATACTATAGAAACTTGTTTGCTAATAACTTAACATACTTAATGCTGAGCTACATTTAGAATGTCCTTGTTGAGTGAGACACAGGTGACAGACATCCTGGATAATTAGTTAGAAGACAGTGCCACTGCATTTGGCTCTGAGACTTCCAAACTTCCACTTGGTGCCTTTTGGGACTATAACAACTTTAAGTACCACGGTTTTTAGAATTGGTTTCTTACTGTATTTCAAAACAAATAACTGCATTTGGGTCAAGATCATTTCTCTTTTTTTCCATTGTTACTCACATGTTTCAACATTTCTGAGTAAGCACATCTTTGAAGAAGGCCGAATGCTTAGAATGTTTTATAGAAAGAATTTATGACACAAGCAGCAAAAACAGGTCAGTTATTGTTATAATCAGGAAGTGTTTTCTCTCTTTTAAAAGAAAAATGAGACTGCAGCGTTGGGCAGACTGAGACAGAGCGATGAGTGCTCTGCCATTGTTTTGTGTCTTTAACCTGCAGATGTAGCAGGAGATGATCCTTTCTCCATGTCATGATTCCCTCCGTGGTCCTGTTATTGTGAAAGGTTAGCATCCGGCCTTTGACTCATCGAATCATGGCTCAAATGAATGTGAAGTTGCTGTGAAAAGGTTGTGGCCTAGGCTGCAGTTGAGCGGTTGGAGCTTTGCTCTGTGTGTGTAAATGTATGTGTTCATGTTTGTGTGTGATAGCGTGTGTCTGTTTTTCAGGGTTCAGTGAAAACTCAATGCAGAAACTCGAGCAATGAAGGATGATGATGGTGGGTGTGTGTGTGTGTGTGTGACTAACTGGCGACAGGGGGTCACACACTACAACATCCTACACCAGAAGAAAGATGTGCATGTCCGGTCTCCAAACTATGGCTCTGATTACACGACAACACTCATGGGTGAGACAACATGATATTTAATCAGATGTGCCTTTTCGTTTTCGTTTTTTGGGGCTTATAAATGCAAAATAGTGAAACCACCCTCCAAAGTGGAAATCTTGATAACGCGCCACCGTTGTGTTTCCGTGTAAAGGGGATAAAAACACTAAAGTGTGCTCTGATCTGCTCTATTAGGGAGAGAAGGAGAAGGAAGTTTCTACGCATGCACCAGCTCTGGGTGGTGTTGTGTGGCAGTGCTTCACAGCTCCACCTAGCCACCGGACGTGCATACTATATCCAATTTCACAAACTTTTACATCACTGTATGCACACAGATTTCCCCCAAAAAGATGCTCTTCTAAACGCGGAATAAAAAGTAAGAACGCAACATCACTTTAGTGTTTCCTTTCTAGATCGTCTTCATCTGAACAGGGCCTATGTTTTGTCATGAAAACACATGCAGGACGCAACATGAGAAATGATATGAAGTGTGTGACAGCATTTTTTTGTACAAGCAATCAGAAAGCGGAACTTTACTTTTCCAGTTGCGCTTAGATAGATACAAGAGAGGACAGCCGCCATGAATCACTTTATTACGTAGGCTTCTACTCATAGGGCCAGTAAATATTCCCTCGCAGGTCGGCAATTGAATAGCCCTGCCTAAATACAATCTTCAGGCCTGGACTCTGCTCCCTTCAGGAGATTCAACAATCTAACCTCAAAGAACAACTGTCCACCTGTGACTCCAACGACTGTCGTTAAGACTCAATAGAGCACTAACCTGTTGCGGAGTGTCAAGGAGGAGTACCCAAAAGCGAAAGACTGAGTGAATGAACACAGGCGTTTATTAACAAAAGGTGGAAAAAAAAATCAACAGAAGGAGTCCGCAGCTGCAAAACGGCAGGCGACAGGCGTAACTGAGGGAGTCCGCGGCGGCTGGCGGCTGGAGTCGGGTTGGAACAAAAGGTGTCCGCGTTGGCTGGAGGCGAGCTCGTGGCAGGCAGGGCGGCGAGGCACGTAGCTGACGAGGAGGACAAAAAAAAAAAGGTCAGGGCAAAACTCTCTTCAAATATCATGTGTTACCAGGACACAGAGAACGCTGGCGACAAGCTCTACCGATGAGACGGCGTTATCTGGCACAGGAGTTGAGTCAGAGCTGGCTTCTTATGGAGCAGGTGATTAGGTGAAGATGGGAACCAGGTGTGCCTCGCTGCGCTTGCCTAAGTGGGTCAGCCCCGCCTCCTGCCGCTCTCCACACTGAAAGTAAAAACAAAGAAAAAGGAGCAGGGTGCACACAATCATACGTCCCCGAATAAATCGGGGCAGCCCGAGCCATGACACTAACCAAGTCGAAACCAACTTCCCACCAACGACTGCCACTCTAACGACGGTCATTGGCACTTGGAGCACAAAGGGTTCCAGTGACATCATCGGCCTGTGAAAGGTTAAATACCTGGATCTCCACACCAGATAGTTGGACCAGTCCCAGCCTGGTGAGTTGCGTACATGAACTGATGAAGCCTCTTTGATGAGAGGTGAAACGTCTTTCTAGACAAATAACCAAGTCCAGTTGCTTTTGACTGAAATTGCTTTGGGGTCAACGATGACCTCGACAAATGAAAACATTCAAAGGCTTAGTGTAATCAGATATTTTAACAGATTAATATCCGACCACCAACTCTGAAACACATGTTCTTCCATGTCCATATTTAAAGGTGTGATGTGAAATTTGACATAAACATTTTTTTAGAAATGAACTATCATTATCAATATTAGTGTCAAGAAGTAGCAGTTATGATGTTATGTCAAAGACATCTATGTATTGTGTTGCAGATATACAACGGAAATTAACATGCTAACCAGCTAGCCCCGACCCGTCGTGTCTTGAGATTACTTGTTCAATGATGCAATGCAAAGTTGGCAGCTTGCTAGTGTAAACGGATGGTTTATATTCTGTTTGCATTTCAGTTATCTGGTGTCCCTCAGTCCCCGTACCGGCACCTGTAGTGCAGCTGTGTCCTCACCCGCTAATGCGGGGGATTTATATACACCCCCCCCCCCCCCCGTAGTTTAGTCTTTCTCTTTCCTCTGCCGAAGCAAGCGCGGGCAGCTCCGCCACGCCGTAGCGTCCGCGGGTGTATGCGCTGTGCCTCCTGCGGGTTGACGCATCGGGCCAGGGTGGTGTGTGTGTGCCGTGTACATCCTACAGGTATGTAGTGTAGTCTCATGATGTAAAGAGGTAATACGATGCTGTGCTGACGGTCCTCTGTTGTAGGTTGAAGCGTCGGGCCGGAGAGGTGTGCGTGTGCGTCCTGCAGGTTGACGCGTCGGGCCGGGGTGGTGTGTATGTGCCGTGTGCGTCCTCGTCTGGTTAGCTGCTGTTGCCGCCGTAGCCGCTAGCAGCTACAAGCACTGATGTGTGCAGGATCCAGGTAACCAGTGCTGTGAGCTAAATGCTATTGTCTGCTAGTTTGGTTGGATGTGGTCACTAACGGTTTACTTTGTTTTCTTTTGAAGTTGTTTGGCGTTGGGCTGCTGTTTGCCCTGCCTTGCCTCTAACGCGCCTCTAACTTGCCTCAAAGTTCTCTTCTTTCTTGTGCCTTGCCTTGCTAATTAGTAAACAGTTAAGTCTTCGTATTGACATTCTCTTAATCTCTCTCTAAGTGTAGGTGAGTTCACCTGTGCTCCACCCCAGTCCCATAGCGAGACGTCAGTTGGGGTGGGAGGGGTTACTGATGCAGCTATAGTTGAGGACCTGCCACCTTCATACCTCTTGTATGGTTTTCCCCCTTCCGTTTTTGAGTTGCAGTGATTTGTTTATTAATATATTGCTTTTCCTTTTTTTGGAATTTTTTGAGTGCAGGGACCTCTGCCAGAGCTACCTGTTGTGTACCGCCTTTCACTTCCTGACTGGCTGACTGTATCGGTGTAGGCGGAACATCACTGGTGTTAAAGATTAAATTAAATAATGATATAAATGTTTTAGACAGAACTTGATAAATGAAATTGTTTTATTGTTTCTAATAATGTTTTTTTTTAATTATTTTACATCATGCCTGTATTCATTTGTGCAGGGACCTGTGTATGGGTGTTTTTTGGGAAACCCTCAGATAAATTAAAGTTTAAGGAGTATACTCTTTAGGTGCAAGTCCTAAGGGGACGTTGTCGGTGTATTGATTCTCTAGATCTGCCACTCGTAGTTCCACTGGTATCGCGCCCCCAGCCGCCACATTAGCTAGACGCTATTTCAAAGGTTATTGTGTGTCTAGCTCTACACAATCTTGAACAGTCTTCTCTAAATCAGGATCATTATTGCACAAGTTAGTTTATTTGAGCGCAGTAACGCTACAGTAACTACACACAGAACCTTGAAAGTAATTCCTATGTTACTCTAGCTATTAAGCTAGATGTGATTGCTGGTTTGGCCCATACGGGGTATTTTATATTGAAAATTATTATTTAAAAAGAAAATGAAAAAGACTTTTAAAATTAGGAATTTCAGAATTTTCACCACTGATGTTTGGGAGACTGTGCTTGCATGTGTAAGTATGCAATGTGTGATTCTGTCTTCACACACTCAAGTCAAATTGTCAGTCTCCATTCATCTGTCTGCCAATCAGCCTGCCATACATCATAATGATCAAAGTTGGAAGGAACAGGGGGGACAAAGACAACCGCTCTAATAACTCCTGAAGCTTCCAATTAGTGTCTTGTTGCGCATCAATCAAAACAATTATCAATCAATGTGCCGCAATTATGGCTAAACCGGATTAAATTGTCGTTATTTCTGACAATTGAATCTGTCTTGTGCCGGAGCAACACTGAAGGATGTGACAGCTAGGTTTGGAAGGAATTAAAGCGGCATTGTTGGCAAGGTAGAAGGTCACTACATGCCATTGATTGCATGTAATCCCTGTTTGAAAGATGCAGTGGGGCCTCCTAGAAAGATCAGCTATATGTAACTTGTCATTTCAAGTGTCTCATTCCAATGAAATTCAATTTATTAGTTTTGTTTAAACATAATCACATACATTATATGCATTTACAAATGTGATAAGATTTCTAAGGATACATACAAATAAGGGTCAGTACATCCATTCAGAGGATGGTGGTAATGTAGCTTAAGCTGTTTGACCTTTTAGCATTTAATAACAGCAGTTCAGCTACCTAGCTGATAATGCATAAACAAACACATGGAGGAATCACAGGATGAACTATGAGTGAGACAAAAGGCATCCTCTTTACAGGCTCATCCTGCTCCCTCACTGATACAGATCATTGTATTGGTTACAGAGATCAGGCTTCAGATAAACACCGGCACATTAGGCATTCTGTATGACCTTGTGTGTTCATCCCCCCCTTTCAACCTTTATATGTGACAGGGGGGGTGGCTTATTCTAGTTTTATTTCAGTTAATTAAACTGAAATGATCACAGGAGTAAAGACCCTGTAAAGGCTAATTCATGGTTATGTTGCTTACTGATGTCAGGGTTGTTTTGATGGACAGGGTCTGTTGTTTTGTTTTGATGGACATTTTTTTGATACAATCTAATAATTAACATTTAGATTTTTGAATGATAAGAAATATTTAACCTTGATTCGTTCATTTTCATTTTTTATAATTAAGATTTATAGAATCATAGATTATGCATTTATTAGGGCACTGAGAGAGAGGATGAACAAGACATCGACCTTCACCTAATTTCTTCACTTAATCCCTCAACTGCATTACAATTACTGGGGTTTTTGAAAAAAAATGCTTGGACACTCAGTTGCCATGTCATTTTGCAATGGTATAATCCATACTTTGTGTAGAATTATGAGTGCTGCTGCTAAAATTCACATAATCTGCTCTTCTCTTTCATCACAAAGAATATAAATTGAAGACTGGCCTATTTTTACATTTCTAGAACGGAACTCAAACGTACACGCGGGTGTAGCAAGTGTTGCAGGAGCTGCTCCACAAATGGACTGCATACATGTTCAATAGCCTAGCCTCTACACACACACACACACACAGCGAACCAGAAGAGACAGGTGAAGTGAACATTACGTTGTTGGTGGCACAAACAGGCTCAAATTACTCAAAGGTTAACATAGATCCCCCTTAGTGTTCTATCAAAATGATGGATAACCTTCAGATGCTCTGTTAACGCGTCTTCTGCCTTGCATGTTTCAATATTATTATGCACAAAAATATTGTTAGAATCCAATTTTAATGCATCTTTTCTCTTTCCTGCTTTTTTCTGTTGGATAGCTAACTGATGCAACCAAGATGCATGAAGTACCAATGGGGTCCAGGGACTCTACTTCTGTGCATATTCAGCAACAGTGCAACCCCAGCAGTACTCCATGCTGCAACATCTTTCCTCACCCTTCAGTCCACTCTTGCACTGCTCACTTAAAATATGAGTGAGCCTTGAATACAGAGTCCCAGCTTTGGCTTCTGTAAGGATCTCATTCCCAGCGGCATTACCCATTACAACCACTGATTTACATAACATGATGAATTCCTCAAAGTGAACTCGCACTCGCATTACCTTACCTAACATTAGACACACTTCTGAAACCAAGCAGCTCCCATACCATGTCACTCCATCAAGACAGATGTATTCCCTAGATGCCATATTGACATCTCATGCCCACCGAGTGGGCGGCAATGATTTAACTTGATAATAAGTCGCCTGACTGGATGAGTCCATTTTTCCCCCCGGAGGCAGATATTCCACGGTAGAGCTGCTGGGAGATGATAAGACTGTGGAAAGATAACTGCTTTCAGTATGGCATGTTATAGCACCTGAGAGGGTGTCCGTTACAGTGATTATGGCTTTACAGCAATGCTGAGAGGTGAGAGGGAAAGCTAGGTATTGTCAGCAATACCAAAGTGTCATTAACACAGTTGATGTTTTTGAATGTGTCAGCTAAATGATGGTAAAGTTGTTAATGCCTTCTACCAAAATAACTCAATTTGAAATAAAGATTTGTACAGACTATTGCAAGAACCTGAAATTAGGTTAACTAAGAGGGAGTGAGGGGGTGCCTGAGTGCAACTCATCAATATTTCATAATAAAAAAAAGTAGCATGCTAACGTTTGCTAATTAGCACTAAACACAAAGTATAGATGAGGCTGATGAGAAGTCATGAATCAAAGAATTGGACCAATACAAAATTAAATCTAATGGTGGTGCTAGATGGAAAGCTATTAAAATGTATCCCAAAGGAGACATAAATGTCTGCACCAAATGTTATGGAACTGTGGAGACACAAAAGAAACCCACTAGAAGAAAGGTCAAGGGCTTACCGAAGTCATGAGGATTCATCCTCTGAGAACTGTGAATGTCTGGACAAAATCTGGTGCCAATCCATCCAAATATATTTCGCAGATGTGAACACTTTAACCTGCTTTCAGAGAAGTTATATCTGTATGAATAATATCTGTCCTATATGATGCTTCATGACTTTTATACCAATTTTAAAATGCATGAGTGACTGATCATTTCCCCTCTCACAATAAAACAAGTAAAATCAAAAAATCGTTACTGAATAGCTCCCCAGTTGGTGTTGGCATAGCAACAATAGGGCACAGCTTTTATGCTCTTTACAGGAATAATCAGCACAGCTGGGATGTATCTTGATTAATCTGATACTCTGAACAGTACATTCAAGGAAATCTGTTGTCCTGTGTTTGAGAATTAAGAGATAAAAGTTGATTCTATAAAATTTGGTATAAAAAACTAAAATCCTTGCTTTTACTAACCTGTCCTCATCCCAAGATTACTTTTTACTGATTTTTACTGATTTATTTGGTTTAATTTTTACCTTATTTTTTACTAATAGTACTTTATATCTTTACATGATCTGGACCTGTAAGAACTGTTCAATTTTGCCATTTCCTTTTAATTTCCACTGTCTTAAGTTGAATGACGTGTGACATGAGCCTCTATGTGCTTTTCCCAAATGTGTGTACTGCAAACAAAATCTACCTCTGGGTACTAATAAAGTAACTTGAACTTGAACTTACATATGGCCGTTTTGTCAGAACCCTTTGGTGTCACATGTCAATACACTTGGTGCCCCTGCATATGAAACGCATGATGCTCCACTACAGTCACTTTTTAAACACGGGAAATAGGTTGTTTACATAACAAATTAAAACAATAATACAACACAATTTCCCAAAGAGTTTGGACGCTGTGTAAATAGAACAATATAATAGAAGACAATGGCAAACCACCTTCTGCACCTATTACAAAATTATGGCTCCATAGTAAAATTCAATTCAATTCAATTCAATTTTATTTATAGTGCCAAATCATGACAAAGGTTATCTCAGGACACTTTACAGAGTGGGTAAAGACCACACTCTATGACCCAACAATTCCCCCGTAGAGTACGGTGGCAACGAAAACATTCCCTTTAACAGGCAGGAACGTCAGACAGACCCAGCTCTGTGGAGGACGGCCGTCTGTCTGCACCGGTTGGGGAGGAAGAAAGGGAGAGAGAAAGAGATAAAAGACGAACAGATGGACAGAGAGAGACAAGGACAGACACGAAGACAGAGAGACAGACACACTTCCAGAGATGCAAGCAACCAAAGAGTAACAGTAACTATAATAATATCTATAGTAATGTGAATATGACTTGTATGTTATTGCAGTTAATACAGCAGAAAAGTAGAAACAAGCACAGCTAAGGTGATAAAATATGACAATGATAATAATTATGGTGGCAAACATGATCAATGATGGGTAGTGGCAATATCAGCTATAATACAGCGAGAGATACCACTGATGATGTTTTGATGGCTACAAATTTTATAGTTTATTAGACTAGTGATAGTATATATGACTAATAGTTAAAGTAGTAGCAGGAAGCTACATGCAGGACCACGGCAGCAGGCACCACCACGATCAGCAGGATCAGAGACCTGCAAGACGACAAAGCACAAACAACTCCGGGGAAGAAGTTGAATTAGTAACATGCATTGATGAGACATGAATGATACAGACAGAGAGGAGAGAAGCTCAGAGTATCAGCAACAGGATTATCCCCCGGCAGACTAGGTCTATAGCAGCACCATTAAGCAGAACAAAATCATTTTAGAAATAACAACATTGCTAAGGGCTCGTAAGCCCTAGTGTAACCCATGTTAAAATATGGTATAAATAAGTACTTTAAAAGCTGCATAAATAAGTTTAAAAGTCAAACGTGATTAATTTAATGTAAATGAATTAATCAGAGTTAAAGTTAATACAACAATAACTTAATGTTAAAGATGAAAGTATGCCGACAGGAAATTCATATCGCTGCCCTTTAAGGGACTAGCGACGCAGCGCGTCAGTGACGCGCAGCAGAGACCGGAGGAGTAGAGCAGAGGAGGAAATCGGAGCGAACGAGTGGAGATTAATAAGCAGAAAACGGAGGGAAAAAGTGGATTTTGCAGTCGGAAAAACATAACTTGCCTGGTCGGGAACTGACAGGATTTTATGTGTACTAAACCACACCGGTTTTGGTGAGTCTTGTGTTGATTTTATTTTAATTTTTACCATGTTGTACCTTTTTTTTCCTGGCAAGAGCTAACGCTAAAAAGTAGCTGTTTATAAGGAAATGCTCCGTCATAAACTGTTTACCAGTAATATTTTGGGTTTATGAAGACTGTGAATGTCATAAAAGTGACTGTATGCTGTGTAAATGAAAGGCACGTGCAGTATTTAATGTGTGAGACGGAGCCGTGAGTTCAAAGAGACCGCTCCGCCGCCATTTTGAGATGAAAAAGCACCGTAGCAGTAATGTTACAAACTCAGAGACTGTTAAACATTTGTGTAATTTGAAGATTTAAAGAGATTTATTGTGTTTATGACCTGTTACACAGGTCAGGTTTTATGCTTGGTTTGAAGCTCGGTCGGAGCGAGGATTGGTCTGCCGTGTGCGGCGTGCACATGCATAGACGGGATTCAAGATGGCGAGCCAGACCCAGACCTTCAACTCATCTTCTCCATCGCATCAGTGAGGAAGTCCTCTGCGAATGGTGACTCGCTACCAGAGCGGTAGGAGTATCAGAATTGGGTTTGAACTGAACTGAGAACTGATTTATTTTTGGACTGAATCGAACTGAAGCTTTTCATTGAACAGAAAGTGAACTTACATTTGGACTGTGAACTTGATCTGGAAGTGTCATACTTCTATTTTGCGTATTGATTTCATATTTTGAATGTCATTTGAATGATCGTGGTCCACTATGACCTGATTGTGTAATTGAAGGTATTTTCTTACCTGTAAAAGAAAGGGAAAAAGAGTTAGCTCAAGAAGAAAAAATAGGAATTCTAAATAGGTGCAACCTATCAGAAAAGACCGGTCTAATTACCTTAAATTAACCTAACTTAGATAAATAGGTGAACTAAAGAAACAAAAGTAAGAGTGAAATACTTTTTTTTGCTAAACTCAACTAAATTTCAGGAACCGGCAGGATATTTTATTTTATTTTATGTACTGTTTTGTATGTGTTTTTGAATTCAGTAAATTGCCAGCTTTATATATTCTAAGCAACGGCCTCTGGTGTAATTATTTTGCTCCCCACTCCTTAGAACCTAGAACTGGTCCAGTGGCGCAGTAAGTGGTGTGACACCGGTGCTACAAATTTGGCGAGCCAGCCAGGAGTGGCTTAAAGCATTTAAACTAGAAACCAGAGACCGTATAGCATTGTTTTCACTGTTTCAGTATGGATATCATTCAAACGAATAGTGTGAAAATCCCTAACTCAGTCATAGTTAGTGGTATAGCCGGTACAGAAACTGATGAAGAACTATATGACTTCCTGAAACAATATGGTTCCATTCAAAGGGTAATTCCAGTAGATTTCACTGAACAAGTGTCAGGCAAACAGGTTGTAGTAGAGTATGTGCATGGTACAGCTTTACAATCTCTCTTACCTTCATTGCCACACAAATTGAACAGTAAGACTCAGACTGATGTCACTTATCATATTAGAGCCTTAGCCAGTGTCTACACACCTGTAGTTAGTAAAACAGCTACACAGACTTACCTTTCAGAGTTAAAGGACATTGCGAAACAGACTGGCAAAGACTTTGCAACTGTCCTCAGAAAAGAGCTCTCTGTCATCAGTGAGACTGTCGATTTAGATCACTCAGAAACCCAAAATGAAGATATGGAGCAGAATTTCCCGGATACCCCAGAGCAACATGACCCTGAAGAAGCTGTGTTGGTGACCCCCCTGCCCAGTACAGCCCTGGAGCAGCATGTTCAACATCATTGGTCTCCACCATCAACACCATCTAAGGAAAAGACACAGCCTGCTCTGAAACTTCCTGACATCAACCCACCTGACATACAAAAAGTAATCGTCAAGCACATAGTAAGAAATTCAGATTCTGCTCTGCAGGTGCACACTTCTTTGAGACTCAGACCCTTCTCTGGGCGTTTTCCCCATCCCAACAATGAAGTAGATTATGAGACATGGCGTTCCAATGTGGAACTTCTTCTTAAAGATACAACGCAGTCAGACCTTTACAAGTCAAGAAAGCTTCTTGAAAGTCTTTCATCACCTGCTATTGATATTGTGAAGCACCTGCCGCCTGAATCTCCACTTAATGTGTACTTGGAGATCTTGGACTCCGCTTTTGGCACCATTGAGGATGGCGATGACCTTTTTGCAAAGTATCTCAACACAATACAAGATAATGGTGAGAAACCCTCAGCTTGTCTACAACGGCTGCAGGTGATGCTGAACCACCCTCAGGAGGGGAGGTGTAACTGCAAGTGACCTTGAACTGCATCTTCTCAGACAATTTGTGAGAGGCTGCTGGGATAACATCTTGATAGCTGAACTCCAGCTAGAACAAAAGAAACACAACCCCCCCACTTTTGCTGAACTTCTCCTGTCACTCCGCACAGCAGAAGATAAGCGTTCTTCCAAAGCATCCCGCATGAAACAGCACTTCAATGTTTCAAAACCAAGAGTGTCTTCTCATTATCAAGGTGTTTATGTGCAGAGTGACGATGACTGCAACTCATCTCAGCCAGCTCATGATAACAGGTCTGAAATCCAAGACCTAAAGAAACAAATAGCTGATCTCCAGTCCCAACTCACACGTATCACACAGAGAGACAGTAGAAAGTCAAAATCAGCTGTCAGACCAGTAGCTCCCCAAACTGCTGGCACACATTCACAATCTTTTACTCATACATCTCAAAGGCTGCAGCCCCACAGCCAAGATGTAAGCAACACAAGCAATAGACCAAGGCCCTGGTATTGCTTTAGATGTGGAGAAGATGGACACATCAAGCCTCAGTGTGAAAGTGAGCCCAACCCATCTCTTGTAGCTGAGAAGAGGAAGCAGCTAAAAGAAAAGCAGTTAACATGGGACGTTGAAAATGGCGCTTCAAAGCCTTATCCTTTAAACTAGACCCAGTCTCGGTTGTGGTACAAACGGAGACTGGAACACAGACAAAGTGTCCTAAAAAGAAGCCGCGCAGAGCCTCTATGTACTCTCACACACAAAGACAGTCAGTGACCCTGCCTAAAGGTTTGATTGGAGCCAAGTGCAGCGCACAAGTAACCATAGGGGACAAAGACTGCAGTTGCTTGTTGGATTCAGGCTCTCAAGTAACAACGATTCCCAACTCTTTCTATCTAGAGAATCTGTCTCACTTACCTATACATTCCTTGAATGACCTGCTTGAGGTAGAAGGAGCCAACGGCCAAAGCGTCCCTTACCTTGGCTACGTTGAGGCCACCATCAGATTCCCGAAGAGCTTGCTTGGAGTGGACATTGATGTGCCCACACTGGTTTTGGTTGTGCCTGATATGCGCTCCGCCTTGTCATCGGTGCTAATAGGCACAAATACGTTAGATGTTCTTTATGAAAAGTATGAAGACATCGCACCTCAGAACTATGAGTCTCTTTCTTATGGCTACAAAGTCATCTTAAAGACCCTTGAAATCAGAAAAAGACATTCTGTTGATTCCAGTCTGGGAGAGGTGAGGCTTCATAGTGGAGACTTTGAGACCATTGCAGCTGGACAGACCAAAGTCCTTGAAGGATCAGTGAGCTGCAGGATACCTGATGTTGGGAAGTGGGTGATGGTTGTATCACCAAAATCATCCTCCCTACCTGGTGGCATTCTGGTGACAGATAGCCTGGTAAGCCTACCACCAAAGCTGCCACGCTGCATACCAGTCATGCTCAAGAATGAGTCACACCATGACATCACCCTGTCTCCAAAGGCTGTGATAGCAGAGATACACGCTGTCAAGAGTGTTCAATCAGTTAAGACCCCTGACTTAGACCCTACCACAAAACCTGACCAAAGACCAAATATCAACTTAGACTTCAATAATTCTCCTGTATCCAATGAGTGGAAAGAGAGGATAACTGAGAAATTGAGTTCCATGCCGGAGGTGTTTGCACTGCACGAGCTAGATTTCGGTCGCACAGACAAAATAAAACACCACATAACCCTCAGTGACGAGACGTCCTTCAAACATAGGCCGAGACCTATACACCCCCAAGACATAGAGGCTGTGCGTCACCATCTCCAGCAACTCCTCGATGCAGAGGTGATTCGTGAATCAGAATCCCCTTTCTCCTCACCGATAGTAGTCGTCAGGAAAAAGAATGGCGACGTCAGACTCTGTATAGACTACAGGAAATTGAACACCCAAACAGTAAAAGATTCATATGCCTTACCTAATCTTGAAGAGTCCTTCTCGGTGCTGACCGGGTCCAGGTGGTTCTCAGTGCTCGATCTCAAATCAGGCTTCTATCAAATAGAGATGGAAGAAGCGGACAAACACAAAACTGCATTCGTCTGCCCACTAGGATTCTTCGAGTTCAACAGGATGCCTCAGGGAATAACTAACGCCCCTAGCACGTTTCAGAGGCTTATGGAGCGCTGTGTGGGAGAGTTGAACTTGAAGCAAGTCCTAGTTTTCCTTGATGACCTCATCGTCTTCTCCTCAACACTGGAGGAACACGAGGAAAGGTTGATGTGTGTGCTCAACCAATTGAAAGAGTTTGGCTTAAAACTGTCGCCAGGGAAATGCAAGTTCTTCCAAACCTCTGTAAAGTACCTTGGCCACATCGTGTCTGAAAAAGGCATCGAAACTGATCCTGACAAAGTAGCAGCATTAAAAACCTGGCCAAAACCAAACAACCTGAAGGAGCTAAGAACCTTCCTGGGTTTCTGCGGTTATTACCGCAGGTTCGTTAAAGACTATTCAAAGATTGTGAAGCCACTCAACGAGCTCACTGCTGGTTATCCACCGCTGAGAAAGCATGCTAAACCCACAGTGAACCCTGAGAAGTACTATAACCCAAAGGACACTTTTGGTGACAGATGGACGCCTGCTTGCCAGGCAGCGTTCAGCACCATAATCGAAAAGCTTACGACTGCACCCATCCTCGGGTTTGCTGACCCCAAGCTCTCCTACATTTTACATACAGATGCGAGCACCTCGGGCCTCGGTGCTGCCCTCTATCAAGAGCAACAGGGACAGAAGCGAGTAGTTGCTTATGCAAGTCGAGGTCTGTCAAAATGTGAGTCCAGGTATCCTGCGCACAAATTAGAATTCCTTGCCCTTAAGTGGGCAGTAACAGAGAAATTCCAGGACTACCTGTATGGTAACACATTCCTTGCTGTCACAGATAGCAATCCATTAACATACATTCTTACCACTGCCAAGCTTGACGCCACAAGCTACAGATGGTTAGCCGCTCTGTCAACGTTTGATTTCCAGCTACAATACAGAGCTGGTAAGCAAAATCAAGACGCAGATGGGCTGTCCAGGCGTCCTCACGGCAGATTACCTGATGACACATCACAAAAAGAGCTAGAAAGGATACAACAATTCACTAAAAGACACTTGTCAGAAGCCGAGTATGCACATCTGAATGAAAATACCATCAAAGCTATCTGTGAGAAACACTTGGTCCACCAGGTGATCGACAATCACTCCGGTGAAACATCACCCAGCACCACCTTGGTTGTGTCACTTGCCCATCATCCAAAGGCTCTCCCCCAAAGCTTTGAAGAGGAAGATCAGCTCGGTGGCTTACCTATCATCCCCTTGTTATCCCCAGCTGAATTAAGAGACGAGCAAAATGCTGATTCCATCATCCGTGAAGTCCTCAGGCAAGTGGAGTCGGGAGAGAAACCCCCACCATCCTTGAGAAAGGAACTTCCTGAGCTTGGTCTCTAACTAAGAGAGTGGAACAGATTAGAGGTCTTAAATGGTGTTTTGTATCGCAGACGGCAAGAGGGTGCTCAGACTCACCACCAGCTTGTGCTCCCTGAATCTCTGAGATCCTTAGTCCTCAAGAGCCTTCATGACGACATGGGTCACATGGGCATAGAGCGCACCCTAGATTTCATCCGGAATCGGTTCTATTGGCCCAAAATGTCAGCCGAGGTGGAAACTAAGGTCAAAACCTGCAATCGTTGCATACGACGTAAGACCATGCCAGAGAAAGCTGCACCGCTTATCAACATCGTGGCTACAAGACCACTCAAACTTGTGTGCATGGATTTTCTCAGTGTGGAGCCGGATTCCAGTAACACCAAAGACATTCTGGTCATTACCGACCATTTTACGAAATATGCAGTGGCAATCCCCACCCCGAACCAGAAAGCCAGAACAGTGGCCAAGAGCCTGTGGGACCACTTCTTCGTCCACTATGGCATCCCTGAAAAACTCCACAGTGACCAAGGTCCTGACTTTGAGTCCAGAACAATAAAAGAACTGTGTGAGCTCATTGGCACTCAAAAGATAAGAACCACCCCTTACCATCCGAGAGGGAACCCTGTAGAAAGGTTCAACAGGACCCTGCTCAACATGTTGGGAACCCTCGAAAATAAGAAAAAGAGTCACTGGCGTGAGTACGTCAAGCCATTAGTACACGCTTATAATTGTACTAAGAATGAGACAACTGGCTTTACCCCTTACGAGTTAATGTTCGGGCGTCAGCCAAGATTGCCAGTTGACCTAGCCTTTGGCCTACCAGTTAATCACCAGCCAGGTTCTCACTCGCAATATGTCCGCAACTTGAAGTCCCAACTCGAAGACAGCTACAGAGTAGCAACTGAGAATGCTAAAAAGACAGCCAGTCGCAACAAAGCGAGGTTTGACAAGCATGTTGTTGACTCCACCTTGAAGGAAGGCGACAGAGTCTTAGTTCGAAACGTCCATCTTAGAGGCAAACACAAGTTAGCCGACAGGTGGGAGTCCAACGTGTATGTTGTCCTGAGACAGTCTGGAGACGTCCCAGTGTATGTTGTGAGACCTGAGAGAAGAGAAGGTCCAGAAAGAACCCTTCATCGTGATCTCCTGCTGCCATGTGGGTTTCTTCCTGTAACCCCAATCGACAGTGAAACTAACCCACCAAAGACAGCGATGCGACCGAGAACTCGACAACATCCTAAAAATGACCGTTCAAATGGAGCTGATGGGGATGAGTCCCAATCTGACTCTGAGGAATATCACTATTATGGCCACAGAAACCTAAGAGTAGAAACACTAGGTGTCGACCTGATCCCTGAACCCATGGAGCACTTACCTGGAAGAATTGAACTGGAGCCTTCCAAAGAGTTGACTGCTGTTGAGCAAAATCCTTCAGACGTGGCCAAAGCTTTCCATGAGGACTCTCAAGTAGAGACTCGTGACCTGAACTTACCTGATCCTGAAGAGAAAGACTTACCTTATCCTGAAGAGAAAGACTTACCTTATCCTGAAGGGAAAGACTTACCTTATCCTGAAGAGAAAGACATACCTGATCCTGAAGAGAGCAGCTTAACTGCTGGACAGGAAACTGGAAACCTACCTGAGGAAGATCTGGATAATGTCCATCCTTCTACTCTACCTACTCAGGAGAGCAAAGGAAATACAAGTCTTATGGACCAAACTGACAACCAGAATGAAAGCGACTGTACGGGAAGACCTATCAGAGACAGGAAAGCGACTAAAAGACTGACTTACCCTGAGCTAGGAAACCCGCTGGTCACAATAGTTCAGTCTTTATTTCAAACATTGAGTGATGTGTTTACAGACTCCCTTGAAGAACCTAGCTTTCCAAAAACCAGTAGAGTTATGACAGTATAGATTCAGAATGCACAGGGACGTGCATTAGGTAAAGAGGGGAGGATGTAACCCATGTTAAAATATGGTATAAATAAGTACTTTAAAAGCTGCATAAATAAGTTTAAAAGTCAAACGTGATTAATTTAATGTAAATGAATTAATCAGAGTTAAAGTTAATACAACAATAACTTAATGTTAAAGATGAAAAGTATGCCGACAGGAAATTCATATCGCTGCCCTTTAAGGGACTAGCGACGCAGCGCGTCAGTGACGCGCAGCAGAGACCGGAGGAGTAGAGCAGAGGAGGAAATCGGAGTGAACGAGTGGAGATTAATAAGCAGAAAACGGAGTGAAAAAGTGGATTTTGCAGTCGGAAAAACATAACTTGCCTGGTCGGGAACTGACGGGATTTTATGTGTACTAAACCACACCGGTTTTGGTGAGTCTTGTGTTGATTTTATTTTCATTTTTACCATGTTGTACCTTTTTTTTCCTGGCGAGAGCTAACGCTAAAAAGTAGCTGTTTATAAGGAAATGCTCCGTCATAAACTGTTTACCAGTAATATTTTGGGTTTATGAAGACTGTGAATGTCATAAAAGTGACTGTATGCTGTGTAAATGAAAGGCACGTGCAGTATTTAATGTGTGAGACGGAGCCGTGAGTTCAAAGAGACCGCTCCGCCGCCATTTTGAGATGAAAAAGCACCGTAGCAGTGATGTTACAAACTCAGAGACTGTTAAACATTTGTGTAATTTGAAGATTTAAAGAGATTTATTGTGTTTATGACCTGTTACACAGGTCAGGTTTTATGCTTGGTTTGAATCTCGGTCGGAGCGAGGATTGGTCTGCCGTGTGCGGCGTGCACATGCATAGACGGGATTCAAGATGGCGAGCCAGACCCAGACCTTCAACTCATCTTCTCCATCGCATCAGTGAGGAAGTCCTCTGCGAATGGTGACTCGCTACCAGAGCGGTAGGAGTATCAGAATTGGGTTTGAACTGAACTGAGAACTGATTTATTTTTGGACTGAATCGAACTGAAGCTTTTCATTGAACAGAAAGTGAACTTACATTTGGACTGTGAACTTGATCTGGAAGTGTCATACTTCTATTTTGCGTATTGATTTCATATTTTGAATGTCATTTGAATGATCGTGGTCCACTATGACCTGATTGTGTAATTGAAGGTATTTTCTTACCTGTAAAAGAAAGGGAAAAAGAGTTAACTCAAAAAGAAAAAAATAGGAATTCTAAATAGGTGCAACCTATCAGAAAAGACCGGTCTAATTAACTTAAATTAACCTAACTTAGATAAATAGGTGAACTAAAGAACCAAAAGTAAGAGTGAAATACTTTTTTTTGCTAAACTCAACTAAATTTCAGGAACCTGCAGGATATTTTATTTTATTTTATGTACTGTTTTGTATGTGTTTTTGAATTCAGTAAATTGCCAGCTTTATATATTCTAAGCAACGGCCTCTGGTGTAATTATTTTGCTCCCCACTCCTTAGAACCTAGAACTGGTCCAGTGGCGCAGTAAGTGGTGTGACACCGGTGCTACACTAGCTGTAAGCTTCATCAAAGAGGAAAGTTTTGAGCGTACTCTTAAATATGGGAACAGTGTCTGCCTCCCAAATAACACTTGGGAGTTTGTTCCACAGGAGAAGAGCTTGGTAGCTGAAGGCTCTACTTCCCATTCTACTTTTGGAGACTCTAGGAACAACAAGTAGCCCTGCATTCTCAGAGCACAGCGATCTAGTCGGGTAATACGGTACTTTGAGCTCTTTAAGATACAACGGAGCCTGACCAATAAGAGCTTTGTAGGTAAGAGTCCGGGTGTTAAACTGACCTGCCCGCAGTCCAAGCTTGTCATTGAAAATGTTTGTTGCATTATGAAACATAAAATACAACAAGGGAGACCCCGGACTGCTGGGAAGAGTGGAAAAATATTCCACTTTCCAAATGCCAGCAATTGGTCTCCTCAGTCCTCAAAGTGTTGTTAAAAGAAGAGATGATGCAACAGAGTGGTAAACACGACTCTGTCCTAACTTTTTTTGAAACATGTTGCTTGCATCAAATTCTAAATGAGGATATCATTTTCGGAAACAATTACATCTACAAACATTACAATTCTGTTTTTATTTGTATTTTACACAGCATCCCAACTCTTTTGGAAACAGGGTTGTATGCGGTAAGGGAACAAAAGCACTTGTTTAGGGTTAGGAATAGCTCGTGGGTGGGGTAAAAAGAAGTGCATTTGTAACCAAAATGATACACGAGACGCATCAACCGCAGTCTCCTGGGTGAAAGTCTGGGGTTTGTTTTCCCCATCCACCACTCTAACCTGCCTACCTCCTTTTCCGTATGCAGAGTTCCACGCTCTTAATCCTGGAGCACTTGCTCTAATGATCTAATATCATAACGGAAGGGTTTACAGATGAAAGCCTACTGCGTTTGGCACATTTGACAGCGCCAAACAGCAGAGGGCCATGACAACAGTAGTATTTGACGCCCTGGGAATAAGAACAGGCTGCTTTTACTGCACACAGTCACACACGCACACACACACACACACACACACACACAATATTGTTGCTGCTTTTTAAGTTCGTCATAGAAACAGATAATTAGCAATATAATATATAATCAACCTGCCTTCAGAATCCTGTTTTTATTATTTTGAGATGTTAATAACATTATTAGGTTGTGTTAAACTCCATGCAGTGTCCAATGACAGCATCTAAAAAAATCACCACTGGTATAGTCAAAAGGAGGGGGGGGGGGGGGGGGACCTGTGCTCGCGATATAATTACAGCCACTTGCATATTTCTGTCTGTCATTTAAAAATGAGAGTGTGGGAGCAGGATAATGGGAATAATCCTGCTGCCCATTTTCAAATTAAATTTTGGTGTTCATGGTGAGAGGACTGTGTGTGCTCATCTCATGGAAGCAAATCCTCCGTTTGAATAACTACCCCCGAGGCTTGATGGATGTGTTACAGATATTAGATTTCCATCACTTCAAACTCTGAAGTTTCTGCCACTGGGTGACTAAATAATTGAAGACTTCTGCCATAAAAGCGCAATATATCTGTTTGAGAAAAATGTTGCTTCCCGAAATTTATCAGTCAATATTTCAAAAGTGAGGATGAGTCTATTCCCAGCAGCATAAGTATTCTGTAAGCAGAGGCCTTAAAATGACTCTTCACTCAAGCATTTTTTCTGTAAAAGTATCTGTCAGATCTCTTGAAGCTGATGTTATAATATTTAGTTATATTCTCAGACTCCTCATGTTAATTATTTGCTTGTAATTTGTCTTTTTTTATTTTTTTAAACGAAAATAATCAACAAAATACAAAACTGTGACAAAAAATATACCTGCTAAAATGAAAGATTCGTTTTTATTTTTCATTCATAATTTTTTACAATCATACATAGAAAGCACATCGGATTTTATGGTGTGTTAAACATATGTAATGTTTGATATGTCATAAATGACCATGCCATGCTATAGGCACAAAATACATCTCACATTTGATATGTAAGATATGTGAAATGCATGCATGGAATATTGCCAAAATTCACATATTGAATGCATGGTTTATCACATGAAAGACTAGCAAATGTGACGAATTGATTGGACAGCAATCTGACCAAAAGTTGGACTTTGCAGCAGCTCTACGGCCTTACATGGTCTTCATCAGCAGATGGAGTTAGCCCAGTAGTCATAACATTGTAAGCGTTCAAATTTCCATTACCTAGTAGGTTTTAAGGACTTTTCATCAGCGTTGTCCATGGTGAAGATCATGTGATACGAGGTCAGGCATTAATTCTGAACCTCAGCTTTTAAACCATCATTGAGAAAGAGCCCATACAGTGATCAGATAAAGTCTGCACTTCCATTGCAACTGGGCAAAGTCCATCCATGAAGATCATGTGATATGATCAAAATGTTCTGGACAGCTACTAAATGGAGCTGTTTCTACGGTCAGGAATGAACTTTGACCTTCAGTGACAAATTGTGGGTTTTGGATATTTAACATGTAAAAACATTACATTTACATGTGTTTTTTTTAAAGGGGTAGTTATATGGATAGCTTAAAATGTCTGCAAATATTTTATGGAATAGACTTGTATCAAACGCTGTGTTCGAAATTGTTCCCAGTCACAGAAGAATTGCACTATAAAGTGTGTATGCTATTTTGAAGTGGTGTTCGAATTTTCCGTAGTTAATTTCATTCACTACATTGTCCACTGTAAAATATCCACAATGCACAAGTAATTTGAGTGTAAATATGGTGTACACTTAATTTTACTCCTGTAGAGAGCTAACTGCAAATACCAACAACCGTTATACTCACGAGCTGACTAGTTCCTTGCGAGCTTACTACTGTTATTTGCTTGTGAAATTAATTAGCTGTGGGCTATTACATCTCGCACACACAACCATTATTAACAAAGCCACACTTTAACACCATCGAAATTTCAACAATTTATTCGGGAATTTACATTGAAATTAGCATGCAACATCAGTACAACCTTTACTGTCCTCTTGAGTGCAGATTTGTATTACAAACGTTTCAAAATGTAATAGTTTTTACACTGTCACTGCCTTACACTGAAAGATACAACAGCTTGTACAGCATTATAAAGACATGTTCTAAGATCACAGGAGTGAAATTTAGGGAAGTGACCAGTATTTCTGACCAACAAACGCTGAGGAAAGCAAATAATATTTTGTCTTCCCCTGGTCACGTGCTTGCAAGTGAATTTCCTCTGTTGAACTCAGGTCATCGCTACGTCTCACCCGTCTGTAAGATGAACTGGTTTTTTTACATTTTTTATCCTCTCTGCTATTCGTCTCTTAAATTCTTTATAATGATTGTATTCCTTTTTGCATGTATATCTTATTGGTCAAACATGTGCAACCTATGTATTTATTCACTTTATTCAACTGATCCTTGATAACACGGTATTCCTTGGCATCCTATTCTATCTATTTACTTTATTCCCTATGTATTTATTGTGTGTACTGTGTTATTGAACTGTGCTAGTATGAAAGCTGCTGAAATCAATTGCCCCTGGTG